>NC_072451.1:18008700-18722450 GCF_027596085.1 Anoplopoma fimbria
TCGTCAGAGAAAGGGCAAAGGTAAGAGATAAACTTGTGGAAATGAAGAGTGGTAGCTAGATGGAGAGTGAAAGGGATGAACGGAGAAAGAAAGATGGAGTTGCGTATGAAAGTGAGATGGAAAAGGTCAGAGAGGACACAGAGTGATGGCACCAAAGGGAGCTGCGTGTTAGATGGCAACCAGGTGTGTTAGACAGACGGAAGCCTTAAACCTGGCAGGTGGTGTTTGGCCCTAATGGTGCCATCACTAGCATCTGATTCACTGTCTGTCTGTGTGTGTGTGTGTGTGTGTGTGTGTGTGTGTGTGTGTGTGTGTGTGTGTGTGTGTGTGTGTGTGTGTGTGTGTGTGTGTGTGTGTGTGTGTGTGTGTGTGTGTGTGTGTGTGTGTGTGTTCACTTGTACTGCTGCCACATAAGTTCATGTGAAAGCACACGTTTTTACTTTGTTCAGGGGGATACTTATTAAGACTATTAAATACACAGATCAAAATAAAATAATAATAATAATATTCACAAAATTCATACCTGAAAACTTTCAAATTTAAGATTTGGTTTGTACAGTAGGTGAGGCACTCATTTTGAATGATTCTAAATACATCTGCAAGGTCAGACAGAGGTTTTCAATGCTTCTATTTGATTTCTTCAGTCCTTTGGTGTCTAGAAACAAATCATTACACATAATAACTGTGCCTTCCCCCTTGTTTAAATGTGTATATGGCCATTGCAGCATCACTCCAGAGAAGGACTGAAACACTAGTCAATTGACTGAAACTATTTTGATAATTTTTCATGCAAAAAAAGCCAAATATTCAATATCTTGGGGACGTTTGATACATCTAATGATTTATTAAGGAAGTTCCAGAGTCTTTTCTTGCTGTTTTTGACTAGACAGACACAGAGAGTGCGGGTCAAATAAACTTATTATATAACTTATTATAAATTCCGGTCTCTTTCACAAAGTGAAAGAAACTGGTATTGGATCACTACTCTTTATCAGCCGATACCGAAAAAGTCAGATTGGTGCATCCCAACCCTTAACTTAGGTTTTGAATCTTCAACACACACACACACACACACACACACACACACACACACACACACACACACACACACACACACACACACACACACACACACACACACACACAAACACACAAACATTCATGCACTGGCACACACTATTTATGAGCAGCCAAATGCTTATTGGCCAGTGTTTTCCAGCCCATTTAATTTGAAGGCAGATCAGTGGTCATAGAGCCTAATCTGATTTGAAGATTATTGGCTGGCTGGTTTATGGGTACTCTTATTGCTAGATGACCAAGCAGGACTTGCCTAATTATTCATTTAAGTAGAGCTCTGAACATCTCCCAGCTGGATTGCTAAGTAATTCCATCTCCTACCAGGGAGATAGACTGAGGGAGAGAAATCCACGAGTATGACATCAAGCACTCTCAATTGTATCCTATCAGATTTAGGAAACAGGCCCTAAACTGGGATCAAAGGACAAGTCTTTATCGCCATCAGCTGATAGCAAGCAGCAGCAGCCTGCTGTATTCTTTACAGTGAAACATCTGGCAGCTCATGAGGAGTTTGTGTTCAGTTGATATAAGAACAGCTTTGGTAATTTGCAAGTGAAAAGACATTTCTTGAATGCATTGGAGTATATGACTATATTTCAATATGTAGTTGAGTTGCAATACATTAAAGTCTACATATGGGATGGACAACATTTTAGGAGCCCCCCTAAATGTAAGGCAGTATAATTTAATAGCATCACAAACTACAGCCAACAAAACGAAGACCTTTATAACGCTATAGGTGAGGTTGTTGCATTTGATTGCATTAAGAACCTTTTACACTCCAAAAGGGACTCATACACCGACAGCTGCCAACAGCTACAGACACCACAGTCAAGTAGTAGTTCAGTTTATGCTGCCCGCTACATGCTCAGTAGATCCTTACACTCCCACTTGTAGCGTAGTGGTCACAACAAGTTGGCAGTAAGCGGATGTCCGCCCAGAGCCAGCACACACCACCTCTGATGACGAAATTGACATCAGGCAGATCTGAGCGGACCTTTGCTTACTCACGGACTTTGAAAATGATAATTGATAACTTTAGTTTTAACTAGTTGTTACCAATAGAGTGGAAACTGATGTTTTAAATCAAACCTTGGCTATTTTTTTTTTCTTTTCACCTCCAAATCACTACACCCATGCTTACTTAGATTAGACATTTCTGGCACATTCTACATCTGTACTGCAATGGTCCTACAATTAAGCAACAGATTTGATTCACTCCCACCTCCCGCCACCCACCCTCTAATTTCCTGCTTTCAGGGTCACCTCTGATGATGTCATGAGAGACAAGGACATCTGCTCCCATTGTGGTGCTTGATTGGCTCATTTTATCTTCATGCAAATCACGTCGGCGGGGACCTGGAGTACACTGGCCTAATTATGCCAAACACATTACTCACCGGGAGCGATGGTGCCTTGGAAGGATAAAATGAAAGAGAGAGGAAAAACAAGACGGAGAGAAAAGGGAAGAGGAATTCACTGTTAGAACGGATGGTTAGCAGTGGAAAGTGAGATTAGATAGAGGGAAAAAGAGAAACAAATGATAGTGAGGGTAAGGAACGGTATGGAGTTTGGAGGAAACAAGCAGCTGAAAAAGAGAACCAGATGGATAGAAAAAGAAACAGGCGTGGGTAAATGGTGCGTAATGCTAGCAGAGGGAAAGTCAGAGGAGAGAAAGTGGAATAAAAGCTTCCGCAGAGAGCCCGTTGATAAATTACATGCATTATGTGATGTGTCGCTGTGTTTAATATGAGTGAGATTTTAATAGCATCTAAATGTTGGCTAAAGGGGCTTGCGGTGCTATTGGGGCACAGTATGTGTGTGATAAGTGTTGTTATTGATGGAGACTCAGACTGACACATAAACACTCTAATGGCTCCCAAATCACCTTTTGTACATTCAGTGCGCCCAGGACAGCAGTATTTGTTTGTGCCTGTTGTGGTTATTTTTTTTAATGTCCTTGCACAGGTGGGGGAACTAACAAAGGGAAAGGCTGAGGATTGTGGGTACTTGTGGATTGGGAGTGGTTCTGGTGGAAAAATAGAGATCACAAAACCATCTGGGAAGAGACAATGGTCTGGATACAGACTACAGACCAGCCTTGCTGTGCCTGAAATATTACAGCTCTGCCAGCCTCCCTTTTATTTCCTTCTCGTGAAGATCAAGTTACCTCAAACATATTCTGTATGTTTGAGGTAACTTGATCTTCAAGTGGGTTTGTTTTTGGGAAAGTAGTTATAATAGCCATTTATAAAACAGTTCACATTTTGATTGATCATTTCTTAACCCAGAGGTATACCATGGGAATAAGATTCATTGCTTATATTGGCCACATCTGTATAGGCAAAAATTGATTTTCAGCAATTGTAATTTTTATGCCATACCGTTAACCAGTTCACAAATTTCATGCATGGCGGAAATGCCTCTTGAATACATTGTGTACTTTTAACCAAGTGCATGTGACAGTTCAAGCCAACCTGAAAAGACATGATGGCATTTAGATTACAGGTGGCAACATGATAAAGTTAAAAGGCTGTAAATCAGTAGTCCTGAGTCTGAGTCACATGAATGTTGCACAACTCATTGTTGTACAAACACCTAATATTCCCTGACAGGATTTGGATATTCCCCAAAAAGTCATGGCAGTCACCAGACAATTAACATGATCGTGTATTTTGATGCAGATCAGATCCAGATGCAGCTGAAAATGTTCCATCATTAAAATAACACATTTAGAGCAGTGTACAGGCTTGGCAGAGGGAACTGGACGTGCTCTCCGAGTACTTTCTAGTTTTATTTTTTTTTGCACCAACAGCACCTGTTTTTCCCTGCCTCCTCTTGGCATATGTCTCATATTTTGCTCTCTGTTTCTCTGCCTCTCTCCTCCCTGCCAAAGAACCAAACAGCTAATATGATCATTCAGCGCTTGCCAAAATGGACAAATAGAATTAAGGCTGTCAGATATGAAAGAGATATACAAATGCTGCTTTTTCCTGTCTTACTCCCTGTCATTCGCTCACTGATCTCCCTTCTTCTATTTAATCAGTCTCGGGCGCACTGCCAAATCTTAGCTGATCTGACATGTTTTTCAGCTAGTTTTCTATATATGGTCAATAATTGTAGTTGTGTTAATGTACGAATCTGCAGTATGTAAGTAGTAGTGTCAACATCACTGTACAATTAACTTTCTGTTTTTCCTCCATTTCAATGTGTGGGAAGTGTCATTTTCTTGCAAAAGCATTTGCAATTCAAAAATCTTTTCCCAGAACTTGGATTGTATATTTTATAATTTTTTGTCAGTCTTCCAACATGGTCCTGTGTGCTTTGAAACATTTCCTGCACATGGAAGATAATGTTTACTGCCAATTGGAGGAAACGAAAAACTAAATGGTTCCCGGGAGACCAGAGAGTTACGTGGGCTAAATCGTTAAAGATTCAGTGATTTCTTGTCAGCCTGTGATTACTTAATCACCAACCCGTATAATATCAGATTATTCAATCAATTGGTGTTAGCTGCAACTTTAGTAGACAGTGGCAAATGTTCTCTGTATGAGAACCCTGAATCTGGATTATCCTGGTATGAGTAGCACAAGCCTCGGTCAGTTAATACCTCTGTGTGAGAAAGTAACTCGGGATCAGTCCAAGCCCTCAGCAAGAGTGATTGGCAGCTGGAGGAACATCAATGGTGCCTCTGTGTTACTCTGAATCTCTTGTCAATAACACAATTCGACAAGGGAGACAGAGTGAGGAGAAGGAGGAATGAAAATGTAGAGACACCAGAGAGACAGAGGGCACGTAGAGGTACAGGCGACTTGTCTGGTCTAAAGCCCTGTATTGATTGATGTAAGACCAAGAGAGGGTAAAAGAGGGTGAAATACTAGAGAGTATCTCTATGGTTTATAAGGGTTTGTGTGTACACTTAAATATGTGTGTTTAATTAGGTAAAGAGGGAGTGGGATGAGTGGACGTAGAAATAAGAGTTAAAATAAGCCTCTGACATGTCAAGGTGGCCTGGATGTGAAGCTCAAAGTGATTACAAATGAAATCATTAACTCCCCTCTCAACGCAGGAAGAAAGTCATTAAGACACACATGCTTGACTTGGCTTATTCTAAGCGTATGAGAGAAGGGAAAGACGGAAAGGCAGAATGTGATGGAGGTATAGAGGTGGAGATTTTCCTAATCTACTGTCACATTAAAGAAAGAAACTGCTGTTAATTATGAGAGTATGCCGTCAATGTGGTTGGTCCCTGTAATGCAGCTGAGCAAACGCCTGAAGTATTTTCATGATATTAAAAGGATATTTTCTCCAATATTCATATACGACACAATATCACGTGCATAGAGAACACTAAAACTGATTTTCAAAACAATTAATCTTTGTTCCACTTCTAAAATCGGACAACAGACTAACTAGGAGGATGTAATCATGATGAGATTATATTGTCACAATAAACTTGTGAAAGAATAATAGTGAATTAAAGCCCATTTCTACTTTTGGAAACAGTTTGGTGGACACAGAGGATGTCATATGCTGCACATATTGTACAGAAAACTCTTTGAGGACATTTTCTTTCTAAAAGGTTTGACTGTATATAAACTCTAGGCTATATAGCGGAGATAAAAAAATTGCAATAACAATAAATTATACAAATTTGTATAACTATTTTATAGCAATATTTGACTCAAAAGACTTAAGTAACCTGTTGCAATTCGAAATGGGCAAGATACAGTAGCTAAAACAATACAAACAATCAATCGTCACCACTAACTGCCATCACTTATATTAAGTTTTAGTTATGACTTTAAATATATACATTGAGAGGTGATAAAGTGTCATTATGACAACTACACTGAAAGTTAGTACAAACACAACCATATGAGCAATACGAGCAATACTCCCATGGCTCCCTCCCTGGAGAGCAGACGCTGGGGGAGCGAAGGTGGAGGTTAGGCTTCATGGGATGATAGAAGATTGAGGGGGAGATTAAAAGGAAGGAGGGGTGAGGGGAGGGGATGAGCCTGTAGCTCCCCGTATCATGGAGACACAAGCAGATGAAGAATGAGAAAGGTCATCTCCACACACAAAAGCTCATGCACACACACACATGCACGGGGGGGCTTTGTGTCATACTAATGATGATCATTATTCACTTGAGCTGAAGGGCAGAGGAGAACCGGACAGCATGATACTATTTACCAAGATCTGCCCTCCACATGTAGTGATATCAGAGCGCTCAAAAAGATGCCTCAACCACATAAAGATGGGAAACAAAAATGTGGATAATTCATTTAATGGAGAAAACTACTTCACTCCATCACCTGAATGAAACTATTTCTCATTTTGCTTTGCCAGACTTAAAGCATTTTTACAGCCTGGCTGACAGTACGCAGCAGGAATGAATTCTAATGGGGATTAAAAGCAAAGCTGCACCAGTCACAGCAGCTCCCCGTCTGTCTGTCTGACTGCCACTGTGTACCCTGTCTAGTGTGTGTGTGTGTGTGTGTGTGTGTTTGTGTGAGGGTCTGTGATCCCAGCGCATCTGTGTGTACACATGAATGTGCTGTCACTTTGAAGGTTGTTTCTCTGTGTACATGTGTGTGTGCATGTGCTTTTCTGCTGACTCTTAGAAGTATGTTTTTTGTGTGTTGGCTTGCACAAATGCGTGCGGTTGTGTGTGTGAGAGACATAAATGCAGCTCTCCTGGTATATTGAGGCTGGCCCTGAGCTGTGTTTCCTGATAGTTTGAGTGACAGAAGGTTCAGGGAACAGGGGAATGATGTGTCATCCAGCTACGAAGTCTCGCTGCTAAACAAACGTACGGCTGCTTCATGTCAGAAGCATTTATCTCAGCAAGCAATATAATCCAAGAAATGATTCACGTCACACACACTGTCATAGGCTCCACATCACCATTCATTAAGTTGCCATTTGCTCTGCACTCTGAGGTTTATAGCTATAATGAGGAGCTTACTGAGGAGGCTTTCTCTATCATGTTGAAAACATTTACATCAGCCTTTTCTGCCTTTACAAAATTGACTTGTTTTGCTTTATTCGCATTTATTCATAAATAATATATTACTCAATTTGAATCTGGTCCCCCACCCTTCTTGTCAATTTACAGCAGGACTCAGTTACTTGGTTTGGTTTGTTTCTTCCGGTGTTTTAACATATAATTAAGAAATTCAGTAACATAATAAAACCGCCAGATATGAATGAAATACATTTCTGAACATAAAAAAAAAAATTGTTGGTTTGCCTACATTACACCAGAGAGGAAGAGCAGTCACAGGTTTTCAACTTAATAAAGCAAAAAGCGCTAATATTAAAGATAAAGGCCTTTCAATTAGATTCATAGAGATATTGGTCTTCTATTGCATTTTTTAACCCTCTATGGCCACTCATTTATGCAAAGAGCTCAATGTACATTGTGTGCATCAAACTGACACATGAACATGACTCTGGTTTAGTAATAATGTACACTAATATTGTTGTGAGCATGAGCCCAACTGAGGGAAACATCAAAGGTCAGTTGGTCATTGCGCTGAAAAAGAATATGGTTGTAGGAGAAGGAACTTGACCTGATATGTCAGGGTGTAGAGCTTTTCAAACCAAAACAAACGTGGATATAACTTATAGCTAAACACATCTTTTCAAATCAAAGGCTCCAATTAAGGTAGACCACTGAGCTTGGAGTCTATGAAAATGCCATAAGAAAGCAGCAAATAACAGCTGCGGTGAAGCAGGATGGCTGGTGTTATTTAATGAGTGGGGAATCAGAACAGAGATGTAGTATCCACCAAGGCCAGTGCTTAGATTATGCCACGCAGATGGGTCAGGATGAACTTAGCATATTAAAATGTTATGTAACTCCAAGTGCTGTGAACGTCTTCAGGCCCTGCGTGTGTGGGTGTTGGAGTTTTGCAACTGTATAACTTGACTTGGTTTTTTTCCGTATGTTGTTGTTTTTTATTTTATTAAAATATGCTGGAATCAGTGTGGGGTGGATGTTTGTGTGTGTTATGATGTCCTTGAAAACAACTTCGTTAGGGGAATAAGCTCTTGGCGATGTGTCCCCCTGTGGAGGCCACAACCTCATCCCCTTTTCACGTCTCCTCCTGATCAGAGGTGGTGGCATGCAGAGATAAGACACCTACAAAGTAAACACTGCTGCAGACTCCTGCTTCCCGTCTCCCTGCAGCACAAACTCACATGTATACACACACAGACAGACAAACAGATAAACACACACACACACACACACACACACACACACACACACACACACACATACATGCACCTGGTTTGAACCCATTGTGTACGTGGATGTGCAGAGCAAATGTTGGCCCTGAATGGATGGATGGTTCGGGGACAGTGTTGTTGCTGCTGCCACACACTTGGCAGAACAGGGGCCTCATTTATAAACATTGTTTACACACAAGACGGATGAACAATTTGTTTATGCCACTGGCCACAGAATAGCTGGCATTCATGAAAACAAACTGGATATGTGAGTGTATGCACCTTGACGGACACTCAACCACTGATGAGTCACCAGTTTTAGCTGCAGCTGTCTAATGTAATGCAATCAAATAAAGTTTTTTTAACCTTAAAACCCTCAATTTCTGCTATGTAGACTTTGTTTTTTAGAGGCTGGAGTGGTTTAATATAATGTCCCCCTCATCACTGTAAATTTAAATGATTGGGAAGAAACTTTAGTATAAGGTTTGGATTTGCAGTTTGCTATCCTGTTTCCATTTTCTTTTTTGTTTGTTCTTTACTCAGTCAGACTTCAACTTTCTTCATCTTTTTTTTCCAATACTGACAGTCTTCCTTCCTGCCTGTCTGTCTGTACCCTATATCTTTTGAATCGTCACTCGGAGCAGTATATACTGCACCCTTAAGCGCTGTCAATTCTCTGACATTCCCTAGAGGTACACTCACACATACTTCAGCTTCAGGTTCACTAACAGTATGAGGCAAGTGTTGGTATGCAGCACAAGGCGTTAAGAGTAAGAGGGGAAACTGTGTTAAAAAAGAATCGGTGTTTTTGCAGTAATAGTTATCTGGGAATATATTCACCTTTCTGGCTCTATGAGGCCGACACTTCTTCATTAATGACTGACTCTATATTGAGCAGCACACACTACATGTACAGTGAGTGGGAACGATAATGTGAGGAGGAATAAATATGCTACAGAACAAAATAATCTTACCCAGTGTGTGGTTGCTGACAGAGTAAATATGGGTTTTTAACCATAACCTTCTAATTTTGTTTTTTAGGTTACTTCCTGGAGCTGCTGAACCGCTCTGCGATTAGTCTACAGGAGACTTTCACTCTAGCTTGGGGTTTAGTATACATCCAGAATTCCCAGGTCTTCACTGACCTGTACACGGATTTGAGGCACTACTACCGAGGCTCTAACGTCAATCTGGAAGAGGTGCTGAACGAATTCTGGGCCAGGCTGCTGGAGAAGCTCTTCTACCAGGCAAACAAGGAATATTTCATAGGTACAACCAGCTTTTTCATAGTGCTACAAATAACAACCAAGAGCTACCTCATAACACAGGTTTATTGACTGAGACCAGTACAAATATAAGGTATATAAGATAAAGAGCAGAACATTTAGCATGACGAAATCATATATCCTACTTCTTGACCTTGTAAATATTTTGAGATTACTTTATCTTCTATTCAAGCACAATCTTTAGATGTATTCTCTACTTCAATAAATAAGTTAATGGATGTGTGTGCTGCCTGCAGGTGAGGACTACCTGGAGTGTGTGTCTAAGCAGATAGAGACACTACGGCCCTTCGGAGACACACCCCGAGCGATGAAGATGACGGTCACGCGCACATTTGTGGCAGCACGTTCCTTTGTTCAGGGACTGGTGGTCAGTGGGGAGGTGGTGCGCAAAGTGTCCCAGGTAAAACCTCTCTTCCAACCCTGCAACTGTTGACTCACCCATTTTCTCCCCTTTTCATTTTGAATGCTATCCCATCCGTCCAGTAACTGTGATTGGTTTCCTTTCCTTAAAATTAAAGGCCCATTTTCATTTTTTGATTAAACCACTAATTGCCTCACAGACCTTTTTAATGGTGTCTAATCTGCTACAAAGCTAATATTATCATCTCCCACCATGTGTTCATTGGTATTCATGTGTTAAAGGGTCTGTATTCATCCATTGCTGGTGAACACCACTGCCCCTGCACACAGGCAGGTTTTTACCAGTCCGTGTGCATCGTATAAAGCAGTGGCAGATCAATGTTGGTGGAAACGAGAGGCTCCATAAAGTATGGCCCACGGCTCAGACAATCAGCCCCTGCAACAACAGTTAATGTCAGCTCCATGCTGAAAAATGTCTCCCTAGGCCGTGGGGAGGGGTTAATATCTCCCAAGAGAAATGGTCCCCTCTGAGTATAAGACAAGAGTAAGGTTAAGATCAGAGCAAGACAGGAATAATTTCAGCTCCTGAAAGGGAGGTGGCCAGTATTGATGCGCCGCTGAAAAATATCTCCCGTCAGACTCTTGGCAAGCAGGGTGCTGAGAGCACTGGCCCCATGAGAAATATATTCATCCTTTGAAAAAAACAAATGCTGCACCACAGATGAATATTACAGTACAATTCATTATCTGAAGAAATATTACAAGGTCAGGCTGTGTGTGAGCAGACAAAGAGACAAAGAGCAAGAAAAAAAACCCACATGATAATATTGGTTGTGGTGCTGCTACATGACTACATGGCCACACATTTGGATTGCATGTCAAAGAAATAATCTATATGATCATTCTCCCTTTTAATCTGATATATGTGTTCTGGCTAACACTGTGGGTGGCACATACTGTACTGTTTGCCAGCATCAGAGTCAGACAGCCTCGCTTAGGATATCTCTCTCTGCCTATCTCTGGCCCAGAAAATAGGCGCAACGTCTCCTACAACAACTACACAAAGGGACTAGAGGATGTCTCAATTAAGTGGCTGCGGGCTGCAGTAGCCCATCCACAGCCACAGGGGAGTAAAATCAGGAATAACCATGAGACCAGCTAGTCTGGCGTAGCAGGAAGCTTTTGAATAATTATGCACAGAGAGTGACAGCGACAACTTAAACTGCCTGACCCGAAGCTAAAGGATGCAGCTAGTCTGACGGAGCTAGACACAGTTACTACTTAACTGTGACTCAAGCCAGCAAACCGGGGCGTAAGGATCACAATTAGCACGGACAGCATGCTGTGTTGGAGTTGCTGCTCATGATTTGTGTCACATGGGTGTATCCTTGGACCAGCCAGAGCAGCTTATGGTCTCTGCAGCTGATAAGAAACCCTCTTGGACAAACACTCATGCACACACTGAAGTACATGTGCACACAAGTGCTTAATGGTGCGGAAAAACACACACACCTCATCATGCCATCATTTCCCTCCAACGGTGATGAACATTTCCCCTGGGTGGCTACTTCTTGATCATTTCCTGACCGATGCCGTTTTGTTGGTGCTGAAGGACAGTGAGCGATGTGTTCATTAAACAAGGCTTACTCGGGGAAACGTGTTCAATAATTAGCACAGCTTTTACAAAATTACAAAATGTCATCCCAGCGCTAATACCAGGGCACTGGAGCGCTGCCACTCTGAATAAGGTCACGCGCTGCACACACTCATAGAAAGGCTTAAGAAGGAAGGCAAGAGCAGACTGTATCAAGAGAGTAGTCACTATGGACACACTTGGTCAATCTCTGTTAATGGGAATTTCCAAGTAAGGACCATTGAACTGTGCAAGGAGAGAGAATCGCTAATTGTTCTTTGAGTCAAGTCGAGGCCTGTTTGGTACAATTTGACTGAAACAAGTTCAGACTTCCAACCAACTGTTCAGTTTCAAATTCATAATTTGTGTGTCAGTCTGTGTGGCGTGTCTTCCCCAGCACATAATCAGCACTGTGCTGTACTTATGCAGATTGGAACAGCACTGCGCTATGATGGGAACAAATGAGACACTGAGGAAAAGTGAGAGAGGAAAAAAAGACTCCTCTCTCATCCCTATTCTTCTGCTCATACCTAGTAATGTGCTTTTTTATGCTGATATTTCTGTTGATATTTCCTGGAGCTGTGCCCTGCACTGTCTCATTTTATTGTGAATAGCTTGCTATACTAATGTGGATCTTAGATTTCCCCTCATTTCCCCTGTAATTCTACATTCGATTGATTGGACCCTAATAAGACAACCGCTCCTATTTATAGCTATGTATTGCCACTTAGAGGGACCAGTGACTAAGGATGTTAACCACACGCTGCTCAGGCAGGTATCACACTGGTTGAGTGTGAAGCTGGAGAGAATAAAATTATCTTTGCTATTATTTGCTTCTAATGTCCCCCGAGGAAGTGTTTGTGTTTGGTACCAACCCAAAAGAAACATAACATGAATCCCTGCTATGTTTTAGTTGTATCAGCGATGAAAAAACGGAAGTGTAGTGAAAGAGTATCCTGTAAGGAGCCTGGGAATAAGAACAAAATACATGGAACAACAGAATAATATGAGAGATTCTTTTTGTGAGACAGAAAAAGAGACCTCAACAGTAAGATGGAGTCTTTCTTTCTGGGACGGTATTAATTCCTCCCTTGCTTCGCTCCGAGCAGCACCAGCTTACTGTGTCCCCAACTTTTTTCCGGACTGTTTTATTCCCTCGGGTAGGGGAGTGGAGGAAGTAGGCCACGCGCCACATGGCTCACTCTGGAGGCAAGGACTCTGGATCGTCTCGCTCTGTAACACAAGGGGGCGAGGTCGCTCATATATCCCTAGTAATTACAGAGGAAAGACAAGCAGAGAGAGGGGGTGATAGTGAGACGGAAGAGCCCCCCACATTATATCCAGGAGCAATATGGAAGGTACTGACAGGTGTGGGGAGCATGTTGTGAAAGCGAGGGTAAGGGCATGTAATGGTATGAGTGTTTAAAATGTAACGCAGTCACGTCAATGAGCTGAACGAGCAAACATCAAAGAGAATATTTCAAACCGAAAACTTGCTTTTGATATTTCTGGATTGGCCACTGTGGAGAGAAATGAAATCAAGTCAGAGATTGTGTATGCTGTGTATATATGTGTATATATGTGTGTGCAAGTGTTGAAGCAGTTATTTGATCAATCGCTCAGTCGATCATCTGAAAATGTATCTGTAACAGTTTAGATCAACCAGTTAAGCAATTTATCAAACAACATATCTACACTGCATGTTTTGGCAGTTTTGTTTGACAAATGAATCCAGTTACTTAAATATGAAGATTTGTTCTTTTTTTCCCTATTTTATATCTCTGTCAATTGGTTTAATGATTTCAGGACGTCCCACTTGTGCTCTGGGTAATTAATATGGGCATTTTAATCATTTTTCCTCCTCAGTTTATGAGAAAACTAATCAAATGATTCATAGATAATGAAAATAATCCTTATGTGCAGCCTTAGGCATATGAGTCTTATTGCTGTTTCTAATTTGAAGGTCCCTCCTTCACAGTGCCTGGTGCACCGCAGCTCCAAGGATACAGAGGAAGTTGTCAACAGCAACCTCCAATTAGCACCATGGAAGTGTTACACTCTGTTTCGTATCTGTTGTGACCGGCCTGGGACTCCTGGCATTAATACTGTATGGATGATGTAACAGAAACAAGATTAATGACAGTCTGTCCTTAATAAGTATTTCATTAACACCACCCTAGGTTCTTTTTACTCCCCTGCCAACGCCCTTGGTGAATCTCGTTGCTTTTGCAACATCCCCCCATCTCTCTGGTTTTCAGTCTTTTTCTCCACTCATCCCTGCACACTCCCTTCCCTTCACTCTTCTCCCTCACCAAAGAAGCATTCGTCTGACTCATCCCTGGCTAATGAGTGGTAGGGTAAAGATGGGAGGAGGGAAGAGAAGGAGGGCAGGAGTGAGGATCTGACTCATGTCTCATATGACTAGAGATTAAGCCTGGGAATGTGGTTATTGCTTCGCGATTTCACTTTATACTGTCCTCCTTGTGCAACTGGCAATAGTAACCTAATTCTACTGATCTCTTTTATATATATAAAAGAGATCAGTATATATATATATATGTATCAGAGATGCATTTACTAATTTTGGCTCATTATATACTTTTTTTCTAATGTGGTTTAAGATTTCATTTCATTGTGAAACACAGTCAAATCAAATAACTTATGTGGATCAAATAGGATTACATTCAATTTTAATGATCCTTGTGGGGAAATCGGGTTCATACAGCCATAAATAGTCATTGAATACAGCCAAGAAAAATCAAGACTAAAAACAGAACACAATGAATGTTGTTTGAAACTTTTAAAACACATTTTCAACACAAGAAACTGCTGCATTTTTTTTATTTATTTAAAGCGTGAGAAAGTGTGGATCTCCAAACGGTCTGAGAATGATCACTTTTATGTGCAATTAGGTCGAGCAGACTATCTTTATTGAACAACTGACAGGTCTGCAAGGTGTTCAAAGTAACTGATTTGTTTTCCCACCTGATCCCTATTGTTGTGCTAATTCCACTGTATATTTGTTAAAAGCTGGTTTTCCCTGCGACTTTCCTGTTGGAAGAACTGTTTCCAGGAAAAGCATCAAGATGGCCCAGATGTCAGCTCTCTCTCTCTCTCTTTCTCTTTCTTTTTTCTCTCTCACGCATACACACACACTTCCTGAGGTTTTGTATGCATAGCTGTACTCTCTTGTGAACAGAGCTTACTGGTATTAACCCAGTTTTACTTTCCACGCACCAGGGCCCTTTCCTGGGGGAACAGCCTTGTTGGATACAAAGTAAAATGGAAGAAGTTGGAAGGATGGTGTGAGGGACTGATAATACTTGTGTGAATGTCAGGGCCTTTACATCATTTGTGAAACAAAAAGCATTCAGCACAGTGGTTTCCAAGGAAACTGTGCTGAATGAGAGTCTGGTGTAAACGGAGAAAAAGGTCAACAAAGGGAGGTGGCCTCCCACGGTCCTGCGACTGTCATTGTCTGGCTATGGAAATATTATTCTTATTAAAAGGTACAACATATATTTAATTATCCTGTACAGCAGTAGCAGGACTTTAACTGTTAAAGTGGTCAAATGTGCAGTTTGACCAACTGCTGCTGTCGTTTTTATCTTTTAGACTATTAGATCATGGATGCTTGACAAAAACGATAATTTATCATCCAGGTGCTTTATGTGTATATTTATCTGCATCCTACCCCAGGTGCAGCTGAGCCAGGAGTGCATGCGGGCCATGATGAGGATGACTTACTGTCCCCACTGCCGCGGCATGGCCTCCGCCAGACCTTGTGCCAACTACTGCAGCAACGTCATGAAAGGCTGCCTGGCCAACCAGGCTGACCTCAACACCGAGTGGAGGCACCTGGCAGGTAGGGAGTGCACCCACATTTACGCATGCATCCAATTCAGCCATATGTTTCCTCTAAGGTTCAACCGGCACATGATGTTACTTTGTGCAATGAATACGGCAGAATCGTTCTGCCAGTGTAGAGCTTAGTAAACATTTCACACTTTCTCTACACTAACTGTACTTTCCGTCTCTGCAGAAACAATGATGCAGGTGGCTGGACGCTTTGATGGCCCATCTGGTGTAGATAGCGTGCTCCTCTCCCTCCCCATTCGCATATCAGAAGCCATATTGACAATGATGGAGAATCAAGCCACCATCAACAGCAAGGTCAGAGCACACATTGGTACACACATTCAACTCTATACTGCTGACTAAACCATACGAACCGTTTTTACTGTACAGAATACAATGAAGAGTTCATGAAAGACATCAAATGATTACTATAACTGAATCACAATGTTGCAAACATATTTCGAAACCCCCATTGCAACTGAATATCTCCAGTATCATAATATATGAAGAGTAACAATCAAAAACTAAATTTACACCGTACGTACTGATCTCTGCACATGGCATCTGACTTGGGAATTAATTTTTTTTATTAAAGACACAAACTATTGAGCTGTGCAGGCCTGTAACGCTCAACATCATTGTAACATACAGTGGTAGTAGGTTTGGTGGTCTTGCTTGAGTCATAATCAAATTACCCATTTCCTTGACTATAAAAGCCGTTCACTCTGCGCCACATCTGCAAAATGTTACTTGTGGAGGAGAACACTTTCATAAAAGCTTCTTCTGAAGGGAAACGTATGTACCCATGCAATTATCTTTCAAAAACATTTTTAAAAGACACCAGAAGTTTAATGCAAAAAGCCGAAGCTGTAGCTACAGTTGAGAACGTTTATCAGCCAGTGAATGGCAACTTCACGGCATTTACTGACTCCTCATCTCTAGTTAGACGTAAATACATCTCGATCTTTCTTGCTTGAGGGAAGTAAATCAAAGTCAAATTTGCAAACATATCCATAAAATGGGTGGCACTATATTTTAAAAAAGCCCAGAAGGCCGCTTGATTCTTTCTATGAGCCAGGTGGTCCTCCATAAACACACACACAATTTCAGCCAAGGTTACAACAGCTTTATTTTTTTCACAAGAGAGATTTCTGTATTTAGTGTTTTTTTCTGTGCTCTCCTCAGTGGTTTGAAGTAGGTCGGACTCTTTGAGAAAAATATGTGATGTGACGCACTTCCATGCACCAATCAGAATTTAGCAATATTGGAATCAAAAAGAAATGACAGTTGTGTCATTGTTTACTTATGTTGCCACACGGCTGGCAATCAAATCTGTTCAAAGCACACCCAAATCAGCTGATTGTTGCTCTTTTTACCTTTTCACTTGGTAAAACAATACACACATAACATCGATCCATCACTTCAGACTGGGTCCCCTCTCTCTATGCTACCCTATTGCCGCTACATTCATTTGATTGATTAATTAACACCTACCATACCACTACATTTATGTTGCTGCACTGCTCCATATACCAGGTTGAGAATAAAACTATGTGAGTCATGACTGATCCTGCAGGCCAAGCGTTTACTTCACTGTTTCATGGTGTTTGAGCAACAGCTTTATATGATCCTTAAAAGGATCTGGCAGCAATGAAAATCTGCCTGGGTTGTTTGGTGAAGGTAGAAAACAGTGTAGATGGTGAGAGGAAAGACAAAGCTTCCTCTGTGCCAGTTCGCTGTGAAAGAGCCTGACAGGCTTGAGGTGAGCCATAGCCTGTTTGACTGCCTCTGACCTGGTTCAATATGGTAATCACACACAGCTTCTGATCTTCTTCTCTGGGGGAAAGTGCTGTGTTGATCCCGTGGAAGTCAACTCATGTCTACAGTCTGGTGTTATGGTAGACGCAGTGTAGGACAGATTATCTCCTATTTACATAATATGTTGACAACAAAAGCCATATGCTGTGTTACTGTATGTACTTTCTCCTTAAAAACATACCAAATACATATGTAGAAACTGCACTGTGCTTAAGTAAATGCGTTTGAGGTCCGTTTGCCACTTTTAACAGAGTCACTGGTGTGATTTTATGTCCATTATTTAATCTGCTGTGAACACACAACACCGAGGAGTCATGCTGACGGACATGACGGGAAGTTTAAAACGGGATTATTTTTTAGTTATGTGTGAAGGTTCAAAGGCTTGAGGCTCCTTTAAGAAGGCCAGATTGGATGACAGATTGACTGCAGTCTTACTGTATTCCCTGGACTCCATTTATAAATTGTAAGCCCCATAGGGACAAGCATGGCTTTCTGAGTTGTGAATCATTCTGCTGGAGCATTGCTGTGATTGACTCTTGGGGTCATGCAAATAACCGGCTTTCAAAGGTAGAGCCTTGTGTTTACTTATATGCTCAAAGGTTCTTTGTGCACTCATATATAACAAGCACAATGTTTTGCTGATGCAGTATGAGTGTGGGTTCATAGGATTCTATTCAGAGAGTTGGTTTCAGCCTCATCAGAATTCCGTCTGGTTAAAACCAACACCAGTATGAACTACATACAGTAGGAAAATAATCTTTATAGAGAGAGTTTGAACTCTGGAGCCCATCATTTCAAGTAACTCTGTGAAGAAGAATCAGATGATAAAGCACGGAGATCTATTTTGGGACTTGCAGTGTTTTGAAAGCTGAGTAACATATAAACAACTTTTTGTCAGAACTGAACTTAAATTCCCCATTTCACCCTTTCGGAAACTCATCCCCAACTCGTGTATCCTCTCTCCACATTTTGTTCAATAATCGTCTTTCCTCTCGTCCCAGTTGTTCCAGGCATGTGGCAACGTCAGAGAGGGCGGAGCCAGCAGCACGGGAGTCGATGACATCATGAAGAAAGGGAAGGTTACGGTTGAGGACAAGTTGGGAGCCAGCTCTACCAATATGGACAAACTGGTTAGTATTTACCTGTCTGAGTCTGTGTCCTTGTTATTGCTCTCTGATGGCCTGGTCAGGCCCATTCATAGTGACGGTTTATGACGCAAGAGCCATTCCTCCTCATGGGCAATTAAACCCTTTTTGCCGTTCATTTCACCTTTACGCAGACAGCTATGGGGTGATTAGATGAGAATGAATGCTTGGATGGTTGAATGAGTCAGATGGCTGAGCACTGCAGTTTGTTATTGAGGGAGCAGGAGTTTTTCTTACTCTCCTGTGTGAATGCACCATCATGCTGTGATTTTAAACAAAGTTTGAAAGCCCATGAATTTGCTCTGCCGCAGGTGTCTGATGTCACCATCAGACTGAGGGACATGCAGCCGTACTGGGTTTCTCTCCCAAGTGTCCTCTGCAGTGACAGAGTGGCCACCGGAACAGGGGCCGAGGATAAGTGTTGGAACGGCATGAACCGTGCTCGGTAAGGCACACAAACCTATGAAGAAATGTATTTCAAAATAAGATATAAAAGTATTGACAAGATATCTTTTTGATTAATGTTTGATGCACAAACTAATGGGTTTTTTTTTATATTCAGTGGACCACATCTAATAACTGTTGTATGAGTAGTACTTTTTCTTGTGTTACCAGCTAGCATTTTACAGTATAGAAGTACTACCCTGAGCCTTCCTCGTAGCACTTATTGTATTCGTATCAGTTCGTTGCACTTATTGTATTCGTTTTAGTTCGTTTCACTTATTGCATTCGTATTAGTTTGTTTCTGCACTATACTTTTGCTGTGGTTTATGCTTTTAGATGCTTGTTTAAGAAAGGAGATACACTTCTGGTGACTAGTAGTTCTCTTGAATACCTATGTTGAATACACTTATTGTAAGTCGCTTTGGATAAAAGCGTCTGCTAAATGACTGTAATGTAATAGCTGCAAAGGTGCTGCTGTCAGTCTGGTCCCCTTATTATGATTCGTCTAAGGCAACTCCACTGAATCATGGGAAATTAAGAAAAATCAATGTGCCTTTATCCTGCCAATACCAATTTTGGCCACAGTTTCCATTGTCCAGCGAACGTTCCACTGTGTCCAATTAACTGTGGTGAGAAGCTGCACATTTCCAGACTATGTGTTTCACATGTTAATGAAATGTTGATGTATGCCAGGTACCTTCCTGAGGTGATGGGTGATGGCCTGGCCAGCCAGATCAACAACCCTGAAGTGGAAATTGACATCACCAAACCAGACATGACAATACGCCAACAGATAATGCAGCTGAAGATCATGACGCACCGCCTGAGGAATGCTCTCAACGGACAGGACGTGGACTTTCAGGACACCAGTGAGTACTTTAACCATCACAAGAACATTGACAGGAAACTTCATCCCGGATGATTCTTTCATAATTACAAGCTTTTTAACAAGCTGAAGATTTAGGGAAGTAATTTTGAGGAGCTTATACAAACTTAAAAATTCAATTTTTGTCAGTATCAAAAATGCATGGCCTAAATCAAGGTGCCCTTTTAGAATTATTGAGGTCATATTTCGTACCACATAATTTAAATAAAACAAGTTCAGTCTGGCGTTAAAATTCACATCCTTTTTCTGGTGCCAGCACCAGGACAATGAACCTCATATTTCTTGCTGGTAGTTTAATATGTATGACAATGTGGCAGTGGTCTTATTATGTTAATTCTATGAATACATAAGTAGCACCATTTATAAATTCCATCCATGGCCTACCATTAAACTCACGTCCTTACCTCTCTCTATAGGTGATGATGTCAGCGGTTCAGGAAGTGGCACGTGCGTTGACAGTATGTGTTCCCGCGGCCCGCGCCTCGTTGTCCCCATCACCGACCGGCCCACATATTACCCCCACCCTCCAGAAAACAAGAAGGTGAAAAGCTCCAACGCCAGCCAGAACATCCCCTGCATCGCCATTTACCTGCTTCCACTGCTCATTTTGCTGCTCCGGCGATAATTGACGGGGGGAATCTACCAACTGGGACTGAGTTTGGGACACGGAGGTTGGGGAGAGTCTAAAAGGGGGAGGGAGGAGATGTTGGGAGGTAGTTACTTTGCCAAAACTAAATAAGTAAAAGGAAACAACAACAGAAAAAAAAAATCACATGGATGGACTTCGTGTTGGTTTTGGATTAGAACAAAATGGAATTACGAGTATTCATTAAGTGTTTGGGTTCTGCTCTTTTTCTTTTATTTCTTGCTATATTATGACTCCATTAGAGCTGGTCTTTTTGCATCTTCTAATGTTTTGTTTCTGGTGTTTGGGTTCTCTGAGATTATATCTGTACCTAAAACATGTGTAAGACTATATTGCTAACAGTATGTTGGTGTTGACACCATGGGGAGAGGGAGGATGGGCTTTGCAGTGGCGCTCAGATTTGTAATTCCACTCCTTTAAAAACAGCATTTATGTTCAGTAGAATCATTTATTTATACATCACTCACCACAGACCCCAGAGTGGTTTAATCACTCCCCAATCTACACAAACCACAAACTTAAATGCAACACAATATTGATGACTTTTAAAGGGGGATGATCTGGACAGCACGACCCAGCAGACCTCTTAATGCATTAAACCCTCACAATATCATTACACTTACACACACACACTCTCTAACAGCGAGGATGCGAGCGCCAGCAGTTTTTTGCCGATTCATCGTGTAAGCTGTAATAAAAACCATGATCACATTCACACCGACATGATCGTCTAATGTGGGAGTAACCTGACACCGTCCCCCACTCCATCCATCCATCCACTCATCCCTACATCCCCCCCCCCCCCCCCCACCCTGCTGGGGCAGATCTCAGTCTCTCTTCAGACCCTGCTGGCTGTGTGGGATCAACCTCGAGAGTCTGGTGTAAGCGTTACGCATGCTGGGCCGGGCCAGGTCTCAGATGACAGCAGCTTCCCACTATAGAGCACTGTATGCGGAATGGGGGTGTCGGTTTAAGGTTGCCGTCACAGCAAAGGATTGACAGTTGGTGATTTTAGAAACGTGGAGCAGAGCAGAAATGTACACAGAAGCACAAGCAGAAACACCACTGTCCTGTAGCGCCTTTTCTTCCTTTTTCATGAGCACCACAGAGCAAAAATATTATACGTTTTGTATGCTCTCTTTTACACGCCCAGTGCTCCTGTGATTAGCATCATAATTGCAACTTGCAATATAATTGTGTTTTTGTCTAATTGCAGCAATGACCCATATCACAGTCAAAGCCACACCATGCACGTCTTTGAATCATCCTACTATTTGAATGGCAGACACCACAGTGTACATATTTCTACTTCTTATTTGTTGTTTTCTAGAAAGAAAATAGCCAATTAAGTATCAAGATTTTATAACAGCCTGATCATTGTATGCTATAACTTTTATTTCATGCATCCTCTGTCATAGCGTATCCATATCTGCCTTCCATTTTTTCTGCAACTCTTCTCTTATCAGTGCCTCTTACTTCCCAACCCCTAGCACCTCTACCCTTCTCCCCGCTCATCAGTCATAACGACCTTTTTAAAGCGTTCCTCATGCTTCTACATGGTGGCAAGGCAATATGACAATGACACAGTGCTTCATTCTGTGTCAACCTTACTGGGAATGTGGTGGGAGCACAGTGTAAGGCTTTTTACTGACGAGGAAACGCATACCACATTTTTAATTCAAAGAAATGTCAAAAGCTCTCATTTAAGAACGCTGTGTGTGCTGGGCGATGGGACGACGCTTGCATGTGTGTATATGGATGTGTGTGAATGTGTGGACTTATCTTTGATTGACAGAGGAAAAGATGGACGGACGGTGGAGGCTTTATAAATTGTTTGGATGGCACAAAAATTAAAATGTATTGAAATCTATTGGACTAACATTGTCTGATTCAGTGCGATTCAACTGACAGCAACGGGAGATTATTTTTGCTCAATTTTCTAAAATGGGATTTTCAAATTGCTGCTGTGATAACTCCTGATATGATTGATGGGAAAAATATTGTATAAATGTGTAAATGGACACATGTTTTAAAATACACAATTTCTTCTGTTGCACAGTGGTATTATCAAATGTTAGGTGAATATAGGTTTTTATAAAAACCCTATATGCCCCTTACAGTTGATTTTCCTGCAGATCCAATTAAGTTGTTGGGGGTTCTGTCAAAGTTTGATAAGCGCATCTGTTAGATTCATGGTTAATTACTGCTCTGAAATGGGCGAGGCTGTTGTCACAAGTGTTACTTTGGGGATAATTTCCTTCTTTCGACATGCTTACTTAATGAATGCTGTGTGTCTGTGTGCGTGTGTCTGTCTTTCTGTCAGTCCCTGGTCAAATAAATCTGCCTGTGACTGCCTTTGACACTTTGTCTAGGGCTGGGATCCATTTTTAGATATAAAAAAAGTGAGATACAATATTGGATGACCCAGTGGGGCAAAAAATACATATTTTGAACAAAGAAAATTAGTAGGAGCACCACATGGGTCTTCTTTTTGTGACCCTCTACATAAATCAGAAACAGCATATGAAAGTCCACATTAAGCCCAGTAAAGAATGAGAAATGACTCCAACTGTGATGGTGACATTCCAATTCAAAGACGACTTGTGACTCACAACCTTCAGTTTCAATGACTGCCTCACAATGTCATCGGCTGAAATTTGCACAACCCCCCCCCCTTCTCTCCTCCTCCACCTTTTGATCTCATTAATTTGTTGCTCAAAGTCCCCCTCCCTTTTATAAAACCTGCACTTTTATGAAGCCAATACATGGCATTGTCTGCACAAAGACATCACAAGATGGTCGATCAATGCGCGAGTCAACACCCTTCCAGAAACGACTATTGATTGGGGATGTGTGTATGCAGATAGATCGGGCCCAGCAAGACGTCTCCTGTTCAACTATGGTGAAACAGTGTAAAGAAAAAAAGCCCCTGTGTGTGTGAGAGGAGGCAGGGGAAAGATTTGTCCAGAGTGCTGATCTCAAATCCGCTTGTGCACCTCGATCCTGCTCTCATTCATTAGGTGGCAAATATGCAAAGCTGGTTAAACCACCATTTAGAAGGCTTTATTCTACACTGAGTTGAATACGAGAGGAATTTCTTAAAGGTGCCAATATATGAGGAGATAAAAAGTCCTTTTTAATTCTCTTGTTTTTATGTACTTTGGTTTTGTTGTTTTCAGAAATCTATGGAGAGTTTGTGCTTATGGTGAAGATAGATGCCAGAAAGAGGTTGAAAAATACAAATGTCTCATTTGCTGTTGTACCTGAAATCTATTGTCAATTATATACATTGTAAGATTTTCAACATGCCTGTGTACTGTTTCTTTATTGGTTGGTGTGTTTATGTTTTGTGTGTGCTTTTGACAGAGAAAACGAAAAACATATATACATATTGTTTTATACCGTAACAAGGTTTCAAATTCATGCACAATGTATCAAGTTTTCTTAGAAAAATAGGAAAAGGAAAAGGAAGTTGTTTGCTCAAAACATCTGCCCAAATTGTTCCCCAGAGCGCATCAGGGCACACTGCCACCTAAAAAAAGGGCCAATGCACTCCAGTGATGATGTCAGAGGTTGCCAGCTGTTTTCTGGTGTTGCCACACAGGAAAATGCCACATGTTCAGAGAACACTAAGTGCTTTGTCTTGTTTCTGTGCGTAGACAATGGGATGATCACCCCCCTCAGGGTGGTCTTAACAAGGTGTACGTACTTGACCATGATCCTATGGGAGACTGAAATGCCACGCTTCACAATTCAGCTCCTCCATGTTACACAGCGCTTCCAGTATGAGAACAGAAGCTGAGGCCTTTTGTGGTTCTCCTGCAGAACGGCTACATTTCTATGTCTGTCATGAGGATACAAATTATAGGAGTAAAAAAATAAATTATCATGCAGTTGAGTCAGCACAGCACTGTTTATCCAAGATCATGAATATTAAAGTATGTCACAGTGAATCTCAAGTGCCACCCTATCTGCCTCTCAACTGGGATAAAATACACAGAATCTGTCCTTGTAGGCCGACCTTCTTCTCCCCGGCGTCTGTTTGATGTCACAACATGGGCATTCAAAAACAAACTGCGACCGAATATATTTAACAATCCCAGCTCTCATATTGTTTTTATAATCAATCTCATACTGAATATCTTTCTACTCAGTGACGTGGCGCATTCCTCTCCCTACAGTGAGACAATTGTATTATTCAATTTCGCTGAAATTATTAGTCCTCTCTCTGTCGTCCCCTTCACTCAGCGGCTGCTTCTGTAAACACAAACAGGGAGACAGGTTCACATTGTCAGCTATCGATTATGTCTAAGGCTCACCGGCACACACAACTGCACAAATGCACCCGAGTTAGTCTCATTCTTTTGGCTTTCAGCTTGCCCTTTAGCTCACAGCACTGTTATGAGCGACCGCTTCGCAACCCTTACATGGTCTCTGTATTTGAAATATCAACTCAACTGGGCAAAACAGTTGTCAATAAAATCTCCTTATCTCAATACATCATGATCTGCCTTTACCTTCCAGGTCTGTCATGGCTTATGGTAAAATGCTATCAGGACAGTGCACTTAATATATCTCAGAAAGAAACATTAAAATATGATGTGCTCTATAAAATTTTAAATACATTTCCATTCCAGTATGACTGAAACTCTTTGGGTAGTTGAAGTAGTTTAAAATAAATCCCTGGAGCAGTGAAGAAGTCACTCTTTCTGTCATATTCTCTGCTCCCATCTGTTGGTATATGGATTACAGAAAGAATGCGTGCAGGTTTTCACATCGAAATGCCAAAACTTCCAATCCTGTAATTTTTTAACATCAGTGACAACTCTGGAAGTTCAGCTAAAAGAAGTAGCAGAGGCTGTTCTCCATCTAAATCTCCCTACATGGCTGCAAATGTTCGCTGCACTCTTTTGCCTTTTGGCTAACCAGACATATTCTGTCACCTTTTTTCTCACTCTTTGATCTGCCTTGTAATTGAACAAAAGCCTCCTGCTCCCTCTCTTATTCTCTCTCTCCAGTATCGAGCTGAGCTGTTATATAATTTTACATCTGTATTATATTTGAGATCAAGGGCTTCACATCATTGCCTCTGTCAGATGGCTGAATATGAGATGGGTCAAGCTACAAAGGAGCTCACAGTTCTACCTCAGGTTGTACAGAGCAGATGCACATACTGCCACCCAGTGGGGAAATGGTCTCATTACATTTGGGAAAGAATTAGATCGCTCACAATGAGGATGATAGACCCATTAAAATATATTACGTTTATATTGACAAACTAGATGGAAAAAAAAAATCATGCATATGTTTTTGTACTTGTATCATATAAAGTATAACTAGCAATAATATCAGCTAAACCTTTGTGTCTGTCGATCTCTAGTAAGGTGATGCTGGGTTTGGTCAGTAGAATTGATGTAAGCAGAGAAAGTTTGTGAAACAATACTTTTTTTTAGCTTGATTTAAATTATTGTTTAAATGTGGCTGAGAAACTTTTATTTGAATGTCTGTATTTTAAAGATTTCAATTGTCTGAATGCAATTGATATTGCTTGACTTCTGTTGATTCAGGGCCTGCACTGGTTTTGGGTTGATTTGTTTTTTTCTAGTTTAGAAACACTTGTGGGGAAGTTTCAAAGGAGTGTGCTCAGTCAGTCCCATCACAGTGTGTTTAATCATTGCAGTTACAACAAGCAAATATTACAAGACGCAGACATCTTGCAGATATCCATGCCTTCCACAGTGTTTGCTACATATTGGCCCTGGACTGATATAAATACACATAAGGACAAATAGTAGTAGAGTACTGAGACAGTAAAATGATATGTCCCTGGCACCAGAAGATCTGTACCATGGTATTAGTTCATGTTGAACAGTTGGTGACTAGTGGACCGTTTTCATGGAGGTTAATTGCTGTTAATGCTGGTGCCCTGAGAGTGGTTACACCAAATAAGACTGAAGGGAGAATGATTAAGAACTAATGACAAGATCCAAACTGTTCATTAAAACAAAGTGAAAAAAATATGTATTATATCATGATTTTTGTGTACTTAAGGATACATTTGGTTCCAAACTGTCACTAGTAGGGGTCAATGCTACATTATTGAGAGTAGGACAAAATATGTGGTGTATCACTGGCCAAAGCTAATTCTCCAATATTTACACAGTTAACTAATAACTTCACTCTATAAAGCACCTAGTCTCTTGAAAGCATTCTTCATGGAAGGCAGAAATACAACTGAGCAGAGACATACTATTATAAAAAATAAATAATAATAATACTTTTATTTATTTTTCAGTTGGTATTATCTGTAGCAGCACACTCCACTCCAGTAGGGGGCGGTAATGCAAAGATCCGCCGCCAATAGAAACGGAGAATAAGAGTACTTCTCTGGCGGTTTTGTTTGTATGACATGGGCCACTCTTAGTAAACTACATCCATCATCAATGCATTAAGCCAACACTAGAGGATGAACTTTTCAGGTAGTTGTGTCAAACAAACATGTCAAAGTAAGACACGACAACTCACTTCTTTACTACTAAAAGTCATTTTTGTATGCATTTATTTTGAAGTAGGACTTCACACTTACAGTCAATGTCTTCCTGACCATTGACATATAGTTTATGATGATTTTTCATAAAATGAAAGATCACGATTTGTATACCTGTGAAGATTTTCCCTCCTACAAAATATATTGTAAAAAAACTGGCACTGCATCAAACTTCTTTTAAACAAATTAAAGTTTGACATTCTGTGTTACTCAACCAAACGCATCCTTGAGGTCTAACAAAAATGTTGAATGAATTTCCTTCCCTTTAAATAAAGTCCATTCTAATCCAATGTTTACTCTCTGACTGTCTTCTTCTTCCCTGCTTTTTGTTGGTACGTTGCATAGCATTGGCATTTGAGAGATAAACAACATTTTTACATGTAATAGCACATGTGTAAACAATAACAACATAATGAAGGCTGAGAAGCAGCTGAGTGTGTGCCACTGTGAACTAACAGAAGAGGGCACATCATATCTTACAATAGTTGCACACCACATTGTTAGACGTTAAACATCATATCAGGTATCAATCTGGAAATTGGAGACAACAAAGTGTATAAAAATGTTATATGTTATATTGTATATGTATGTAAAGTTTTTTTAAATATCATGTAATTTGTGTCCGACTAAGGAAAAAAATGAAACCTTAGAAAATGTTGCTTATACATCAAGTTCAATAGCTAATCAAAGAGTGTGACCTTATTAACTGCCACACTGAAATGTCTTAAAGAAACGCTACTGTTAAATATAATTTAGCCATAAGAAAATCCATAAATTGAGGGGAAAAAATAAATACCTTGACATAGGCAATAAAATCAAAGATTATATACTTTCCACATTGAAAATTCATTACCTTTTAGTTGACAGACTCTCTGTGAGGTCATCAACATTTTTAAACTACATTCATGGATCAATTTATTTTATAACGTCAATACTGTCTTTGAATATACAATGTAGATAATGACATCAGATTCTCTTTACATTTATTCAAGAAACCTTTGTTTTTGCTGCAAACTATTTTTGGGCATGTTCCATCATCAGCTTCCTAATGTGTTTGGCCACGTCTAGCTGCAGTGGCTGGTCTTGATCAGCCAGGTGGTGCTGTGGCATCACAGCATGGCTGATCCCAGCAGGAAATCAAGTGTTGTGTGGCGCCACAGGATGTGTTTTCGCTCACTGCTGTGAAGTGGCACTGCTCTAACAACAGGCATACCTTCCTCATGCTGCACACACGAGGAAAAAAAAAAAGCAACACAAATATATAATTAACACAAATGCTTTGGTGTCAACACACTCTTCCAGCAGCTTGAAACGATTCCTGATGACACTCCATGAATCCTGCTGACATTTGAGCAACCCACGGGGACACACGCCGTCTTCTGTGACCTCAACCAATCCATAATAACCTCTGACCCCTTGGCCTTCTCAGTTGTCATGTTGCTGGGGATCGGCTGGAGCTCTAGAGAGAGGTCGCTCTGCTGAACTTGTCACTCTGTCCATCTTGGAGGACAAAAGACGAGGACAATCCACTATGTTAAATCCTGTAAGCCCTCAGGTGAACTGCTGCAATGTAGGCCTATCTCATATTAGTAGACCCAGGTAAAGGCTTAATTATGCTTCTTGTAGTCTCTGTGGAGCACACAGCACATCAGAGTAAGGGTTAACCCCTCCTTGCTAAAGCATGATTGTGTGATCAGGTTTTATGTGGCGTCAATAACAAAGTATTTGATATTGTATTACAGTGAAATAGGAATTTGATAGTCATCCGGCTTTCTTCGTGCCCAACAGCACTAATGAATTTTGTAGAAGTGTGCTCAGTTAAGTGATAGATATTATTTTACAAAGGAAGAGCGTATTATTTCTCCAGCAGAATCACAATTTAATACTACAGTACATAATTGTATTAAGTACGCGATATTCTATACACTTTCTTAGATTACAATTGTTGTATACATGAGATATGATATACCACTTTGTACTAACAGGAAATTAATAAACAAGTGAATCAATATGCAACTTTGGAATGGCACTGACAATTAGACCTCACAAAAAGACTGCAAAATATTTAATACCTTTTTGTTATGCCAAGACATCCTCGGGCTGTCTCATGATTTATTTGTTTTTATTCCAGTTTTGAGCAGGTCTTTCGTTTCCTCTGTGAAATGCAAAATCAAATTTTTTTGAATACTGATTCATTTTTGTCCACTTTCCAGTCCGACTGCTCTGCTCGACATGCTACTGCAACCTCACAGGGGGAATGGTTCACTGATGATAACACATGGACAAGACTGATGTGTATGAGGTCATTTCTTATATGTGCATTAATAAAACATTCCATACAGTAGATTGTTTAAAACATGTAACCAAAGCTTTGTATTATTCATTCAATTTCTGTTAAAAAAGAAAACAGCGCTTGATAATGATGCCATCACTGTGAAAGATTTAAACTTTTTTAGGAATAGGAGTGCTAGGGGACTCTGACCCAGTGGTGCTTTAAATCTGTTTTCTCATTGCACCTGTCTCGTGCCCCGGCTAAGCTCTACACACACACACACACACCCACACACACACACATGCATATGTGACAGGTCATCTATCAAGCCCTCAATGAGCTGAGGATCTGGGAAATGTGGTCTAAATGAGAAATCATTGACTGCGAAACTGTGAGGTAATGGGTTCTGCTTCTCATTGGATAAGGAGATGACAACAGATGACTGAGCTACCTGCATTTATGTGGTCAGGGTGTGGACTATGACTGAGAGGGCAAAATGAGAGGAAAAAGGCACACATGGAAAAATGTAGAGGAATGATACAGTATCCCATATAGAGATGGGATTGGAAATGTTAATTGCTTTTCTCACTTGTGCTCATTGCCTCTAACCACATAACACAAAACACTGATTAACAATTAGTAATGGTCAACAAGTCAATGCTGAGTGATAGTGTGTCTCAGAGTGTGTATTACAGTGGTAATTGCTTATATAACACACATTCTGTGTGCAGAACAAGGTTTTGACATTTAGGATTTGACATGGGCTTTGTTGCGTTTTGTGTGTGTGCCCTGTAATTGAGCCTGCAACAGGCCGATAATGCTCCAAGCATCACCTGGCAGTGATGTTTATTGATCTGATGGTGCATGCTGGGAGAACAGATAGCTTTCAAAGGTCAATGTTAATGTCGGAAGGTCAGCGTGTTAACTCTGCGCCATTGTTTGTTTGCATGTGTGCATGACTATAACTGCTGTGTAGATGTGGTTATTATCTAAATAACAAATGTCCAAGTGCATTGATGTCCCACGACCAAGTGTCATTTTACACTTTCCGTCCTCCAAGGAAAAAGCTTTGAGCACCACTGTTATGACATTTATTGATGGCTTGTGCATTTTTTTTATGAATCCTTTTGTTCTTCTCTGCTCCCGAAGCCACCATCACATTTTACAAGTAATATGATGGAAACTAATGTGTATCTTTCTAATTAGAATTTAGTGAGCTTGTGGTACGGAATAAAACCACAAATCAGAAAACTAAATATGAAAAATACAATCTCAACAAAGAATTCAAAAACAAAAGGTAATCACGAGCTTCAACACTAAGCTGACAGAGCAATTGATAAGAAAAGGCTATGCTAAATTGGAAAATAAATAGATCTTGAATTAAATGAATCCGTCTCATATAATGAATGAATGAATTAAACTTAAAAAGGGGCTTCCAGAAGCTCCGTTCATGTGTTTAAAATGTAATCTTGTAAAATTAGTTTTTGTGAGGAACTTGAATAAATCAAGTTGTTTGATGAGATGTTTTCACAAAAACATAAATAGATATTTGGCGAAGAATTATAACCTGTTTAACTACCTAATAGCTCGAAGCAGCTTATAATACATAATTAAAATGACTGATGGCAGTATGTTTTTGTCAATTAAAATACAATCTTGCATTTTCTAATCATTTGAATTGTGTGTTTTTGATGACTTAGAGTATAAGGATATAGTTGGAATATAGAAATATAGAATATATTTTAGTTCATTGGCTGTAGGCCTATTAAAAGTATACTGGTTAATAATCATGAATACATGAAACCGTGATATTTCCTCTGACAATGATCATATCGGATTTTCATATTGTGATATCCCCAATGCAATAAATACAAATTAAACCTTGATGCTCAGTTTTTTTCATGGTGCTGTCATGGGTAAACTCAGCAGGATTTGATAATGTAGACTCTAACACAAACACTTAAGTTTGTCAAGTTTCTGATGCAACATTTATGACAATTTTTCATCACAGTGTTGGTCCGTCTGTCTGTTTGACTGACAAAACCCTTTTGCTGAAATTAAATAACTGAAGGTAGATGAACCGAGTGAAAACTGTATCTTTTTAAGATAAAACAGAAGTTTCAGGGATGGCGTTATTTGCAGTTGAAAAAAAGGTAATAAATTGCAAATATATCACTGTTTGATATTGCAAAATGTTTAAAATTGCAATAATATTGTATCATAACTTAAGTATCGTGATACCATAGTATCGTGGGGCCTCTGGTGATTCCCACAGAGAGTAGTTAGTGAAGTGTTTAGTGAAGAAGGAAGACAATTTTACTACTTCATTAGCTGTAAAGTTCCAATGATCACCTGAATAGACATTTCAGTCCACCAGTGAGTTCATCTTTCAGTCGGTTCTCTCATCCACTGTGTTCAAGTCAGACTGAAGTGCTGCACTCTTTGTATTCAAATGCAGCACTGGAGTTTCATTTGCTGGGTTTTATCAGAGGTCAACCTCTGACAGGGGATCAGTGTACGGCAGAGAGAGGGCAGATTGATTTGACCTCCGTTTTTCTCTCTCCTTCCACCGCCAGATGTTTATCCCATTTAGCGTGACGGACTCTTGGGTGTGAGCTGGTGTGTGTGCGTTCTGTCCATACGTGGCTCAACAAAGCAGCGGCCCTGACTGAGGCACACTGAGGTTGATAGATTGTACTGAACTATCTGTCACAGGCCAGGGGATGGGAGAAAAAAAAAAGACAGGTCGAAGGAGACGGAGGGATGCAATTCTGATGGTGTCCCTGTGAAACAAACAAGGAGACAGGGAATGAGTGGGATAGGCTGTCACTGGGAGCTGACATAAAGTGATGAGCTGTCAGGCTCGTTTTGTTTTTCCTCATTAACAAGTCCACCTCCTTAATGTCTCTTCTTCTAGCCGAAAAACTATTTATGAGCCTCTCCACTCCTCAACTAGCCCATGATAACATGTTCAGGGATACAAGAAAACAATTTACCATGTGTCAAATGTTGTTTTTGTCAAGGCGCCTCTTTCTGAAGGGGGTGGAAAAGGTTGGTGCATAAATTGAAAGGTGTATAACATCGGATGAGGCTGAGGCTACACGGTTAATAGGAAACATTTTTCTTAAATGCTCCAAGACAACCCCATTAACCTCTTCTGTGATTAGATATCCCTAATCACAAGAAATGAATACATCCTAATCACCATGGCCATCAAGTAAAAAATTATTAATCAGTAAATTGCTTTTGTGCATAGTTTGGGATTATGATTGATTTTGCGGGATATTATTGTGTCTTCCATACCGTTTTTTTTTGTTTTTTTTTAACTGGTGGCACCTTTTGAGAGATGGATTGGGTTCTTCCTCCCAGAACATTGTCTGCAACAGTGAAACCCTATGGCAGCTGACAGAGCAGAGTGACTGAGGATGGGGGAGGCGCCAATCTATTATCCATCACTCTCTGTTTGACTCAGCCGCACCATGATGATGCAGGCGCACGCACAAAAAGAGTAAATACAAGTAGAAACACGGCCCGAACTCACAGTCAATCTCTGTCTCTCTCATACTCACACACCCCCCCAACACACACACACACACACACACACACACACACACACACACACACACACACACACACACACACACACACACACACACACACAAACACTTGACGAAGGGGCAAAGCTATAATGATGCTCTTACCCATTCAGTGCCGAGTAGAATCTCCTCATTGTGTTGTTGTGATTAATGGTAACTAAAGAGCTTGAATCTTGAATAGAATGAGCGTGAGCTAAGGACTTATTAATCACACTGCAATACTTAGAGCAAAGAATGCTTTCGCTGCATCTCTGCAAGGAGAACTGGAGTGTAATCCCTCTCCTCTCCCTAGCGCGCTTTCCCACACAAATACAAAAACATTTATTAAACCTGTTCTGTATGTTCTTACAGAATATTTGGATAAGATACTTTCACATCTGCTTGCGTGGGATTGAATGCCTGTCTCCGTGTCCACACACGTGTCATTCCCGTGTGTCATTCCTGTGTGTCGCTCTGTGTCAGGAAGTGCAATGAATGTCTCTGCAGTGTGTGCTGATAGCAGAGGACAGGTACCATCAGTCTTGGCATCATTGGCAGATTAATGAGAGTGCTGTATTTAGCTCCTGCCCCGTCTCTCTGTCTGACCTACTGCCAGAGAGCTGTTCCGCTCTCGGAGCTCTTATTTCTTATACGAGACCACAAGCATAACGCTAACCTTCAAACTTTGTTATAGATGTCTGATCGAACGTGACTGACTGAATTTGTCACAGCCATATTACATTTTTAGTTCACTGAAGAAAATTGTCTTTGGGGTTATACTTTGCTTTATAAACACAGCACAGGCAAAAGAGGCTGGCCTTTTGCCCGTGCAGCCTTTAAGAAAACATTTTGATCAAACCTAACCAACCTCATGCGTCCCCCACAACCAACCTATCTTCCATCGCCCTTCTTGAGCCGTGACCCAGAACATTCGACTGTGGCTGGGTCCTGACCCCTGCGTTTGGGGAACACTGGTCCAGAGCACATCTGTATTCAGCCCGGGCTCTGCACTCGTATTCTCCTGAAGATGGATGAAGCTAAAGCCCAGCCTAATAACCAGTCCAGCCCCCCAGGGTGGGGGTAGCACTGCGCTCCTCTGTCACCTGGGTCGCTGCACTGTCTCCATATTGACTTAGGCATTTCATTTTCATGCATTCATATTCATCACCAGACAATTTTTTCCAGCTCCTGTGGTCTCTGGGAAACATCTCTCTTTTTCCTGTGTGTCTGTTCCTGCCTTTCACTTGCTGTACTATTAGAATCATCCAGCTCTTCTTGGTGTAAGTGCCTCCTGTCACCAACTGTATTTGCGCTCCTGTATCATATCTGAATAATATGAGTATGTGGTTAAGTAAATACTGCTGTTTCCATTAAATGCACATCGTCGTTTCATCATTAAAAGGTCTTCCTTGTGTGCGGCAGGTACTCTCTGTTCTTTATGTTGTTTTGTATTTCCTGCCTGACTTTTTTTCCCCTTTTCCCAGCAGCCAAACAGGAATCAGGAAACAGGAGACAGAAGGGAGAAATGTAAAGGTCATGGCACATTGGCCATGGAGAGGGAAGATACCAGTTGGATGTTTACAGGTCAAAAGCGCAATAACTTTAGGGTCAGCTCACAGAATGCAGAGGGTGGAAAACATTTAAATCAAACAGAAGTCAGAGAATAACACTGCCTGGAGAGGTTTGCCTTTTTTATTTAGTCTTGAATCTGGTCTTGAACAGAGAAATGAAGGAATGGAGAAAAGATTATAGCACTGGGATGCTGCACTTGCAGGCTTAACCACACAGAAGAAATCAGGCCACAGAGAGAATGAGAGGCTCTCTACAATGTTTTTGGGCTCAGTGCTGGTATTGGGCTGAGGCTCTTGAGCTGAAGTAGGCAAGTGCTTGTGTGGCTTTGTGTGGATCATTATCTGAGTGCTGTGTGGGTGAGCGCCTGCACGCATGTTCGTATTATTGTATCCGTGTGTGTGCATTGTAAGGGAGGATGTGCTGCAGCAGCAGCACTATTGTTCTTACCTCCCGTCAGACTCTTCCTTCCTCCCCCCCTGTCCCCCACCCCAGGGTGTGGACAGCAAACAGGGACAGATTGCTTTGTGCTGCTGCTGTATCTGGAGAAGACCTGTGGAGTCGTAGGTTATGACTCGCCTGGTGAAAAATAAGGCCAGGTGGCTATGGTAGGTCTGCATGGCAGCTAGCACCATGAGCCACGCTGTGCTGTGCCATGTCACACTATAGCACCACTCCTCAGCGCACCATTAGAAATGACAAATGCTCTCATCAACTGCATTCCCATGTTAGCAACCGCTGCCTAATGCTCCTGAAGCACTGTGTCTGCCCCAGTTCATCTTTTGGCCCGTACATATAGTTGGAAACAGCCATTTATTAAGCGTGGGTCACGTTTGATTTATAAGGTGTTTGATTTTTGTCATTGTAAAGGTTAGGAGTTGAATCGCAAAGGAGCACAAAAGATAGATGCAGTACAAATACAGTTCCGGCTTGTTGGGGGGGAAAAAGATGCTGATGCCTAAGAGGGAAGTGTGACCTCTTTAAGACCCACTAACTGTGGACTAAGATATAGGCTTTCATTTTATAAGCTACATAATATTTGGAAAAGCAGACTGTTCAACCCATTCATTAAGTGCACGAAAAATAAAGCAGGTAAAAAGTATCTGGGCCAGTATGCTATGAGGGGACAGCCGTGAAGTATTAGGCCATCCAGTGGCCCCGGGTAAAAAAGCAGGCATACTCAGGCTGTAGATTAATAACCCCATCCCAATTCTTCAGCTCCAGGGACTTGGGGGACATTTCTAGCCCAAGACAGGTGTATGGTTCTGGGCCACATGGGCGAGCAACTGCCCCCTTCTACTGCTGAGGCAGACCTGGGCCCTCTGTGTCCCCGAGGGGGAATTGCCCATTGTGTGTACCATCTGTTGCAGCACACGTGCACACAAAAGGGGTGACGGGGGGCCTGATGTGCAATGCCTTTTTAATATCATTAGGATGTGCAGTTGGATTTGCTAACGCTATTAAAGAACATCCTCATTGCAAATGATGTTTGCACTTGTCTGAGCGTAACGGGAGAGTGAGGGGACCAGACCGTGCATTAGGCTACTAGAAATGTATGTGATAACAGGGTGGGGTTGTGGGAGATGGCGAAAAAGGCACTTTAAGTAATAAAAATAGAGTAAAAATACCAATTCATTTTGAAAGACATCTTTGTTTTTTTTATGTCTTAGGTCAGGATACCATTAATTTCCAACACACATTTCCAGCAGGGGCAGTGCACAGGCCTGATGAAATGTTCAACAGCAGTATTAGTGTGAACCACAGGCCGACAGTCCACTGAACTGGTACACAGTCAGTTCAGATCGTCTCCCATGGGAACGGACTCGGCTCCTGTGCGCCCCGGGGATGCAGTAGCCAGAGCCGCCCTAGTGGTGGCGGTATTTCCCTTCAGTGAAGCGGCCGCTGCTTCAAATAGGTCAAGGGAAAAAGTTTTGTGTTTTGACAATGCGAGGTGGGCGGAGCGGCTGGCCGCTGATTGGCTGGTGAGTTTCAGCTCCCGGCCGGTGATTGGACCCCGGCGCGGTAATGAGGGCTTCGAGCAGGCAATGTCGGGTGTCCCCCCTCCTCCCTCCCTCCCTCCCCCCCCACCACCACCACCACCTCCACCACCTCTCTCTCTCTCTCTCTCTCTCTCTCTCCCCCCCCCCCCACCACCCCCCACACCCTCCCCTCTGCTCCCTCGCACCCCCTCTCAGCCCCTACACTCCGCTCCTCTTCCCCGGCGCTGATTGTCACACATTGTTTACTACGGCTTGAAATGTGACTCACAACCCGGGCTATCTGCTGGAGTACCGCTCTGACCACTGTGAGGGATTCTGTTGTTTTTTGACGCGCGCTCCCGTGCGTCTTGGTTATTTGGGGACAGGCCGTGGAGACCACCTCTTTTTTTTTGCCATGGCAGTGGATTTGTTTGCGCTTCTTTGCGTGCTGGTCACCACATCCTCAGCGATGGAAGGTAAAACAAACAAACAAATAAAACCAAACAAACAAAAAAAAATGGGATTATGCTTGTTGTAGGTACGGGAATGCTCCTCTCTAAGACGCGCTGTGTTTGGGGATGCTCGGAACGTTTTTTTTTTTTTTTTTTTTTTTTTTTCTTCTGTTGGGCATCGCTGCGCCGCTGGCATAGGGACACCGGGATGTCATACACGTGGATCGCAGCAGATCGCCGTGTAATCCCTTTATTTCGGCGCGCTAGTCCTCCCACTCCGCTGCCTGTCAGTGGTTGTCACTTGTCCATGTGGAGAATAATACTTTAAATGTCTTTGATCGCATGCTTGTAGTTTATCAGTGGCTATAGAATCTTGTCTCTCTCACTCTATAGTCCACCAGGAGTGAAGGACAGGAGGAGTCCCCTCTGTAAATATTGTTATTTCAGATCCGTATTATTACCCACGAGAAATTACTTTTTCACAGTTGGAAATGAGGGCTACATTGTCAAACCTCCAATAAAACCTTTTTTTTTATTGAATTGTATGAAACACCACTACAACAAGCCCCTGAGCAACATTCTGTGGCATTTTAAATTGCTGAAATAAACTCTCTTAGATTGTGGATTGGAAGTCTCCCTGTAACCTGATTTAATGGAGGCGTATGTTTCTAATATTTTTTTACCTTTTGGAAAACAACATATCTATTAAAAACAACAACAAGCACTAAGCTGCCCCAACCCTTTTTTTTTTTTTTTTCCAGACTGTCCTTGTATTTTTTTTCTCTCCATCCATCTCCATTCCCTTCTCTCACTTATTGTGTTTGTGCACCTCCTCCTATTTCCTCATTTGTTTCTCACGCACACTCTATCCGGACAAGTAGCAATGCCACTAGTAGCTAATATCTCCTCAGTTAAACATGTTTTTCATTTCCGCCGTGGGACCCTAGGGACCGAACGCTGACTGTAGCCACAGATGGCTGATGGATGGATATCCCGGCAGCATCATGGATGTATACTTTCTTCTCTCATTTTATTGTACAGAAGCTTAGACTCTCCAATAAAAAAATAGAAAGGAGCACACCAGCTTCCCATGGCTGTATGTACCCCCTCCCTACAGCATAAATAAGTAAATTAGAAGCACACATAAAATGAGTTTTCACATGCAGCTTTCCTCTTTAATCATTTACAACCCCTGCTCCTCCACTGCTCCCAGACTCGGCTGTGCTCTGTAATTCGGCGGCGGCTTTCTTGTTTTGTGCTCATCAGATTTCAACACAGCGATGGATACCAAGCCCAGGCCTAAATTGCTACCTTTGTGAGGATGGATATTTTGAGGTTCAAATGTTTACCCTGTGTGAAATGACGGCAGAAATGTCAATTCAGGGAGAGGTGTGTCCCCCGGCGAGGAAAGGGGTGTGGGATTTCTCCTCTTAAAGATGGGATCAGAAAGGAAAACAGATGGACAGAGAGATGGCCCACGAGTTACCTCGGTAACAAGGATGAAAGTGATTTCCTTGTTTGGGTCGCTAATTGAAAGGAGGTTGTCCCATGGGCTGGTTAAAATCTGCACTGATCTGAACTACAATCTGTTACTTTTGTTGTGTGTGTGTGGGGGGTGGTGAGGGTGAGAGTGGAGCCATTGACCACATTATCCCCGCCTCTGCAGTCACCCTTAATCTGATTAGGAGCCCAAATCAGCCGATAATCACATAGTGTCAGAGATCAGTGTATGCATGTGTGTGTGTGTGTGTGTGTTGGTTACTTTATATAAGGAGCTATATGGACACATACTTGCCATGCATTCAATGAATTATTTGGCCTCCTTACACATGCTTACACTCACAGCAAACACCCTACACATAATTGATGACCTGACGGACTAGTCGATAGATAGATAGATAGATGGATAGATGGGAGGCAGCTGAGCATTACAGAATAATGAGATGGAGAGTTGAAGCTTGAGTGTACGGTGTGTTACAGTGTAAAGGTATGTGTTTTTGCGATGATGGACCAAAACAGTTTGAGTGTAAAGTTGATTATTGGACTTCAAACTTTAAAACATGAAGTCCAGATATATAAGTGCATTCACCAAGTTATTGGAGCGGCAGTCAGACCTGAAGCACAGAGCTAACAGAGAGCAGAGGGGAGGCGGGGATTTGCATGCCATTAGAAAAAGAAGCATGTGCAGTGTGCTCTGCTTCACCCTCATTTGTCTCCTCTCTACATTTCCCCCCCCATCATCTTCCCTCTGCCGGGTTATTTCTACACCTCCCTTTCCCCACTCATTTCTTCATTCCACTCTGTCTTCCACCATTCTCGTCACTTATCTCCTCATTCCTCTCTTGTCTCTCTGTGCTCCTCCTCTACTCCCTCTCTCTCCGTGGTGTGCGGATAGTTCTTGCCAGCGCTACTTACAGAGCCTTATTTCTTTTTGCCCTTAAACCAATTAGACCTAGATAAGCCCGCCTCATTTAACTGCCTGGGACTGGGTGGTGGAGGTTAGCGGAACGGAGTGGAAAGGGGGATGAAACAGCGGTTGGGAGATAGACCTGGGAGGGAGGCAGATAAAAAGATGAGAGCGAGCCCGATGGAGGGAGGTGAGCGAGTTTCAGGAAAGATAGAGTTTTTGTGTTTTACAAATGAGTCACAATTTGAACAAGGCTGTGGAAGTAAAGGATCTCTGGGCTGTCTCGGCTATCTGACACCTCAGAGTTCAATGCAGCAGCAACATTCAGTATGATAAGAGCTCATTAGTAATGTGCTGTTACTAGTCCTTAAGGATGTTGTGTTAAGCGCCTGTGCTATACTACCGCAATGCCTCATCCTCAGGGGCCAAGGGGATGCAATGTAGAATATTGTAGCTTCCTGAATAAAATGATTGCTTCAGTATCAGATTATAGTTATGGAGGTCAGAACCACACATCGTTGATATACATGAATAAGGAGCGTTGGAGTGAGAGTAGAGTATTGATTCTAAAGGTTAGAGGACTAGAGTGTTGAAGAGCAAGTTCCAGCCGCCCTGCTAAAGTGTCCTTGAGCAACACACTAACTCAGCTCCAGAGGCACTGTCTCAAAGCTGACCAACTGCTCTGACCCCCACTGTGGAGAGGTCAGAATCAGCCTCCTGGCTTCAGTACGTATCACATTATTGGTATTCTGTTGGCAAGTGTTTCTGTTCTAATCAGTGCAACTGGAAGCTGGAATTGTATTAAAACTAATATTGAACAAAGTTGTAGCCTTGCAAAGATAACACACGGCTTTGCCAGTCCACCTTGCTGAGTGTATTGCGGTATGGGCGAGGCTCAATAGGCATTTCCATGAGACAAGTAGGGTGCACTGTAGATGATTGTTGGCTCTCTGCTTCACTTCAGACATTAACATGAACCCTTCATTCACCTGTTTGGTTGTTGGCTGTTTGTAAATTCCACATTGCATGTCAAATATCCACCAAAATCAGTATAAAAACAGCAGTTGCAAAATTATGATTCATTTGATATATTCCACACCAAGATAAAATGTTTCGTGTTATTTCTGAGTCACATCGTCATCTAAACACACTGCAGGTGCTCGGGAGGGTCCGACGTGGATCTGGTCTGAAATGATTCCCAGTTGCTCCACAGACTTAAATCTAATATTGAAAACTCAGCTCGCAGTGATTGACTCTGCCAGACTAGTTCAGTGTCGAGTTAAGAATTTTAAACTCCTCTATGAAGTGAGTTGTGCGTGCGTGTGAGCTCACCAGCTGTGCAGAGGAGGCAGCCTGTGAAAAGAGCCCTGTTGAGTCTCTTAATGGATATGAATGCAAGATTGCTCCTTTCCCCTGCTCTCCTATTTCAAATAGTTAGAAAGGAAAATAATGAAAATATAGGCGCGACACAGGCCCACGGGTCGAGGTGGTAGTACTGAAAAGACATGAAGGATTATGTGTGTGAGCGCTCACATGAGTGTACAAGTGTATTTTGGCCATGGGCACTACTGCTGATCTGGGACAACCTGAAGTAGAATTCAATTTCCACTTTTTTTTTTTTTTTTTTTTTTTTTTTTACCGCAGTGTGTGTATTGTACTTTTGGGTTGCTGTGTCGTCAGTAGAGTACTAAAGCCATTATGGCAGGCAAGGGCAGCAGACATGCCCTCATCCCATAATGGAGGCTTTATTTTGTCCACAGTGAAAAAGACTAGTAGGTGTTAAGGTGTGCTTACCCGGGCTACTTGGCTATGACGACCCCTTGTGAAAACTCCAGCCTGCAGCTCGTGTCCCTGCAGTGCTGTAAATGTTTTGTTCTGCCTATAATGTGAAAGTGTTGTGCTTGCATGCCGTCAATGAAACAATGTGGCAATAATCTGTGGCCTGTGCAGGTTCTTTTCCAATATGTTTTTTTCACATATTGCAGTATCAGAATCAGAATCAGCTTTATTGGCCATCTATGCATATGCATACAAGGTTTATTCTGCTCACTAATACACAGAAACAGACAAATAAACAAAAAACAAGGAGATCCAAGAAGAACAAAGGATAAACATTTAACTATTATGTACACATGAAATATAAAATGCAAAAGTGTATATATATGAACATAAAACACCAAAAATAACACAACAATGAAATGTAGATAAAAGTGCAATGATGCAGAGTGCAAGGCTGCTTGAATAGATATGGAAAGGTTGTAACAGGATATTTTATGAACATGAGGAAGGTGAGATGTATGTATATTATTTAGAATAAAAAAAAATTTGAATTTAAAGTTACCGGGTTATTGCACATGGATTTGTTCCTGAAAGAGGATGAACGATTAATTGTTCATTAGAGTGACGGCTTTAGGAAAGAAACAGTACACTGTATACTGTAGTGCGTATTTTCTGTTGGACAGTATGATCGATGAATTCTCAATCTCTCTTTTTCTCTCTCTCTCTCGTGCGCACACACACACACACACACACACACACACACACACACACACACACACACACACACACACACACATAACGCATATGCATACACAAAGTCCCCCTCACAGCTCACCTTACCCCAGAGACATCTGAGCCTTTGGGAAGGCCAGATGGTGGATGCAGGTTGGGGGCTGCTCTGCATGTGCACTTTTTTTTGTGTACGTCTCAGTGTGAGAACGAGTGGTACCAAGAGAGTGTGAGAGAGAGAGAGAGAGAGAGAGAGAGAGAGAGGAGGAAGAGAGCAGCATGCAGTATACTGTATGTGCGTATGTCCTCGCGCCGTGTAGATATTTTGTGTTCCTTACTATGTTGTCCTCCTGTGTCTTCCACACATTCCCAGAGTGTCCAGAGATTTAGAGAGGAGATGCTATCAGCAGTGTTAGGTTCCGCCCGTCTTGCTTTGTGCTCGGCCCTTATCAGAGCAGGTGGCTGACTGTGGGACGAAGGCTAAGGCCTTATCGCTCCGATCTCGGGGATAAGCGGACCCACTGCATCAGCAACATAGGAGCCACATTAGAGCACAGGAGTGGAAGCGGTGACGCTCGTGACACGGTTCAACCTCAAACTGTGTGAGTCATCTGTTTTCTGGTGAAGCCAGTTCTCTCAAATGGCAAACGCACAACATGGACACACACACACACACACACACACACACACACACACACACACACACACACACACACACACACACACACACACACACACACACACACACACTTACACACAGGCACTCGTTGAGGCTTGATGTGCACAAGAGCACAAACTTAGACATAAACCTCCGAGCCACACCTAGTGGAAAATGGCAACGAGAGTAATTGATTGGGAGCAGTGACTCGGCTTCCCCACCACTCAAGGATGGTGGTGTGAAAAATGCGCTTTTTTCTCATTCTATTTCTGTCTCTCAGGCTTTTTCCCTCCATTATCACCTGTCCTAGAGATTGGGTGACAGATGTTCAGTCAGCAGAAAAGGGGAGCCTCTTCCGATATTTGTTGGGTTGCGAGGTGAGAAGAGAAAGCATTGATTATCGAGTCTTATTTCCCAGTGTTCACGCAGCTTGGCTCCTGGGGCCTCTGTTGTCACAGCCTCTTCCGTCCCATGGTCCGTTTAGCCCCTGTCCAAACCCAATCCTCCCTAAATTGGCTTCGGCCAGATCCACAAACGCCTGTTTTTTTGACTCGACTTCCTTTCAATTTCTCCTTGCCTTCTAGATTGTTATTTTTTCTTTCAATGAATTTTAATTAAATCTGAGAGTTGCAAGCTACACCCCCTCCTCACCCACCTCCTCTTCCAAAACTTCCTGCCTGGGAATAATTGGTTGTTTCTACTGGCTTCTCTCCCTCTTCTATCCCCTCCTCCCTCCCTCACCTGCCTCTTTCCCCCGCACTTTTTTTTTTAGTGGAAAACAGATGCATTTATGAAGCATTATAGGGTTTACTGCAAAGGGAAGAAAAGTGAAATATGAGTCTGTTTCTGTAGACGTCATAGACAAAGCATTGGCAGGAACAGGAAGAGGGTTAAGAGACTGCTAGGTTGTAGGCTTGTAGGAACAAAGGGCTTCATTTATGATTGTTATAACGAGATCTGTTTTTGAGTCAGGCCATGAATGATTTAATTTGACTTTTAAGCCCAACGGCTCAGGCTTAAGGGCTGCAAGCAGGAAGGCTGCGGGGCAAAAGGCTGACTCAGGAGTGGGAGGAGGCAGGTAGAGTGGTGCAGGTTTTTTTTTGTGATACGACTTTCAATGCGTGGGAAACCTTTTTTAAAGTCTACAATCAAACTGATAAGAATACCAATTTAGCCGACGGCGTACACCACACGCTACAAACTCTCTGCATATCACTGTGTTTATACAGCAAATCCCTTGGTTCTCGAGTCTAAATGTCCAATATATGAAGTTGCCACTGTAAAGGGGGAGAGAAAACAACTTTGTGGTACTTTTTGAATTTTAAACGAATCAGCAGCCCAGGGGATGCTGCGTCTCCAGCGCTCAGAGGAATTAAAGGCAGAACGTTAATAGAGCTGAAATTACGGATGGTGGTGGAAGCTGCTCAACTTCTGATTAAATAAAAGCCGACTCCTCCACAGGCTGTTTCTCATAGGGACTGACAAGCGCCTCTCTCACACACACACACACACACACACACACACACACACACACACACACACACACACACACACACACACACACACACACACGCACACACACACATACAGGCACAGATGTGCGTGTACAGCAACCCCAGCACTCACACATAGGCAGCCATACACACACACACATAGCTTTGATGTGTGGAAAGGAAATGAGTAGAGACGGAGAGCTAAGGGCTTGGGCCTGGGGCCTGTCCCATTATTAATGAGTTAGTGCCAGCGCCTCTCCCAGGTTCAGGACATGTGGACATATTTCACCATTCCCCTGCCCCTCTCCTCACCATAAATGTAATCTCTTATTAAGCATTGGCTTCTTTGCAAGAGAAGGGGCAGATCGGGAGAAATTGTGCATGAATATTTTTGTCTCACTGAGTGTGTCTGCGTTATGAATAATGAAAATTGTGTGGTGGAGAGAAATGAAGTGCCGGCGCAGTGCAAAATGGAACGGCAGCCTCTGAGAGGGACACTGATGGACCAATAAGTAGCAGTGGTGGGAGGGCCCTTTTCACCCTGCATAACACTGAATCCTTCAGCCAGGCAGATTTCTGCCTGTCCTGTGCTGTCCACTTCTCTAGCTTAAAGAAGAGAGCTTTTTGGAAGTAATTAACTATTGATTTGAAGCATAGAGGGTAATGGGAGATGAGTGGACAGCATCTACATCTACCAGCAGCAGCCTGGCAAGCTAAAGTACAACAAGAAAGATGGGGTGAAAGAGACATTTCCCTGAAAGAACCAAAGGTGGTTTGTTTGGCTTTCAAGTTCTGATCTGTGTATTCAGGCAAAAAAAGAAAGAAAAAAAGCAGTAGAAAAGCAAATGGAAATCCAGCATGGGAATTATTCAAGATGTTGAATAACCGATTCTGTTATCAAATATTCAGTATTACTGAATACATTGTCCCAAATCTGCACGATTATTATATTCATGACAAACTGATCCCAGGCAAGTTGGCCTGTTGACCTCACCATCCCTTAATGAATAGTTATGACAGTTAGGACCAAGGGCACTCATTTCAATGTAATGCAACCTGAGGTCACATCACAACCAAACATACTTAGGTGATAAATCTTGCCTAGTATTATATCTATTGAGCATGTATTTCTAGCGGATGCACAAATAAATCAAGTAAAACATTTCCATCATAGAGACAGTATAGTATTCCTCCCTTTCTGTTGACCTTTTACAGCTGCATGTGCAACTCTTTTTATTAGAGGCGACCCAGAGGACAAGGATAAGGACTCATTTGTGTAAGAGAACAGAGGCGAAGAGGGACAAAGACACAGAGGGGAGAGAAGGATGGCCCTGTATCTGCCTAAGATCTTATTTGTGCTAATGAGGAGGCTGGCGGCTCTGGCTGCTAACCCTTAAGCACATCCAACCCTTTAGAGTGTGAATGTCTGCGAGTATCTTTGTGAGAGTCCTTGGATGTCTGTTGGGGGTGTAATTTTCCTCTTTTTTTCTCCCTTTTTAAAAAAAAAAATCGTAGCTTTAATGAATGATGTAGAGAGGATTTTTTGAGGCATAGTGTGTGTATTTCCTGTTGGAGTGAGCTTGTTTTTTAAGGTTGGTGCTGAATCTACGAAGGATGTCTTGATTGAACCAGTTAGCACAGCGGTCTCAGTCATACACTCCTAACCCAAACCTGTTCTGTAATGGGGCTCGCTGAACAGTGTAAAATTTGCACAATTGTTGCCTCCTTCCTCATCCTTTATTCCTATGAAGTCTCTCCCCTCCCTGCTTCCTCCCAAGGCTGGGCATTTAAAGCGGCATGTCTTTGATGTGAGCTTCACACACTGTTAGGCACCCACTCATCAGATTGACACTGATGTCTGGGTGGAGTCAGCCCATTTCTGAGAGCTTGGGAAATGAACTGCTGGAATACACTGTACACACATATGGCACGCGCGCTCAGGTAGTTCTTCATAAAAGTGGAGTGGAATGCGGACGTGAATGAACAGATGTGCTCGTTCAAATGCACAAATTTTCCACCATGGCCATGCTGCTGCACTCGGCTGATGATATGTCAAGATGACAAACGTCCCCGCTAAGCTGAGCTGAATGTAATTGCACAGCGGTTTTCCTGGCTGTGTTTTACAGTTGCCTCACATCAGTTTTAAAAGTAAATTCAGACAAAATCAAAGGATGGAACCTTGACATATACAAGAAGGGAGATTATTAATGCATAATATCTAACGCTCGCCTCTTTAATAAATTATATTCTATCTAAATGCACGCCAGCTACAGCCTTGGATTTCGACTTACTATGATGTCCTATGCAAACGTTGTCTGTCACACATCGTTGATTCATGATTTAATCAAAACATGGCAGAGCCGAAGTAAGTAAGCTAAAGTGTGTAATTTAATGAAATGGTTATCGTCAATCGTCCTTTTCTGTTCACTTCACTTCAATTCATTACGTCTTCAGGTTTTAGTTTGGTTCTGCCTCTCCAGTGTTGCTGTTCTTAACACCCGGAGCTATCAAAAAATGTGAACACATGAAGACTTAACGCAGTGGATGAGCCCAAGCTTCAGTTTATTATGAATATATTATTTGTATGTAAGATTTCAATAGCCAATTGAGAGATGTGACTTTCTGTAGACACACTCTAAACAAGACTGATCTCTACCAGGGGGGTCTTAAATATCTTTCTGTGTGTTATCACTTTTGTGTCAGAGAGTACAGTTTGCTACATCATTTGGCATCATTTCTGTAGTAACAAACTTAAGTTAAAATGAAGCACATCACTCCCAACCATTTCAGGTAGCTGTATCATGTTCCAACCTGTGTTAAAGTCAATACTGACTGTGTTATCCCAATCACAAAACAGCTATCCCGACAAAAGCAGTTAGCCATGCAGAGTCACGCAGGGATTTGTTCATGTGTGACAGTCTCTCTGGCTTTTGTTCTCCATGCCAAGACTTAAGCCTGTCCTTCCTTAGTCAACACTTAACAGGTTTGGGCGATGAAGGGGCAGTGCCTTGTATTTGTATATTTTTTAAGAGCTATGCGTGAGTGTGTTAGGCCGCTGTGATTTGCAAACTCACGCTTGAAAGGTCGTTGTTTCTTTGTTTTTCCCTCTAATGAAATAGTGAGAAACGCTTTAGTCTTTGTGTTTGTGCATGCGTGTGCATACATGTTTGTGTTTGCACTTACAGGTGTGTGGGACTATCTACTGATGCTTCCGCTTCTTTTCAAAAAGTGTGTGTGTGTGTGTGTGTGTGTGTGTGTGTGTGTGTGTGTGTGTGTGTGTGTGTGTGTGTGTGTGTGTGTGTGTGTGTGTGTGTGTGTGTGTGTGTGTGTGTGTGTGTGTGTGTGTGTGTGTGTGTGTGCGCGCAAGTGAATAAAGGGGCTCCATTAAAATCTTAACAGCCCACCTGGTGCCAGCCGTGTTTACCATTGCTACTTTCAAGGTTTGAAAAAATAAATCTTCCCAGTCTCAAAATTGTGCTTTTACTTCTCAAACAATCCCCCCAAATACACTGTCCATTTTCAGATTTATGAAGGCTACTTGATACATGGACAAACCTAACCCAACCCAAGAGACACGTGTGCAATGCTCTGTTCATGTGACAGTCTGTGAGTGTGTCTGTGTGTACTTGTGTAAGCATGTATACATTTTTTTTTTTTTTTTTAAAACACTCAGACTGCTCTAAAAGGGCTTTCAGACACCTGGCAATGATTGGCTGAAAGAGGACACCTTCTATCTGCTATTATTGACAGTTGAAAACGTAGAGAAAGTGTGGCGAGTGACTTGCATTTTCCCACATGTTTTCAATCAGTTTGAGGCTCAGGTAATGCTTTGAAAGTCTACTTCCTTTGATAAACATCACGCGGCAGCTTCTAAAAAGATAAAGCATGATGGATGGTCCTAGTGTTTCTAAGAAATCAGAAAAAGACGAAAAGGAAACATGAATCCGTTTTCTCTCTCTCTCTCTCTCTCCCTCTCTCTCTCTCTCTCTCTCTCTCTGTGTCTGTCTGTTGCCTTGGCTCTGAAGATTGATTGTGAATCGTCCAGGACGTATGAGCGTTGCGATCATATCATGGATCACAGCATGGGGAGGGAATGACAGATGTCCTAAGCAACCATCCTCTGTTTATTTGAGAGGCGAGAGTGTGTCTGATGGATCGATTGCGTTTGGTGGATACAAGGATGATTTGTCATGTCTTATGTGTCTCTTTGTCTTTTTGTGAACATTTAACTGAGCCAACAAAGGGTTTGTCTCATGCAGAAAAATGCATCAATGTTAGCATGTATAACAAAAGCAAAAACAACCTAAAAGTATATCACTGGATTGGTATTCAAAGTTTAGGTAACCAAATAGAATAACAATTGCTTTTAAGATGCAATTCAAATATTCTGTATTGTGATATTCTTTTGGATCTACATCCAGAACCTCCCTAAGCACAGATCATTTTAATAGAGCAATTACCAGCATTCTGTTGTATCACATGAACATTCTTTTCAGATTCAATATGACTCAGAGAAATGGGGCACCTCACTGGGGTGATGGTCTTGGTAAGGGGGCTATTGAAGGAGGGGTTAAGTGTGCTCCAGTCAAGGTCGTTTTGAGTGGCATATGTATCCTATTTAGCAGTCCCCGAAACAACTGAGCAGTGTAGACATGAAGCAGTGTTGACAGGCCTGCTATGCTGTGATTGCTACAGTCACACTGGAGATTAGTTACAGGACCATACACACACGAAAACACACTGGGTCCTCTGTGCGAGCTGGACAGTTGATCGGGTCATTAATATGGACAACCGTTTCTATACTAAAACCCCCTGATTGCTTTGCCTTTCACATCTTGGTGACATCAGCACATTGCTAATTGACAGGTAATTGCCAATAATCATGAGATGGATCAGCGATAGTGCAATTAAAGGAGCTTGCTCCAGCATGCCAGTTCCTTTAAGGAATCCGGACTGATCAGTGTGCCCTGGTTCAGTAAAGCAGGTCAATCAAAAAGGTTTTAGCGAGAGCAATCTTTGAGGAAGTTTAATACATTTTTTGTCCCAGAATTGTAGATGTCTTATGGAAATGTTTAGGACAGTCCCTTTTGTAATGTGTATTACAATGTTTGCTGCTGCTGCCTTTGTGGGAGATAGCAGCCTGGCGCTTGTAATGGGATCCTGTCTGTTGGGAGAAGATCGGAGGAAATCACTGGGAGCTGGAATGCACTTGACTCCCTCGTTTGGGTCAGTGAAGGAAGTGCCGGTGTGTGTTTGAGCGTCTGTGTATGAGTGTGTGTCAATGCAGGTGTGTCTGTGTTGTCCAAAAACTGTGTTTTCTCAGCGATAGAAAAACTGAAATGTGATATGAATATCCTCTCCATTCTTCCATGAAAGTACCTGAAAATATCCCTGAAAGGGCCCCATTTGGGCTCGCTCCCAGACAATGGAGTACAATGCCCCTGATGACAGGCTAACTGGGGGAGGAAATAGCCTTGCTACGACCAACATAATAGCGGGATATTCTGGGAGTCATAGGAGGGATTTGTGGAAGCAAATAGTATTTTTTTATCATTCCGTTGACTACTGTGTGTGGTGTATAAGTGTGTGTGTGTGTGTGTGTGTGTGTGTGTGTGCGTGTGCGTGTGCGTGTGTGTTTCTGACATGCTGACCCTCTTTGCTGTATGTGCACCACATTCTGTGTTTTGAGAAATGTGTGAATTGGAGCCTTGCCTAGCCCGTCAATCAGAGGAAGAGATCATTAGAGGTGTCACAGTCAAATCTCTCATCTCTCTAATCAGCTGGCATACTAAACCGTCTACATGTGCCTATGCCCAGCTGCCAAATACTGTACGAGTTCATGAGCTGAATCTGAATACACAAAGGGTAATTTGTGGCTTAGATAGCCAATGCGACCTGTTCTGTTTCCGTTTCGCAGACCGTTTTTCCCCCTAACTGTTTCTATTAACTTGTGTAGCCGAGTTTATTTATTTCCAACTAGGACTGGGCAAAATTGAAATTCCCCTTAAAAAAAAATGTTGCAACACCAATAAGTGGCAGCAATGTATAGGAAGTAAGTGCTATTTTACACAAGTCATTTTGAGATAATTTAATCAAATCAGTCAATCGGTGGTAACTGCCCTACTGCTGTCTCGTCAATGTTGACCATCACGTTTATATTTTGTTGCCTTTGCAAAAGCCCTGATGATAGAGGGTTGATTGAATGGTAAGTATTTGTCTGGCTGCTCTCTGTGGACAGAGTCTTTGGCAGACTATTCTGTTGCATGGTGAGTTTTAAGATGGATATTTGTGATTTTTCAATCTTCAATCACTTGGTTCACGTTCTCTGGCTCTCCTTTTTTTAATTTGGTTTTAAACCAAACAATCGCCACATAGGCCTATTTGCATTCTTTTTGCGAGAGTGGTCATCTTTCCTGATGGACTGAGGGCTTGTCATTTCCCCATTGTGGGACTAATAAAGGCTTAATTATTATTATTATTATTACCAAAACTACCTCGAGTTTATTCATAATATACATACATTGAAATTCACATTATTATTATAAATAACTCTCTCAAGCACACACAAAGCCAGTGACTTAGCACTTTGTTCTTTTCCCTATAATTATCTCAGTTCTTAGTCAAAATGTATTGAAAAAAAAAAGTATGTCATCATTTCTAAAACTACATTTTCTCTGTGGCCAAAAACGGTTTACTCTCCTGCGGGCACCATGAATTACATTTATATAACCACAATAACACAAAATCAGACTTACACTAGCTGGTTGTTTCTTCTTTTGATAGGCAAGAGAATAACATAAAGAGAGCCACAGAATATGGTGCAAAATCTACAACAGGTCGACTGAAACGCGACGAGTTTGCATCTCCTTTTTACCGCATTTGAAAAATTTGCCTAATATTTCCCTTGACAGTTAAATGTAAACACAACCTAGTGAGCACCAATTTTTGGATTGTTCTCTCTTCCCATGATCCTCTAGTTTGCGGGAGATGACTCCATCTTGGGGTCCATATGGACGCCATGTTGGAGGCACGCTGCTCTATAACAGTGGGGGAATACCAATTAGCACTACATTTGCTGAGGATGGCATGGAACCAGAGACCTGTCACCTCTGCTTCACAGCTCTGTCTTTGAAGACATGCATGTGTATGTGTGTGCAAATCATTGTGTGTGGGTGTGTGTGTCTGTGTGCATGCATGTGTGTCAGCATGGAGGGAGGTAGAATCATGTCACGGCACCTGCTTCCCAGCAGGGGATGGAACTGCTTCACCAAAAGAAAGGTGTGTGTGTGTGTGTGTGTGTGTGTGTGTGTGTGTGTGTGTGTGTGTGTGTGTGTGTGTGTGTGTGTGTGTGTGTGTGTGTTGTGTGTGTGTGTGTGTGTGTGTGTGTGTGTGTGTGTGTGTGTGTGTGTGTGTGTGTGTGCAAGGGGGTTGGGCAGGGTGTAGCTTTGGCATATTGTGTGTGTGTATGTGTGTGTGTGTGTGTGTGTGTGATCAGAGGCAGAGCAGCATCTAATGCATGCGGTTACTTGTAATCAATGCTTCCACAGCTCCCTTTGGGTATGCTAATGTTTTCTAAAATGCTAATGTATTTCAGTGCCAAACCCTTAAGTTGTATCATATGAGCGAATGAGCGATCATGCACACAGTGGCGATGAGATGGAAATCTGCTTGAGGAATGTCACATAGTATCTTGGGAAATAAATTCCTGCACACAATTACCGAGAAACCTTATTGCACGACTGCTGGCAGCATAAGGACTCCTTAGGTGGCAGCCAGTCCATCGTGTTTGTTCAAATGATTTGATTGCAGTTTAAAAGTCTCTTTGATCTCTGTAGTGGTGGACTGATGTTACACAAAATGGTCGGCAGCCGATTGAGGAGGACAGGGAATCTGTGTCTCTGATAGGATAGGCCGCAGTCGCCCCTGGAGACTGCGAGTCCCTGCTTTTGAAATCCCTCTTGATCACAGAACACCTGGCTGCGATCATTTGAGAACGAGAACAGTAAAGAAAAATATCCCGTGAATGTCTCCATCTCTGACTGTGTGTGTCTGTGCGTTTGCTTGATTTTATGTTAGGGGAAGGAACAGAGTGTGTGTGTGCTCTGGTGTTTCTTTTGACTGACCTTGCTCGGACAAACACACACCATAGCTAAGATTAGTATTTTGACAGTGTCCCTGTATTCATAAACTGAACTTTTTTTTTAATTCATGTTACAGTTCATTAATAATTCATCATACAATCTCCCGCAAAAATCATCAATAATTAACAACATGGTGTGACTTGGTAGCCTGGGGGTTTCATATGCCAACCATGAACCGCATGATCCTTGCTGCATGTCCAGCAGAAGACCTTTGTATGTTGTTCCCCATGTCTCTCTCCCATCATTTTCTGTCATCTCTCTACTGTGGAATATCAAATAAAAGCATAAACTGGCCAAATAACACTTGTACATACTGTATACAGAGATTGCGAACACAATTTTATTTAGACTCATCTTGCATAGTATCATGCAATTAACCTGCAAGATTCCTATTTGCTTGTGTTATTTTTGTGTTATGTCTTTTAGTCCTGGAAACCCAAACGCTCACTGATTAAGGCACCTTGACATTGCAGAAGGGTCATCTGCCTCACACAGTGCCTGGATTAAGGGGTTGCCATGTTAAGTAGATACATGCAATTTATTTTCTGTTTCATTTTGTTCTGTTGTTATTTAGTGTTAATCAATAAATGTCCTCTCTCTCTCTCTCTCTCTCTCTCTCTGCGTCTGTATCTCCCTGCCTCCACCCATTAGAGCGCCAGGTTGTGTAACATGTTGGTTGGCTTTGTACTCGCGGATGACGACTTCTGACAGTTGCCCACATTGCTAGAATTAGCTGTGTGTAGCGAATGTGCAAGTGCATTTGCGCGCTATGTGTGTTTTTGGATAGTTGTGCCCACTTGTGTGTTTTGTGCGTGTCTGTCGGCGTGCATGCTAATGACAGCTGACAGGGCCCACGCTTCTTAAATTAGCCTTGCTGTCTGGCCCCTGGGGAAGGCATGGATGTTCAGATATGGAAGAAGCTTCAATTCTACAATCACTACTTTCCCTCCCTATAGTATCCAACCAGTCTAGCCCCGCTCCTATGCCTCCAAGTCGGAGCGTGCTTATCCAACAAATAAAAACGTCAAAAAGGAATCTGGTACTGGGCCCAGCGCCCATTTCAATATTCTTCATGAAAATGCTTTTCCATTTTTAGTCTTTGAACACGGCTCGCACATAGAAAAGTGATAAATTGTTTTGCTTCTCCTTCATATTTGCAGTTTTCCTCAGAGTGTGTGTGCTGTTGCTTTAAGATTGTGAGTTTATTTATGGCATTGATTAGCATAGAGCCTACAAAATATTACGTTCATTGTCCTCACGGTCAGCACTCCAGTAATTTCCTCACAGAATAAAGTAGTGGAGAGGTAATTGTCCGAACTGTATGATCTGCAGTAACTTTAGAGTCACAAAGGATTGTCAGGGACATCCCATCACTAATGAAGGTCTATAGGTTAGTGATTTTTAATGTGAGTCAAGTATATTGTGGAGACGTGCGAATGATCACTATCTGTGTGGTAATCTGGAGGTGATCAATGTGGCACTTCAGTGTATTGTGTGCCTTCTGTGTGTGTGTGTGTGTGTGTGTGTGTGTGTGTGTGTGTGTGTGTGTGTGTGTGTGTGTGTGTGTGTGTGTGTGTGACTAGATAGATGAAGGAATGAAAGGGTTCCCATGTGACTTGGGCTTTATTAAAGAGAAGTTAATGAGTTCCCCAGTCTGCCTCTCTCATTTTTCCTCCCCTACCCGTTTATTCTGAGCTCCATCTCTTCTCCTTTCTCTCTCTCTCTCTAATATCCCTCTTGCTCAGGCTGTTGCTCAACCTATTCATGTTCTCAGTTGCGCTGCCTTGCCCTCGTAAGTAAATTACAAAACTGAGCCATGCAGCATTGGGAGTGAAAAACTATTGGTTACATCCCAATCTTTGTTGCCCTTTTTGTTGCCACTTTCTGTCGGCATCCCTTTTTCAAAAAAAAAAAAAAAAAAAATCTTGCCTTTATCGCTGTCTATAGCTGAATTTTCATGCTAATTCAAGCAGATCCATCTGGCTAATGCTGATCATAGATGTTCTGCACTGTCTCCAACATTGGCGTGTGTGTGTGCGTGTGCATGTTAGTTCATTTGGGTTTCTCATGTGGCAATGTTTGATTCTTTTGAAGTTCAAAGATCCTCCGACAACAAAGTTGCTTTTGATAATGAGATCTCTCTAAACCAAATGGCTGTTGCGGTGGCTACATCAATGATGCTAATCATTTTCTACAGTGACTTGGTCTCCAGTGTTTACATTGAGGTACGATACAAAGCGCCCTTGCAGTCTATCATGTTTCAGCGAAGGTGCACTGTATCATGGTTACTTCAGCTGCTCAACCAACCTGTGTCTGTCTGCAGGCAGTCAAACGTTGAAGATGACGAGTGGTGCTTTATAAAACCTGTTAACTTGAGGAGAAGAAAAAAAAAGCCTTTGGTTAGAGAAAGAGAACAAGGTGGGATGGACATAGACAGAGGGGGGAACCATGTTCTTCTGTTGCTCTGTCCTGAGGCACACGGAGTGAAGCTAGTATCCTGGATACTCACTGCTTCAGCATCAATCTGTTTGTCCTAATGCAGAGGTAGGAAGAGAACAGCAGCATGAACACGCACACGTTTTTTCGTTGAACACTCTGTGCAGTTGCTCCTCTGTCGAGGTCATGGAGAAATTACACACAGCAAGCAGACATGGCAGGAAGCATACACGCACAGACAGGCCATCACACACAACTGGGACCAGTGCCTTGCTCGCCTCTCAAAAACAACTTCAACATGAGAACAGCAGGTATGGTTTGGGTGGAAAAAAGGGATTCTCAGTTTGTCACACTGTTTCTCACTGTGCTCCTCCCCATATCCTGTTTCATTTATTTGAGCTGCACATGAATGCACAGAGAGATGTATCCCGATGTTCTTGCACCACAATCTGATTCCATTCCAGTCTTTGTACCGGAGGCTTTCCCCTCTCACTCCCGCTGACTGTAGCCCTCTGGGCTTTTTGATGCTGTGGAAATTCTCTTGACAGGCCTATTTGAGGGGCCAAAGGAAGAGAGATGACATGGTATTGCAACAAATCCATTGGAGGGACATGTGGGGGGGGGATAAGCCTACTGTAGCCATCTGGAAGATCTATGTGAGTGATGTGGAATGCTATTGGTTGAATCTTCATTTGACAGGGTGAGCTGACACATCTGTGGCAGGAAGCCAAATCAACTCTGATTTACGCCACCCCACCATCTAGGCTGGGGGGGCAGTCACCCAGCCATTAAAGAAGATGTATTGTGAGGGGTAGCACTGTATCAAAAAACAATCACTCACAGACACACACACACACGCACGCAAACACATAATACAAGATCTATTATGAGCAGGTTAAATGATCTCAGTCACAAGTTATGGCCGCTCATGTTTGACATATATAAATTTCCCTCAAACACAGCCGCAGACATCAACTGCCTATTCCAACAGATATTTTGTTAAGAGGAAGCCATTACTGCAAATAAAACAAGCTTGTTGGCTGGGCGCCCGTCTGGGCGTTTCTGACTGCATGCTAAACATTTGGTAAACCCTCAACACATTCCCCTGCTGTTAGCCATCACACTGCTGTGGTTTCAGGCTCATTCAGCAACAGAGTAGAAAATGAAATGGTGAGAGGGGGGGGGGGAGTATTGAGAAACAAAGAGCTTTTTGATATAAAATAGGGGGGTAAGAAATAAGTGCTGGCAGAAGTTGAGATTGATAGGAGAAGAGAACTGGTCACCCATGGAGAAATTGAGGGCAGTGATTTAGCAGAGAGGAGATGAGGCAATGTCATTCTGTGATGTAGGGTAGGGTCTGTAAAGGGAGTTCTCCAGCACATCTTGACAAACCTCTTCTTTTCCGAGTGTCTGTATAGAGGATTTTCTTTAAATAGACCCAGTTGGGTTTTGTTGTTTTCTAAAGCTGCATCAAACTGTTCATCATGTTCAAACAGAGAAGTAGTGGTGAATCAATTCAATTCAGTTCAATGGGGCATTGATAGTTTTTAAGACGAACTTGGACCAAAGAATGAATTTAGCTCTGAAACTTACGTTGCCATAGAAATAAGTTGATATGACTCTCAAAAGTCAAATTTCAAGTTCAGAGAGAAACACTCACATTTGCCTAAAACATTTGAAATGCCTTCACTGTTTACCCAGCTACGTCTTTATAGCAAACTTTATACATTTACTATAGTTGTAAGTGCTCAGCAGAAGCTGCAGCACTGCAGTTTCTACTAGCACCTCACTGATCTCCGTTCTCATTTAGGAAGCTCTTAAACTTGTACTCACAGACACATGCGGCCAAATGTAAACATCCTAATTAGTGATGAGGTTGACAGAGAGGAGGGCTGCTTGGCCGGGGCCATCTGGCTGGGCCTGGCTGTCTGATCTATAGTTTTTCTGGTTTGCCAAGCCCACATGTTTAACATTGTGCCGCAACAAATGCATTACAAACCTACTGCTTTCAACAAAACCAATGATTTCCATGAACCTACTTGGGAACATTTATGTTTGGACACAAACAGTATTTCATTCACACCTAATTTTTCATTTTTTTTTTTCTTTCTCTAGCTCTCTCTTTCACACACACAGGGAAATTAATTAGACTTGGCACACCAGCAGCAGCTCCGTTCTAATAAATCTCTCCATTATCTAAAGTGATTGGTGGACACAGCGGCTCATTTCCTGCCTCAGAGTTGAGACCTGAGGACAGGCTGACATTAACCCCATGTTTCCCGATCTGCCAAATGCCTGCTCTTCAGTTGTGTGAGTGAATATGTGGTGAGAGAGGTCATCACAAAAGATCAAATTGCATAAAATTCTTTCACATATTTTTTTTAATTGAATTTGCTATTGAATATCAGGTTTCAATGAACTCAAACCATTTGACACTTCTGATTCAACATGTAGCTCAAACGTGGATGATCCATTCAGAGTGGCCCTTTTGTGCAAATGCCCTTGCAGCGTTTGATGAGCGGTCACCTGTCAGCATTGTATTTTGTCAAAAGAGTACCTGGCAGACAAAGTTACAGCTCTAGGTCTCATTATAAAGTCTTTGGCTGCGTGCAGATTCCATACTCTACCAGCTGGCCTGCAGTACATAGTGAATGGAATATTGTGAAGCAGACTCAATAGCATGACATGGATCTGTGACCCAGAAATTTGCTTAAGTTAAGTTCTGAGTCATAGCAATGTTGTGGAGAAGATTAATTAGTTATATATGTGAGCGGAATGTAGAGCAAAACTTATTTCCTCTTCCTGTTCCACCATAAGTGTCTAGGGAGCCATTGGAGCACCTGTGTCCCATCTCCATGACACCTGTGCTCGAGGACTTTGGCTGATGGAACGGATAGATGAGGCAGGCTTGTACTACTGGGCTTACACATGCACACACTTGATTAAAAAAAAAAAAAAAAAAAAAAGAAGGATTTTGAGGGCCAAATAAATCACACAACAGTCTGGGGTGATAGCCCCTGATGAGATATAGAGCCTACAGAAATAGGCCATCACAGACCCCATTCCTCCTAGCAAGCACTAGAGTTAATGGCTTTCACATCTCTGGGTGCCTCTCTGCCTCTTTCTGTGTTATCAGGTTTGTCTTTGTTATCTTACAGCTGTTATCTTTGCCCCACCAATTCCATCTTCTCCACTGGACGACCATTATAAAAGGCTGCTCCTCGCTGTGTCCTAATGAATGCTGTGCCATGTTGTAGACTATTTGTTAACAATAAACCAAAGGCCCATTTATGCCCCTCATTTGTTTCAGGGTCGCAGTGTTTTGTTAACACTGGGAGGACGAGCTGGAACTGAAGACTGGAAAAGGAGAGAAGGAGAGAGCAAGAAAGGGAAAGTCAGGACAGGAGTGCAGACAGAAGTAGGGAAGGGGGGTGACTTTTACAGTTACACTGGCAGAGAGTCAAGTGAGCTCAGTGAGGCAGAATGATACGGGCTGAGTGTGGTGGGCGCCAATGTGCCTTTCCTAGCGTGTGTTTGCTTTTGACTGCTGCACAGCTCATGATTCTCTATACGGAAGGCTTGCTCCGAATGAGTGGCTCAACAACGTTGTGTCGTTTTTTAATCTAACAGACAGTCCAGGCTGACACGCAGACCCACTAACTGGCCTGGACTTGCAATATGACTCAATCTACCGTGGTAGTCTGGTAGAAGTGGTGCTTTTAAATACAGACAGTACAACTCCAGAATATATTTGTACCTTGAATAATCCGACTCCCTCGCGGTTGTGGACAGCAACTCTCAAAGTTAATCCTTGAAGGACAGAAATAAGTAGCCTGCAATGAATAAACTGAGGAAGTCAAGCATGGTTCAACACATAAAGCATGTGGCTTTGTCAAGGTCACACACACACACAGGTTTTACTGTGAATAAACACACACTTAAACACGACCCCTATTAATTCACATCCGAATATGGGGTTGCCAGGGGCAACACAGACCCTACAGCGTCCTCCCGCTCATTGTTTGCCAAGCAGCCAAATATCCAGCACCATTAACCTCATCATTGCAACATAATCAGCTGTGGATGAAGCCGCCACTAAATCGAGGCAGCCTTCAAGGCACAATTAGAAATGTTAATTAAATGTTGCTCCGTCTTGCATTGCCTTGACACATAATGCAAAACCATCATTTGGGGCTGTGCAGTATGAGCTTTCTCTCTACTCATTGAAGATCCATAGCACACTATAGATCACGGATAGGCAACCATCTAAGACCGCACCAGATGATTTCACTGAGCTGTGTAATTAGCAGAAATAACCAACTCTGGTCTGTGGTTGGAATGGAAGCCTGCCTACTCTCTTGCTCTCCATGGCATGATAGCCTAGTCCTGCTGTGGTTGCTATTTCCATCAAATGTGCCGGTGATGGCGAACATATTGCTCTTTACACCTAGATGGGTTGGAATCTTATTCAATATATTTATTTTAGATGTTTTTAAGAGTGTTGGAGCCTTTTTTGTCCATTTTTATTGCTGAGTGGCTAACACTGAAGATTGAAAGGCCTTTGTGTGTACAGTGAAGTGCATGTTTGTTTGTGGCAAGGTATTCAGATTTAAGTGCCTTTAAGAGCTCCCATCGTTCACTGGACCACTGATAGCTTTGAGGTCTCAAAATGTTAGGTGTCCATTTTGGAGTGTTAAACAACTACTAATGGCTGCTGGAAATAGCTACTACTCCAGCCCTAGAATAAATGTGTGTTTGTGCACATCTGTGATTGATCAAGCATGTGAAAGTGACCTGAGAGGGAGGGTCACCCTCCTCTTGTGCAGTGCTTGCCTCAGCAAGAGATCTGAAAATGAATCCATATCTCAAACCATCTGCCATGAGAAGGAATGCAGAGGCATCAGCCCTAAATGGATCGGACAGATTGGACCGTCTAATGCCATTTTATTAGATGCTGCCAGTCTTTACCCGTCATCTGTGAAAGACTGCTTTACTTGCTGTTGCAGTCCCTCAAAGGCTCAGCTCGAGTGTGTGTGTGTGTGTGTGTGTGTGTGTGTGTGTGTGTGTGTGTGTGTGTGTGTGTGTGTGTGTGTGTGTGTGTGTGTGTGTGTGTGTGTGTGTGTGTGTGTGTGTGTGTGTGTGTTCGTTGCTGGTCTGGTTTAGCAATGCCAACTGATGAAGGAAGCCCAAGCATGACAGGGGAGAGGGAAAAGGATTAAAACCTAACTCCATTTAGAATGTGGTTAAGACAGACAGGTCTGCTCTAAACAGGTGTGTTTGTCCAAAGTTGCTTAAAGACGCTATGGTGGAGTGTGTGTGTGTGTGTGAGAGCGAGAGAGAAAGAGAGGGAGAAAGAGAAAAAGGACAAAGAACATGTCTGTGTATACAGCGTGTGTGTGTGTGTGCATTGAGCATCTCTCCAGAAGAAGCTAATTTAAACAGGATTAGAGGAAGTAGTGATGGACTGTTCACAGCAATTTATACTGTGTTGTAAAGCACTGTACCACCCACACGCATCCAGCACCTACATGGTAGTCCAATAGTGGTTAGCATACTCTGTGCACATGTCGCGTACACTCACACGCACACACGCAGACAATCGCTGAAGAGAGTGTGGGTTGGAGAGGAGATATATAGCCAGAGTGCAAGAGAGGTTTGTGTGCTGTGTGAATACTTTCCCGGCTCTAATCCGCCCATTCCTGTTGGCATGAAAGACAGGGATTAACAGACGAAAGGTGAACATGGAGAAAAGGCAGGGCTGGAAAAGAACACAGGGTAAGAGAGATAGCATTCCGGAACCTCTGCAGGATTCTTCCCCGGCTGCTGCGGTGAATGCAGATGAGCGGTCTTTTGTATGAAGTTAAATCCTCTTATTGATCAGCAGATTAGGTGCTGTCTTCGTACCTTCTTTAACTTCCAAAAACTTAAAAGACAACGTCTCTCAGCAGTCTGCTCAGGATTTGGATGGCTCAAGAAATGGTCAAAATACTGTCATAGAATATAACAGGAACAAATGCTATGTGAACCAGCTACCCAAACAATGTATCTTGAAAGCCAAATTTTAACACATGAGGTGCCTTCAATTGCGCCCTGTCCCTGATTCTCTATTACCGGGTGTTACTCAAACATAATGAGACTGGTAAATTAAACTGCCCTGCTGTCTGTGATGTAGCACTACATAATCCGCTCACATCTAGAGATGTATCCTGCAATGAGAATTTCTATTTAACGCCCACGGGAGAGGATCTCCCTCACTGTGAGATAAAAGCATGATTTTTCATCAGGATGATGATAATTATAATAACAGTTAGTGTTGTTTGTTAACTCGTTGTCTCTGTGTGTTGCTACTCTTATCTTTCCAATGGTATTATTTTTGGACTTCGGTTTATGCTCTTAAAAAGAATACTTAGTGTAACATAACCTTTTTGATTACCTAAATAAGGGCTGATAGACCAAAGCGGTTTAGATAATCTATTAGTGATGGATAAACCTGGAAATAAATGCCTTTTATACAAATGATACGAACAATATTTGGTATATGTTATTTACCTTGTACACATTTGCCTCTTTTCTATTCAGCTCACTTCTGAAAAAACAACATGAATACAGCGGCAAAAAATGGTGCTGTCAATGCCAGCTATTTTTGGAAAGCTAGCAACTCCTCCATGACAAACATATGCATAACTTAAGGCTTTCAAACAACCACTTCTCTTAGTCTAGCGGCAGAATTCATTCAAACTGTCTAGTCGGGTATTGTTGTGCTCGTAGGCCTTCCCATCTCAGCAGGTGTGTTGAAAAATGCACCCTGAAGACTGGGCAGAGATTTGCATCGCTGCATGAAAGACTGTGAGCTAGTTATCTGAGCAGCCATTGTGGAGAATAGAGGGGCGGATGCTTTTTTGCCTGCTTTGTGTGTCCAAAGCGTCATCTGTCTGTTGGTAGACGGAGGTATAGCACACACAAAAATAACACAAAAGGAAAATGTGTTAACAAAGGAGTGAGAGGACCACCATCTGGTACATTGTCGAATGAGAGAGAGACTACAGTGATTTTTGGAATGCCTTTTAATACAGTTTGTTAACTATTATTATTGTGAATAATAAATGGCCTCCTGTCAGTACCTATGCATGTGATGCTGATTTTTAACATTACAGCAGTGCATTGTATCAGATCTGCACTGCAAGTATTTAAATATAAGAAACACTGGGAGCTGTTGCTGCACCCTCATCATCCAGCACCCTAGTGAAGGTATGTGTGTGTTTGTGTCTGAGAGTAAGTGTGTGTGTGTGTGTGTGTGTGTGTGTGTGTGTGTGTGTGTGTGTGTGTGTGTGTGTGTGTGTGTGTGTGTGTGTGTGTGTGTGTGTGTGTGTGTGTGTTCATGAGTGTCTAAATGGTTTCCTTTCCACAACAAAACAAAGTTAATTGCTTCAATTACTGATATTATTTGCAAATTACCCGCCATTGGTTGTCTGTGACTCTCAATTTGGAGTCCTATGAGTTCATATCTCTACTCTGCGTTCTATTTTGTTGTTGTTGTAAATGGTTATGTTAATAGGGTTTAGTCTCACTGTCCTTAGGAACACTGATAGAGTTTTCTTTTGTCTCATTAGTACACCCTTACATATACTTATATAAAATGTTTGGAGCTTGGCTCATTTGCACTTTAATGCTCAAGCTAGGAGCTGTTTTTTCTTGCGTGCCATCTTCCGTAGGTATGTGGGTTGATCATTGAGTCAATCCTGTGTGAGCTTTTTTGCCTGTTGGGTCATCTCTGCTGTGATGTAGGTGTAATGTCTGCCAGGTTATTTTTAAGCCCATCCAGAAGTTTGGATACCAAGGCCAGATAAAAAAAAAAAAAAAAAAAAAAAAAGAAACAACAAGGAGATATGTTTGCTTGTTACTGTTCTAAAGCACACCAGGACAGATGGGAACACGCTTTTTACCCACACTTTATCTTTAAAAGACCCCTTATTTCTAAATGGTATGTTTTAGCTAAGTGATGTTTATAATGTAGAGAGACACCAGGTACTTTTACTGCAGGGTAGCATTTAGAAGGTGGAGGAATACACCATATCATCTCGCTAATCACCTGTAATGAGCAGATGCAAGGCAGATGTGCATCGCTGCTGGCACAGGTGCTGCACAGTAAAAGTGTCCAAGGTTTGTGTTGGAATCCCTGATAGCCTTGGTGCAATCTTCCTTCCTTCTGCTTGCCAGTCTGCTCTATCCTTGAGACAAAGGCGGGTATGTATTTGCGAGGCTCCGACAGGCAAAAAGAAAAGTTTAATTACTAAGGCATAAGTATTCGTGAGCCTATCCTCTGCTTCTTCTCCGAACCGAGCTTGACTCCCAGTATTGGCTTTAGGCCACTGTGAAACCGAGCGGAGAGGTTTTTTCAGCCCAACAGCCGAGATGCTTGCTGGAATTATTTTGGAACCATCACAGGTGGACTCCCCAAAAGCTCTGCTGCCTGGCTGGGAGCGAGGCCGCAGGGGATCTCCAGAAAGGAGACATATGGTAGCTTATGATTAAAAGTGGAAACTGGAAAGTTTCATGCAAAGAAGTGCATGAGTGTGTCTTTGTGTGTGGGCTCTTGCATATGCATAAACTATCGTTATGGATGTATTGTGCAGAAATACAGACTTGTCTGTCAACTTCACTGACAAAATGAAATAAAATAAATTAATAATAAAATAAAAACCTGGAGCTGTGGAGGAGACTCAGAACCTCATTAAATATGATTTCTATTAAACAAAATGTGCTTCTTACAGTCATGGAAAGAGAAAGAAAAACATTATTTTTGCTCAATTATTGCACTTCAAGTTTTTTTTAGTAATTCAGCCAAGTGGCAAACTTGTTCTCCTTGCTAGAATTCTCTTGTGGCTTCCCACTTGTTCATTTCACAAGTAAAACACGTTACATAACAGAGTAAAAATATTCTCCATGACTTTTAGTTTGCTGTTCCTCTTCTACTTCTTCTGTAAATTTTGCACAAGGAAGCTTTGGCCCCTTCCTGATACTCTGAGTCCTGAAAGCTACATGAATCTGTTTGCTGCTGATTTAATGTTGAGATCAATTCATGCCACTTCTTTCTATAGAGCTCCCTGGCTGCCTATATTGTGTACAGTTTGTCACTGGCAGCCACTGGTTAATCTGCATGGCGCACAGCTGATATCAAGGGGGCAGTTTGGCAGCTGAGCAAAATTATCCTTATAAGTGGCAATACCATGTTTGTAGACAGTAAAGTTGTGAGTACAGTAATTCCAACAAAAGTGGGAAAGTACCTAAATCTACTCCTCAAAAATCCATAACGAATAAAAGCAGAGGCAGTTTTTCTGTTTTATGTTGTACTTCATTGCGGTAGCTTTTTCAGCTGATGAGTTAACAGTTTTTATAAGTTGCATTTGGCAAGGCCACCCAGTGATGAATTTAATCGTGTTATCCATATATCTTGCTGTTCAAATCTGAGACAATTTCACACACTTTACTCTGGATATGCTGTAATAAAACGGGCATTTCCTCTGCAGTCACATATTTACAGTGCACACAGCTACTCTCAGCAAAAATGGAAAAGTCATTGTATGTGGCTGTATGAGACTAAGAGCAATATTGTGACGTTTTTATTGGGAAGACTATGAAAGATGCCGTAACTCAAGAAGCATAATAAACATAAGGAGCTTTGACTTTCCTATATTCTTTTTAATGTGGAACAGGCCTGAGGTCTTGCTTAGACGCTGCCCAGGTTTTTTTTATGTGATCCTGTTCACTGGGTCTGACATATCAATCTGAACATTTAATGTGCTTTTTGACTGCACCTACTATATACTCCCCCACCTACTCTTGCACATATATGCTCTGACCTGTACTGTGGCCTCTCCTAAAGACTAAAACTATACTGAACAACCAAAACTAAACCCCTTTAACTGCTTCTCAAACCAGAGTTTAGACAATATGTGTCATGTCTATCTAGTCCTAAGAAGTGTGAGGGTACTGTGAACCCGCCATGAACCAGCAGTGCACAGCTCTCATCCCTGCCGGGTGCGTGTCTCCGCCTGGGCTTTGAGTTATAGCTGCCGGGGTCTGAGACCCATTCATCAGCGCTTCATTAAAACCCAAATCGCTTTTTCAGTCACAGCCTTCTCCAGCAGCCTGACAAGTCCCACATCCTGCCTGCTGAATTCCTGGGCTGGGCCTGTTGTTAAGAGCAGTTCAGTTCCATGACTCCGCGGCCCCTGCCTTCTTTTATTGAGAATAAGGTGCTGTAAAAGAGTACATTACCCACCTGGGATCATCCTTGGCAGGAATAGCTTTTCACTTGGTTAGCGGCGGTGCAAGGAAGACTCACCTGTGTGACATGGGGGTGGGTGGAGGAGGTGGGGAGAGAACGAGTGAGACACGGGGCTGTTGAAAGGGAACTCTCCAATGGCCTTTTCCTGTTCCGCCTTTGTTTGGAGCTATCTTGCCGTTCCGTGCTATTCAAACTGCACAATGAGGTACAAAGCTGCCGGCGGCTGTGGCTGCTCCTGCTCCGTCACCCCCCCCCCCCCCCTTCATCCTCCTCCTCCCTCCTTCGTATTATAAGCCATTTAAACGGGGTTTTTTTTGCAGAGTGTAGCTGGTCCAGGGTGAACCGGAAATGTTCACAGGCCTTTGACCATTCTTCGCTTTCTTCGCTTTGTTGACCGCTTTTGCTGCGGCAGCTTGGTTAAAAGGGCCGATATCTTATCAAAATTGAGGCAAAGCAGTTGAGCAGCTCTATCAGGCTGTCTCTTCACACTATCACACATTTATCACCCTCTCATTGTCTCTCGCTCCCTTTCTCTACTCAGTGAAGTCTGTTCTAGTCTATTAAGTTGAAAGACGTGCGTGAAAATGTAAGCAATTTGTTTCTCCATTACTGCAACACAACACTTGACTTAAGTGAACGCTGTAAGTTAGAACATAGACCAGTGAGTGAGTGTTGTAAGTGTATTCCATTGATAATTGTGAAAAGCATTTAGTATTGATTTCTACAGCAAAACAAATACTTCACAGCCAATTGACTCTTTATGGTTTTACTCGCTGCATAGTTCTGCAGCTGGACATGTGGGTCAAACCGTCAGATCAACCGCAGGAACTAAATAAAGCTTGTGTGAAAACCTTTGGTTTCACATTTAATTCTGCTGAGGTGTGTGAAGAATAAAAATGGGTTACTGAAAGCCAAGTGTAGTTTTTTTTACTTGAGGTTTTCACAATTTTGTAGTACTTCCTCCTGTTTTAGCAGTGCAGCTGGAGTCCCAGTGGCTGTATTTCTCCAGAACACGCTCATTACATTCCCTATGACATGACCTTTTCCTCTGGTAAATGTAACACAGACCACAGGGGGGAATAGGGAAAACAGGATTGCACATTGTGCACCAGTGAGAAATTGAGAGAATGTGCCAGTATTGTTTTTCTTTCTTTTGCATTGGGATTTATCAGCAGCCAAAATACACACTTGCTCAAGCACAGAGAAAACTATTTAACTCTCGCCGCCACGCAGGTATGTACACACAGCGACACACACACCCGCACTCCTCCACCCATTCCCCACATCCTGAGGTGAGAGGTCAGGTTAAGTGCTGTGTGGGGCAGAAGGCCTGCTTTTCCTCTTGGCTGGCACCCTGCCCACGTCAACAGTACTGCTCTTCAAAAGCCACTAATGCAGCGCTGACAGTGTTCTGACAATGAGTTACTATCTGCCAGCCGAGGCTCCTGTCCGACTGCCGGTCCCACTGAAAAACAGATCTGTGGCGAGAGCAAAGGTTAATCTAGCAGTGAGGCTCCGCTGGCGACTGCCTCCACGGCCATGTGTGACTGAGAATAGGCTGGGAGGAATTAGCACTACTGCCTCAGGGAGTGTTGACAGAGGTGTGTGTGTGTGTGTGTGTGTGTGTGTGTGTGTGTGTGTGTGTGTGTGTGTGTGTGTGTGTGTGTGTGTGTGTGTGTGTGTGTGTGTGTGTCTGTCTGTCTCCACTCGCTGCGTCTGCGCTTCTGTGTTTGCGTCTGTTAATGATGGGAAGTGAGGAAGGGGCAGACGGCGAGGTTTGAGGAGGAGGTTTTGTGTTCACAATCTATTATCTTCAGGGAAGAATCACGTTGGATAAAGGTTGTTTCATGCCATTTCAAAGACGCAAGGCAAATACCAGCAGACCGTGTAAACATTGCAGTGAGAGTATGCGTGCTGTCTCCCTTTTGTCCGCTGTATCAATCTGGCATCCTGTCTCACTCCATTGTTTTATTTAACCTACCTCTGTTTATTGTTTTTCTAATATATCTATTTTTTTTTTTTTTTTTTTACATCCTTCTTTTCTGCCATTGCGGCTCAATGAAAAGCACAATGCAACCAAAAGGCTCCTGCAGCTTGCCGGCTACTTAAGAACACCCCCCTGTTAGTGTATGTTTGTATATAGTTATGTCTACATTTGACTGAGTCTGCGAAGGTCAACTTGGTTTGTGGCCACCTGAGGAGAGAGCATTTAAACGGGTCTCCCTACCACTGTGCCAGCTGTCTGTTTCTAGTCTAAACACCTCTATCGGCTAAGCCCCTGTTGCCACATCATGGCTCCCTGCCTTTTGGCAACACGCTTACTGTTAGAAGCCTACCATTGTTGCCGTTTGCTAACTTCCATAAGCGTTACTTCTACCTTTACTGGGAAGTCCCCCTCCCACTCCCGCCTAAATGTTCTTGAAATCGAGTGTTGACATTTTCACTCACTACCATCAAATGGAGCGTGTTGTTGTGAAGCGCTATATTTGAGGCAGACAATAAATCAAATTCCTCACCTCAGATTTTTCAGATTAGCATATTTGTAGTAATAAGCCATGCATCAGCAGTTGGGGATCTTTTCAAGGATTTGTGGCTTATAAATCACACAGGAGAAATACCCAATTTTTGTGGATTTCTACAGATTATCTTTGTGCGGATAATTCGGAAATTGAGGGATAAATAAGAAAAGAAAAAAAGAAAGCATCAAGGCATGCTGGCTCCGGCTCATCACAGTCAATTAACTATGTGAGGCATCTCCTGTAGAGATTTCTCTTCAGATAATGCCTCTTCTGTCATCAACCTGTGTGTGTGCACACAAGTCAGTGTCTCTGCTTGGTATTTTTATGTGTGCGGGTGAAAATGTCAGTGGGTTAGTGTGTGTGGGTTGACTGTGCACACACCAGGCAAAATACCTTCATATAGCCCTCCTTGTGAGACGGGGCAGGCTGGAGTGCTTGTTTTCCCACTCACAGTGGGTGTGCATTTCTTTATCTCCTTTGCCTGTCGTGTTGACTGATGGGTAATATGCTAAATGGGGCCTGTGTTTACCTCACCTGTGGCACCGGCAGGCCTCTGTGTGTGCTGGGCTGTGACAGGGAGCACTAATAATGCTTTAACTGCTCTGTCAAACTTCAATCACATTGACACAAGCTCTGCTGTAGCACACTGTCCTGATGGCAGAGGTGCTATCACCGGACAGGTGTAGGTGAATTGTGTCCCAGCGGTTACATGGCAAATGTTGACTATGCACTGGAGATCAGGGAAATGGGCTGTGTAGTAGCAGCCCGAGTGCAGATGGGCATTTGCATGTCTATGTTTATCTATATTAATAAGTCTAAGTATGCAAATACTCAATATGTGTTTGCATATGTGCGTGCGTGTGTGTGTGTAGCTTCCTCTCCCCCCATTTATATGGTTAGTGGAGCAGTGAGGCCTTGAAGCGAGTCTCTCTCCAGGAGTTTGTGATTTACGAACCTGATGTGAGCACTTCTGCCCTCCTCCTGCATAACATCCCCATTAGAGACAACGGACACTGTGGCTCTGTTCATCATGTAGAGAGAGAGAGAGAGAGAGAGAGAGAGAGAGAGAGAGAGAGAGATGAGTAATAGACGAAGAAAAAGAAGGGGGGGGAGAGAAAGAAAGAAGAGATGGCACAGCGCATTATCTCACCAACGCCCTATGCCTTTACAGAGAGCATGACCAACTGCATCTGTTCACAGCAGAGCAGAGAAAAAAGTGACATGGGGATGCAAAAGGAAGGGGAATTAAAGCAGTAGCATGATGAATATTTTACCCCAGCCAGCCACAGCCACCACAGCAGTAGCCATAGGTCTTGCCAAAGATTGCCAGTTGCGCTGCTCGTTCCTTCATCTCCTCTGGCTCTACTTTCTATTTTTATTTCCATTTTTGTCTACCTATGTTTTGTACCTGTGTTTGTTTTGGTCTGTCAGCGTCATTATGTGGAGCGAGCTGTCAGGGGACACACAGGCTAACAACACCCCTGGGGAGGAGAAAAGAGGAGTGGTAGTGTGTGAAAACTCTCTGGGAGTCATTCCAACAGCCATCTGCATTAATAACTGCACAGCCACAGATAACAAACACTTCACGAAACGGTAGACATATTTGCTCTGCATACACGTAAGCCTGGGCAAAAAGCATTTTATGAAATGTACTGTGTATATTGGCAAACATTTTGAATATTGCCTTTTATGATAGTGGGGGAAATCTTTGTTCTTGGCAACGGTGTATTGTGCTTTATCGTATTAATACAAGTGTTATATGTACTGAGCTTGTGACTAAAGGTACATTGTGTTTTGTTATTAAATTGTTCAAGAGTATTTCTTCCCTAACAGCATCTCTTAAAGCGGTCTGTTATCGCCTAAATGCATTAGGGTGTTTTATTTGAAACTCAACCTACTGTGGGAAAAAAAAATTATTCAATCAGTAAAGATGTGTTCAAATTCCAAATTTGCTGCGTAAAAGTGCCACAAGCCTTGCCTTTAAATTCAACAGGGACACTCTGCTTCTGCCTAACACAATATGTAGAAAATCAACGAACTGTAATGAATGGATAATTATGGCACCTAACCGTCTGAAATGTGATATGTGAAAGCTTTTAGGATCCAACACCATAGATGGAAGAAACGTGGATTAATTGTCGGGCAGCGGAGGCACCACTAAACAACCAAAATACCACATTAAGACACCAAGACCTTGAGAAACACCACAGAAAAGTCCATGCTGTGATTTGGTATCAGTAAATTTGACATTTGCAGATCTCTGCATTGGCATAAAGTGGACATGTCTTTAACGGTAGACTCCTGGTACCAATTAAACCCATTTTCATGGATCATATGATACATGAGCCTTCACCCTATAGCTCTTAAACGGAGCCTGCTACAGTCTCTGACAGTTCGCCATGAGTGGAAGAGGTTAATTCTGCAGCAGATTAGACTGTGTGCGTGGCATCTGAATGAATTTGAACATAAATATTATGTTGGTTTTCACACTTGATTTTTCGAAAAAGTGACAGCCCTGATATTATTTATTAACTTTAATAAATTGCTTTGAAAATAAGTGATCTTAGCCATTGATTAAGAAACTGAAGTCAGTTGTATGGATGTCAGTGGAAGGTTTCAGTATCTACTGCCCCAGAGGCTTTTTCAACCTATTCAAGATCCGCATGTGACATGAATCGTTACCACTGTTGACATAACAATGTTCAAATTTATGTAAAATGTGCAAATGAAAAATATGAACATGTTGCAAAAAAATCAAGAGATGTGTCCCCTTCTTTGAAATCATATTTGATTGAAGTGGCACGCTTAATGCAAATCATGTGCCACAGAATTGTTGAACCCTCATGGGCTTGGGAGTGTTAGTTTTTTGGGAAAATGAGACAGAGCTTTTCTGCTCTACTTAACATTTGTAATGAAACCCCCATGGTTCTTTTTTCTATCCGTCCTTTGCTTGCCTCTTCCAACACAGAGCAATGATGACAGCAGGAAACCTCGATCCATATACTGCCTCTTCTGTATCCATGTTTCCATTTATTTTTCAGTGCCTGACCTACGGGCTGGAGTTAACTGCATCAAAAGTTAACTCTAAAGCAGTGTTGAAAACACTTTACATAACAACGGTTGTCTTAATGATTTGGCACACAGAAGTACAGTAAATCCTGGCCTTGCCCTCCTAGCAGCTTTAACCAAATACTAAGTATTACATACACTTTCTCATACCCAACACACCCAAAGGGGTTATTTCCCTCCAACGCAAACTCTGCTGCTGTTTCATCTGAAATACAGTAGGTCCTGACGGGCCGCTGTTCTCTCCAAACACCTGAAAAACCACTTGTATCCCCCATCAGAGCTATGTACACTAGCAGCAGATACTCACACCCACACAGGACCAACACCTGCAACTATTCTAACCCACTGACATACAACTAGAGAAATAATTTACCAGCTTGGAGCAGCTTTTACAGCTGTGTGAACTGCTTGTTTTTGTGCATGTGTGAATGTGGGGTGTCTCAGAGTGAGCAAAGTGAGCAGTGAGCTAGTGTTTCTTTTCTGCCACAGCTTCTTGCTCGTGAAGTAAAGGAACAGCTTGAAGTGGGTCGGTGGCACTACATATTTAACGAGGCGTCTCAGCTCTTTAGCTTCAGCGCTGTAGAGCAGCGAGCAGTGTGTCGCACTTTGACTCCTGGAGCACGCCTCACGTCACGCCAGCAAAACAGCCTCATCTGGCGGGGCTGCCGAGTACAGCGCTGCCTGGAAGCTCTCTTTTCTTCTGGCTGGCAGATCTTTAACTCAGAGGGTAACCACAGGCTGTCTTGCTGCATCCAGAGTCTCGCCCTCTGACCCGCCCATGTTGTCTCCGTTACATCAGCGATCAACAGAGGGACAGGAAGATTTGAATTGGCAGGTTGAAAAAAACAAAACAGAAATGTTGATGGGGTGGTGGATCTTCACCTCAAAGATGACAGCTAGTACGAGGGCAGATATTGTCGAGAGAGAAGAAAGGGCCGGAGGGATGGCTGATATTCGCGCTCCCCTCTAGTGTCACTGGACAGCTGTGACATTTTGGGCTGTGTTCTGGGTCAGAGCTCAAGCGGCCGGGGATCCCGGATGCCAAATCAGATGAGGTCAGATACTGTGTGTGCCCGGGTGGCGCCGGCACAAGATCAAAATCACCCACACAAAACAGCAAAAAACTGCCTGAATGAAATGTGTGTGAAATGACATGGGCTCTCGCAGAAGAGGCTTAGCATTCAGAGTGGCTCGGAGAAGGAAGAGATAGGAGAGAGCGAGAGAGATAAAGAGTACGAAGGACTGATTAAAAAGAGGAAACAGAGGAAAAGAGTGGGCAGTTTGATGGTGGAAATAAAAACGGCAGCATCAAATGGAGGGACATCAAAAACAAACTCCTCCTGGAAACCAAAGCCATCAGCCTTTTCCCCTTTTCACTGTTTCCATTCCCCAACTCTAAAGAAGCACTGAAAAGCATAGAGGGCATGTACTGTTTTCCACTGCAGGATAAAAGACCTCCAGACAAATATACTCAAAAAGGTCCATCTCTTACTCCCAAGTGGTAAAAATTATCTCTCTTTCCTTACTTCTCTCTTGTTATAGATTCTTATTGGAGATACTCTGTCAGCCTGATGCCAGAAGGTCAAGATCCTCTGCTGAAAGTTTCTCTTTTAGCCTCAGGACTCTTTTCTATCTGTTATTCCCCAACTGCTGTATGCAGACTTCAGCAAAGCCCCGGAGGAAACGCAAAGCCCATCTCCAAAAATATATAGACTTCCCCAGGCATGTGAACGTATGCTGCAAGAAGGTGGATTTAGTGTTTGCACTTAAGGGAGAGTATTGTGTTTGCTCTGAGGCATTGGAGAAGCCTCACACAATTGTTTTTTATGGAGATAGATAACACAAAATGAGAGGTGATCTCAACTTGAGAATGTCTGCGGTCGCCAGTAGTTTAGCCAGACTCTTGGGATGTATTCTCCGCTTATGTATGTGTGTTGTTGGTGAAGTGGCGTGTAAGTGTGTGGTGGAGCTGCACTAACGAGTTCCCAGAAGAACACCTCATTCGCAGTTAAGGGAGTGCGATCACACCGTGCGTTTCCTCTCATTCACACCGGCTTAGCCAGCACTGTCCCTCTGGTGAAGAGCACATGGCTGGGGAATACCAAACGGAGGCATCAATTACCTGCATCTCACTACATCGGTCAAGGGAGAACAGCAGCTAAATTGAATAACACTTTCCCAATCGCATGTTTGCATATGGGCTTTCGCACACATGCGAGTGCTGGCACACACACACACACACACACACACACACACACACACACACACACACACACACACACACACACACACACACACACACACACACACACACACACACACACACACACATGCTCACAATCATGGAAAACAATCAGTGATCCATCCCAGTGGCACCCTCTCTCGACAGGGTACACTAACCACTGTTCTCTCGGTGAGAAATAGAGGTGCGTCATATGATTGACTCACTCACACTTCCATATGACTGTTAAATCGTCTTATACGCACAGTCAATTCAGGCTTAGTGCCTTTTTTCCCGAGCCCCATGGGCGCGGGTGATAATTTGACTTTTATTGAAATTCAGCTCCAGTGGGTTCAAGGTGGTTGAAGGTTGTTCTTTTACTGCCACAGATGAGATGGAGGGAGAGCGTGGCATCAAACCCTCAAGGCTCTATCTCTCTCCCCTCTCTGACGATGGGGAAATGATTCAAGATGCATGGAGTCAATTCTGTGGTGCATCCAAACATGGTTAACAACAGCGTTTAATGAGATTGTATATATAGCTAGCTGGTGTTAGCTTCTACCCCTTGAACACAGTCTTCTTTATTACTTTCCAGTGGTACATTGCCGTATTCTCGGGGAGAAACTAGCAGGGACAAAGGTTAATCTGTATGAAGTTTTTTTTTTTTTTTTTTTTTTTTTTTGCTACAGCCCTGGTAAATGCCACCCAAAGTTGAGTCAGACTCTGAAGGTGTCCCAGTGGAGGTGAAACAGGAGATGCAGCTCGGCTGTGCTGTGTTTGATGGCTGTTGTGAGCATTCTCATATATCGTGTCTTTCTTTCCGTGCATGCACATGTGAGACTTTCTTTTATCCTTTTGTGCATTTTTTTTTTTTTTTGCTGGTGGCGTGATGTTCATGTTCATGTTCGTGTTAGTGCGAGACAATTTTGTTCCTGTTTTACTGTTCATAAATATTGCACGTGCCACACATGAGCAGAGTGAATCTTTTGTACATTCAGGAAGCAGGACAGAAATAGGGGTCAGGTGGTTTCAAGGAAATGATGTGACTCTTTTGAGATCCATTTGCTGTATAAGATAACACAGGGCGCTGCCACATGATGCCCTCTCCATCGCAGTGTCTCTCTGATTACTCCTTCCATATCTCCTGCGCTATCTCTCCTCATATGAGCTACAGACCTTCTTCCTTCTCCCTCTCCCTCTATCTCAGTCCTGTCTTTCTCTTTTACTTTATCTCTCCATCTCTGTCGGTTTCTCTCTGCTCTCCATACTGCCTCCACATATTATCTCAGTGCAAGTGTGTGACAGAAAAGGACAGTCACTTCTGTCTATTTCTTTGCACTCCTAACTCCTAGTTGCTATAAAATGCAACCATGCGAGTCACAGTGAGATGCCATCAGAGACACTATGCACACATTTGACATTCACTTTATTGATTCCTTTATTTCTCTATATTTGTGCACTTCGTTTTTGTGATCTTCCACCCCTCACACTTCAACAGCATGCATACACACACGCACTGCGCTTATGACGATTCCTACTGTCTTAATTAGAGTGAAGGATTGCAGTGAGAGGTAGTTGAGTGACATCATTTTTTGCACTCAGCACTATTTTCTGGTCTGGTTGAAAAAAAAAAGAAGATGCTTTAACTCACCCCGCGTAGCCCATTAGCTATAGCTTATACTTCTAAATGTCAGCCTCACACAATCCCAGTGCGACCTGCACACAGTTCTTCTCCGTCAGTCTGCTTGTGTCTCTAGCCAGCAGAAGTGATGATAGGCCCAAGTCAGGGTTAACCCCTTACTTTCATATGCGAAGTTTAGAAATGTCAAACCTATAGTGGATTTCATTGTAAAGGCATTCTCCTTATGAGAAAAGGTTAAATTACATTGGCATTTTTTTCAAACCATGTTAGCTCTCCAACATAAACAGAGTTTAGCAGTCACTTTCCTATTCACCACTGTGGGAGCAGGGTAGGGTTTTTTGGCACAGTTGTTGCGCTGTAAAATGATACTCCTCGGGCCCTTATGGTTCACGTCAACCACTCTGCACTTTTAATTTGGGGCATTGATTGAGAAATTATTTTAGCTGTGTCATTTAAGTGATCAAATTTCAGCTTTTAATGCATTTTTTGGAAAGAAAGGGGAGTGGGAGGAGTTGCAAAGAGAATAAATGACAGTGGATGGGTGTGGCTGAGTGATTGGGAAGCCAGCCAAAGCCTTGTTCTACAGCCAGTGAACCATTGGGGAGTAGTTTCCCTCTCCATGGATTCTGTTTTGGAAGGTGAGGAGCCTGATAAGAGTTGTAATTACCTCGTTTTACTGCAGCAAATTGCCAGGTTTCTTAAAAGCAGACAGGCTGGCTGAGGTAATATCAGCAGTAATGAGTATTGTGATGGTTCTGGGGGGCTAGCTCTGCTTCCATCTGGATTATTGCTTGGCCACTGCTGCTGGTCTGCTGCTACAGCAAGCCTTAGCCGGTCCTGGGCTCATTACTGTGAGGTATAAATGGTTTAATATTGAGTTTGTCCGCACAACGTGCTTGGGAGCCCAATAAGTGTGTATGTAAGCATTAACCTTGCATAGTAAGATAATATATACACATTTGTGAAACACCTGTTTTTTCCAAGGTACACATTTTTCCAACAAAAAGACATTTTGTATAAAGAAAATCGTGAAGAATTCTGTTCAGGAGCTGCATGTGAGAGTAAATAATAATAATTATTGTGCCTGTCTGTACTGTATATGTGTAAACACATGCCATGATGTGTATTGTCCTTTTCAAAAGGATGGTGAGAAGCATTATCTTCACCCTAGGGGAGTGGGAAAAATGTTGGCTTTTGATTGGACCCTGTGAGTATCCATTAAATGACGGTCTACAAAAGCAACGGCAGAATTCCCTCAGCGGTGTCATCACTGCCAGACTCACTCCAAAGATCTACATGAGCGGTGATCATATTTCTGCTGTGTGCGTCATGAGCAGAGAGAAAAAGGAGACATTTGAAATGTTATATCTTTCGTCAGAATGCTGAACACTGTGTTTCACCAGATTATGTTGATATAATTTAACCTTTTCATGGAAACGTGAATATCCCGAATGTTTGGCCTGAAACTGATACATATGTTATGAAATATTTTGAAGATTTCTTTTGCTCACATTGCTCCTTACCACTTTCTTTTTTTGGATAGAAGAGGAGGAGGATAAATTGGAAGTCTTTTGCACTTACGCTAAAAGTAATTAGGTTGTTAGTTTTAATTGACCTATAGGATGGGACTAATTCTTGGTTTGATTCTTCCTATCTGTCTCTGGTAATGGTTACAATATAGAAGAACATTAGTTTCCCCTCCTTCACATCCAGTCAGCTAGAAAATTACTTCTAATTTGCAAGCATTAGAAGAAGTAGGAAGTGCATATTTCTGCAGCTAAGACAGTTTTTTGTGTGTATGTATGTTACATTTTTTGATTGTAATAAGCACAGGCCAATGGGTCACACCAGTGAGCCCCGAATGAAGCCTGGAGATCCTCTGCTCATTCTTAGCTCTCAGACCCGATGCTTACAAAGAGTGTTTGTGTGGTTTTTGGGTGTGTCCCTTCTCCTTCTTATCCTGCATAAAGCTCATGTAGGGAGAGAAATCGAAACCCCCTGTAGCCTGTCATTAACAGGAGGCAGAGAGAAAGAAAGATAAGGGGGAAGGAATGGAAGGAAGAAGGCAAAAAAAAGACAGGGGGGAAGTGAAGGAGATGAAAGACGGTGGTAAATGGAAGAAACATGCAGAGACGAGGAGGAGAAAGGATGCACTGGGATTAAAGGGAGAGAGTGTGAGGGAGAAGAGGGATGGATGCGTGGGAGAGGAAAGAAGGAGGAGAAGAAGAAGGTGGAGGTAAAGAGAGAGCGAGAGGGGGTGGTGGGTGGTGGGGTTATGATGAATTAAAGATGACACTCTCCGGCAGCCTGGTTTCTAAAGATCACTCTGTCTGCTAATGCAATGTTAATGAATGCAAATGATGTGCCTAACCTCTCTCCCCTGACCAGGAGAGGGAAAGGGAGAAAAAGCGAGAGAAGGAGAGATGGAGAGGTATGAAGTGTGGGGGGGGGGGGCTATGTACAAATGTGCTGTTTCTGCCTCAGGCCTATAGCTGAATGAGTTGACTGACCACACGGATGTGAATAGCTGCGTGAGTCTGTTGTTGTCACTGGCCTCTGGTTGTGCATTGTGGGGGATGTAGTGTTTTCCTGCTTCCCTTCCACAGTGACTCTTTTACAAACCTGCAATCGTGGGTAAAGAGAGTGCGGCTGCTCAACCAGCGCCACAAGGTTGAATCTTAAGTTGTATGCGACATGGCAGCCCAGATGTGTAAGGCCAAGAGAATGTCACCTTGCTCTTATTATAGGATAATTTCATCAGGCTCTGTAGATGCTGAATATTTTATAATTTTTCTTTCTTGTGAGGCATTCTTCCTAACATCTGCTGCTGATCTCACTTTGGCTTCTGTAAGTCCCCTCTTCTGTATCTCCTCTCATCTCTCTTGGCTTTTATCTGTTGTCCCCGAGACCCGGTCTCCTTTCATGCTGCAAATTTTTTTTTCACTCCAGAGCGAGTGTCTGCGAGCCCAGAACACTGTTAATATATTTGTGTGTGTGTGTGCGTGTGCGGGCGATCTGTGATTTGTGAGCCTGCTCATTTATTCTGTCTATGGCTCATCGAAGCGGGACTTGTGTATCCCATCACTCCCCGCTAATGTCTCCGAGGATGGCAGATTATTTTCTGTTCAATTTTCAAATCAGCCACGTTGTCATCGCTGTCTTCGGGGAGACGTAGAAGTAACGTATTTCTTCTGATGTATTTCTGTTGACTGTTCTGTATCTTCTATTTAAAGCGAAAAAGCCTTCAGTATGAGTGACATCGCTTTAGTGTGGCGCGGATTAGAAGAGTCTCACATCTATGTTCGCAAGGATTGTCTTCTCTGTTGAACACGATGACTCAATCAAAGACATCACTTCTTTCATATTCCTTTCACCCTGAAGCAGTGTTCTGCCATAATCCCAGTTACAGTTTTTAAATCAGCTTAACGCTCTTGACCATGTTGGACTTGATCTGATTCTATACCGTCCAATAGACGGTAATCTTTTTGGGGTGATTTCCCAGGTTCAAGTGAGTGAACAGCGTCTGTCTGTGTGACAAACTTCCACACAATTTGTTTAGAAAACACTTCACTCTGTCATAAATGTTCCCTTTTTATTCATAAATCCCCCCGAGTGGACGGCTGATTAGTTTGTGGAGACGCAGCAGCCTTTTCTCATGTTTGTTTGTCACTTTGTTTTCAGCCCTGTATTAAGATGCCAGGCTCAGCGGGCTACCATGGGGCTTCATCATTGTTAAGTGCTCATTTCAATCCCACTGATTTCTTCTTTTGGTTTTTCATCTCTGTCTTTCCATTCCCTTCCATATCTCCCCCTCTTGGTCCTCCCATCTTGAATCAGTTGTGGAGAAAAGATAAACCCCTTTTAAATAATGTTGTTCAAGGCCCTCGGATCTTATTTCAGTTTGTTGCAACAGTCACAACGAAAAGCCCGTCTCAGCCCAGCATCTGGACATGATTGTCTCATTGAATTACAAAGTGTACCAGCATCCTTGAACAGGAGGACATAGAAGGGGGGGGTTAAAGGACAGATGAATGGAAAAGATGTGTTATGGGGTGGGAAAGGGAAATCTGCAGAGAATTGTCTGCCGTATTGACTAAGCAGCCAGGGAGCTTCAAAGAGGCGCTTCAGCACATGTTCTATCGACCAGCAGCCATACAATCATACAGACGTGGGCACAAAGGGGAGAATCACTCAGACATGTTGCCCTTCTCACTTGCAACCCATTGAATAAAAGTCATACGTCGAGACTCATACAGGATGGAGAGATTGGCCAATCTAGGCCTGCTGCTTTTTATTTCTCTATCTATAGATGTTCTTTGACCCGAATGAGTGAAATATGCAATCATGCTTCTGTGATGCATCATGCGACTGCTTGCTGACGTGTAATTGTGTGAAGAGGGCTGCCTTATCGATCTGGAGCGCAAGGCCCCATCAATGTTTAATGCAGTCTCTCTCGCTCTTTCATTTCTCCCCCCCCCCCCCCTCTCTCTGTATCTGTGGAAACAGCCTACCATTTGGTATTGATCTACCACTTGCTACTAATGAGAAGGAGCTGGGCTTTCTGGCATTGGAAGCTGTAGGCCTTCGGTCGAGCCTTTGTTTTGGCTCGGCTGAAGACTTCTTGGGTTTGACTCGTATGCTGGCAGTGGATCAGCTTCCATGAGCCTTACACAATGAGCCAGCCCACTTCTGTTGTATGTTTGAGAGTAACTAATATTCTGCAGTGTATTCACAATACATCCCCTGGCCATTCGAGGCAAGCTACCCTGACAACTACAAGCTATTGTTTTCCCAATTGATTTATGACATAGTCAACATTAAGCTCTCTATATTAATAATTTTCCCACAGACTGAACTGCTAGTGAACCTGGCTGTGTTTAATTTATTGGAGCTTGCAGGTGGAGCTGACATAGCAGAATATGAATGCAGGAGAAAACACTCTGGGCTACCCTCCAAACATGAGGGACTACAGCGGACTGTTGTCTTCCCTTGTCCTCCAAATTACTTGGTAAAAAAACGAAAGAGAGAGGGTTAAGGGAGGTGCGGTCAGATATAACTGCGATCAGAATCAGGGAGCAATGGAAAGGGAGGACTAATAGTTTTTACGAGGGTTTTATGGTCTAAGCTGAGGCGTTACCAAGCGTTAAACTACTGGAACCCACATACAGCGAGGAGAGATGAATCAGAGGAAATAAGGCTCTTAAAATACTTAATCAAAATCCAAATTTACATTGACCTCAAACAGATATATCTTAACCATTTATACATATTACTTTATTTTTCCTCTTTTTTTTTAATATAAAAAACCTAATTGTTTCCTAAGCTGAGGTCATAGGATGAATTATAATTTCAGTAATAAACCAAACCTCTTGTAATGTTTGAAACAGCCGGCTGTTCTAATATAACGTGGGTTGCTCGTTTTAAAATAAAACTCTTCAAATCCACTTATGATTAAACGGATGAATGGTCCACAAAATGGCTCATTTAAAAATCACACACACACACGTACACAAGGCCCATTTTTTTCCAAATCCCCAGTGCCAGTGGACAGGTGTGTGAGCTGCAGCATGACGGCTGTGCGAGCCCCACCCTGTTGCTAATAACCACTTAGCATACTCCATTTACTCATCTGCTACTCTGATATTCTGCTAATGGTAGACATTAGGTCACATGACACAACTCACCCAGCCCTCCCATGGGCTTTTGACCTTTTTTTGTCTCCTTCCCTCACCATCTTGCACCTCCTTAACCCCTCCTTTCCTTTTAAAAGGAAATGGGAAATGGCCAACCGATGCCTGTGTGATTTGACTAAAGCCTCTGTGATTTCCCCTGAGAAAGCGTTGGCAGTCCCCACCATGCTGGCTGGCGCTGAGGGCTGTTTCATGCTCCTATCTCCCCAGCTGACAGCGAGTCGTGCAGGCAGGCAGGCAGGCGGGCTGGAGCTGGCTTTCTGGCTGTGGAAACTAGACAAGACAAGGCTGATCTTAGGGAAATTGAAATACTCTGATGGAAGCTGGGTGTGAACAAGACTGTCACTGTAGGTGTACACAGAAAATTGCTCTCTCAGTTGGCTGGTGAATGTGTGTGTGCATGCAGCTTGTGCGAGTCTTAATGTGTCTGTGCGAATGCTTATGTGTGCAGCTGAATTACCTGGGCTAATTGGTTTCATGTCTGAGGACAGTTTCTCCCAGTAAGTAGAGATTGAGAATGAAAGGCCTTTTTCTTTCCTACCGGTGTCTTGTCACTCATCCTCTGTGTACTTGTTTTTTACCGAGACCACTTGAACTGCAGAAGTCGGGCTTTGAGTGCTCCATCATTTTGAATGATTTGTAAATCACTGCAAGTTCAGTCAGATTCCCAATAAGCAACAGCTGCGGGTTTGTGCTTCCTGCGGAGGAGTGGGTAAAAGGGAGGGTGCTGGGGGCTGGAACCTCGTCTTGAACGAGGACAGCTTCTGCTGTTTTTTGTCTTTGCATTCCACAAGAGTGTGATGTCTCCCTTATCAACAAGGCGTGTGGGCGTCGCTCGCCAACCGTGTGCTGCAACAGTGGGAGATGCCCGAGCCAAAGACACAGTAACCGCAATTCCTCAGAAGATTCCCACACACCATTCTTAACTACTGCAGACCCAGACATAGTAGTCACTCCTCTGTCTCCATTTTCTGTTTGGTCACAACAAACACAATTGAGGACATGTTGGCAGGTGACATCAAAAAGGTGAAATATGCCACGGTTCACTCTCTATAAGATGGAATGTTTAGGCCAGAGAATAAACTGTCTTTTACTGGGTCAATGATTAATCTATCATTACACTGCTAAGGCCAACATGTCAACCAGTCAATCACTCTATAGATCTGTGTGTGTGTGTGTGTGTGTGTTTGTGTGTGTGTGAGAGAGAGGGAGACAGAGACTGAGGGAGAGGGAGGAGAGAGAGATGCAGGTGAGACCAGTGGTTCGTAATAACTGTCATTCTTCTCTCTTCTTTCCTGGAGCTATATCTAGTTTCCAGGTTTCAGTGTGCCAACAAGACAGATATTAATCAAAACGGGGCAGACAAACTTCTTGGGTGAGCTGCCAGACTTATTTGTCTGCGGTCTGTCACTGTGGATTAGCTAGAGGTAATCTTTGTCTTATATTTCATAGATATGGGACCAGATAAGACACCTTGTATAAAACAAGTCCAAAGTGTGGTAGATAAATTCAAATCTCCTGTGAACTATTCCCCTATGGCACATTTTCCTTTCTGAGGAAGAACTGACACGAAGAGTATAGGAGAAACTAGTTTTCAGGTAAACAAACTGCAAGTTTTTTAAGCAACGGCCTCGCCTTGGAGGGCCCCCTCTGTATTTGTGAAGGCTTTTTCTTTTGGTTAACAATGTCACAAAGTGCAGCACTCGTAAACAACCACATGCAAACCCATACAGTGTTTCTGATGTGCACACAGACAAATACAAAAATATCCTTTTTTTTTTTCTTTTTTTTCAAATGACTTCATACCGTGCAAATGCATGCATGCACTCACACAAACAAAGGCAGGATGCACATAGTGTAGTTTCATGCTGTCACAGAGAGAACACAATACAAAGCTCAGCATTTAACAGCATGACAGAGGCTCTCAGACATTTCTTCCAGCAAAAGTGCCGAAGCTTTGTTTCCATGTCTCTTGTCTTAACAGAAGTCTAGCAGAGATGGATGAAACACTGTGAAGGATTCATCTCCTCTCTGTTCATGAATGATTGTGTCAAGCGATCACTGGGGCTTGAATGCGCTCCAACTCTGTGGAATGATACTCAAAATAGCTTTTCTGAGGCTAACCACTGTCTTTGTCTCTCTCTTCCGCCTTTTCCTTTCTTCTCTGCAGAGACTGTGATGGACACTCGGGTGGCCACAGCTGAACTGGGCTGGACGGCGTATCCTAATTCTGGGGTGAGTCGGTTATTGTCTCACACACACACACATCGTGACTAAAAAATGGTTTCAGAAGTTTCTATTGGGAGGAAGAAACACAGTGCGCCCATACAGATCTACAGTCAGCCAGACAAATAGACAGGAAGGCAGGCAGGATGGGAGTATAGACTTAAGTAGAGCCCAATGTAGCTCCTATTATGGGTATTACTTTCTCTCTGTCCCAGCTCATAATGACTTAATGACATAATGGGTCCACATAGGCCCCAGACACAGTACCTAAGTCCCTGTAAATGGAGGCTGGGGGGAAACCATAGACATAATGATACTGTAATGATACATTTATGCAAGGAAGTGGAGGTATTAGGATGAAACAGGGAAGGAGGAGCTAAGAGAATAGAAACGCTCAGGGCTTTTTCTGATTTTAGGGGAACTATTTTCAACTTTCTGGTAGTGTCATGCACATAAAAGGAGTTGAAAGGAGAAAAGTGCAAAGTCATCAGAATCGGGGAAAGTGTTCGGTTTTTTTTCTGAAAGAATCACACTATCAGAAGTATGATTGCCCTATTACACTAATGGACTTAAAGATAATATTAAGGCCTTGTTCCTTGTGCTGTAATTCAATAGTTTAATGAAAAGCTCCATAGAACAACGTTGATAGCATGGATCTTGCCGGACAGACGATGACTGTTTCCTTCATTTTCTGGGTCCTTGGGTCTTTATGAGGCATTTTACACATGTGTAAAGGAAAGCTTTTATTGCTTTGGAACAGAGCTTTGGCTCTATTTAAACATTGGAGAGTGTGGCAGTCCATGCTTTTTCTTCTGTCCTCAAAGGAGTACTAACTAAAACAACCTGCACCCTGGAATAACCTTGTCCGTTCATTTTATGTGATACGTGTGTGTGTGTGTGTGTGTGTGTGTGTGTGTGTGTGTGTGTGTGTGTGTGTGTGTGTGTGTGTGTGTGTGTGTGTGTGTGTGTGTGTGTGTGCGTGTGTGTGAGTGAGTGTGTGTGTGTGTGCACAGCTGAGATCTTGCTTATGTCTGCAGCTGTTTTGCTTGTATGAATAACATTCATCCTAATAAAGTTATATTGATACACACTACATATCAAATATAGTTATATCGTTTTCTAGAATCAGTGAGGGAACTACTTTAAATGCATTTTTTTTACTGTATGTTAATAAAACAGGATTAAACTTAAGATAAGATGAGTAGCTCGTGAGCAGACTGTTAACTTGTATTTTGATTTTCAAAAGCTTTACTATGTTAGTGAGGATGCATAACTTGTCACCTCACAGCAAATTGTGAATGGGCCTCTCAATCTTTAGGGATGACATATTTTTATCTTACTACCGGTGCTGTTCACCCTGATTTCTGTGAAAGGATCAGTTGGGTCAACACTTACAAACATTTTCCAAATATGCAATGAAATAAATTAGATTTTTGGATCATGGATCAGCCTCACACTGTCAAATCTTTTTTCTCTGTGAAGAGAAAATATCCAATAAGACCCACTGAGTCGAACCATCTACGATGCTATTTCCATCTAAGCCTGTTCAGTTCAGCAAGCCTCCAGGCACACAGAGCCTCCTGTCTGTGTTGAGCATAGTTTTTTAAGCTACTCCTGGTGTAAAATTGGAGGCCGGGAGACCCTCTGTAGGGAGAATACACTCGTACCGCTCACTGGAAGAACTTACCACTTTACACAGCTGCTTTGACCTTACTGGTAGTGTGTGAGTGATGCAGCACGATTGTGTAGAAAAGCACACCCTCTCACGCACACGCATACATACTCATGTGCACTCAAATACGCACACACTATACTCAGCAGGTTTTTAATTTATGGATTTCTGTTGCATGAGATTTAAATATGTAATTATGTCACACCTGCAAATCTGTTCATTTCCATGTAAAACGCTCACCCTTGAGGGTTGATGGTGCACCTGTTTGTCTTCGTACTGTATCAGCTGATTCGGAAATCCTTAATTTAATCGATAATTAGATATATTTTACATATGTATTCCATCTCATGTAATGGTCAGCTGAAGGTAAATCTCAGAAGCATGACTGCAGCCTATAGTGTTGTCAATGTAAAGATACATAATATACATTACTTGTATGACTACACAGTTATTTTAATAATCATGTATATTAGTCGGTATAGCCAGTGGCTAAGTGGTCAATTGTTCTCTCTTTGAACCTGATAACTGCCTCTCTAACACACACAAGAGAAAACGCAGACACACTAGTGTTGTCCCTGTGCTATTTGACACATCTCATTAATTTCCTTTAGTAACTTCTCCTTCAGGAGTTCATAAGAAGTGTGTATGTGTGTTTGTGTTTGGCTGACCAGAAGGGTTAATTTTGAAGGATTACAGAAGCAGTGTCATTAGTTCCAGTGGTGTTAACACGAGGACACATCAGGGTTGGCCATTTGAATGCAAAATGGAGCGACAGTATGCGAATGCACACTCTTATGTTAGCACCTTCTAGAGAGAAGAGCTCAGAAGGAAAACAGACCTGCACAGCAAACATTATGATATTCCTTCATAATGTGCATTCTTGCTCCAGATTTGTATTTCTATTGTTTCATTTCAGTTGGATATATTCTTTCATTCACTCTGTGGACTTTCACCTCCAAATGCATTTTTTTCTCTCTGTTTCTGTCTCACCTCCATCCTTATGAGTCAGTCCTCTTGTCCTCTCTCTCTTTCTCGCTGACGTTCTCTTACACACATCCTTACTTCTTTATGACAAATACAATATGGAGTCCCAGAAAGACAAATGGATGCAATGTGAGAGAGCAGACATGAAAGACATTGAAATGCACACAGACACACTAGCCTTGCTAATGTAGATCCACATGCACTTATAATGTGATTATTCTCGGCTATCAACAGTAACCTCGTTTCTGAAACATCATCTCAATGATGAACCTCAGTTAATTTTCAGTTTATTCACAACACAGTACAAGTTCAATCATAAGACCTCCGTCTAAACATTGATTTAATATGTAAGAAATAAATAAAGACATTTACTCTGGGTTTCTTCACATGGTAAAGCAATCAATAGAAAATTTGTAAAAGGGGACATATATGCAAATTTTCAGGTTTGTACTTGTATTTTGGGTTTCTATTAGAAAATGTTTTTATGCTTTAATATTCATACTGTCCATCTGAATATACCCGTATCCACCCTCTGTCTGAAATGCTCCGTCTTAGCGCCTGTCTATTTAAGCCCCCCTTTAGAAACATCCCAGTCTCCTCTCACAAGAAAAATATGGTGCACCTTTGCAAAGGCAGGTTTCAAGCTGTGTGTGGAGATACTCACATATATTCTAATATTTATACTCTATTCTAATGAGCTGCATGTGACATAGAAAGGGGAGCCAAATCTGAGTGGCTTGTTAAATCATGTGTTTTTAGATCTAGGCAGCCGACAAAAACTGACTGACTGGGTTGTTTTATTTCACAGTTTGTGGCTTCACAGGCACCCTAGATACCTAAATGTATGTGCACAAGTCCTGGACTTGTCCATGATATGTCCCCTTTAACACAACCTATTTGTTCTAAGAAAATAATTATTTCATGGTAATGTATACAGATATCTAAAATTTTTTTTTTATATATGAACCTGTGCATGATAAAGACCTAATAAAAAGTCCTACAGCGAGGTTGAATTAAATATCTGTACTTGCAGCAAAGCATCTCATCCTTTGAACCGAAATGATTAAATCCAGGGTCGGGCTTAAAGTAAAATTTAAAGCAATTAAAAAGTAGAACCATTGCATAATTTAGTTTGCAAAAGTGAACTTTATGTTGTAGAAACACATGAAAAAAAAGTGCTCCCACTACAGAGCCACTGTCTTAAGAGTCCAAACACCATTCCCTACATACCATGTTAAGTTAAATACAATTAAACGATATCTGCCAAGATGGTTCTAGACATGGTAGGGGACAGCCAGAAATCACATTACTCGCAAATTCAGTGGGAGTTTTAGAGCTGTCCCACTTTTGTTGTGGACATAATTGCGTTATCTGATTTCCTGCTTGATTTCTCACAGTAATCTGGTTTCCTGTGTGCATGATTTAAGCATAGACACTGTGTGGAGAAGCAGATAAGGAAGGTGACAAATCGGGGTATTGTATTACAATCATTTAATGGGATTTTACAAGGCAAGGAGAGTGAAGTGGAAATGAAGAACAGCTGAAGAGCAAGGCTATGTGTCCACTAGGTGTTTTAAAAAGCAGAATAGTGCAGGAAGTGCTTAGAGATGCTGTGAGGCTCGTAATGTTAACTAGCCTGTGGCACAATGGTATACCCCAGGGAAATATATAGATATAAAAACCTTAAAGGCACAGTCATACCATGAAGAGTCAGCTTTCAGCCCATATGCTCCTATATATTATTCTTTATGTCCCTCCTATCATATTTTATATGAGCTTTTCTCCGTTCTTTGCCATCATAAGCAATAAAGACCACTTAATAAGACCACTGTTTAACTGAAGATGTTGAGAGGTGGCCAAAACAGGGCGAGTTCCCTGAAAACCCCCCAAAAGTTTACGACTCAAGTGATCGGAACTGTAGGACAATAGAAACCAATCTCGATTCTCTTCCTTTATCATTCTTAAAGGATTTATATAAATGGTGAGTGAGGGGGAAAAATGCTTTCATTTGAGAGGGAGCGGATGGGATTAGGGGAGTGTGGAGTGAGGAAGGGAGCAAGGGGCTGAGAGTGAGGGGATGAAAGGAGCTGGGAGAAGAAACAGAAGTGATTGCAAAGGAGCTGAAAAGGGTTGCAGGACCAGCAAAGGGGTGTGAGGAGAGACGGGGATGTAGAGAAGCTGGAGTAGGAGAACGTAAGAGATCGTGTGTGAACGGAACCGAAAAAAAAGCAGCCCTGTAGAACTGATGCATCTAGCTGTGGGTGTGTGCCCGTGGAACAGAACTCATGTGACTCTGAGAGGTCACAGACAGAGTACGGGCTTTAGGTGAGAGCCTAGGGGGGTTGAGGGGTCAGCAGGTTGGCAGGGGGCTGTGCTGACGGAGGCTGTTGGTGCTGTCAAGCGTGTAGAAATAGAGCAGGTTGGTGTGGTTATGAGGGGCTTGGGGAGAAGAGGGATAAAGAGTCGGATAAGTGAGCAGAGAGAGACGGGTGTGGAGGATAAATGCTGGGGGACACGACGGACAGGAAAAGGCGTGTGGAGTGAGACACCAGCAGAGAAAGATGAGGAGATCTTGGAGAAATCCTCCTGTCGTTTGGTGGAAGCAGGTGCAAAACAAGGGATGGAAACAGAATGGATCTCACCGTTGCATGTTTGTTTGTATTTACATCCCCTTGTATCTTCACATAAGGGCTTGTGTGCGCATATTTTCAAGTGCCTGGATTCGCTTTTGCATATCTGCACCTGCATATGTGAGCGTGCAGAAGAGCAGGTGTTGCTGGAGGGTGGTTTTGGGGCGTGCCCGACCCGTGCTTAAGCAAAGCTCCTGTGGGCCTTAACTGGACAGGTGTCAGCATACACTCAGCGATTCCTAAAGAGCACAGATAGATCCATAAAAGCCATCTCACCATCTGCTGACCAGACTCAATACACCTCAATTATTCATATCCAGACAGACAGACAGACAGACAGACAGACAGGCAGGCAGACAGACAGGCAGGCAGGCAGGCAAGTGGGCAGGCAGTTGCTCAACGGGCATCAGGGAACACAGGAGGGAAAAAGTAAAATGAGGAACGTGAAAAAAAAGAGTGAGAGGTAGAGAGGAAGAAGAAAGAGGCTGATTGAAAGTGGATAATAAGAGTCAGAGAGAGATCGAGTCAGAAAGAGAGAGAGCGAGAAAGAGAGAGGTATGGAAGTGAACTCTGAACCCGCAGAGCTCAAGCTGAAATGGAATGAGAGGAGAAAAAAAACGACAGTGAGTCATGCTGGCTGCGCTTCAGTGGCCAGGTGAGAAGAGTGCCTTCATTACACGCACATATACACGCACACGCACGCACAACCACATACACACACACACACACACACACACACACCCACACACACACAGACCGATGCTAACTGCACACATGTATTAAGTGTCTATTTGAGAATTTAGCACACGCACCCATTCACATATTAATAAATAACTCCTTATAAACTCTTCATAGAATTACTGTACGGTTAAAAGGAAGTTGAATGTTGAAGTTCAGAAGTTGCTGTGGTGGTGTGAGTTTAATGAAGCATGCCGGCACACTGGTGAACTGACAGACACAGAGGACATCAGAGCCGGTGAGTTGACCCAGAGCATAGAGAAAGGAAGCATTTTATACAGAAAGCCAAAGCAGTTGTTCAACTGTATGTAAATGGGAACAAAAGGTAAGGGAAGACCTTGACCAGACATAATGTAATTACAAGTGGTAACAAAAGGCAGAAAAGGGGCATTTGCATTGAGACCTGCAGGAAGGACCCATATTTGGTCAAGGGGTCAACACAGAAGGGGGGGCCGGAAGTTGCACGAAGGCGCCAATTTAATTAGTAAGTCTGTACTGCTCAAAAGTTTATTCTTCATCAATGTACACCCACAGCCATGCAAATAAAGCACGCACACAGCATTGTCATATGAGTGAGACCTGTTTCACTTCGCCTCCATGTTTATTGAGTGTGATTTATGTGTGTAGCCGGACAGCAAAAAATTTGCCTGGAGCTCAGACACAGACATCTCCGCTCAGGATGAAGACAAGAATAGTAACACAATGAATCACTTGGATCATAATGCAAACATGTCTTTCTGTCTGTGTGTGCTTGTGCATTTGTGTGTCTGTTAGTATGCCTATGTCATTTTGTTAATCAGTGTGTAGAACCACTCCCATATCATATTTAAGCCCTGAACATTTGTATTTTTCACCGCAAATTTTTATTTACTTTTTAAATCATTTGCAAGGGAAACATAGACAAGACAGCAGCATCTGCAGATGGAAAAGACCATTACAGTATGTGTGCAACACAAACAGAATATAGTAACAAGCTAAATCAGGCTTCATCATCGTTTTTTTTTTTTTACTTTTTTCTCTCCTAAATTTTTTTCTTGCCCCTTTGAAATGAAATAACATGTGACTACCTCAAATATTTATATCCTTCCCATGGATTTCCCCTCCATATTTCACACAAAAGAATTATCTTGGCTGTATTAGGAGCCAAGGACAGTTTTCTCGTCAGAGATAAATAAAAGAACAAAGTGATAGAACTAGGGCAAAAAAAGAATGGAGAAAATGAGTCTATCTTTAATTTGGTATGAATTTGGAAGAGTGTGAAGGAGTGGCTGGAGGCGGACTTATGTGTGTGGGAGTGATTGTGTTTCTACTCCGGTACCTGCAGTACCTGCTATTTTGGCAGCACTACAGAGCTGGCAGAAATCCTCCATTTTTTTTTACACACACTGACTGTTTCCGAGTCCTTTTTTTTTTTATCCTGCTTTTCTTTACTCCAGCTTGTCTGTCTCAAAGCTCATACTCCCTCTTTGCTCTATCTTTACCTAACCAATATCCCCCATCCTCGCTCCCTCTCCATGTCTTTGTGTCTGGAGGATAGGGCTGTCAGGTGTCATGCTTTGCAGGATTTTTATACACACACATTCACACATGCACACATATTCAGGCTGGGGCCTCTTTGCACCCAAAAGCCTTGATACCTTGCCATTCTCCTGTCCCCTGCTGACACACGTTCTTTGTGGTTTGTCCCTAAATGGCCTCGCCTTGGGCCATAGGGGGCCAGGGATCCTGCAGAGCGACAGCTTTCACTCTTTCACTCCCTTTCTGCAATTCTCTCACTCCCTTTACCCCTTGTTAATACATTCAATTTTTGTCCATCATTTATATACCTCTCGTCCACTCTGAATTATTTAAACTATTACTCTTTTCTGTCTGCTCCATCTGTGAATTTTTCTCTCTCTCTTGCCCTTCTTCATCCACTTTTAGAATTTTCATATTCTCCTCTTTACATACCTGCTGGTGCGTGGGCACATCTCTAATTTCAATATAGACACAGTCCTGATGAATCATTAAGCCGTCCTCCCTTATGATCCTCCATAACAGATCCATAAGGTAGAGCCTTTTACACATAGTGACTCGAGGTAATGTGGCTTCTGGAAACTGAAAGCCCTGCTGAGGCACTGTCAGCTGCAGGGTTTCTGTGAAGGTACTTTAGTGAGTGTTACCAGGTCATCCTGACATAAAAGTCTTCAGGAAACAGTTCTCCACATTAACCTTGTTTTTGTCCTTATAAATGCATTGTTGATTTAATAAAGCTTTCCAAAACTTTACTGGTTTATATTTAGGCTTACTCTTTGAGCCTAATATGATAATTGTCCTATCTTCTGTAGGAACGATGAGGCTAAATTGCCTGCGGTTAACATTTAAATGTCATTCTTCTTGGCTGAAAAAATGTGCATTTGTGTTCAATTTAAGCCTGCACTGAGTAACTACATTAGTAACTACTCCTACAATATCTAGGAGGGATGTGTTCACTAGCAGCTCAATCTAAAAACATCTTCAGCCCAGCGGATCGACTGGCGCTTCAAAAGCAACCAGCAAGAAATTTGAAATGCGAGTGTTAATAATGATCTTAAAAAAGTTGGAGTGGTGCACCTGAGTGTATTGTTCACTTGAATGGCACAGCGTGATGCTACATTATGTGCATCTGGTACAGGATCTAAGAAAAAAAGGAATCGAAGACATTGGGAGCGTGGAGACCAAATTGCATATAATGTGTCAACACAGCATGTTTCTCACTTACCAACAAAACAAATAAGCCTCGGATAGTTTTTGTTTATGCTCGGCAACATCAAAATGATCTCACTTGCCTAACACCTCAGTTCAGTAAATGTATTGATCGGGTGCATGGGCGTGGTCCGGGAGCAGATCTTCAGCTTGTCTCATTCTGATGCAGACAGCCAGAGTTCTATTTGGGCTCAGTCAAACCGTGGGACTATAATTATAGAGTGGCTGGGATCTGGCAGGACTGGGAGTGTTTCAGACATCACCATTTCCTCCCCATCCATCACATTCAGCCGGGCGGAACTAGGCCACAGATGCCCCGCAAAATAATCATTCCCATGCAACTGGTCTGACAGCAGCCCTCATTCAATAACACAGCTGATCAGAAATGATAATAGCAATCATGCCACTGCATATTTTAGAGGCCCAAGTCTGATTGTGTGTGTGTGTGTGTGTGTGAGGTGGAGGTTTAGCTTTCAGAATAGGTGAATTCACAAGACCAACATGTGTCTCGAAGCTTGTAAGAGGATGCAAGTAAATGTAGATATTGTTGCCAAAGCAAACCAACTGTTGCTTTACATGACATGTCCATTCTTTCGACTTCAAAGAACAGACCCAAAGGTTGAAATGCAAATATCCTCACTGAGTCAGAGCGAGCCTTTGGGAAGAAAAAACTGTCTTGTGACTAACGTTGGCTGTGAGCTTTGTAGAATGAGATGAGCATCTTTCAGCAGCGGCATAAAGAGTTCTATCCCTATCTCAGCTTTTCATGCCCAGCTATAATCCACTGTCCTTCTGAGACCTTGGCCTTTACAGATATGTCAATTTGAGTTTCACCTGGATGTGCACCCTTCCCATTTTCTTTTCTTTTTTCTCCTTTTATCAAGAGCCAGCTCTTTAAATGCTGATTTATTCATGCCTAATTATTAAAAAAATGGATTCAATGAAGGTGTACTTTTCCCTGCCTTGGTACAATGTTGTGTTGCCATGAATAACAAATAGGTTCATTATTGAAATATTCATCCTAAGCTTGTAGTATGAAAAGCAATCTCCTGCTCGCCTCCACCCACATGCTTTAGTCCTGCATTGATAGATGAACAGACGAGTCTTGGGTAGAAAGTGATCTCAAAGGTTCCAGCTATTTCATCCAAGCCATAGTACTGTTGGCAGAAACACTATATAAACACAACTAGTCCTAGAATTCTTTGGGGATCCCACAAAAAAAAAGCAACAACTCCTACTGTCCCTTTGAAGGCTAAGCTCAAAGTTGAGTGCTTTAACTGAAAAGGGCACAAATCATTCGGTTGTAAACTGCACCAGCAGAGCGTAGTCTGGGACAAAGTAGTAGGGAGCATGATGGCGGTGGAGCAGTTACATATGGCCATTGCTGTCCACTGTTAAGTACATCTCTTGCCTTGGGTCCGGCTGTAAAAGCCCATTGTCAGCCTGAATAATGGGAGTTTTGCTGGCCGTTCAAGAAACAGTTTCCAGGAGCTCATCTGCTATTTGTGATGGCATTTTGTAGACCTTTCTAGACTGAGGAGCTTTAAATGTGGAAATGCTCTGAGCTCATCCTTCTGTGTTCAGTATGTCTGAGCATGTAGCTGTATTAACTGTTGCCGATGGATTTTAAAAGCAGTGAGTTAGTGGGACTCCACTGAGAATCAGACTGTAGACTGGAGGTTAAACACCAGCTCAATGGATGCTTCTCTTTCTCCATCTTGTATGAATTGACTACCATTAAATTATGAGCTTAAAGTAGTCAAGACCCGTCTTTAAGTATGTGTGGTTGAGCCTGAGCCACAACCAGAGCTATGGCTGCCAAGTATTTTGGCTGGTTTGTAAGATTGAGGGTAGAGTTACAGTACATCAGGACAAAAACTGTATTGCTCTTACTTTATTTCTGAATTTCATTTTGTGGCAACCACTGGCCTTCTTCCACCAAATAGTTCATGGAAAAATGGAGCCCACAGATAAAACTCAGGAACTAAATCGGGAAGAAAAAACTGAAAATGGCCAAATAAACAGGCTAGACACTCCCGAAAAGTGACAATCTGCTGAGTGTTGTCTTGTTCCTTTTAGTATGTAACAACAGCATTGAAACATTGATACTATTGGCACCCTTGTACTTGCATTTGACCAATCAGCAATGTTTCAGCTCTGCAAAATCCCAAGAGTAGGGACTTTTAGGGGACAGGAAGTATGGGACAGGAACTACACCAAGATCTAGGTTCCCTGAGTTGAAAAGCAGGTAAAATTTCAAGTCATAAAAAGGTTCCTGAAAAAGTCCCTGTGTTTCTAAAAAAAAAGATTAACGTGATGTTAATTGGCTGTGTAATCTTTTGTAATATTCTCAGACCTCTGCTCTATAGCTTTTGTTATGTCTGTATCAAGCTTGACTTGAATCTTGCAGCATGTGTGCAGCAGCTCCTGTCCTGTTCCCACCATGCCTGCTCTAAATAACTCATTAGTTCAGTCCAATTCTCCTATTATTGTCCACAGGTGTTACATCCATGTTCTGATAGGTTACTCTAAACCCTGTGTGAGCTCACCGTTGGATGCTGTGGTCCTGTGGTAGAGCAAGACTGTGGCCAACTGAGCTGCTCTGTGTTATTTTAGCCTTTGAAGGTAATGGCAGGAGATCAATGTGATGAATGGCCTTTATGAGGGCAGAGTATTGATGGCTTGATGGCAGCGAGCTGAGGCTGTGCGAAGGGGAACATCAGCCTGAATATATTACCCCTCTTCTCCCTTGATTCCTTGTATTTTTCTTTTATCCATCACTCTGTCCTTTTTCTTTCCTCCGCCCTCTCTTTTTGCTAAGCTTCTAGCTCGGCTAGCTGTGACTGGTCATTAAAACAAACATTAAGTGCTCTGTGAATCCATAGCTCCTCCATCTCCTCGCTACTGCCCATAAAACAGTGCAGCCATAATGACACACACAATGGCCACACTTGACAATCAGGGGTAGGGAAGAGAGTCTACTATATTACTGGCAAAAGCAAAGCTATTAGAGTGGAGGCAATGCGTGCATTTGGTTGGCGGAAAAAATAAGTGTTGTGTGTTTCAATAGTTGTCTGGTCTTTCATCAGCAAGGAAGTTTGTGTTCAGTGAGATCGGTAATGATAAAATATAGTCTTAGTGACGCAGAAATGTGTCCAGTAAAACTGATTAGGAGAGAGCTGATTTTATAGAAGCACATAAAAGACACTCGAAAGTGATGTTGATCAGTCTAATGTCTCTACCAACTGTATTAATTTAGTTTTTTACTCCAATTTCTTTCAGATGCAATCCACATCCACTACTGCTCTGTAGGTTCTTACCTGGCAGAGAGCATTATCTCTTATTATCTGAACTCAAATGACATCTACAGCAGGGAAAACATGTGTTGGGGTAGTTCAAAAGAGAGATCACACTCCAGTTTCCAATCTTCCACACCTTGTTCATCTTGAGCCGATATGAATGATACATGCCTCGAACAGACATCTGCGCTCATGTCCTCTTTGCATGGACTAAATATACGCAGTGCAGGACTAGCAGTGTTATATTAAACACAAATCCTTGAAGAGCAAATGGATGCAAGGACCAGGGAATTCCATTATCAGTAAGGTGACAGGTGATGACGCCTTCTCTTTTCTCTCTCCTTTGGCAAGGTCAGAGAGATGACACGGAGAAGTGCTGGAGAAAGAGTTAATTTAAATGATGTAAAAGGAAGAGAAAAGAAATAGAAATAGAAATAGGAAACCTAGGCAAGAGTATTGCCCTGACTGCAGGGCATGTTGCTTCTTATGTGGATGGTGTCCTTGCTTCTTATATGCATGTGTCTTAAAAGGAATGATAACAATGCTTAAGAATTCATACCGATGTTAATACTCAGCGTAATCAAATGTTTTGGACCTACAGAACCAGAAATGTGTCGTGTAGCCTCAAGCTCTTCAGCAGCAAAACAACAGCCAGCAAATCAATATGTGGTCGGTAAACCATCAAATTACGAACAGCACGGTCCCTGAGTGCACACACACAGGCGTAAATAGCAGCTGAATACAAAGCGCTGGAGGGATGCAAAAGTTTGATTTCTGCTAAGTAACTGACGCACCTGTAATAGTTTACTTTCTCTTTGACACAATGGTGACACAGAATATCTACCGAGGAGGAAATTTAAAAAAAAAAGAAAAGAAATTGCAGTCCATTATTACACGAGCCAATGCATATCTGGACAGATTTCAGACGGGCATTATCGGAGATGCCTCAGGCCTCTCTTTGGCGTGAAAGATGGTGGTCATTTGGCTAGACGAGGGGCGGCGAGGACCCCCTCCTAGACTGGAGCAGACGGGAGCAGAGGAGCCTAGGGCTGGCTGTATTAATGAACAGGCAGTGCTGAAAGGGACAGGTTCCTGTAATGCTGATGAATGGTCATTACAGAGCAGAGACGAGGGAAGAGAGCAGAAGGGGAAGAGAGGAGAGGGTGAGAAGAGTACAGCAGAGTGGGCACCGAGGGAGCGGCGGTGAAAAAAGGCTTTAATTTGCACCTCAGATTTCTGTAAACTCGTTTATCATGTCAGCAGTGTCACTGTTTTCCAAGTGTATCCCCCCCTCTCCCTCTCCCTGCCCCCACCTGACCAAAACCTTCTGGTTTTCCCTCCAGATATTGCCGTGTATTCTTTGGGCCACGTAGTTTTAGGATCTTCATTGTTTCAGTTTATTTTCGAAACCCTAAATTTGATGGTCCACTATACCATGTTTTTTGTCTCGCATTGTTTCATTCACTCATCTGACAATATTTCTGAGAAATCCTTTCCATGGTTTGACCGGTTGTCAGGGCTGTGTGTGGAGAGTTGATGTGTTCACTTCTCCACTTGGTCTGATTGGGCAGCTAGGGCTTTAAAGGTCAGAAGAAGGAGGAAGCACCAGGAAATATATGCTCACAAGAAACATGAACTGACTGGAGGTCCACCTACTCCTCTATAGACCTCATTAACTCTTCCTGGCCTTCAGCTGTTTGCATCATTGGTCGGCTCGGAGAAATAAATCTGTGTGCCAAGCTTTTTCTACAAATAGGAGTAAAAACAATGTTTTTTTGTAAAGACAGTGGAAGTGATTGGAGGAGGAAATGTAAAAAATTCTTATCACTCTGCTCCAAAAAATAGCTTTACAAATTAAAATATCACTTTGGAATGACCTACCGGAGGAGATAAGGCTTGCAGAATCAGTAATCTCTTTTAAATCACTTCTTAAAACACATTTTTGTAGATTGGCTTTTATGTGATGTCGTCGTTTTATTGGTTCATTTTCATTTGGTATTTTATCTTATATTTGTTTACTATATTTTACCATTATCACTTGATTTTATTTATTTCATTATTTTATTATTTTATTATTTTATTTATTTTGTTTGTTTATTTGATTGTCACTTGTTATTTCATTTTGTTTCTTATGCACTGTCTTGCTGGCTGGTCTGTCAAAGCACTTTGTAAACCTTATTTTTAAAAGGTGCTATATAAATAAAGTTATTATTATTATTATTATTATTATTATTATTATTAAGTATATAAGTAGACTGTTTGTCTGAAAGCAAGCTTCTAGGCAACCATCTTTTTATTTCACAAATTTTTCTTTTCGATTCACAGTGATTCTAGCCAAATGCTAATGGCACATTTCCATCATGATTTTGTGCACTGAGTTAATACCCCAAGGAGCCTCTGATGCTCATCCAACATACTTTCTGGGTCACACCTGCAAGAAATGGCCTGCAGTGTGTATCAGTTCGGTCTGCAGGCAAATGCCTTTCCATTAGACCAGCTCTTGGCTGCCACGTAGAAGTCCCCATCTTTCTAATTGTTAACCAATTTAATAGTGTGTAATCCTGAATATGTTACACGCAATATTTTATAATGCATCAACTCTGCGCACATCCAAAGTAATTACAGGGTTTATACAGTGACAGTACAGATGCTACAGCTGTTGAGCATATTAAGAGAACAAGACGGGTCTTTTTGTTGTTTCTGCACTTAAAGAATTGTTTATAATTCCAAAAAAGAAGGACATGTTTGTATTCTCAAAAGCTGAATAAGCCCCACAGCTCATCAGGCTGATTCCTTTCTGTTAATCCAGGAAGAAGACTCAGATTTTGTGCCTATGGGAGATTACTGATATGTGTACCAATTCTCTGTGGCTCAGCCAATATTAGCATTCTCTATCAACAAAATGAGAAAGCACCACAGCCTTATCACCAGTGATTACTAATCAACCATGTGCACTCTTCTTTCTCCTTCTCTTTCTGTAGTGGGAGGAGGTGAGTGGCTATGACGAAAACCTCAACACAATCAGGACCTACCAGGTGTGTAATGTCTTCGATCCCAGTCAAAACAACTGGCTCCTCACCACCTTCATTGATCGGCGCGGATCGCAGCGCATCTATGTGGAGATTCGATTCACCGTGCGCGACTGCAGCTCCATCCCCAAAGTCCCTGGCTCGTGCAAGGAGACGTTCAATCTCTATTACTATGAAACTGACGCCGTCATTGCCACTAAAGGCACCGCCTTCTGGATGGAGGCCCCTTACCTGAAGGTGGACACCATTGCTGCGGATGAAAGCTTCTCGCAGGTGGACTTTGGCGGACGCCTGATGAAGGTCAACACGGAGGTGCGGAGCTTTGGCCCACTGTCTAAAAATGGCTTCTACCTGGCGTTTCAGGACTATGGCGCCTGCATGTCTCTGCTGTCAGTCAGGGTGTTTTATAAGAAGTGCCCAAGTGTGGTCCAGAACTTTGCAATCTTTCCAGAGACCATGACAGGGGCTGAGAGCACCTCCCTGGTTATTGCAAGAGGAATCTGCATTCCCAACTCAGAGGAAGTAGATGTCCCCATAAAGCTGTACTGCAACGGAGACGGAGAGTGGATGGTTCCTATCGGTAGCTGCACATGCAAGGCTGGATTTGAACCTGACAATGGCAACGTGTGTCGAGGTAAGTAATAAGCAGAACTACATACATTCGTCAATAATATCCTATCGTTGCTATTTGAGAGCGTTACCTTTGATAGTTCCAAGCACCCTGCATTTTAAATTATTCGTTTTTCATCATTCACTCTTTTTTTTAAATAAGGGACTACTCATAATAGAACAAATCACTTCATTGAAGACAGGTGACAGGAATTTGTGCTATTTTTAGGCTTGCATATAACAAGGCGTCAGCGTACCCTTGGATCACAGGTTTTCCGCATCATTGGAATGTTTGAATTGATTTTGTTTCATGCGTTTTGCCGAGCATGATGTGCCGTGCTTCTTCCTTGATCACATCCACCTCCGGCATACTCGAAAGGCACATTAGCATTGATTCTTAATCTGTAGCGAACGCCAGCCTTCTGTGCAGCCTACTTTACAGATGGCGAGAGGTTTGATTCTGCCTCAGCATGATGTGCGGAAGACTAAGTTCTGAGGAATAGATAATGGCGTGCACATAAAGACGAGGTTAATCTGAGTTTTCAGTTCAAGCTGTCACTTTCTCTCTCTTATTCTGTCTGTCCTCTAATGCACCTTTACGCTCTGCACCGTGTAATTCGCACACACACACACACACATACAAAGAGAAAATTTGCTCAAGGTGTCTAATGATAATATGAGCGGCCTGGGGCGCTCAGTATGGCGCAGTATTGGTTGGCCTACCTCTGGAGGTTAGCTGGAGAGTGTGTGGAGCCCTGATAAGATTGATTGACGCACATCTGCTCTGATCAATAAACAGATATGAGAGTGCCACATATCTACAAAGCACACAGTGTGTGACTGTGTTAACTGTATCCTTGTCGCATTGCTCTATGTCCTAAGCAAAACACGCCCACACACTAACATAAACACACACACACACAAACACACTCACACACACTCACTCCGTGGTTAAGGTGGCATGACTTTCAAATGAAAATGACAAGCTAAAAGTTGTTTGCCTTTCGTTAGCTCATTACTGGAAGTTTTCATTTTACATCTAACTTTGCCATCTCATCACAACTGGGTTTTACATTGTTCACAGGTCATTTCATTTTCAAATGTTTCTTTGATTATTATATTTGTTTCAGTAAAAGGTACATTTAATTTCCATATTTTAATAGCAACCTTCGTATTCTAACCCACACCTAGGGAGAACTATTTCAGTGCATTGTTTTTCAAACTAATGATTTAAATATAGCAGACTTTAATTTGCCTGCTGCGAATCTTTGTTCCAACTGTGAGATGTTCCTGCTACAGCACCACTATGTGCAATAGAAAGTTTAAACTAATGAAAACACAGGATCCTATTATGGTACAAATATGATGCATTTAATGCTCTTGATACACATTCAAAAATAGTTATTTCTTATGTTTTTTGATATTCATTGAAGTAACTGACCAATGGGACTGCAGTTTATTGTATTTATTTAAGACTTCCATTTTACCCAGCTTGTTTAACCAGCTTGTTTTAAATAAATCTGGCCCTTTCAACCTAGTTTTTGCTGTTGTTATACATTAGGTAATCTAAAAACATGCCACAAGATATTTAAGCAGTGTCTGGAGGTTAAATATTTGAGGCACCTCACCTATCCTTTAACGGAAACAAACCTTCAGATTTTAATGGATGAACACTTCTTTGTTCTGCAAAGTTACTTCGATGGTGATTTGTGTCTGTCTTTGTCCACCCTTTCTCCACAGAATGTGCTTTTTTCCCTCCATTATTACATGACTCTATTATTACCTCAAGCATACACACACTCACAGCACAGTAATTGGAGCCTGAGGTATTCTCCAGTGTTGGTAGGAGGCTTGTGTTAGTGGGGGCTTTGGCACTGCTGTGAACACCATAAACACACACATGCACACACACATACACAGTCCCCCCGGTAGGCACCACACTATAAAAACTCTTCAAACAGAGGAGAAGATGTATATTTCCATTAATTCCCACAATCCCCCTGGTTTCCTCCTCTAAGTACCCACAGCAAGTAGACTTCCTGCTGGGTTCAATTTGACATGTCTCTCTTTGATGGAAATGTAGCATTATGGGAGGAGTGAAAAACAGCCTGTGGAGTGAAGGAGTTGTTAGTGTGTAACTGTAGTAGACAGTAGTATGAACCTGTACAATGTTGTGTTGGTTGACCTTAAGCCTCAGGACACACACAGGAGAGGAAAAATAATTCAACAGAAGGAGATAAACAGATGATGTTGCCGTTTCTACCTCTCATAACTAGCATGCTCTCTGGAGACTCATATTGAATCTGTTCCCCTTCTCATGTCTTCTGAGAGGCCATCTCCAATAGGAGAATTGCAACCTTTTATTTTCCACAAAGTCTCTATTCATGGTCTTGCAATCCATTATTTAAACAGGGAAATCTAACCTTAAAGTGCTTGCGGAAGCTGAGTACTACGGGCAACCAATCAATTGGGGTTTGGTGCAATAACATGGCCTCAACATTGGGTCTGAAGTAATTGCCCATTAGAGATGAAGTAACAGGAACAGGAACAAAACGAATATGAGATCATGCTCAAATAATTTCCCTCATTGAGAGCAACATGAGAAGGAAATATATAACATAGGAGAGGGAAGGCACTGTGGTGCTTAAAAGCACAGGGGGAAATTAATAGACAATATTATGTGTAATGTATATTAACCCTTTGACGTCAAAACATATCACACCTTCAGTCTACCATACTCTTGCACAAATAGAGTTTTTGATATGTTTATTTTCTCAATAGCGAAAAGCAATTGCTGTAAAAGATTACAAATGTTGCTTTTAAGTGACACATTAATAATTATTTACTTGTTTACATATTTGAGTCATTTATTATGACAAAGAAAATTACCCTAATTGCAATTGGTTGTGGTTGTGTTGGTGTTTGTTAAAACTGTGTTTGTATTTGTGCTGGATCAGTGTGTGTGAGTGTGTGTGTGCGTGAGCCTCCCTCTACCTGATGGCGCTTCCTCTAATCTATATGTTTTAATTAGTGACAGGTAGCGCTGTGTGTGTGTGTGTGTGTGTGTGTGTGTGTGTGTGTGTGCGGCCTGCTGTCAGCTGGGCAGAGAGACCATGTTGAGCTGTTGTGCTCTGTAACGATGATACCAGCATGCCATCCTCATTACCAGCTCCCCAGCTCCCACACAAGCCATTTGGGTATCCCCCCCCCCCCTCTCTCTCCCTCTTTTTCCCTTTCTCCCTCTCTCTCTCCCCCTTGGCTATGTAAGCAATCTGCTAAATATTTTATCACCTCCCTGTTAAATCGAGCAGAGACACTCCAAATAGCACCCCACTACCTCCACCAACTACGCAAAGCTTGTCGTGTGTGTGTGTGTGTGTGTGCGTGTGTGTGTGTGTGTGTGTGTGTGTGTGTGTGTGTGTGTGTGTGTGTGTGTGTGTGTGTGTGTGTGTGTGTGTGTGTGTGTGTGTGTGTGTGTGTGTGTGTGTGTGTCCTCATCATCTCAAGTGTCTTAAGAAAGATTTGATGGTTTTACTGGACCTTCTCGTGGTCGTTGTCATGGTCTCCAGCTGAGTGATTGATGGAATCACCTTGATTAGGTTTGCTTCACATCCATCTCTGTGTTATCTTTTTTCTCTTTATCTGATACAATCATTGATCATTTTAATGTTCCTTGTATTCTCATATATGGAGTGATTAAAACTCCTCGGTAAACTAATTATTCTGACGTTTAAACTCTTTAAAGTGAATGATGTGGCACATACTCCTTCAGAGTAAACAGGGCTAAATGCCATACTATGAAAAGCAATTCAAAACTTTGGTATGCCTGTTCTTCATTTTGCTGTTAACACTTCTTTTTCTTTGGGGAACGAAATTTTCTATGAGCTGATAAATGCCTGCCTGGAGTCTATAAAGCTGGCAGTCTTATTTTATGAGGCCCTCTTCTATATTTTGTCTTCTTTTGTTATTGGTTAACCATCCTCAAAGCTTATTGCTTCTCTTTTTTTTTATCTCGGTGGGCCATTACCATGCAAAGATCATAGCTGCTCACTGTTTTCTCAACTGCATGAACTTGGAGACTGGTGGGAAAGGGACAGAGGATAGTAAAAAGCATTGGAAGAGGGGGAGAATTGTTTCAGCGATTGGTTTTTGCAAATAATTGAATTACAATGTAAGTGAAATAGGACTAATATTATAATCCATAATATTTTGCGGTTACTTATTTATAAAACTAATGGAATATAAAGCAGTATCAATGATGATGTATTTATTTAGTTGTGTATTTTAATCAAATATTTACTTCTTGACCAGAGCAGCCCCATAGCCCTAAAACAAATCTTCTCATATTTTCTCTCACCGTTAGGCTTCAGCGGTCCTTTGACACCCTGGCACATTAATATTACAAATATTCAAATAACTTTATTTAACATTCTGCAGGCTGACAGTGGCAGCGGGAGATTCACAGCCCATTGAGCAAGTGCGCTTCCCTGGGCTAAGTGCCGATTCATCATGGCTGCCTTACTCCTGTCTAATGGCTGCCATCATGGGGCGTGAGCACACACACGCACTTACACACACATAAACACACATCTTGGGCAAACGTTCGGAAAAAAGTGTAAGTCCTTCCATGAGTGCATTTTTTTTAATGTAAAATGTAGTGTTCCAGGCACATTTATCATGTTATTAACCCTAGCCTGAAACCTTATAAACCCCTATAGAGTTCATTGTCACGGACACCTGCTGGCTTTTTTCTCTGTACTAGAGAGATTAAGGGCTGGAGATTGTAAGGGAAAAGGATAATAATTATTTCAAAAATATTTCCAAAACACATACAACCACTACATTTTAAAGCTTAAAAGTTTGGCTTTGGAAGCAATTTACTTTAAAATGTTTGTTTTTTTAGTTTTCAGCTCGACAGAGGCTTTGATTACTTGTTTATAAGTCTTATCAGAGTGTAAAGGGTTCGGCAGACAGGACCCACAAAGGCCCAGGTAAGCTATTAGAGCCAATTCCAGCCCATTTGGCCTTGTCTACTTCTGTTCCACAGAGTTTACTTCATTTGCAGGGAAGCATCCATGTGTACTCCCTGACACACACAGACGCACCAACATCCAACCAAGTCACCTTGAAGCACAATTAAGTAAGCGTCTGACTCTTCCTGGTCCTATTAGTTGTACGGCAGCGAGGGCCAGTGTGAAGAAGACAAAAATGGAGCAGTGGGAGGAAGAGACGGGGTAAAAGCTGTAAGAGAGAGTAGAGAGTGAAAGACTTCTTTTTTTCCATGGCTCTCAATAGGCTGAATAGAGGGATGGCAGAGAGCAGTGGTGAATGCGTGTGACCCAAACAAAAGACTCTTTGAATTTAAGGCCCAAATAGAATATTTGTAATGACCCCAAACACAGATGCTCTGCTCTCACTGCAACAGCAGAGTCAGTCCCTAATAATGTGAGGGGAATCCAGATATTTTGTTCACACATAATGGAAATACCCACCACACACAAAGCTGTTCTTATCCCCCATGGAGGGGCACATACTCCTAGTCCTATTATTTTTCACTCTTTCTGTCTTCCCTTTCACATCGCTGTTTTTCTTTTTTGTCTGATTCTCTAACCTTCAGTCCCTTACAGGCCATGTATTTGGTCACTAGGCCTTTATTTTTCTAAGCATTTCATTATAATCTCTTACTTGGTCCCTCCTACAGCTGCTGCACAGGAAGGCTTTTTCAAGAATGCTCAACTTCGACTCGACATCTCTTCCTATCTTCACCGCCAAATCCAATTCAGTTCTCTTAATCTCTTCCTCTACTTCAGTCTCAGTCATCTCTCGATATCTCCTGTCCTCTCCTCTCCTCTCCTCTCTTCTATTAGTGATGGACACTGGGTGTTGAGGCCAGTGAGGGACAGGGAGACAAAGGACCCCTAACATTTAGCAGATGGCTGGGGCTCTGCTAAATTTGCCCATGTCATGCTCGCTGGCAAAACACAAAAGGCCAGCACCACGAGGGCCTCCACTTCACCCCCTCAACCCAACCGTGACCCCCATCAATCAAATTCCTCATCTTGTTCTTTAAAGTTATGATTGCACATTCAAGAACATTACAAAGACATCATCAATTATGCTGTGGAAGAGTGTCCGTTTCTATCTCTGTGTTGTCTCCACAAGGGACATCAGGTTAAATTTCAAGAGAAATTTGGACAGCATGTAGAAAACTCCACTTTTCACTCTCCTTGTACATTTCTGCCTCTGCAAAACCGCAACTGCAACTTTTCTTTTTTCCCCTCCTCTTCCCCCTCTGGAGTGTGCTACGGCATGCAGTAATGAGGAGACATGGGGAGCCTCTCCACAGAGTCCCCCCCACCCACACCCTCTCTACCCCAATTGAGAAAGTGCAAACACCAACCCCTCCATCTTCCCTCATTTGTTGATTCCCCCTCTGCCTCATCACTGTCCATCAATATTCACCGTTCGGCTAATAACACAGCCAGGCCTGTTTGGTTTGACTGCAGAGGGACACATTTCACTTGGTCTCCTCCCTTCCTGGAGGTTATCAGCAGCAGGAGGATGATAGATGTGGATTAGTCAAGGTTATATTGTGGAACTTGTGGACTGACGATCTAATTAGAATTGAATTGCAATTATAGTAGGCCAATTATAGGCCAATATATTCTGTTAATTTCAAATGCAGTGAGGACTAGTCAACAAAGCAACTATGATATAGGTGGGGGCAACATTTTCTATTACTAGAGAGGGTTAAAGGGTCAGTTTTCTTAATTTATAAAGAACCAAAAAACATACAAGTAGTATCTATTAATGCAGTAGTTTTGCTTTTATTTTACCAGTTTTCAGATATCCATCTTTGGAATGGACTGAATGAATCTGCTAGGCAGCCAATACAGTCAGCATGGAGACATTGGGCTTTACAATAAGCCAATCCTGTAAACCCAAAGTACATTTAATTCCCCCCATGCCTTGTTTTGTCTGCATGGTGGCTTGAAATCAATTCAAAGCTCAAAGTCTCTGGACTTTGGGTCAACGCTTATAAGATATTTGCTCTCTTTTGTGGGAGGCCTGTACACAAATGAACACATCACACACACACACACACACACACACACACTTTCAATCATCCCAAGTTGAACTTTGCGTGTCCAATTTCATAACCTAATCACGTTGGCAATAATTGCCGCACACTTGAAGCAAACGGCATTACAGTTCCACTTTAAGTGCTCCCTAAGTATCCCTGATTAAACATACTTGAAGAATTATGTATGTGTAATCTGTTATGACACCCTGCATTATCCTAAACCAACTTGACTCCTTCTAACTGGGCAGGTCATATCAAACACGACCTTGAAAACCTTCACAATATGCAATTATCCGACAATTAGACAACTCCCATAATCCGCAGCACTATGTCATTGTGCGCATTTAATTGAATGTTTTCGCTGACAGTAAACACAGCCTATACTTTCCGGGGTCAGGACATGTGGTTCTGTTGAAACAAGAGGAAACGTCTCTTTTCAGACTGACAGACAGAGAGAGCCTAAACTCAATCTGGCAGACCCATCTCTGTGACAAATTATTGATCTTAGCTTTGTTGTCATTCCCCGTGCCAAGGACCCCCTGCTATGGCTGTCTTCCGAAAACGCCCACTTGAGAAGACATTGCGTGAATATTGAATTTTGGAAGCAAGATAGGGGAGAGGAAGAGAGTGTGCATATCTATAAGTGTGTGTGTGTGTGTGTGTGTCTGTGTTGGGGGGGCAGTGTGAAAAAAAGTCAAAAGAGAAAGAGAGCGACTTGGTAATCCTCTCTTTGAGAACTTTGTGCTTTGTGCTCCATTTGTTTACTGAGTTCCCACACTGGCTGGGGGCTGCAGCTTTTCTCCAAGACCGGAATTAGCATATCCAGACTTGTAGTCAGATCTGTGTTGCTCCTCATATGCATGTGTGTCCCTGTTTATTTCTATGTGATTGTGCAGTTTGGACGAGGTGAGAGCTTAGCGTATCCTCATCGGCTGGGGCAACCCGACTTTAATGAAATCTTCAAAGTGAGTGGGGTTTTATAGAGTCTAATCAAGCCTACGTGTTGCAGTGGACTCTGGTCGGAGGTTGGATTGGCTGCATCTAATGAGCATAATATTTTACAGAACTTCACCATGACATGTTGGCGCTAAACTAAAAAAATGGAAGATGAGGCTTCAAAGTACAGTAAATGTCAAAACTTGATAGTTATTTTTTACATCTCTTTCAATCAACACAGCTATCTTGGCATTCCAGACCTCAATAATTAAATTGGCAGAATAAAGTACACTCAGTTCATTCATGTTTTAGGCTCAAAGAGGTAACCTTTGCATATTGCTGAATTATGTGAAACCCAATAAATGCAACGCATGAAATCTGATAACTGAATGATTTTGCTACCGACTCTATTAAAGTAGATAGCCTTTATCTTTAGTGTACTATTTATGTCTGTTCTCTTCTCCTTTCACTTAAAACTGGAGTGTTCACAGAAATGGATGTGAATAAAGATGTGGCTACTTTGTGACCATGCACTCAATAGATATAGATTATTATACCATCCCATTGGTATGAACTGCCATCACTGGTGCAGTGTCTTTTGTATTTAGTAGTCGCTCTTTCATTCTTTAAAAGCAATTTCATCTGTGCAAAGTCAAAATATCTAATCTGCTCTCATCTGTGTTGTGCTCCAGGGTTTGGGTTATATGGCTGCTTTTAAAAACAGGATAATATATTCTTTGTGGTCCCACATTCAAATCCTCATCCAATTCTGGGCCAACTACTTAGGTACCCACTACAAGGCTCATCTGTAATTGGTGAATCACAAGAAAGATAATAGTAATTGTAGTTGATGCACAGAGATACCTTTATTACTTGCCCTCTAACATTGTTTTATGATGTCTATGTGCAGTGCTTGCAAAAACAAGAAGTCCTTTTTCTTGAAGCCCAGTGATGTTATCTTAGTGCTGGGCCAGCGTTACTGTAGTGCGAGACTAGACTGCACCGTGGTATGCTCCTCAAAGAGAATGATATCTGATTAGTCCAAGTCGGTATAGAGGCAGAAGTCTGACAAACAAATGGATTTGCTGTGTCTAGAATGTTCTCTGGGGGAGCTGGATGGGCCGAGATACAGAGACGCTGTCTTTGTGTTAGAGCCAGTGCGAAGCATAATAAGACCCTTTGGGGACTGAACCAAACACAGACTGATAGGGACACAAAGGCACACATGCTCATACACTCAGTCAATTTCACAATCTCACTGCCTCTCTTTCCCTCGCACTTTTTCACCCTACCTACCTTTTTCTCTTACATTCCTATTAACTGACCTTTTATTTTACTAGCTAGCCTGGCTGCCCTATCATCATTATCTGTTTTGGCTTTGCGGGTCCGTTGCGTTTCAGTTTACTGTGTCAGCAGAGTGCGATGTCGGACTCCAACAAACAGGACTCAGATCAGCCTTGTTATAGGGATATTATCGTGCAAGTGTATGTACATGCATGCGTGTGCGTGTGTACCTGCATGTATGCGTGTGCTTCATAGCCCATTTTGGCATGAATGGGCCAGCAAATCCTTTTCCCCTCCCTCCCTTGTTTTCCTTCTCTATCTCATCTTAACTGCCTGTTTAATTCCCTCTCTACCACTGTCCTCCTTCTTTGGCGTACTGCTAGGAGAGCAGTCTAAGAGGGAGAGTCACAATAGGGGTATTAACCAAATGTATATTAAGCTTGCCTGACTCGCGCAGTCAATATGATGCTTTTACACCCCTAATGCCATGTGAATAGGCCTGCTGCTCCCTGAGAAACGCCTCTGTGAGCACTCGGAGTGAGGGGCCCTTTTACTGGCTCTCATGACCCTGGACCACGCTGCCTGTGCCGCCCCCCCCATCTCACAGCACACAGTTCTCCATTTTCATAAGCGCTTAATCTGGATTGGAAGCCTTTCCATTGTGGAAATGATTTGAGAGGGGAACTTCGGCCAGACAAAAGGGCCCGTCCTTTCTGAGGCTGGGGCCTCCTTATCCCCTGTTCCTCCCTTCCAATTCTTCCATACAGAAGTCCCAGCAGGAGCAGCTAATTGTTGTATGGAGAGGAAGAGTGATGGGGTGTTGAGTGGATGTCCACTGCCCCCAGTGGGAAGGGTGAATGCATACATGAGAGACTGATATAAGAGAATATTTGTAACAAAAAATAAGAAAGAAATAGAAAATAAAAAAAAAAAAGAATAAATATATATATATATATCTCCCCAAGCAGTGTATTAATCATTTGATCCAGGTCTGAATAGATCAATAATGCCGGCTGATAGTGAAGTTTGGTTTGATTCCAGTAGGTTTACAGTGCAAAAGACTTTGGAGCTGGAATGTGTAACAAACTCAGAGTGAAGCTTTGAGGTGTAATGCTGTTGCCCGGGGCTACTTAGCTCTAGGGTCAAATGAGATTACACCCTTGATCTGTGTTAGTACCTTCTGATCTGCAGGATTGCAATGTGGAGTGTGTGTGTGTGTGTGTGTGTGTGTGTGTGTGTGTGTGTGTGTGTGTGTGTGTGTGTGTGTGTGTGTGTGTGTGTGTGTGTGTGTGTGTGTGTGTGTGTGTGTGTGTTTCCCCCTGATATGTGAGTATAGGAATTTTTCTCCCCCAAAATGGCCATTTGTATATCAATTACTCACCGGGTGTTGCATTAAATACTTGCCAAAAAACTTTGTTTTAGCAAAGATGTGTGTTTCAGAAGTAGTGCCCATAATTGATGATGCCTAATACCACAGGATAAATGAGACTTTGATCATACTGCACAAGTTAGTTGAGAGACTGTAAACACTTATTTTGATTTAGTTTTGCGTTGTGAAACGCAGATCCCATTTACTTCAATTCATTAAGACTTTTCTCAGTTTATGAATTCTCCATTGGAGGAAAGTGAGAAAAACAAAGTTTTCTTCGAGAATTCAAGGTAACACAGGGTGAGTTATTGATAAACAAATGGTAATTTTGGGGGTGAGGTATTCCTTTAGTTAGTTAATTAGTGTTGTTGGCCTGATCTTAGTACTTTGTGTGTCTGTCGTGCCACAAACCCTATTCTCTCTCTCTCTCTCTCTCTCCGTGCTCACTGCTCCGGAACACCTTAATCCAGTGTGAAAGCAATTGGCTCTCTCAGATCTAATCAATAGAGGGCCAGGGCGGTGAGCCAGGGGGAACATCTCTGGCCCCTGCTCAGCTACAATCAATTTAGAACCATCGATTCAGTGATTGAAATACAAAGAGCAGACGCACTGGACCGTACAGGTGCTTTAGTGTTCGAATGTGCCAACATGTTATATATCTCCCTGTGTTGGGGCTTCTCTCTGTGTGTGTGTGTGTGTGTGTGTGTGTGTGTGTGTGTGTGTGTGTGTGTGTGTGTGTGTGTGTGTGTGTGTGTGTGTGTGTGGTGTGTGTGTGTGTGTCTGTGTGTCTGAGTGTGTGTGTGTACATTTCTTCATGTGTGTGTTTGGATATTATGATTTATTTTCAAGCCTCCTGTAGTAAAGTGGGAATGGCATTTAATCTAGCGCCTCTGAGACGAAGCAAAGAAAAAAAAATCACTCCTAATCCAATATGTCCTGCCCAGGAAAGGTGTGTTTGCAAAGGTGTGTATGTGTGTGTGTTAAGCTGTTTTGTGCATTTGTGTTCACCCAAGGGTTTCCTTCCTACCCCTTGTCGGGTGTACACCCCATGTCTAGATGCAGTTTAGAATGGCATAACATTTGCATGCAAAATGTGAGAAGAACAATGTGTGCATTGTTGACAGGTAACAACACACATGACATCTGATCTGTCTCCTTTGCATGGGTATGTGTGTATTCATGCATATATGATGTCACTGAATATCATGTTTGACCCTCTTTACGCAGCTATGCTCAGCCTTGTGTATTAATCTGTGAGTGTATTCATTTGGGAAATGTGTTGCTATGGATTTACAGTACAGTGTAGTGGTGCACACTGTGTGTATGTTTGTGTTTTATGTTCCATTCGTGCTGAATGTGAACACGCAAGACCATAAGTGTTTCTGGGTCATCCCTTACAGTAACACTGCTTCAGTGAATGAGGCGTTCAACATCTGTCCTTGAAATTTGCTGTCTTTATAGCAACTGCACATCATTTTTGTGCAGTTCTACTAGTGTGGCAAAGAACGGCAATTCATAAAAAAATCCCATCTCAAATGGAAAAAGGCATGTATGTGGGCTGCTGTGATTGATTTAATGTTTTTTTGGAAACACCTGAAATCAAAGCACTCTCCTTCATATGTCTCCCTGCATGCATACACTGACTTTCTTTCTCTCTTTTACACACACATAAACACAGACACACACAGACTTACTTTTGCTACTGTGCCTCAGACCTTACCTTCGTGTTAATGGCTTTCTGCCATTTATACAGTTAATCCTGTTTCCCAGTTGGTCGTGTTGTGTTTTTTCCCCCCTCAATTTTCAGCTGGACAAGGTGTTGATGTCTTTCACAAAGCCCACAATGTCACCTAGACCTAACGAGGATGTGTCACACACACTTTTAAGTAAGCCTCTCGCTCTGAGACTGCTGTGATGCACTAGTCCACTGTCAATCATTCACTCTGCATCCAGATGAATGACTTCTGGTCTCCGTTAATCTCCCACATTCTATCATCTGCTTCATGCACACACACACACAACACATTACATTACATTACAGTCATTTAGCAGACGCTTTTATCCAAAGCGACTTACAATCAGTAGTATATTACATATCATACACACTGATGACAGGCTACCATGCAAGGTGCCACCATCAGACTCTAACTAACATTCATGCAACATCCAGTCCACACCGATGGCAAGCCTTCGGGAGCAACTTGGGGTTAAGCGTCTTGCCCAAGGACACATCGACTGCCGAAGCCGGGTATCGAACCACCGACCCTCTGATTGGAGAACTACCTTGCTCTCCACTACGCCACAGCCGGCCACACACACACACACACACACAAACACAAACACACACACAAACACAAACACACAAACACATATACAATAACACATGGCAATATGTTTGCCAGCGTTATAGCTCGGGACATATTGACTAAGGCTGCCTGAAAGGTCAGTGCAATCCAGATTTGGACAGGTGGGATGGTGGTAATCCTCCATCACACACACCGTTTCTGTGTGATAGTGCGTGTCTGTCTGTCTGTCTGTCTGTCTGTCGGGAAGGGAAAACAGCTTTCTGATAAGGTTGTGTAGAGGTCATGCATATGTAAATATGACATGAATATAGATGTGCTGTTGGCCCGGTTACCTTTGGAGGATTTCAGTGCTGCAGGTGCATTGCATGCCATGGAATTGGGTCAGCCTCTGCTCATTCACGCTTCGCAACAGAACATTTGATTAACACATCCGTTTGTCTTTGTTCAGTATTCAAAATACATTTCTTTGCATGCACGCCATTCATCCATTGAACCTTTCTGTTCATGTCTGGGCCTGATGTAAACAGAATCGTTATTTTTTCATGTATCAAAAACACACCCATCCTGAGGCATGAATGGAGCTTTCTACGTTGGGCAGGACAAATGCATAGTTCCTCTAAGAACCTTTTTTTATCCAGCCCTTTTAGTCCTCGTTGCCTATTGTTAGCTTTAGAAATAATAGCTCGGCCGTCTCTTAGTATGCAATGAGAAATGGCTTCTTTGCACAGCTATCATATTATGGGACCCTGCCACCAACAATTTGCCTGACAAGATGCATACCTTAGTGCTTCCTCGCTTTGTTTTGCTCTCACTTGCCCACTTCTCTGCATCTCCCTTTCTCACTCTCTATTTCCCTTATCCTGGTCACTTTTCCTCTCCCACGCTTCACACATAATTTGTGTCTTGTCTTTTGATGCAGAGCTTTTTATCATTATTCTCCATTAGGCATAATAACAGCAGGGGCGATGAACAGCGGATATGCTTATGCAGCTGGAGGAACATCTCGCTGGTGAATGCTTTAATTGTATTGATGTAGCTGTTTTTGTGATAGTTGATGTCGTCGCTATCCGAGCGGGCGCTGCTGCTGCTGATGACCTTTCCATCATAATCATGCTTACGCCATCCATCGCCTCCTCTGTTCTCCATACTCACCTCTTGTCCTGCCATCAGTGACGCAGGCTACAGCCTGAAGCCAGGGTCTAAACTCACTATTGGATTTCAAAAAGCCAGATTTATGTTTATCCTCCGCTTTCCTTTCTTGTCATCCGCCTACAATTCCACTCTACTTCTGACCTCTGGCCTCCTCACTATGTCTGTCAGCCTCTTTGCCATGTGTGAAAATGTCAGCATCTGCATGACAGGGTGCAGACGCTTACTAGTGGGGAATACTAGGTCGGAGACATGTCATTGCACTTCCATGCGGGGGATGTCGTTGGGAATGAAAGGGCCTCCTGTGGTTACACTCTCAGAACTTATTGGGTACGCCGTGTTCAGCTGTGCGATTCTGCCATTGGTGCTTGTTTTTGCCAGATTATTTTGGTGTAAACACCGTGTTATGTACGCCCAATTAGGAATCAAATTAGGTAATGGTAAACAACGAAGGGACCTTTGTTTCTAGTTGTTTTATCATTCTACTCTCTGCTACCTTCAAATGTGCATAATTACTCATCCTCATTCACAGGCCTCTACACTCATTAGCGGGGCCTCAACCCTGAGCCAAGGGGCCAGGTATTTTAGGATACATGGGTATTTGAAAGCTATTATTACGCCTTGCTAGAACAATTTTCAAAGCATTTTAACATTAAATGGGCTGCTAAGGAATGACCTGTTTTCGGGATCATATAGATTAAGATGGGGATTGTTAGCAGTGCATTACCCTCAGATTTTCTTTTTTATCTAAATGTTAATATGTACATTTAGATCACATTTTTTAAATGTGGTTTCAATTCTCCTTATGTTCCTTAAAGTTTTAAGGTAGTGTACATATCGGTGTAAAACTGTTTACAGTTTATTTAAAAATAAAAGAATTCGATAATGTTGGATTACAGCTGTTGGATGGATATAAAACTTCCTCTCTAAGATCAAACAACTGTTTGAAAGCATTCTTGTTGCTATATTGCCATGAATAAATAGATCATTTTGCTTACGGCAATGAATTGTGAAAAAACAAATTGCCATTACAGTTATTGAAAGAGATTTAGTCCAAGTTATGCTCTGTTCACATTATCTTCTATCACAGAAACAGTCATAAGAACAAAGGCCTCATAGAAACTCTGTTCACTCTCTGTTTCAGAGTGTTGGGGGAATATTTTGGAGACAGATTTAGGTACCAGCAGGTAGATTATTTCCTAAACACAGCTGCTGCGGCCGTGACTGTTAAGAGTTCACTGCTTTCAGATTGCAAACAACTAGGATAAATTGTATTCAAGGATATTTTAGACATACACATGTGATATGAATATTGAATGCATCAAAAACAAAAAATATCGTAATTATAGTTCATAGAGTTGAAACAAGCAGCTAGTAAAAATAATCAATACATGGGGGAGATCTCGTTGGCTCAGGGAGCGGATCTGTCAAAATACTTGTTATTTCAGCTTACTCTTATGACATGGTTGCATGAAAAGTGTTTTATATTCAGTCAATATTAAAGGCACATTGCTTAAAATGCCAAGCTAGCTGTAAGCCGGAGCTCCATAGAAGATGAGATGCAAATGTTAAAGATTCTAAAATTAGAAATAATTAGAAATAATAATAGTTAATTGCGACTCATAATGTAGCTACCTAATTATACTATACACCAGCTCTTTGTTGATATTATTAGTAGAACATTTTTTTAAATCAAATAAAACAATAATGAAACCCAATTATAGAAAACAACAACAAAGCCTATCAAAAAGCTGGCGGATATCTTTTGATCACAAATGGCAAAACTAAATCCTCATTTACATGAAGAGATTTATTAACACTTTATTAACACTTACCTGCATGCACAGTCTATCTTTTCCCCTTGTGAACTATTAGATACGTCCATAGCTGTAAAATCTTAGCTCGAAGCTGCCGCCTGAATGTTTGTCCACATCCGCTTTCATTTTCAGTTAAACACTCTATTAAGAAATAAAATGTGATTCTGTACATGAGCATTTGTATTATGCATAAGATAAAGTTACACAGGTAAAGGGTCCAAATGACTAGATTGGCTGATATAAGTCTAATTTGATTTGAACAATTTTTGTTTCTGTATATTTGTTTCTAATTTTAATTGTCTACAGAAGGCAAAGGTACATTTCTGGATGAGCAAGCATTTTCTCTCAGTCCTCTTTTCCAACATAATGATTTATTGTTTACAATCTACACTTCCTCATCAGGTTAAGCTCTGCTTGTGACAGAGCTATGAGCAGTGAAAAAAAGGTTTGAAGGCCATAAATGTAATAGACAGTGTTGAGCAGAGCAACAGCAAAGGAGCAAGAGTGGGCATCTTTGGCTAACTGCTATAGATTAATTGATCTAGCCATGAAGTTAATGAGCTAGATCCTTTTTAAAAGAGACAAGTGCTGAGACAGAGGAAGCTAATGGTCTCTCACAACTTAGAGTGGTAAGAAAGAGAAAGCTATTTATCTTGCAACATATACTTTATTCACCGTATGACAGAATCGCAAGGTAATTGACGAGGCCTGTAACTGCTGATTTTATCACCTCATTTTGATCATCCTTCTTTGCAAGTCATGATCCACAGACAACTCAATACAGGAGCAAACAACTGATTTTTGACTATAAACTCCAGATTTCAATATAGCCATTTTTGTGAGTTGACAAACAGGATATAATTTGACAATAGAGTTTGTAAACATCCTCAAACCATCACATTATTGTGCCTAAAGTGCTAATGTAGGGTGCTTTTTTTTTTTTACTACAGATTGCTGAGCGAAGTTAGATTGATCAAATCAGCATTTCAATCATATTGCAATCAAACACCGGCAATGGAATGGCCCTTGCTCACATAACTTCTTTTGACTGATTTCACCCCTCATCAAGTAACTCTTCATCTCTGTCTGTCATACCGCTTTGCCTTCTTTTCTCTGTTAGTTGGCAGTGGGCAATGAGCCTGGTCAGTCCCTTGTTAGGTTCTGATTACAGTGTAGATTGTCTTGCAAGCACATGTTACTGCCTGCTAGGCGGCGATATGTTTCGGAGGGCGGTTTTTCTCTACTACCTTTGCCAGCCAGGGATGGATTGGCACAGTGGAGTCTCCTGGAATACCAATGCCTCCTTGTTGTCTCCATCTCTTTCCCCTGCTCCTCTCTGACCACTCCTCTATCTGAAAGATACGCTCAGTGCCTTGGCACATAGCTGCATCTTCCTGGGAAATAAAATTGACCTGAGCCAATGTGCCATGTGCGATGCAGAGTGGCTAACTGCCAACGCAACACTCGGTTATGACGAGTCTTTGTGGAGCAAAGAGATTATATAGCTCTCTCGATTTGTATCGTGCTCACATTGCGTACGGACATACACAGACATACACACATGCGCGTGCATGCAAATGCAGACACACGACTCGTGCATGCGCTTTCAGTAAGCCAGATTTCCCAGTCGGCTGGTCTGTCATTGGCCGGCTGTTCAAAGGGAAAGTGTGGGCCAAAAAAATACTGGCTGTGAGGTTACCATGGTAACAGCCTGCCCAGGGGCGTGGGCTGTCTGCTAAATTGTGCGCTGGTTTGTTAAGGCTCACACACACACACACACACACACACACACACACACACACACACACACACACACACACACATGCGGACACACACACGCCTTAATTTAAGCAGAATGTCCCTTCCTACATTCATTGTCCAGCAGACACCTGCTCTGTTCATTAGCATTAGCAGTCAGACTGTTGGATTTCATATCCGTATGTGAAGCAAACAGATTAATTTTGGAGAAATCACACACCGGCCTATTCATTGTCTTTATCTGGACACTGTCTCACTGTCTCTAGTTTTTTTACTGCTGCACTGCCCTCTATCGAATCCAGTCAGACATGGTTTTCATTCTACAAAACAGAAGGAGTACGGTGCTGAACTGATGTTATATACCCAATATAAGGGCATTAATGGGTGTCAAAAACAGAGAAAGTGATTTGTTTCCTAATATCTTCTCATTTTTCTTCTCCTTATGTGTTCGTTAATGCCTCTCTCTTCTGATAAGACTACACAGCAATATAACAAGGTGTGGAGTTTTAAAGGGAAGCCTAATTGGAGAATATCTCGGCTTTCTCAGGGGGTTTAGGTATTGTTCACTGGGGTTTCTGCAGCGTCAGACATTGCTTTATTAGCCAGTTGAGAGGACAGGCATGTCAAGAAGATCGGTGTTTGGTGAGGGTAGCAGAAAGTTAAGAAGAGTTGTATGTGTGTGAAATGTGTGGGGGTGAGTGTGTGTGTACGTTGGCGGTCGTGGGTATAGGTGCGTGTTTTAGCTCCAAAGAGAGGCTCTGACAGGGCCAGAATGGACAGATGATTAATGGTCAGGGGGAGTGTTCTGTGGGAGGAACTCTTCAGCACCGCAGCTCTTAACAAAAGCCGACGAGGTATGCTCCAAGCACTGCACTCTTTCAACCACCCCTTTATTCCTGAGAAAAACTTCTCTGGCCCTCTTTTATTCCTCCTCACATTCTCTCTTTCTTTGAGATTAGAAGGTGATGACAGGCGGCAGTGGAGACATACACTGACCAGACTTTCCAAGTGATGTCACCACCGTGAACCCTGATGCCTTCAAGTAAAGAAGAATTTGCCGCACTTGTGAGAAGTTGCACACATTTTAGCCTCGGATCAGATCGGATCTGGAACTGAGATGTTTTTCATGAGTCCCCGTTGGCAGTTTATGAGAAATATGCAAAACTGTTCTTGAATCAGTTTCTACGAATGAATAAATCATAATCCTAAAAGGCATTTTACCCTGACTTTTAATATCCTGCGGGCATTTTCTCTGACATGCCTTTGTTTTGAGCCATGCCTCTGTCTTAACTTATTGTATTATGCTTTTCAATGACCTTGTGGAGAAATGGAACACCTGGGTTGGAAAAGCAGCTCATTACATGAATTCTGGCTGGAAAATGAACAATGACAGACGAGCGAGACTGAATACCAATAGGCTGCAGCGCTGATTGCCTTTTTGTTTTAAGATGTTGACTGTCTTGCCACGTTTTGTGTCCCCTCTGTCAGACAAACGTGTTCATTTCACCACTCGGTTGATATTGTCTAATTTGTCACATTCGCAAATATATACAGGCATGCACTTTGCATGTATGCAGCTTGTGGTTTAAGTGGGATAGAGCTATTTTTTGGAGTCAATGAGCAATGAAATAGTGAAATAGGGGTCAACTGGGGTCTTGACCCGATCATAAGCTTGTCTGTATGAGTGTTTGTGACCAGGGGGGTGAATGCATGACTCTAAAGCCTGTAGAGACTGTGATCCAACCCATGTGATGGATGAGGGCCAGGGTTAAGGGTGTATTGGGGGTCTAAGTGTTTTGCTTAAGGGTCACTGACGCTAACCCACAACTTGTGGCCTTCTTTGGGTCACGCACCCTCCCCGCGCAATGTTTTAAAAACCTCAGACAAATAGAGTTGTATTTCAAAGCTGAAACGGGTCATTTTTTTATTTTAAGACTATGTATACATTTTGGGTGAAATGTATGTATTTCATCAGGCAAAAAGCAATTCTACATTTTTGTCAATAATGGAGTGCTGCAGAATTTCTTTTAAGTGATAAATATCTCATATTACAGAATGGAACTCTTTCCTTTAAATCTCAGATGTATCACGGTACCTGTCCACATCAGCTGCTGCACACGTTTGATTGCATTTCTCTAAATTTGCTGCCAAGCCATTTCTGGTGATTAAAACCTCATACATACTTCAGAGTGATGCAACAATAAAAGTCATGGCAGGACTTAGTGTACTGTAACTTTGATTGGGTTTGAGTCAGAAAGCCATTAACAAACCCATCGTGGTCATAATCCTTTGCACTTCTAACTGAACGTTTCCATTTTTTTTGCATGACATGCTAATATAAGTCTCATTCCACTGCCTCCATGAACCTGATGGGCTTTACACATTCTGCAACTGCTACATCTCAATGCATGCACCTTGTATGACACTGAGTAGACGTGTTTCCACCCAATGTATATCAACGTTGTCAGAAACTAGCTCATAATACAAGTCTGCTTATGAAGCATTTCTCCAGGCCAATTAATACATCTTTTGTCTTGAATGACGATCTGATTTACCTCCATATTAACTTGGAATTTGGAATTGTGTGGTAAACCAAGTAGGTCCACATGCTTGTTTATTAGTTGCACTCAGATTGAGATTGATATCATTGTTAGAAATGTAAAGAAAAAGAGTACCTGCTGGGTAAATGACTGACAGTGAAGAGATCATCATCATCTCATCTCTCCTGGTCAGGCTTGCTGTGACATGAGGTCATCGCAGTAAGACTTTGATGGGTCGCGAACAGCCATCCGCAGCTGCCATACCTCCGTCAACTGACTCCCCTGAGCTAGAGACAGAAGGAGAGAAAGGGAGAAAGACAACCAACTTTAACAAGGATTCAAAACTGTCAATCAAGACAAGTAAGCAACAAGGGGAGGAAAGGTGGGAGAAGAGTGAGAGAAATTCATTACCAGTGGGACAGACAAAAAGAAAAGATGTGAGGACCGAAGAAGTGAGAAGGGGAGGAGAAGGATGTAGAGAGAATCCTGTAGAGACCACTTGAAAGAGAGGAATGTTTTGTTTTTTGCATTCAGCCAGTTCAGTTGTGGGTTATCCTCCAACTGGGGAGACTAATTGCTTGTTGATCCAATGTTCTATCCCCTCATGTCCCTGAAAACCAACACATTTGATGAGTGATGGGTCTATGTGCTTTTTTTCCTGCGGGACAGGAACTCCTGGCCTCCTCCAATCTAAATATTCACAAATCAGAAGAAAGACTTTTGGCTCAGTCCCAAATTCGATGAAGCATAAAGCCGCCCGCCCTTAGAATGATACCTCTGAGGGTTTGCTAACATTGTTCGCATCACTTTCTTTTTCTCTCTCTGTCTTTGCCCATTTCTGTTTCTTCCTCCCTATTGCGCTGATAGGCAGATCGGTGAGCAGCTAATTAAATGAGTTTAATGCTAGGATTCATGCACATGTTGTGTGGCAATTAGAGAAAGAGCTTCAGCTCCAAGGTACGAGTTACAATCTAGACGGACATTCATCCTGTGCTGGGTGTGAAGTCTTTATGTGTGTTTGTGTGTGTGTGTGTGTTTATAGCGCTGCCTGTTTGCTTTTGCTTGGCTGTCACTTAACTACCCCCCCCAACCCCTGTAATGCTGATCTTGCAGCATCTTCAGTTGTCCAAGGAGAGGCATTAAATTATCTCAGGTTCTGTAGAACATATGCTAGTCAAGTGGCGGAAAATGTGGGTGCACCATTTCATTTAATGGGGTCAGCGGTGGTTGCACGAGTTGCTGTGTAAATCAGTTCAGTAAATGTATTCTAGCGGTGAGGATAGCATCGATGTCAATACAGAGTGTTTCTCAGGGCGTGTGTTTATTTAAGTGAGTATGTACGCGAGATACTGTAAGAGAGTGTGTGTGTGTGTGTCGGCATTCTTCTGCTCACAAGTTTGCCTTGAGGCATTTTTGCAGCACTGCTTTCTCAGATGGCTGATTCAGCACAGCCCTCCCTGCTTTCCTCTTCCCTTTTGCCCATTTATGAGCGTCCAGGCTAGCTACTGTCTGTCTGTAAACACACAACCCGAGGGCAGAACCCAAATGCACATATTCTGCTCACACCCCATTAAACACACACTGAACAACTTATTGAGATCCCTTTTCATAAGAGTCAGGGCAATAGATTTGAATCTTGCTTGGGTTGTGTTTGTGTTTGTGTGTTTGTGTGTGTGTGTGTGTGTGTGTGTGTGTGTGTGTGTGTGTGTGTGTGTGTGTGTGTGTGTGTGTGTGTGTGTGTGTGTGTGTGTGTGTGTGTGTGTGTGTGATGGCCATGTGCATGCGCCCGGTTCTTCCCTCACCCTGATGTATGAATTTTATATGGCAAAGATGATGACACATAAGTTCTCTCCCACTCTCCTGCGGAAAATGAATTTTTGATCTGCGTTTTATCGCCTTGTAATCTCTGATATCCTCGGAAGTTATTGCTTTATAAAATGGCTCTGCAGCCGGTTTGTGCTTCCCCATATGGCCGGGGAGAGTTTTAAGAGTCTCAATGTTCTTGTATTAGATGGAGCTCGATCTTCTCACACATGAAATCTGTGTATTTCACATCAAGTGAGGTCACAAACTTTCTCTCCCACGCACTAAAACATTTGCTCACACTCCCCTATAGAAACACTATAACCTTCATAGCACTTTCTTATACATCCACAGCATAGCTATATGTTTTGCACAGGGCAATGTCCTTGTGCATTGCAGCTGTGAAATGCCTTCCAGCTCCTTCTCCTGCTTTATAAACTGCCTGTGGTTGTTGTGGTGCCGTCATATATGTGTGTTTGGATGTGGTGGTCCGGCTGTGTGTGGACAGTGTTGTGTGACTAGACATGAGGGCTGTCAGTTAGCCTCTGGTGTGTCTGTTAGACTGCCACCAAAGGAGATGGGAGAGCAGCCGCTGTTGGGGGCAGCAGTTTGAGTTGTATGTGTCAGTGTGTGTGTGTGCATGATGCCTCTTATTTCTCCTTTGCCAGTTATTTTTCTTGCTTTTTCTTTATCCCTCTATCCTTCACTAACAGCCCATCAGACACGGTGAGCTGAATGGTATGAATGGAAGACTCGTAAAAACGGGAATCTGCCCCTTTTACCACGTAATAAAGTAGACTTGAGAGTGCATTTTTTAATGAACCATAAAATATTTTAATTAAATCTTAAAAGCCTGTTGATACAAAGGAGTTAAGGTTTTGCTCACATAGCTACTGTTCCACATTCTCCACTGTTTGATCCGGCAGTGAGTGGTCATGGGACCAACTCCTTAGTCATTGCCCTAAATAACTCTCCATTACCAAGCTCTTCAAAACATTGGAATAGAGGACTAACAATCAGATACAATATAACCATTTTGTGGAAAGCAAATTCAGTTCTGTTTGCAGGGATTTCTTTCGCTTTGAATATCTGAAATACTTAACCAATGGCTCATTATTTTCTTTACCTGAAAACTATTTTGCTCTAGATATATATCTTTGCTGTGCATTTGTGTTTTTACACAAGTATGAGTATACCATACCTCCCATTTCTCAGCTGCAGCCAAGCCTTTGCAATATTTTACTCAGGCAAATCGACAGAGCTGGAGAAACTGTAAGATGCTCGGCCCATTGAATTTATAACCCCTCCCCTCTGGAGTGCAGCAGCACCTCAGCTTCCTCCCCCATCAGTAAGCCTGCTAAAATATTAGACATTTATCATGGTTATTATAGTCAGTAAATCCTTCCACACATTGCAGAAACCCTTCAGCTTTGTATTCTTTTGGGACATGAGGGTAAATGGATTAGGTTATTGCCTCGACTGGCCCAGGGATATCAACTACAACTACTTGTCCTCCACCACAGCCTTTAGAATTTAAGGCTCAAACACATGAAGCCAACAACCACTAACTTATGACTTTGCCTCTTGTCTTAAAATTTGTACAAGAAAATACTACTGAGCTACAGCTGATTGCCAGCTGACCACTGACACGCATGTATGTTCTATGCCTCCTGAATATCGTCTATATATCGTATATTCGAAATTTGAAAATAATGGAAATGTAAACAAAATAAACTTGCCAATCATCGTCTTGCTACTGTCAATTGGATTAAACAGTTGTGTTAAATAATCAAAATACAAATGTATAAATGTATATTAATATATTGGCAATTTAATTTAAAGTTTGTAATTGTTTTCATTTATTTACTTTATACTGGTGTTGTCAGCTAGTGGTGTTTTGCTTGTCGAAGGAGAAGAGATACAGTGAAGATGAAAAATAAGAAGGAGCAGGTGAAATCAATGCTTTGCGAGGCTGCACAGCCATTGAGTAAGTTCTCCGTCACCAACAGCCTCAGCCGTTGATTTAACAAGCTGAATATGTTACAACGGCGACCACAACAATGCAAAAACTACTGGTGATTTGCCACAGATGGCCAACTTTCTACTCAGGGCTGCTAGAGTAAGCCAGAATGATTGAATCTACTAATTGTGTATATTAGGCTTATTTTCACGGTTGTAGACTCAGTATTAAAGGAATAGTTTGACACTTTGGAAAATATTTGCTAGATGAGAAGACTGATCCCCACTCATGTTTTGCCAAATATTAAATTATACAGCCAGCAGCCGGTTAGCTTATCTTATCTTAGCATTGAGACTGGAAACAGGGAGAAACAGCTAGCCTAGCTCTTTCCAAAGGTAACAAACTCCACCTAAAGCTAACAAACAAACAAGTTGTATCTCATTTGTTTAATCCGTATAAGAACCAAACTGTAAAAAAGACAATGTGTCGTGTTATGGGATATATGTGTGTGATTGTTTCTAGTCAGTTTCAACTTGGAGTCTTTTCTGTCTCAGTCTGTTTTCCTCTCTTCTCACCATTCTAGCTGATATGCTGAACCCAGACGCCTGGCTCGTTCATATTTGGCTCGAGGAATTTATTTTCTGACATTGTTTTTCTGTTCCCGCAGCATGCCCGCCGGGCACCTTCAAGTCAACCCAGGGTCCAGGTCTGTGTCTTCAGTGCCCTCCTAACAGCCGCTCCACAGCTGAGGCCGCGACCATCTGTGTGTGTCGCAACGGATACTACCGTGGCGATGCTGATCAGCCAGATGAACCCTGCACCAGTGAGTTTATTGCACATGACATTACCTACACACTCCAACACCGTCACACACTCACATTCTTGTATGACAAGCACCTGTAATAGGGATCCATGTATCCATTCTAGCATACATTTACTGTATATGCATCAATATTGAATAGACTAGTCATGCATTTAGCCCCTATATTTGTTTTACAGTGTAGAGATTTCACTGTCTATTTTTCTTTCTCATTGTCATTAAACCAGAACATGTATAGCATTAAAATTATCATGTATCTAGAGCCCTAGTTGTCTTCTCAGACTGGTCATAATAATCATTTCAGGGTTTCAATTATTGAAGTCTCCATCACCGTGCCATTGAGCTTCCTCTCTGTTTCCTCTCCCTTATCTCACTCTCTCCTTCTCCTTTTCTCGCTGTTGTTCTTTCTTTCTGTCTGCTATCATCCCCTGAAGTCCTAATTACTCAGGCAGATGCTGCGAAGCTTCGACACTGTCCTGCCGCTACCCGCTGGAGATCCAATAAGGCCTCTCACAGCATCATATTTATCTTAATATGATGTAAAAGCAATATGCTAAGCTTTCCTGTCGTTCCCTGCTGACACACAGTTACGCAGAAGGAGAGCACTGTTAGACCCCCAAAAAGTTTGTTTACCTCTTCCTTTGCTGCCACCGGGGAGTGTCTTAATGGTTTATTCTCCTCACAACAGCAGACCTGGAAGCACTATTGGTGTGGTTATGTATTTATTTAGTCCGGATTTATTCACATAGACCTGGCTAATTGGCCTCAGGAATGGGCTCAGGACCACAATCCTTTCGTAATCATTTAGCAGCTGTAGCCTTCACAGCTAAAATGTGTATTGAATGCACCGCTTTTGACAAGTTTCCTTTTTATAACTATGAATAAGTGCCTTAAAGCAGCAGTGTAGCATTGCTGTCTGTCTGACTGTTTGAATGCTTCCCAAGTGTAGCCATCCACACCTTTAGGCTTTGGATGTTCTCAATGGATGACACCCCACTTTCACCTTGAGTTTTCTTCGCCCTCCCATGGTACACTACATATCTCTCTGGTGAATTAGTGAGCGCTCCATCAACTATAGCATCTGCCTCTACCTTGAGGCCTCACATTTTCCCTTAGCAGTCTCCACAACAGCTCCCCAGTGGAGCTTCTTGAACAGATCCCTCTGGTCTGTGTTCAGTTTCCAAATGCAGGCTGCGTTACTTTTCTTTTTTTTTCTTTCAATCAAGGCAATTCTGTCTTATCTTTTCTGTCTATTCTTTCCTTTTTTCCTTTACTTCACAGTTTTCCTCTCATGATCAGTCTTCACTCCTCTCAGTTTCTTAACATTAGGCTAGACTATTTTGTTTTTTAATACACATCCTAGGTGCCCAGTAAAATAATTGTTAATAAGTTTAAAAAGGAAAAATTGCCCAATATTCCAATCACAGTTACACTGTGGACTACGAAATAAAACATTCATTACCAGGTAAAAAACGCTTTACTTTGCCACACATGCATTTTAAATGTCCTACTGAGACTTTTTTTTAAACCACCCCTTTTAACGTTTAAATCTTAAACCAACCTCAGTTCCTCCTCAATTTGTGTTGACAGAGTTATTTTGCAACAGCACATTCAGAGCCTTCTCTGAAGGTTGAATCATACAGTAGCAGCTGAGCCTGATGCTCAGGGTGCCCTAGATCTCATCAGGGGGGTGCAGTGAGATCATCCTAGTAAGAATCTCTTTAATACTGCTGGTCCTGATAAGAGCACTGCTTGAGTAGCATAAATCAGGCCAATCTGCAGCAGCAGAAGCTGAAGCTTTAGCGCTTCTTGCCGCCATCAGAGGCGCGGGTCCTTGTGTGCTCCAGATCAGTCTGATTAGCTTGCTGATGGATTGTCCAACGCCTGGCTCTGTCAGCAGGGGGCTGGCAGAGTCGTTGCCCCCCTCCCCCCACTCCCAAGCCAAGCCTGGGATGCACTTCAAACTCCCCTACACCTTCCAGCCCTCTGTCTTGCTTTGAGTCCAGCCATGCCTGGACACCACACCAAGCATTCTATCTCTCTGCGTGAAGCCCACTCCTCTCAGTTTGGCTATCCGGTATCCTGGGATTGTAGACGGTCGTTTGCTTTGCACAGTTCCCTTCCTCAGGCTCCTCTAGTCTGACTAGCCCATGGGCGTGCACGTGTGAAAAATAATTGATGTGTGTGTGTTTGTGTGTGAGAACTGTGTCTTGGGAGGAGGTCAGCCAACTCCACCATGCTGGGTTTCTCAAAGTGTGAGTCAGAGAAGGAGAATGACAAGCTGAGTGGTAACTGAGGGGAGTCGGGGCGGTGAAACCAGTGCTGATTGGTCCATAGGGGAGAGGGGACCCAGTAATGGAGCATGCTGGTGTGGGGAATAGTGGAGAGGGGGAAGGAATGATGGGAAGGAAGGACTAATGGCAAAGATGGACAGAAGATAAAAAAAATCCATCAATACAGTGAGAGGGACATGATAAAACTGAGATCTGAATCTGTTCGTTTGAAGGTTAAGTCTGAATTTAGAAGAAATGATGAATTAATAGAGCTGTCTGGGGAAGTTCCACACACAAAAAAACAACCATGTAATTGAATCAACATAACTATTGGAAAGGAGAAAGAAAACACGATCGTTCTGATGGGTTCCTACATTCCTGATCCGTACCACATTGGCTCTGAATCTTGCAGCTCAAATTCAATACTATCACTATCACTACCACTATCTGTGGCCTGTCCCCTGAAAACCTCCTTGAGCCCTGTCAAACACTGTCTGCAGCTCATAAAAACAAACAAAACTCATCAAAGTTCTGACTGAATGGACAGGGCTATCTCCTCAGCAGTCCATTTAGACTCTTCTTGTTCTGTGCTCTCCTATTCACCGCATCGTCTCTCTCCTTGTTCGGTTTTCAAAGAGAAAGAGAAGGGAGCCGTCAAAGTGCATAAATATTCAGTTCTTTTATCCACGTTTTTTTTTCTCCACATTGTCAGTTCTGCAGTCAGTTGAAGGTGCTTCCCACAGCAGTCAGCTTGCCAGTTTCCCTTTTCTCAGTAAATAGTAAATGGAGCTAAGTCAAGGTAATTGTCAGTCCTACTCTAATCCCTCTACTGGCTAGGAAGACATAATGCTCCAGAGTAGTGTGCACATGCATGCATACATACATGTTCGAAAAAGACACTAGTCTCTCTCTCTGACACATGCAGAGCCTAGTTAATTTGATGTTTGGAGTTACCTAAAATGAAAATGCAGGTGTGGAGATTATCCTTTAGTCAGTTAAAGAGAAGCTTCCGCATATTCATATTGTGTCTCCTCAGACTAGTCATTATGGATGCACCAACATCTCCCAAGCTGCATGCTTCTAATACACACCAACACAAACCGTCTCTCTATGACTCCCTCAGTCTCTCAGCCAGACAGTATTAGTCCTTGTGACATGTTTTATTTCATGTCTCATCAACCCACACACAACCCGTCTTTATTTCTCCCAGCTCCTATGGCTGTGATCAGTATCTCCACACAGGGACCTTCTGTTGGTCCCTCAAGGCCTGTTTTACATCATGAAAACAAACAGTTTGAAAGAAGAGAAGCTCTGGGCTCACGCCATTGGAAAGGGCAGATGTGTTTATTTTTGGGCAATGGGACACTGTGTATTAGCAGGCCATGGAGAAAACTGGGCTGTGGTCTTTTACAGCCCAGGTGGCATCTTAATGCTCGCTCCCCAACATATCAGTCTTTGAGTCCACCTCTAGCAGTGGACACACCTCAGACAGTCCCTTTGAGTACCTAATGTATGTGCATGGAAGACATGAGGAGTGGCATAGTATAATTTATCATAACTCGAACATGAAGATAATGCACATCATGACATTGCAGAAATGCAAATCTAATTGAGTAACTTTATTAATCAGGAAAAACAAGTCAAACCAAAAGCACCAACCTAAACAATTAGACATTTTGATAGTTACCGAAAAAAGTTTACTGTCTTAAATGTGTACTATGAAAACAAGGTGACCAGACTTTTACCATCTTCAAAAATTCAGCTAAAAAAGCTTAAATCATCTGGCTCCCTTTTTGCTTTGCTGAATTTGTGCCTTGCTGTTCTCTGCTCCCTGGACAACCATATTGTCCACGAAGCACACTTATTGGGTTGGCTATAGTATCATCTTGCCCATGCAATTGCCACAGCTGTGTAAAGAGTATAAAATGAATTATGCAATTGCCCATTCTGAACCAAACTACACTTGCATTGATACATGCTCGTTGTCTCGCACTGGTTGTTGTGATTGCACCATTAAAATAGAGCCCTGTGTCACGAAGAGCAGTAATGCTGCTTGGAGACGATACTTTGCTCCTATCACTTAAGTGAAAGCAACATGTATGTAAGGCCAATCAAATCTGACTGGTACAGCTAAATGAACGCAAGCTTGGAGGCTGTAAGTTACGTTCTCAACAAATTAAATCCTATGGCGAATTAAAACCGCAAAAGGGCTGCAGTAATAGTCTGCAAATAATTGGTTAAGTGGCCGTCACATCTGATTTCTTGTGCCATCCCTGCATATGTGGAGCTCGGATGTAATTGGGACGAAAGGGTGTGACGCCGTGTTCACACCTCAACCAATTTCTTTTTTTTGTCTTACACCGTTGTAAGAATACATTGTTACAGATAGTGCAGGCATGAATACACAGAAATAGATACTTTAGCAGTGTGTTTGTGTCACATGCATTTTCCACATGGGCAGATGAGCATTGCTTTTTCGCAGCGATGCAAGTTTGAGGGCGTGTGCATGTCTGTGATGGATGATACAGAGGATTCAAGCTGTGTGAGTAACATATGAAGTGCCTATAGTGCAGTCCCCAAGCGGAAAAGTCCCTCTTATGGCCTTTTCCTACCAGCACAAACCCTTTTTTTGCCGTATTTTCCCTCTGCATACAATACACCTTGTAGCATCCAAGGGCCAAGTTATGTCTCTTATGATCATGCAGTGTATCTGAAGCACTAGCTATCCTCTCAGCCAGACCATAATAATCACACTATGGAGGTCACGCCTGTCCTGTCACTGACCTCTCTGTCATTAACAGTGCCTTTCCCTCACCCTTGTGTTTTTCTGCCGCTTTGTCCCAGCTCCCTGGGGCTATTCCACATGGCTTCGCTGCAACAATGATTAATTGTGTCTGTGTTGACTGAAGTAACCATCAGCCCTAAGCCCACGCTAATGGGAAACTCAAGTGCTGCGTCATAATATGCTTAAAAGTCTATATGAATGCTGGTTGTCGTATTTTTCTCATGGGTAAAAAGAGAAGAGGATAAAAGCAGAGTATGTTAGAGAGCTAAAGAACTCTTCAAAGGGTTACTAGAATCGAGCAGATTTTTATTTTCACAGTAGTCATGGTTTTAAAAGTGGGTCAGTTAAACTCCTCTTTAAATGATAAAGGTCAGGCTTTATGGAGGATGAATTGGAACCAGATCAGCTCTGCAGGACAACCTCACTTAACCTAAGCAGCACTGACGAAGGGCTTTGGTGAGCTCCTGCTTTATCGGCAGTGTCTGGTATCTGAGAAGAAAGAGCTGCTTCTGAGCAGCTGCACGGACACAGTCTAGGCTAAGCAAAATTATACACCGCCGTTAGAGCAGATTTGAACTCTTAAGAATCGTGCTGCAATTGCGGGAGCCTGAACAAGCCACTTTTCTACAACCTAATATTAAGCCACCACTCAAGCAAAACAATTATTTTATTATTTCTTGATTTCTTTCTGAATATCGTCTTTGAGGTTCTGCTCCAGCTGTGGGCTATGAGGGAGTGAATGGGAGCGTGAATCTCCAGAGCCACTTGGATAAGAATACTCCATGCAACACTGCATTTTGCTAAATAACCAATGTTTGATAGACACAAACGTTTCGCTGTATGATCTCTCTGGGTGTGAATGGAATAAATTAGCATTCCAATTTTGCTGAAGATGGAGTAAAAAGAAGGAAAAGCCAAGTTGCTCTTCACAACAACACTTTATTACAGGATTGTAAATGGACTAAATTGACATAACAGCAAGCAGATTTATGAAACAATTTTTCCTCACAAGCAGTGGGTTATTTTGCTTATAGCACCGTGACAGTTTACTTTTTGACAGATATTTTTAACTATGAAATGGTTCCAGCTGTAAAGGTAAAAGGTCCCAGCTTAAATGGCATTTGGATTACATCTTTTATCCGTGTGTCTTCAGGTGTCCCATCAAGCCCGAGGAATGTGATCTCCATTGTGAACGAAACCTCTGTGATCCTGGAGTGGCATTCTCCCAGGGAAACGGGCGGCCGCGACGACGTCGTCTACAACATAGTGTGCAAAAAGTGCCGGGCCGACCGGCGCTCCTGCTCCCACTGCGACGACAATGTGGACTTCGTCCCTCGACAGCTGGGTCTGACTGACACCAGGGTGTTCATCAGCAACCTATGGGCTCACACGCTCTATAGCTTTGAAATACAAGCTGTCAATGGAGTGAGCAATAAGAGCCCGTACCCTGCCCAGCATGTCTCCATAGACATCACCACCAACCAGGCTGGTAAGTGTCTGCTACGGCTACGTCTCATGATGGGGTGGCGGCATTGATGAGGATGACGACAACCTTTTCTTATCCATTTGAAATGGCTTATTTAAAATTTGCCAAATTATTATTATTACTAATAGTAGTAATAGTAGAAGCATTAAATGTGAATCGTTTCACTTTAAATGACCATCATATTGCACAATTTGCCTGAGTCTTAATCCATGGCATAGCTAACCGGGCTGCCAAGATTTCTCGTTGGTCCACTGTGGATAATGGCTTTAAGGCTTGAAGCGTGAGGCCAGCTGGTTTAGTGAAAGTTATACATACATGTTCTCTTTCTCAGCATTCCTTCCCTGAATCAAAGTAATGGCTTTCCCTTTTGAAAACATGGTGGAGGAGTTCAGACTCAGACCCAAGACACAACATGTTACATTTTGCAGGACAAGCGCAATTTACTGCACCATCCCTTTTTCCTTTGTAGTTTATTTACACATCAAATCCCATGATAGAAATAGTCCCAGTTTGCATTTCTCTTCGGGCATTCCATAAATTCTTGCTTTTTAACCCTGCTAAAGGTAATCATCCTTCCACAAGCAACACATGAGTCATTTAGAAACCCCTTTCTATTTTTTGAAGTTAACATCTGGAGGTTGCAGGCTGATGCGTCACTGACTGACATATCTCTTTGTTGTTTTTCTTTGGTATTTGTTTAATGAGACTGTATGATGTGGCACAGCAAGTCAGTACTTCTCTCTTCACAGAAGGCTACACCCCAGTTGAGACCTGTTTGTAAATAAACTTTCAATTTATACACTGACGCTGCTCTCTGAATTAACAAAAACAACAAGGGAATTAATCGTACTTAATTCTAACCCTTTCAGAAACTTGAGTAACTCTGAGCATTAGGCTTGATCTGCAAAGCCATGATTTCTTGTTGCACTGTTCTAAACTTAGCAGGCAACAGACAGATGTGTTGAACTACAAGTTTTCACCTTTGGTGTTGTATAACAGCAGCCCAGCTTCCACTCTGGTCACTGTTCAATAATTTAATGTCACACTGAACTGAAAGAGGCCGACCTAAGATCGAGACATTTTCTTCACTCCTGCTCTCTCTTTTTGTCCCCTCTCTCCTGGTCTTTCTCCCTGTATGTTTGTGTTTGTGTGCATGTGTGTGCATGTGTGTGCATCCTCTCCGATCCATCAAACTGTGATGAATCTGAGCGTAGCCAATGAAAATGACCTTCATCCTCTTATCTGTCTCTCTTTCTCCCTGTCTGTCTCTCTGTATGTTTGTGGGCTCATTCTCTAACTGTGCCCGATGGGCCCGGAGCCCAGCCGATGGAAATGACAGGGCGAGGATATTGTCTTTGCCGGTCCTTTTTGCTGCAGTGTTTTGCATGCTTCTGTCGATCTTTGACTTGTACGCAGAAGCACCTATCAAGGGACAAGTATTGATCATGTGAAACATGTAGATGAGGCGCTCTTCGTTTTTCTGTGTTTCTGTGGATGTGGCGAACCGTGAAAGTCACAGCATAGGTTTGTGGACCTAATAACAGACATGAAGTGGAGTTACAGTATGGTGAAAGAAAGGGATGCACCGACCTGACTTTTACAGTCCTTATACCAATACCTGGGCTTTTGGTATCGAACAATACCGAGTACCGATCCGATACCAGTTTAATTAAGAAGCTGTCTGCCTCACTGTGTGTAAGTGACAGGGACCATTTTTTTGTGTAAGGAAACATCTGGCTTGACTTAAACATGCTTTCCTCACTTTGTAAATCAAAATGTTACAAATGAACACATAGATATACAGTACATTTAATTAATTGTTATTTATTATTTAGATATTAGATAGTACACAAACAACTTGGTGAAAAATCTATACAATTCCTGATTGTAAACAGGAATTACAATCCAAGTGCTAACCTTTTTAATGCAGCAACACATTTGTAAAAATTAAACAGGAATTAAATTCCAGTGTTTAATATGTGTTGTATATAAACCCATCAGACCCATTGTCCCTACTGATATCTGGTACAGTTTTTTGAGTCGGTATTGTTCAGGTATCACTATCAGTGTATCCCTAGTGAAAGACAAGGGATTTTTGGTTTAGTTCAATAATTACACTTTTGTCAGTTTGGGGCTCTGGAACCTTTTGTTAGCCATGCACTGATGATTTTCTGTGTTATATTCTCTACGCAGTCTGACCTCATGACAAAATACCCAATGTCAAATAAATTCAGAATTACTGATGCACATTTTAATTCTAATTGTGGTATGAACTTATTCCACAATTATCTCAAAGATCAGCGATATGGGAACTGCTTTATTCAGGTCCCTTTTGTATAGGAGTACATTTTGAAATGAAATCTGGCCCAGTTGGTGGAGTAGGGAATACCGTATTTGATTACGGTGGACTTCAGAAGAGTGTAATGACCAACTGAACTCCTCTTTGTCTGCGAATGAGTCAGGAGGGAAGACTGGGCGGGATAGAGAAAGGGATCACTTTTTTTTTTTCTATGACCAGACTGCAAGACTGTGACAGTGAAGGAGAGGAAAATGAGGGAGTAAATAGGTCTGATTATCAGGGTGGCCTAATGGCGCTGACTGTCCCCATTTGACAGGCTAATAGCACACTTGACAGATAGATGTAGAAGAAGCAATGCCCAGGCCTATTGTTGAGGTCTGCTGCTGTAATGAGGTGTCTGCCAGTAATCTGCCAGGCCTATGTCCAGCCCTATGTGGCCCTTTGTAGCCAAGTAATTGCACTGTTCCTAGTTTCGACAGGGGGTTTCAATGGCAGGCCACTGAAAAGGCAGAAGTATCCAGAAGGGATTTGTGTTGATATTAATGCACTTCAAAAACGAAAAGAGGAAACACTTTTTTAAAAAGTAGGGCCCTATTGTTGTGATTTCATGAACACTGCATTTTTTCATTGTTTTGAAATTCTCTCGTCCGTTCATTTGGTATTTTTGTGCACTGTGCCCTAGCATGATGCAATGTTTGGAGAGATGGCGTAACAAAATGCAAGTTCCACGTATAATAGGAGAGGTGTATTTTGAGCCTGGAGGACCATGGAAATTCCCAATGCAATAGCAGTCATCATACATACAATGGGGTCATCGCACCAATCCTACCCAATATATTGTAATTGTTGCAAATGGGTAGTAATGTCAAAACAATAACAACTGTTATCCAAATGAAGCCCTGTGCTGGAACCAAGGTCTTTGGGCCCATAACGTATATAAAGGCAAACATTTTCTTCATCTCCTTAGTAAAGCTGCGAAATGCCAACATTACAACTAAAATGTAGATGAAAATAACTTGATTGCTTCATCATCAGAATGACAATTGAAGCACTTAACTGTATAACAAAAGCAAAGGATGGTATTGTTCGAACTAAACAGACGCACATTGCACAACCCTAATTTCACATGATGTCCTCTCCATGCCGGAGCCAGGACTGGAAGTAGAAAAGACAGATTTCTTTGTTTATGTGACAAAGTCATGTTTATGCCCATCTGGGAATGCACAGGTGCAAAGATAATCAGGAGATGACAGTTAATTTGTTCATTTTTTATTTTCATTGCGCTTCTGATTTAGATGGGAATTAGTTATCAGAAACACGTGACTCTGGAAAGCTTCCGATTTGGACTTTTAAATTATGGATGTTTATCATGGAAGTGTGCATAACAGCTCACACATTTATAGATCATAAAACATAACTGATGATCCATTTCATTTTGGGGGGGAATGTAGTTCATTTTGCCTGAAGAATGTGGTATGTTTAAAGGTAAAGGGTGCACTCTTTCACAGTCTCCTCTAAATGCCTCTTGACTCAGCCTGTCAAGGTGAGCCATTTTTGTCATGTGCTGTTGTGCTCAGCACAGCTGTTAAAAAGGTTTGAGATGAATATAATGATTGCTTAGCAGTTAATGATTAATCAACGTACCCTTTTGTTCATCTTCCATTTCACCCATCCTCTTTGCAAACAACATGCATGGATGTGCCTCCGCTTAATATGGAAGTAAATTGCTTCTGCATTTATATATGCACAAATTTTCTGTGCAACAAGGAGAAGAGATGGCTGTCACTGTGAACGTGTCAAGAAAATAAGGGCCTGTAATATCAATCACATGCGCTTACATCTCTGTTTAAAGAACCACTTCAAAAATGTTCAACCTTATTTCAATAATCAGCCCGTATAGTGGCTTGCTTATCCACAGCAAACAACATTTTCCGATAGCACACCAAAACCTACAGCTGCAGTCTCATGTCAAGCAAAAGCAAGAAGAAATGTGTCAAAGCCTAACTTTTAAGTCTGTAGTTTCAAAGTCTCACAGTTCTGTTTGTTTAAAATAATGACAAGAGGCCTTCATACCAAAATAAGCCTTATTGCTCAAAATCCCATCATTAGGCTCAAAAGCACATCATCAGACATGGATTTTGAGGGGAAAAAATAAAGCTTTCCCATGAGACATAGTCCGTTGACAAAGGTAATGGTATATTGTTACACTTCTAGTACTTTAAGAATGTCAACCTATGAGGGAACAGATAGGTGAAGTGGTCCTTTAAGTCAGATTACCCAGGAAAGATAAAAATGTGTGCTTGTTGTCTCAATGGAGTCTTTGCCTTTTCAACTGGACATGGCTTTAGTGTGGACTGTTGTGAGATTAAGGAAAACCAAGAGACCACCTGGAAAACAGCGAGGCAGCAGTCGTTAGATAGGTTATGGTGTAAATTGGCCATGAGGAGACAAAGGTGAGTGCAGGAAAAGTGGACCGGGAGGAGGAGAGGAGGGAATAATGGAGGTGAGGAGGAAGTTGAAGGGATTTAGTGTGAATCACAGAAGAGGCCATTTAACTGCCCTCGATCCCAGCGTGTGTCTGGGAGGCAGGACTGATCAATAGTGTGATTTAGGAGTGCCTGCACTGCCTGTGCTCTCCAGGAGATGCACTCACACACACACACATACAGATACAGACATACAAAGACTATATACGGTGCCCTCTTAGGCTATCATTCACACCTGGCCTGATTTTAGTCATTTTTTATTAACTAAAGAAAAATAGCCATTTGTCCCTCTCTTTGTAAAATAGTGTGATTTCATTTTAAGGGTAGGAGACACACTCTGCTTCTAGTGAATTTATTAAATTGCTTAATTACCACAATGATAAATATACAGTAGTCAGGTTGTGGCCATAAAAATATCCTAGGGGTGAAAACTACAGACATGCCAACCATTTTTTCTTATGTAATCCATCTTGGACACTTAATTTACGCCCATTACTGATTCAGATGGTGAGTGGCTTTTTCATCTTTTACACATTTTACAGCTCCTTTCTACTCTGAGTGGTTATGTGAGGGGGGATTGAGGAACAATATATGAGAAAAAAGGTCAATAAATCATGTGACTGGTGCTATCTTTTTCATTTAATCCCTGATGCTCAACGGTTCTCTGATTTTACTGGCACAGCCTTCTTGACCTAGATTATGTGCCAACAGTCCCTCTGACCACAGAATGCCAACTACATCTACAAACAATCCATCTCCACTTAGCTGCTCTGTTTGGAGAGGTATTCCCACAAAAATGCAAACACCACTTTCCCCCGGCCTTCTTTGGCCAAGTCCGACCCGGTGGGTTGCATTCAAGATACTAAGATGTTATACGCTAGACTGAAATCCAAACAACCGGAGGAATTAAAGAGTTCGGCGCTCTGTGGGGTTCTAAAATCAGATGAGATGTTAGGCAAACATGTCTGTGGAGGGTATTCCAGACACTACTCATTATGTCTTTCCAGTTTACAGCCGACAAAGTCTTTCCAGTTGTTTTTTTGAGGGCTGCCTTTTTCTTCGTTTTGTTTTTCCCTTTCACTGTTGCTTTCATGTATCAGAGCTAGGGTGTCCATCATCTTAGACAGTTCTTCAGGCTCTCACCAAGTGCTGTTTTCATTTTATTTGATACCTGTTCTCATAAATGTTGGATCCTGTCCCTGGACCCAAAAAGTGAGGTATTAGCTGCAGGCAAAACTAAAAGTGTGGGCTTGAATGCTACTAAGCCTGCTCATCAATTCTGATGTCTTAACATAGTGTATAAGTGACGCTAGGAAGTGTATGTGTGTGTTTGTGGCTATGTGAAAGTAAGCTCATGCAGGTAAAGGTCCTTAGAGCTCCGTTCAGAATCCTCCACGTTTAATGTGATTTTGAAAATAATTCCAACCATGGTTCCTTGACAGAAATTCATGGTGCCGAACTGATCCCTCTTTATGATGTTTGAGTGAGGCCCATTACCATGTAGTCATGGCTGGCTTGGCCGTCTGAGCCCCTGCTAATAGGAGGGTAGTAGTTAAACCTATGCCTTTGACAGAGGCACAGCACATGACTATAGGCTGCTCTCCTCATCACACTGAGCCCCTATTAGGAGGCTGCGTGGTTCAATGGTGTGCCAGCATCTTAAAGCACAAACCACAAGTGCACTACAGAGAAAAAAAACGACTTGGCTTGAACTCGGCTTGAACTCGTGGTTGTGAAAGTTGCCCTATGTATGTGTGCTTTTTTCTATATACAGATTTGAATGGGAATTTGGAAGAAGATCAGCTGACCAAATATGGAGCAACTTTTTGTCCAATCATATCACTGAGAGTCAGTGAGGCAGAGCAGGAAATTCCGGCTGGGAATTTAGAATTGAAAGCTGTGTTGCATGAGGAACACACGGCCGTCTGAAGTCAGTCTTTCCCAGGAATGTCACAACCAGAGAGAAGACACAGTGAAAGGAAAGAGAGAGAGAAATTATTTTGGGGTGGAACTAGAATTTGTGGACATTTACCACAGTTTCTATTAAAGAAACACTTTTATTTGCATTTAGGGAAACAGAAGTTTTCGGAGCTTTAACCTTACAAAAGACTGAAAGTAAGGATATCCCTGTATGAGTTTTGACCATTCTTTATATTTGTCACTAATGAGTTTGCCAACTTTTTGGAAGTGCACTTTAGGATGTAGGACAGCATGCTTGAAATGCTGACTGACCCCTCTCCATATGAATTATGGGGACTGCACACTGATGTAACTATAATGAAAACAGAGGCTTGGGTCTGTGCCTAACATGTAAAATGATGCCCCAACTCATCTGTATTCCAAAGTAGATTAATATTACAAAGGTAAAGAAGCTTTTATTCTTTCATCACTTTCTTTCAAACCCTCTCTCACCTTTTTTCTCTCTGTCCCTCCTTTCCTTTTCTCTCACTTCCTCTCTGTCTCAGCCAGACACAGGGAGGCTTTGACTTTGATTAATGGTGAGCCAAGCTCTGCATTAAAAGCCAGGGGCAGCGAGTGGGGCCAGATAAAAGTGGAGCACGGGAGCAAGGGATAGGAGGGATGGAGGGAGGAGAGAGGAGTGCAGGACACAGTCACCAATCACTGTCAGCATCATCGTCCCAGGGTGACAGTGGGGGACGCGAAGGAGGGGACAGTGGTGCTTCATTGGGCTGAACCTCACCCTCATACAGGCCCAGCACATTGTCTCTGACAGGCTCTTCACACATAGGCCACTAGGACACAGAGACACATACTGAACATGTACACACACTCTTTATTTCTCTCTCCTGCTTTTTTCTCTTAAACTTGGTCACTGTGTGTCCAGTGGGACATGGCAATGAGAAAAGTTAAAAAATATATACAGTATATATAGGCAGTGCAAATATATTCAGCATTCAGACTTGCTAGTCTAATATTTCAGACTAAACTGCCATTGTTTGAAACTCAATAAAGTCTGACATTGTGTTTGTGTTAGCTAGGGTTACCTTTGCCTCAGCGGACGGTCACATATTCCCTCTTTGTCATTTTCAGTTGACATAGAAACAGCACTCATAAGGACTAGTTAACATGTCGATCAAATACTGCATGATAGTTATGAAAAACTAAGTTGTTGGTTAGAAAAAAGAACATTGCATGGGTTATGGGGGTTACTCTGGCACAGGAAGATGATGTTTCAATATTAAATCCGACCCACGAAGCTTTGATTGGCTTGGTTGTTTCCCTCAATAAACACAACATTTTTGAATTGCCGAAAAAAACTGAGATGTGTAACAAAGGTCTCAACCCAGGCTATATACAAGCAAAGTTTGAATCACTATAGACGTTAAGCACTTGGAATCATGCATACAAAAAATAATCTCTGGTAAAATATGGATGTTTTTCTGCCCGTGCGCCTGAATGCATGAATTGAGTTGGGACCAGGACTCAGGGCTGGAGCTGTGGTAATACCTCTCCTTCTCAGCCCCTTTTTTTTTTTCCACTGCAGGAATTTGTGTGTGGAGTGCCCCTCCCCTGGGTCTGTCAAGAACAGTGTGTGCCTGTGGCCGGTAATTGATAATGCGGCCCAGGCAGCCCTAGCCCTGGTCAGTGGAGCGTGAACCAGCCTGAGAGGCAGAGAGGCTGAAGTGCACCGAGGTGAAGCTTAGCCCTCACACTCTCTGTCTAGGGTGAGAGAAAGAGAGGGAGGGAGGGAGGAAGGGAGGGAGGGAAAGCAGGAGGTGAGAGCCAAGAGAGCCATGTAACACAACCCATTTGCAGTGACAAGATAAACAGAGTGTATTCATTTGTTTACAGTTACATTTTAAGGAATTATCTGTAACTCAAACCAGCAATACTTACCCAAATCAAAAATGTAGAATAAGCCGTCTTTTCTACAAAACACAATTTTCCACAACAACCCCACTGAGTGAAGAGGTCAGGGGCTTTTCTCCTTACAGAACTTTTTCGACAATAGAATGGTTAGTCTAGGGTGATGTACAATGAGAGGAAAATAAATAGATAAAGCATTTGGAGAGGAAAATCATTTAGTTGAGAGTGGGTGCTATTTGCTGCCTTTTGAACAGAGGAGTCATTCAGAAAGACGGTGAGTGGAGACCAGGTGGAGCGATGACTGGGCCTCAGCAGCGAGCAGGCCGAGAGCCAAGAGGCTGATGGGCACAAGATGTAGAGCATGGGCCTGTGTGGGGCTGTATTTATGCCTGCAGACACGGGGGTGGAGATTCGTTTCCAGCACTGTATACAAGCACCAGGGCTTTGAACTTAATATGAGCAGCCGCAGAATCAGTTTTCAATCAAACTTACTTGTATGTTCACAAGCTGTTTTGATGAGTAGGTTAGGTTGAATTCATATTTTAACTTTGAAGCTAAATAAGATTTAATCTTAGCACCTTAGAAGAGTTTGTGATCATACGGTAGATTTTTTGGGCATATTTACATGGCATTAAAGAGATCATTTGTACATAAAAGCTGAGTAATTTGTATTTTTGTTTACATTTTTGTGACATTTTCATAAACTTTATTCATGACTGTTTCTATGATAGATTGATTTATTCATAGTAAGGATTATACTTAAAGACCATGAAACCAGCAAGCAATAATTAAATAAAAATCATTTAAAAAAACATCCTAGTTTAACACTCAAAAATAAATCTGCTTCATCAGGACTGCGTGTGATTTGATCAGTTTATATTGACAGTGCTGGCAACATGAAATAACAGCTGTGAAACTGTCATTAAATTCGGATTCGGAAGTATGAGACATAAAATTTGTCTAGCCCAGCCCACCTCTAACCAGTAAGATGAAAACACAAAGAAATCTCTGAAGTGCAATAACAACAACTGTTCTGACTTCGGAAGAAAATATTGTGTTCATGTAGGACCACACCATTTAAAGTAAGAAGATGATGAAAACATATATTTGCAGGGCCTTTAATCCACTGAAAATTCCTCTGCTACTCAGGAATGGTGCATTCTAACAAAAACCGAACAATAGTGGTTTGTTAAGAACAAACAGAAGAAAACATAACATGACAGTTAGCATGACCAATGAAAAGGCTAAATACACCTGAAACCTTTTACTTGAATATCAGGGATCCAAATGAGCCCTGGGAAGTGTATGATGATATGAACTGTGCAGATTTTAGAAACTTGCTCCCCTGCTGCTGCCCAAGCCAGCACTGTCTGTGACATTTAGAAAGTTGTCAGTGTGCCCCGTAGATTAAACATATTAACATAACAAATAGATGCAGAAAAAGTGCATATCACCACCAGGGAAATGTACTTTTTCCTCACAGAGAGGAAAGTCTGAACTACCTTGATGCAACTGTCAGCAGTGACAAGATATCGGCAGATTTGTTAAATGTCAACCGTGTGGAAATCTACCATGGCATCATAGCAAAAAGACAGGGGGATAGACTCTGTAATGGAATATGATACATGTTCCGATATTATATTAGGCTCCTTTTACAGACCTGTAGTCCAAAATAACAAAAAAAATGCTTTCCGCTCATCAGATGCTGCCCTGGTTCAGACGTAGGTAAGAAACTGAGTAAGAAACATCCAGTGTTTCATCAGGGTGTGGTATTTGTGACTCAGGCCTTTAAAATGCCTACAGTCAGTACAGGCAGTGGTACTGAGGCTTCTGTCTAGCTGAAACTTAAAGATGGGAAATCGTACACAGAAACAACCGCAAACACAATCAATTATGTGTCATTTTTATCAAGTGATGTCTGGATCACTTCCATGTTAGATTGGCCCATTTCATTTTAACGTACATTCCTGAACGTGTCTAACTGAATGTCTCCTGATAGAGAGCGATGTAATTTGACCTTCTTCATGCTATTTCTGTTGCACTGGGCATTATACTGTTAAGTTAGATGCATGTGTTCTAGGTTAATTTACTTGTGCACAAGCATGGTACAACTGTAACACAAAAGCCCAGTTAAGATAATTCTATCACTACATGAACTACTTTAAAAACACAGTTACAGAACATTGGGGAATAACTTATATTGATTCATCATTTTGTAGAAATATGTAATGACTTGTTTTCTTTCCTACCAAATTTTACAAAAAACAATGGTAATTATTACATCATGTTGTTTAGTATAGCCATACATAGACCTTTGAAACTTAATTCCTGCAACCAATGCATCCTGAGAATAGCACTTAGTGCTCCCAAAATCAGACTAAATCCTACTTGATTGGTTGCTGGACTCACGCCAGACTCGTGGTCACTGACGATTCTGGCGCAAAGGTAGCCGGAGTCCTGCTAACTAGAGCTGACACTCAGCCCAAGTCCACACCCTTAAATCCTTCCCAAATCTGGCAGCCTTATTATGGCGAAAGCCAGCACATATTTGGTCCTGCAGTGCCAGAATATGGCTGAGTGAAGCTCTAATCGGCCTGACTCAGCTGGCTACCTGGGTACTGATGAGAGTAGCAGTTATTTAGACTTGGATTCTGTGCTGACTACAGATAGCTGATGATGGTTTGTCCGAGGTACACATAGTGGATGATATGCATTGCAATTGTGCACTATTTGTAGAATGTGCACCGTCATTCCTGGAAGGTCTTTGTGAGGGTGATGTACCAACTATAATTAGCTGTCATAAAAGTTGTTATGTGAATATTAGGCAGATAATGAAGTGGTTGTCCCATAGCTGGCTTGATATACTAATTTATAAATCTAAAGTAAAGAATTAGTCTGGCCACAAAAGGCCACAGCTCCACATGTTTTAGGTAAGAATTAACTGACTGGCGAACTTTTCTGCACAATAATCAAAACTCTCACCTTGTGGTTGTGGGAATACAACTTTTTCTTTGCCAACAGTTTGGGTTGATATATATCTGTAATAGTCATTGTTTTTCTAGAAATGTATTGATTTTGTGTTGCTCCCTCTGTGTCCTTCAGCTCCCTCCATAGTTCCCATCATGCACCAGATCAGCTCCACAATGAATAGCTTCACACTGTCTTGGCCACAACCAGAACAGCCCAATGGCATCATCCTGGACTATGAACTGCGCTACTACGAAAAGGTAAGATAAGTGTCTGTATATGTGTAGGTGTGTAAATGCATGAATTTACATGTTTATATCTGATGCCAGATACATTATACTCTTAGTGTATATTTATATTGGTGAAGTGCCAGCTCTGGTCCTGTCTCCTACTCTGCACATGCATAGCAAACTGCACGTAAAGCACCCCAAGAGTCCCCTGGGTTGATAATATGTTCTTTCACTGTGTTCACTCCATCTCTCCCACTGTTCTTTGGTTTCTGCTGCTGATGAAGTAAATAGGTTGACCTCTGCTCCAGGCCCACTCTGCACAGTGCAGCAACTTGTCCCGCTGTGAAAATGCATTGCGTCTGAGGGGGAGTCACATCGAACCGTCTGCTCACACACAATACGTCTGCTTTATTAAGTCGCTAGCCCTACCCCACAGCGCCGCTGCTGCTCCAGTATTGACCTGTAGGCTTTTCCCAAGGCCTTGGACATAATCGGAGACTCTAGCTTTTCTTTTGGGCCCTTGTTTGTCCTCCTAAAGCTGATCGATAGTTATAGCGAGGCTGGTCATGCACATTTATTTTCCCCAGTCTTTGTCATCTTAAGCTAAGACTTTTGTTGGTGCACCTTCACCCATGTTGTGCTCCCCAAGTAAAAGACAAAAATCAATACAGTTTTATAAATGTTTTTCTTTTTCTGTTGAGTTATTTATTTCACACAAACTCATTTTGGCTAGGGTTCGTGGATCAATATTCACAGCTCCACCTTAGAATAGTGTTTGTCACATTTAGCATTTTCTATCAGAGAGAACAACAATCATGTTTTTAAATTATGTTTGCAGTTGGAAACTCAGTTATCCAATAATAGCTGCATTGCTTGCTGTTTCCCCCTCTGGCATTGCTCAGGTCATGAAATTGAATCCGATTGCCATAGCCTTGAGAAACCTTATCTGCCAGACAGCTTAGTGTCGTGTAAATAACACTTATACAGCCTCCCATTAGCTCATGAATATCAATGAAACCTAATCCTGTTGATGTTTATGTAGCATGTCTTCTCACAAAAAGATGAGCACAGCGTAATCACAAATTACTGAATTAACAAGGACAAGATTGCTAATTGCACTGGGATGATTCAGGTGACTCAGAGGTTGTGCTTTATGCTGTCTACCTCTGTCTAAATGTACCTTCATATCCCCCTGTACTATGTCTATCTAGGAAATGCACCGCAATGTGAGTGAGAGTAAGACACATAAAATGAGTCAGAGTGATTGCTTTGTTACACCAGGCTGTGCAGATGAGATTGCCACATTGGCGGTCCTCCCTTGACACTCTGTATTTTGGATCTGACAAGACTTTTTATAGGCACTAAACATACTTTTCCTCAGCCAGCAACTGCTGTCCAAAGTGCCACTGCTGATGTGTTTTTGTGCCTGATTAAGCACCAACCCTCAGAAGAAAAAACAAACAGATGGTGGCAAATCTAATGCCTCGTGTGTAAATCCCATACCAGTTAAAATGTATTACGCACATGCATGATGAAAAGTCGGCATTAATTCTCACTGTCACACATGTTGGCTCGGGTTACTGCACATGCATGTTTAACCTCCTTGTTGGATACGGAGAAGCTGGGAATTAAATTGCATTCCTTCGAGGTCAGTCCTGCCAGCTCTCCATTGATTCCCTGAATGCTTGAGAGGTCAGGAAAATTTGGAAGTTTCATGCATCCATAAGGTGATGATGTGCTCTTTTAGTCATAAAAGGCAATTATGGAGGGATGTCCCTCACCATATCTTTCACAGACTCAAAGCTTTACCCATTGCTTTGGGCAACCTATAGGCTGGATAATAAAAGAAAATGCCTTTTTAAATATAATATGGCCTCGCTATTCTCACCTTCTTTTTAATGCATCTCACTAATGCTTGCATTAATCTGAGAGTAGTCACACTGTTATGGTTCTGGAGTTGATTGTCTCAGCTAGCTGGCACAGTCAGCTAGTCCTTAGCACAGCAGAGAGCTTTCTCTCTACACACTCCATCTCACAGAAAGCTCCCTATTACCATTTACAAGAGCGACTTCTCCAGCAACATGGCATTGTCACACTCTGTATTGAGTAATACCTCAGGGTAATCATAAAAACCTTTTTTTATGTTTTTGAAACCTTTCCTTAATGTCACAGTGTTACCCATCAACCTGATAATATATTTGGGAAAAACTATTATTGTATTCATACTAACAAAGGTTGTTTACCAGGAGCACATAAATGGAATACAAATATTTTCACTAATATTGCTTTCTTATTTGGACCAGTGTTTATCACATAACCTGCAATTCCAACTGTGGCCACTACCCTAAAAAAAGCTCTGTTCCTTGACACAACTTCACGGTTTTGTCTATGAGCCTGGGTTGAGACCAAAAACAGCCCATTTGCAAGAGGCTGTATGTTGTTTAAGGTACCATTGAGAGAAAAAAAAATACAATCCAAGAAGTCTAGTTTGAGAAACAGTTTAATGTGTTTTCTCCTTTTTCTGTTACTTTACGACCATGAAAAGCAAGTATAGTGTATTGATTTCCTCCAATACTTTATATACTACTGACAGCGCTGCATCTAAACACGCATCCTCTACACACAACAAGCACTGCTGTCCATGGTTCCAAAACAAAATTGTTGAGAAATAATGCACATGGTAGGTACATATGAAATTGCACCGCATCAGTCAGTCAGGATTGGGAGCCAATGACATGTATCGTTTGGCTCATGCGTTCTCTGACATGACGAAAAGGGATGGTAATGATTTTGAATATGGTGATTGGTTATGAAAAGACTGCATTTTGACAGTTTCACCTGAAAGCTGTAGTGAGTGCTGAAGGCTGTTCTCTCAATAGGCATCACTCCCTTTTTCAACCCACCATCTCATTGCAGAGTAAGTGGTCCTGGGATTCTATAAATTGGGAAGCAAGATGAAATAAATTAAAGGTTTTCAGAGAAAAAAGTAGAATCCGATGCTCCCGGTCTCTCCATTTTTCTCATACCTTTTTTTCCTCTGGTTGCCTGAAAATTTGGGGAGGGTGGAAATAACTCAGCATAGTGGAGGTCAGGCCTTCCATTAAGGCTGGAGCAGAGCAGCCACTGGCTCTGAGTGCTGATGGCTCTGTGTGTATTGGTGTCAGAGAGAAGGTGTGTGCATGTGTGTGTGAGCTTCTGTCAGTGTTTGTGTGTAAGTGTCAGCAGTAGTTCAGGTGCATCCATTCTGGATGACAGCAGAACTGTCATGCTGCAATGTGAAAAAAATCTGAATCAAATACAAATTTACAGCATGTCACCATTCGGTGGCATACTAATCATAGCACCATCTGCATTTTTGGCACTCTGAAATCCCCCTTTTACTTTACATACAATCAGCAATTCCTCAGAAGAGAAGCCAGGAGTAAGTATTTATTATTCTTTCCTTCTCTACCTGCCAGCCTTCAGAGTCGACAACAGCACTTTTGTATAAGCACACAGATGTAGTAAAGACAATTTTTAACGGAACCTGTAAAAAGCAGAACTTGTGCAGCACTTCCTTAGTCCCCATCAAGGGTATTCACATTTCCTCCCTCTGACTCCTTTCTTCTCTCCCTCTTTGTTTGTCTCCAACACTGCTCACTAAGGCCTCTTTGTAAGTCTCCAGGTGAACAAAATGCATACAAAGAGTCTTCTCAAAAGGAGGTGGCTGCAAAGAATCTTTTTTAAAAAACTAACTGAAAGCACTCAGGCGAATACATTTGTCTTCAAATATATACTGTAGATAAGATGGTCCTTCTCATTTCTCTCTTAGCATGCTCATTAGTGTTTACAGGATACCTTTGCAAAATTAGAATGAGAGGAATTTATTTTTTTATTTTGTTGTGATATAGTTTGTTTTTTAATTATTTGAGTTTCTTTATTTCCCAAAACAATTTATAGGCTTAAATGGTCTTTAATATCTGATTTTATCACCATTGTATTTCCATTTAAACTTACTACCATCTTTTTTATTAATTAGAATTCTTGAGGCAATGGTAATTATTTGCATTTGCTATTAAAACCATCTAGTCTCGGAGATTTAAATTGTTAGCCCATATCTCTCCCCCTTTCTTTTCTTTTTGCCTTTTCACCGTAGGCAATACATTTTAATTTATACATTAATGGAGGATGTCACTAATTTCTTTCATTTCCAATTTACAAACATAATATTAGCATGTTCACCCTCAAACACTCCCCTCCCCCTCCCCCATTTCCCTCTGTGTGAGTGTGTGCAGGTGTGTCAGTGTATTTGCATCCGTGCATGTGTGTGAGCCGTTGCAGAGGACACATGGTATCCACAATGACTATCTCTGTGCCAGGTGGGCATGCTGTCCACCCGCACACACACCCACACAAACACACACAAAAGCACACGTCATATACAGTCAGGTTTATTTTTATAGTACATCTAGTAAATTTATATGTCCACATTCGCCCAGAATCTGTTCTGAGTAGGGTTCCAAGTAGGTAGGTAGTTTGAGTATGGTATTGCACCTTTTGCCAGTCAACAATATGTATTAGGAGCATTCTGGCTAAGTTTGTCCCAGTGATTTCACTGAAAGCTGCAAAGACCAAACTCCCCGCGGCGCTTCCTGTCTGTCACCTCTGGCAATGCTTTTGATTGGCTGCTCTGCCATCTGCCTTTCCACCTGCAACTCTGTCTTTATTTAGCAAGTTAGGGTGTGGTCCTCATAATCCCCATTTGACTGGCAGCAGGAGAGGACCTCTCGTGGCTGGAAGTCCCTCCTGGCATGGCCTTTTATTGGCTATCCCCTAACCTGCTGGAGTGCCAAATGCCAGCTCATTTTTAAGTGGCAGATGTGTGTGTGTGTGTGTGTGTGTGTGTGTGTGTGTGTGTGTGTGTGTGTGTGTGTGTGTGTGTGTGTGTGTGTGTGTGTGTGTGTGTGTGTGTGTGTGTGTGTGTGTGTGTGTCTCATAATCCCTATTTGACTGGCAGCATGGAAGGGCCATTCCTAGCCAGTGCTCCCTCAAGGGATTCTCCCCCATTGGCAGATTGCCATCTGTCTGCTCACCTCTCGATTCAAACTCAACAGATGGAGGTGTGGTCCTGAGAAAAGCAGGAAGAGTGATAGCAGCACTAGGCAATTCCTGACCCCAAGTGGTCCACTTATCCAGATGAATAGGTGACTATGGCTGCAGTCTCTCATTGGGCTTCATGTCTTCTGCAGCTCTTTTAAATGTACAAGCTGCCTCTTTAAATTCAAGTTTCGAAATGTTTAGAGTATTTGTATGCTGCACATTGGGGAGATAACATGTTGTTTGATCTAATGGACAAAAGGTCTGTGATATGATTAAACTCTCTAACCCAGTTACATCCAGCATTCCATTTATAAACATCGCTTTCCTCTCGAAAGATAGAATGAAAGCCTGTTGGTGCGATGCTCTCCCCAATTCCAAGCCCAAACATTTGTCTTCATCAAGCCCAGAGTGTCCAATAAGAGCTAATGTGATTGCACAAATCATTATGTGGGGTTGCTCCGTCTGCTCAATGATGGAGCAACCGGAATGATTCAATTACACCAATCAGATTGGATAATGATTTCGAAGTGGGATGCTTCTGCCTGGAGTTTCTTATCGCTTCCTGCCATCATCTTCGTCCCCCAACCCCCTCCTTTGCTTACTCGTTGCATATCTACCTTTCCCAATCCACACTCTTGTCAACTCAGATTTGTTATTCATAGTTCATCAGAGCAGTCATACATGTATTATAAGATGTAGTCCAGCATACAATGATGTGTTTACCAAGCTTTAAAAAAACAGCCTGCCTCTATTTACACTGTTTTACTGACACAGGGAATGTTGCCCCTTCACTTTCAGCTGGCCCCCTCTCTCTCTATTATATGTCTGCATCTAGCTATCAGCAGCCTGCAGTGGTGGGTGTAGTGTAGGTGCAGTCTTATTTTCTGGCTGTCATATTCACTCTGGGTTATGGGAAGGTGACAGGCCTTAGTAATTACTGATCCCCCATATCAGATACCTCCAGCAAGCCCCAAACTACACTGCAGCAGACTGCCTGACTGGCTCTCTTGAGCCAGGAGAGAGAAAGACAGAGATACAGGATCTGGGGATCAGGTTTCATAGTTATTTACATAATGGCTGGCTATATGTATGCATACATACATTCATGTGGAAATACAACTTAGAGTTATTCAAATGAAAAACTGAGCATACGAAAAAGGGCAAATACCTTGATAGAATGTTACAACAGAAACTGCACCAAGCATTTTATACATTCCCTTTAAAGAAAAACTAAATGTTTTCTATAGGTGGAACTGGCCTGCCATCATATTTAATAAGCCGCCTACTTCATACAACAAGACAAGTAATGTTCAAACTTCTTGCTGTAATTAAACTGCCTCATGAAGCACATCTGAAGAGACTGACAAGTAATACTATTTAATTACTATTCAGAAGTAGCTATTGCTCTTTATAATTTGCAAGAATTGTTGCCTTAATTACCATATTGTGTAGGCGTGCTACTGAATGAATTGGACCTATAGTGTTTATGTGTGATTGCTGGACTTGTGTGTATTTTAATGTGTGAATACTTCTCGCAGTGCTGTGTATTTGAAGTTCAAACTGATCAAAGCCTTATTAAAAAGTCAAAGAAAAAAAAAAAACAAATGGGCCCTTAGGACCTAATTTTCTTTTTTAAATACATTTTTCTCTACTATCTACTGTTTTTATCCATCCTCTGTCAATACTGCTTATCAAAAGTTGACTACATCTCCTGTATATCTGGTTAAGAACAACTACAATATAAACTCTAAACTGATTTCCTCAAAATTTGGTCTACTTTCTCCATACTATATCCTGAATAAACTACACTTGATGAGTCTTTTTGTTGTCTCCCTGTCAAACTCCTGCTACTACTATTCTGGACCTTATCTAACAGTGTTTTCTCAACTCACCTTGCCGCTGACATCTTCTCTGGAAGTCATCTCTAACCTGCTCCCTGTGTGTTCGTTGCTCCTTTTAGGACCATGCAGAGATTAACTCCACCATCCTGCGAAGCCAAACTAACACTGCACGCGTGGAGGGCCTCAGGCCAGGTACAGTCTACGTGGTACAGGTGCGGGCAAGGACTGTGGCTGGCTTTGGCAAATACAGCAGCAAGATGTGCTTCCAAACCCTCACAGATGGTAAGGATTGTCGTGCCAGGAGAAACAGCTCTCTCTGTCTCTCTCTATCCCTCTCTGTCACTCTGTCACACATACACACGCCCTGTCTCTTTTTTACACTCTTGTCACTCTTTGTATTTGTTGTTGCATTATTATTATTAGTAGGTGGAGGGGAACCGTGATGTTGGATTGAACTTCTATTTCTACGGTTTAATTAATTTCAGGTTTGAGTGTGTGTGTGTGTGTGTGTGTGTGTGTGTGTGTGTGTGTGTGTCAGGTTGTGTGTGTGTGTGTGTGTGTGTGTGTGTGTGTGTGTGTGTGTGTGTGTGTGTGTGTGTGTGTGTGTGTGTGTGTGGGTGTGCTTTGAATATGTACAACTCTGAGTGTCTTTTCTTTGTGCTTCTAACTGTGCTTGATCCAAAATGCTTAGCTAATTGGTTTTTTCACCCGGCCCTTCTGTTGCTGAAGAGCCGTCCCAGAATGCATAGCTGTGATTAGTAGTTGATGAGATTAATTTTTTTGCCATGGGGGGGCTGGATTTTTGGAGAGGGGAAGGGGATGAAGAGGAGCTGAAACACCTGCTACTCGGCAAGGTTGGGGAACTAAGTTCATTAGTGTAAGTGCAAGGAGGTGTGTGTGCAGGGTTGGTAGTAGTGGTGTTGTACATCGCTTCTTCATTTAGTTCTTTTTCATAGAGCTGCCAGGCAGTAATATCTGTGCTAAATTAACAAAGCATGATTCAGTGTGGAAGGATTTAACAATTCACTGGATAACATTCAGTAGATTTTCAAAAGCGCATGCATCACTGTGCCTTGCTGGACTACTTGACTACCAAGCACGTGTGGCCATAGCTCAAAATATCAAAAACGTGAAAGACATTTTCACATTGGGTTGCATTAATGAAGATGTAAAAGATGAATGAGAGGGTGATGATCTTGAGGGAGGGGAAGATGGGAAGGTTATTAATGATGATGAAGGTGATCATCGTGGCTATTTACCAGCGCAGAGCAGATGTAGTGGCACAGTCATGGCCCCTTTGCATCACCCTCACGGTCACAATTTGTCTTTCTCTCGAACACATACACATGAGGGTGCACACGCTTCGCACCCGCTCACACAAACACTGTTTACAGTTCATCTGTTGGCTCGCTGCCATAGCACGACATTCGTCAAGGCAATTAGCAGCAGATGCTAGAGAACTGCTGAAAATCACACCCAAGGCTCCACCTCCTGCCCCTCTGCCAGTTTCTCCCTTCTCCTGTCAAGCCGCTTCACTGTATCATGAAGACACCCGCTCGCCACCAAACCGCTGCTCTCCCTTCATGTTTTTTCTCAAAACATATAATCCCTTTTGTCTTTCTGTCAGCACGTTTCCCTCTGCCTCCACAAGGTGTCTTTTTTTTTGCCACCTCTAGACACAAACACGTGTACTTGCAAGCAGTGCAGACTTGATTGACAGGTGTGATGAAAAAGAAATGATTGGTCCATCAGTAGGGTCACTGATGTCACAATTCTCAAGTTCTGTAATAGACTGAGGCCCTGCTAACTAACTGAATGTAATAGGAGCCCATTATCCACTGTAACAGGTAGCTATCAGATAGATGTCATATGTGTGTATTTTATATATATATATATATATATATATATATATATATATAGCTGTCCGGCTCTCAGGGAAAGTTCACCAACCACCATTCCCATATGGGTGAAGGGGAGATTTATCTGGACCTCTCACGCTTAATGTGCCTCCTCAAAACTTGAGAAGCCGGAACATCATACACACTGTTTGCTTGAAAAGTACCTAAATAAATGTGCAAGTTAAAAGAGTGAGCAATTCCTGTCACATTGAGCTTCCTTATATATCCCAGCTCTCACACCGCTTCGAAAATGCATTAGTTCTCCCGTTATCACTTTAATCCAATAGGCCCATTCTACAAGGGGGATTGGATTTAGAAGCTGCTGATTTGCCTGCAGCATGCTAAATCCCGCATTGCTTTAACTACAGTGTTTGCGGGTGCCAAAGTCGCAGGAAGACAGGCACACAAAAAGATAACTGAAAATTCTGCTGTGTAGAGATTTTAAGGCAGGCATTTAAGCTGTCCTCTGAACTACCACCAGCCTGGCCCGGCTATGCACATAAAACATGTTTGTGCTCCATGTGTGATTGGCAGTAGATGACTTCCTTTTCAACACCTGAGAAACAACATTCCAAGGTACACTTTCTTGCCTGCTCGTCTGTGACAGGTTTTGCAGCAGAGAAGACTGAGAGGCCGTCCGCGCTTTATTCTCACCATCAGTTTTATGCTTCTCTGTCACTCTGTGTCTCTCTCCTGGTTTATCAAACACAACCTGTCAGTCAGTCTTTCTAAAGCTCACCGGATTTCCGTCAGCGCGGGCTCAGCACAGAGATCTATATGTTTTTCTCTATCCATCCATACACCCAGTCTAACCAGTCGGCTCTGCCTCTTCTTCTCTCTATCTCTCCTTCTATCTCCCAAACACACAGTTACATACACACCTCTGAATGAACACAGTCATGCTTCTTAAGCTCTACCTAAGCCAGTCTCCATGTCTGTCCGTCTGTCTTTCTCTTTGTGTCACACAGATGACTTCAAGTCTGAGCTGAGGGAACAGCTTCCTCTGATTGCGGGGTCAGCGGCGGCAGGAGTGGTCTTCATTGTTTCCCTTGTTGCTATCTCCATCGTGTGCAGCAGGTAACCACAGTTCACCCTTTTGGTCACTTGCCGTACATGCATAAGCTGCTGCAAAGTTATTGACTATATTGTTACACCTATCCCTGACAAATAAACTTCTACTACCAATGTTTTTTCTTTTTGAAGGAAGCATAAACAAATCTAGCCCACTTTTTCCATTGTAATGACAGCATGTAGCTTCCTGGTGAACTTTGGCAAATATGGGGGTGGACATAGAAATATGAACACCATGCTTTGCAATACAGAAAGACAGATGGCAACACTGCATGAAAAATCTGAATCTAAACATATATGACTACTTTGCATACAATACATTCTGTCAAAGTAAAAGTCAACATTGTTATATCTGAAAAATTGCTTAAACTTTCTGGCATTCTTTGATACTGAAACTGATCCAGTACGGTATGTTTTTGAGACATAGTGTACTAGCATACAGCCACATCCCCAGGTAAAACTTTGGAACACACAGTATTTGAACTGCCTCCATAAACTCAAAGAGCATTTTGTAAAATGCTAAGTTGACATATTTTAAATGGAATATTCTATTTCCTAGAGAACCTAACAGCTCCTACTTTGCCCTGTTAAGTTACTTAAGTCAAGCAAATTTAATTTTGCAGCAGTTTGTCACACTGTCATATTCCTATCTTGCGCGACTTTAAATGAAAGTCAAGCTTTCTGCAGTGCTGCATGCAACTTTGAGCAAGTAAAGTGTTCATCAAATGGGCAGGGCTCTTTTGATGCTGAGGCAGAGGAGACAGATGAAAAGCAGAGAGATCCTATCAAGGTCTAATTAAAAATCAGCTCATTTTCATAAACTTAATTTGCCATTGCTAACCCCTCTGCAACTTATTCAATTTCAGCCACTTCATTTTCAGGCCATACAGCAAAACATGAAGAGTAATAAGGCCTCGTTTACACTTCCTTTCATCCTGTCACCTCTCTCTCTCTCTCTCTCTCTTCTCTCTCAATATTCATTGCTCCCTCAGGAAAAGGGCATACACCAAGGAGGCGGTGTACAGTGACAAGTTGCAACATTACAGCACAGGAAGAGGTGAGTCCATCCTAACACTTAAAGCCCATAAGAAAGTGGTTTAAGGTGTACTCCAAAAATCACGAGTGCTATCAGGCAATTGGTATGATTGTGTCTTACTATGTTGATTTTGATGCAGATCTAGTTCAAATCTTTCTCATCAACTAGATTTGAGGATTGTGCTGCATAGGTTCAGATATCTCTCTTCTGATTGTCCTTTACTATTTCATTGATATTGCTACACCTCCATTTTCCCCTTTGTCCAGTCCTCTACTTCTGCCATATAAAGTAAATAAGCATGTGAACTTATATTATATATAATGAAAAGAAAGTGAGGTAAAAGAGAAATTACCTGAGGTAGCAGGCATGTATGGATGTAAATTACATTTCCCTTCCTTTACACAACGGCACTGACTGACAGTCATCTCTCAGGGCTCTACAATAGCTGTGATTGAGTCATGTTTCAAGCACTCCCCTGGCTCCGACTGATGAGGGAAAGGAGCCTGGAGGGACACACATACAACCTTCCACACGCACACATACACACAAAAGGTTGTGTATGAGATTTGTACCTCAAATGAAAGCCCTATGTACTGCCGACCTAGCAGTCTGAAAAGGGGCTCACTCGAGGGGATAGAGTTTTGTTGAGCCTGACACAGCAAAGCGTTTCAGCATGGTTACTTTGTGTCAAAGCTAGAGCAGTGGCATCCGGGGTCTCATTAAACCTGGGCAGAACACTCGGTTTTGTCACAGGCTATCTTTGTGGTAACCAAATGCAATTAACATGAGTGGTGAAAATAAACAGAAGATCAGAGTCACTTTCAGCCCTAATCATAAAAAAAAGCAATGAAGTGGAGGGGAACTAAAATGCTGATAAGGGATCCTATTCATAGCTTTATTCTTTCAACCTTCAAACCACCAACACTCATGAAGTAATCCCCCACCCCATGATGCATTATTGTTTTCTATTCTCTCAAGATTTGACTGGCAGTTTTGTAATTACAGTATTCAGCGCAACAATTAAATAGCGCCGCTCAGCCAATTGTTTATTGTGAATCTTCAAGAATGTGTTGCCGGCTTTCACCCAGCTGTCTACTGTTCCAGCTGTTGCCACACACCTTAGATGATGTCTCCTCAATCCCAACCCACCTAATGTGACAGGCATCAAGGAGTATGGTGTTGGTACTGTAAATTCAGTAGTGCAGAGCGGTGTGGTCATGGGAGTAAAAGTGAGACCTCTAACATTACACCAAACACTGGGTGGGATGTCATGACAAGCAAGATTGGAACACAGGCATGAGCTCACACATTATTCCCACACACGAATCAAAGTGCTGAGGATTTCTGTTTGGTTTTAATAGCGAACAGTATCATCAGTTCATCCCAACATATTATACTCACCTCATTGCATCAGAGCATATACATTTTTTTCTCTTCAATTCCCTTTTACTCTTTCCACACATTAACAACCTGTCACAACCAGCTAATTAAACGGTAGAAGTTTTTCTTAGCGCTGCATGTTTACTTTATGCACTAGTGCTTCTCTGCATATGACTATCAACACATCCTTGAATCACGAATGTTCGAACCCTGTTTGTCGCTTTGTGGCTTCAGCTGTTGTTTATACTACAGCATCTTGTGCTAACACTGACTGAGAATGGGATTTAGAAGCCCATTTAACAAATCTAGTTGTTAGATGCCAAATATGTTTATACTTCAGTTGCTTTGCTTTTCTTGCAGCAGCATACTGCATTCGTACATGTGGTTTCAGTGAGAGCGCTTAAGCATAAACTGAATTGTTGAGCATCAGTAGAATACCAATCGTTATTGCCCTTCATCATCCTAAGTCATAGAGGTCAAACCACATTCCCGATAAACCCAAACTAGCATCTATACAAATGTGACTGTTAATCCCTACAATTTTTAGATCCCCTCTGTGATTTCCATGCTAATAAGCTGCAGTGTGTGTCTGACAAATGATTTACTGACATCAAACGATGGATAATTAGTTTGTGTTTAGGAAATAAACTCAACTCATTATACTCACAAAGCCACATAATAGATTAGTGTGCATCTCGCACTAACATGAAATGGGACCGTTTTCGTTATAGATGTACAGTGTCCTGCAGTTGTGCATATTAGTTTTTCAAAGTGGATAATCACATAAAACATATAATTACTATATACTGAAATTGACAAATTACAAATATTGTTAGGGAAAAGGAGTAAGAATAAATTATGTTTCTTTGGTAAAAGATTAATACATTAGCTAAATTATTCAACTAAAAAAGATGAGCATTATTGTAGCTACAGTTTCACTTACTGACATTGCTGTTTGTCTTCAGGCAATAAGACCTTTCTGTGTAGTAGAACCAGTAATTTGATTGTACCCATGCTAGTAATAGATTAATGTTAGCATTACTGCCGTAAGGTTGATTTGTGGATACATTAGGGCCATTCAGTAAACGAGCAGGGCAGACTAATAACAGGGTAAATGCTGGACATTGGTGAAAATAACATGGTTAAGTGCAGTGCAGTAAACTGTAATTCATAATTAAGGTCAACTAAATACCGTTTTAGAAATTGTGTTTTAGCCAAGGGATTTTGTTTGGATTTATAATCCAAATTCATTCAATTTATGAGTTTGACAATTTGTCTCATTTCTGTTATATGTGGCAGAGTAATTGGAAAAGGTATGAAGTGATGGTATGTGTTATATGCCCATGAGTCATCGCAGCAGTCATGCATTCTCTCCCGACAGGCTTGTTGTTTTTCATATGTTGGGTAAAAATACATTTGCTTCATACACTCAAATGAAGGAACTATGAAATATTTAAGCAGGAATCTATTTTTTATCTGATGGCCATAAAATAAAAGATGAGTTCAGTTAGCCAGCGCTGCACCAGAAGGAGGGAGAGAGATAAACTGTTTGCACTTTAAATTATGTATGAACGGGAACTCTGGACTGTGAATTAGAAAGTAATGGGTATATACATGTGGACGTGGACGTGCGCACATGTGTTTAATTTCTTATTTTTTTGTTGCATGGCTCCCTGCTGAGATTTTGAGTTCCACCCAGTGGTGTTGTGTGAGCAGCTTGGCGACACTTGTAGATAGAACGACTTTATGGAATGCAAAACTGTAAACCCTCTGATGGATTAACTTGAATCCAATCTGTATGGAATCTCTAATGAGCAATTACATTCACACAGACAGGGTTCAAGGCAATTAGTGAGCTAACTAGAATCAGCTTTTAGTCAAGAGCGAGGTGAGGCACCTTGATCCCTCCAAGACCAGACCTTATCCTCCTCGTGTCTCCTGAGACCCCTCCCACTCTCTATGTGGCTTATGCAAATAAGCAGGCACAAATTGACTAGATGGAGATGGGTTTATTCCAATCATGGCTGCCAGGGTTTTGACTAAACAGCTTTGAGAAAGAGGGCTGCCCTTGGGTGTCACTGTAGAAATGATGATTTGACGTCTGCTTGCTCGCCGTAATGTCCGTCTTGTGGCAGCGTGTATTGAATTTGTTTACAAGTGTTTTTCGCCACTTCTCCCCACCCGGCCTGTCAACACTGACAATCTCTCCTCCCTTTGCAGACATCTACCGTCTGTGAACTGAGTCACCTATTGCAAAACAGCATAAAGAGCTAGTTGATAGCACAGTGGTTTTATCTCTTTATGAGCTCCTACAGGGAAAGGCTGTGGGGAAATTGGTTTTACCACTATCAAAGAGCAGAGACTGCTAGTGTAATGTACATTTACATTTTCTATATACCCTCATCCCTTCATCTTTCTTTCTTTTTCTTTTCTGGTGTATTTCGCCATTCCAAGTACAGAATCTTGAAACCACCATTTTGTTGTCTGTTCTACTCCTGTAATAATCCACCTATACTATTTAATGTGCTAATATTAATTTGCATATTGTAGTATGCCTGTCTCTGAGGAGGACAATAGGGCAAATGGAGGATCATAATTTACAACTGTTAAGAGCTTGTAGTGATTGTAAGTAATGCTGTGTCACACTGTGATTTAGGCTACGACTTGAAAGGCAATTGCATTCATCAATTGTTCACAATAGACATTAGCCAAAGAAACAAAAAAAGAACGATGTCTTTTTCTGGAAAGCTCATTGAGCACTTTGGTTGTTCTAGAACTCTCTTTGCGAGCCGACATGTCTAACTGCCCCTCCCCACTGGGCTGCCCGACCCACTTCTCAGGCTCCCCTGGGATGAAGATCTACATCGATCCCTTTACCTACGAAGACCCAAACGAAGCTGTGAGAGAATTCGCCAAGGAGATTGATGTGTCCACTGTCAAGATTGAGGAGGTCATCGGTGCAGGTATGGAGAGTGGAATGGGTGCTATTGAACTATCTGTGTGTGTGTGTGTGTGTGTGTGTGTGTGTGTGTGTGTGTGTGTGTGTGTGTGTGTGTGTGTGTGTGTGTGTGTGTGTGTGTGTGTGTGTGTGTGTGTGTGTGTGTGTGCGTGTGTCATAAGGTGAATGTAGATTGCTAGGTTTTCATGTGTGTCTGCATGTTACATGAGAATGTCTGTATGCTTGTTTAGCCTGCATCTGTTCAAGGTCTTAAAGCACAGCCCTTTTTGCTGCCACATCACATGGGAACATGTCAAGGGCCTATGTCAAGAGCAATAGCGGCATATAGGCCAGCTACCTTGGGACCTAATGGCATTGGAAATAACTCAAGCCTTGCAGCCTATTCCCTGTGCTTCTCTGTTTTTGGAGCCTATTAGTGTTAGTCTCTTACATGTTCTGGCTTGCCCCTTTCATTAACCTCACAATGGGTGGAGATTTTTTTGTAATTTCTTTATTCATTGTTAAAATGTCTGTTAAAATTGATGAGCTGCTTATTGAGGGCTGATTGCTTTGAAGGAAATTCTGAGCATCTGGAGGCTATTATAAAGTCAGCTTTATATGTCCATGTCTCTCCAACATTTCTTTTTCCTAGGGACAGGTCACACCTTGTTTTTTTTTTTACAGTAGGAAGGGCATGCTGATACCGTATGTGTTGGTTAATTTAGAGGCAAACATACACCCTGGTAATGAAACTGGGCCTGGAATAGATCCTGTGGACCGGCCTACTCAGCAAGATAGGTGTGAGGAAGTGACAGAGAGATAGGATAGGGGTAAGGATGCAAGGGTACAAACTAATTAAAGATTTCCGTTTTTGTTGATTTCACTGTGTGGTGTCTCTGCAGGACATTAAGGTGGTGATAATTAATCAAACAGATTCCAGATTTTTACCAGATAGTGCTTGCCTGTTTTTCTTTGATTGGGGAATACGAAGACATTTGGCTGGCTTTTAGGAAAGATAAATAGTGGGAGTCAGAGGAGCCCTACTGTTAAGAATAACATGAAGGCGAAACACTAGAGGAGTATTGGACAACACTCAGCATGCTTGATATAGACTAAATGACGATCTATAATATCTGCCAAGAGACTTGAGATGTGAATAAGCTTGACAAATGAATAGATTTAGATCCCATCAACTCTACTAATCTTTTGTGTGATCACTTTTTCATCAGACAAAAGTAGATCAGCTCTCATTTTTTAAAGAGCAACCACTTTACACCTCTCATTTCCCCTCAAGGTGAATTTGGGGAGGTGTACAAGGGCCGTTTGAAGCTGCCTGGGAAGCGGGAGATCTATGTAGCTATCAAGACCCTGAAGGCGGGCTACGTGGAGAAACAGAGGCGCGACTTCCTGTCTGAGGCGTCAATCATGGGCCAGTTCGATCACCCAAACATTATCCGTCTGGAGGGTGTAGTCACAAAGAGCCGTCCAGTCATGATCGTCACAGAGTTTATGGAGAATGGGGCCCTTGACTCATTCCTCAGGGTGAGTATTTTCTGTCAACTCATAAATGTACTTCATACAAAGTTGCAAATATTTATATGAGATGATCAAAAGTCCTATTCATGAGTTGAATAGAAACCTTGCATTATGGAAATGAGAAACAAATTAGAAATTAATTGTTAAAGAGTCCACAAAAAGGAGTCCATGCTAAGAATCCCTTCTAATACGAATCAGAATGAGCCTCATAAACCTTCTTTTTTTTTGTTTCATGACAATGAATATTTAAATCATTCTTAATATGAGAATGTCCATTAGTTAGCTCTGTCAGCCCTTAATTTCTCTATTAATGCTTGACACTTTTAATGGACTCTTTACTCTTTCTTTTATTGTCAAGATTGAGCAGACATACAGCTTAATCAATATTCAACTCGCTTTTTTCCTCCTTCAATCTCATGGATTGGTGTTCTATTCCACTTTGATCTAGGGTGGGTTTAAAGGGGCTCTTTGAAGTTGGCTTTGCTAACCGCCATATCCGACTTGTGTTTCCATCGATCTCCCTTACCCTCTTATTTGTTACTGTGTTTCGGGGGTTCAAAGCTTGCTCTTCAGAGCATCCGGACAGGGGTAGGGGCACCATGCGTTGATGCTGAAGAGATTGATGCCTGCATGCAAGTCTATTTTTCCTTAGGATAAAAAGAGGATTCGAAAGGCAAAAAAGATCCCAGGATGTCAATTTTGTAATATCAAAGTGAAAACAACAAAAACATTTAAAATGAGGGGCAGGAATGAAAACCTAACCTTTAATAGTACATCATTAGTTTATTAACGTTAGAAACAACGTTGCTCCAACCTCAAATAGATGGGAAAGCTGGTAGATTAGCCTACTTCTTATGTACATGCCAGCTCAAAAAACACATCTAGTCCCATTCCCACTGTAATAGCATGCACCCTCTGGCTGTGATGATAATGATATACTAGATCTTCAAATTCTGGTGGAGAGATCCACTGGGCAGCCTTTCTGAAGACATTACTAATAGAAAATCTGTATGTCTTTGCAATAACAACATTTAAGCGGGGAATTTCCAGTCAACATAGTATCTATGATTCAGTAAAGAATCAACATTCTTAGTTCAATATCATTGAAAAAAGCAGTTATATTTCCATTTGCTGACATCTCTCTATCCTCCAGCTATTCTCATTTATGTTAATCGTGACAAAGTTTATATATATATATAACTGTTTTTAATTGTTTTGTCTCTGTCCTCTAGCAAAATGATGGTCAGTTCACGGTGATCCAGTTAGTGGGAATGATGCGTGGGATCTCAGCAGGGATGAAATATCTCTCAGAAATGAACTACGTCCACCGTGACCTGGCTGCACGAAACATTCTGGTCAACAGCAACCTTGTGTGTAAAGTGTCTGACTTTGGCCTGTCACGCTACCTACAGGATGACACCTCCGATCCCAGCTACACCAGCTCTCTAGTGAGTACTTGCAGTGTTCAACTTTATTTCAAAGGCCATTGGCAACATTTCTTTTTTACTAATCTAGTTTTTTAAGTGTATTTTTTATTGACATTTACAACAATCGAAACATCTTAAAACCCAGCACCTATCAGTCTAATAATCATTGTTGCTTCTATGTCTCATTCTTTTAGAAGGTCTCGGCAACCTTTCAACTATTCAGTGCCTTTCAATTCATATTAGCTGTCTGTCTTCCTCATCCTCCTTCCTCCTCTTTTCCTATACTCTGCAAGTCACGGACCAGAGGTCTGTCACATCTTCATTAGTGTGGAGACGAGCCTCCTCTGGGAAGGCTCCTCTCTCGTTGACATGCCCAGAGTGCAGAGAAACCAAAGGGCATTGCGGCCTCTCAAATTGACAGCTACCACCCCCCCCCCCCCCCACCCCCTCTCTCTCTCTCTCTCTCTCTCTCTCTCTCTCTCTCTCCCCCTCCCTCTTCTCTCTCCCTCCTCATTCATTATTACTCGGGCATCATGGGAGGCTTTGGCTCCTCATTAACTCCTCCACACTACAGATCTGTAATTATTAGCAGCCATCGTTAGTTCATCTTCTGCCTCTCCTCTTCCTAATTCAAAACACACTCTTACACCCTCGCAAACACACAGCGCAGGTCATTAGGACTCCCGGCATGCCCGAGGTTGTGCATGTTTTTTATTTTTTGTGTGTGTGTGTGCGTGTGTGTGTGTGATGATGTGTATTTGTGTGTGCAGGCCAATGAGCATGCGTCTAGTATCATCTCTTTGGCTCTGCTTTTAGACTTTTGTGCTTAAAGTAGCTTGTTTTACTGTCTATATATCACGTGTGTTGGAGCATTTTGATGACAGCAAGGTCTTGTGCAAGCAGAACTGGTCAATAAAGTAGATGTTAATTAATATTATGATACCTAAAGATATATATATATATTTTTTTATTCACTCACATTGTTAGTTTTATAAAAATGTAATTTGAAACATTAAACAATTCTGCCATACACTGTTATTTTGCAAGTCACTGCACCATGTCCTGTATTTTACCTGTCCTCCTCTTATCTTGGGTCAGCAGCCTCCAGTGGCTCTACACAACCTATTCTGACAGTCTTGCCTGGGAGAAGAATTTTTCTCTTATTTGATAAAACCACCTTGGGGGTTCTCTGAAAATGATTTATTGTATACACTGTTAATTTGCAGCATTGTAGTAGCACTGTATATATTATTAATAAATATGAGTATATTATGCTATAAAAAGAGCCTGTTCTAGAATTAGTTTCAGTGTTATTTCAACACATGCAAAACTTGTGATCAAAAGTATACAATCAAATAGCCCTCTGAGTCAGTACTACCCAGGTATAAAAAGAGAGTCCTCAAAATAATTTGTCGTCATCTAAATGTAGGCGAATAAACAAAAGACACAAAGTACTTTACTTCTATTTAATTTGTGTGGCTGAGTTTAGGCAGAGACGAAGGTTATGATATTGTAACCCTCCTCCAATCACAATCAGGCATCCACTGAAATTTTGCTCGCAGTTCCCACTGCAGGAAGGAGGCACCCATTACTGGGTGATGCCTCCTGATCCCCTCCAATAATTGCTTGAATAGAAGGTGGCAGAAGACCGGTTGGCTGCTGCAAACACTCTCACAGCCAGCCCTCTATCCACCAAACACTCCGAAAAGAAAGAATAGACCCAGCTGCTTAGGACAGGGAATCTAGCCTCCTTTCCTTGCGTCAATGTTGGAACCCTGACCTCTTTGCATACAACATTCCTGTATGGACAGTCCAGCCTTCCTCAGCTTTCCCTCTCAGGTGCAAAGCCTTGAGAGGATGGCCCAACAGGAGATTGATGAGGCGGAACAGCGTAAAGCAGCTGACTTGACCATGGCACTTGTCCAAAAGCGTCCACTCCAAGGGTGGTTCATCCTGTACTGCCAGGGAGAACCATAGCGGGTGGCGGGTGTTGCGTCGGTTGGTGAACATATCCACTTCCGCTTTACCACCTTGGGGTGAAGCCTCAACTTGTCTTGTAGGGGTTTGCCTCTTTACGCCCCTGTTCTCTAGTCCCAGAACATGAAGAACCTTCTAAAACAACCACAGGCTCACCACTTTCTCCAACAGGGCAGTGACACACTGCCTGCCTGATGTAGGCCACCCTGGTGCTGTTGTTTGTTATCACCATCACTTTCTTCCCACACTTGCTTCAGGGGTCTGAAGTGCTGGAAGACTAAGAACACTGCCTGTAGCTCGAGTGGGTTGATGTGTTGGTCCACAAGACACCACCGCTCTCCCCAGGCAAGCTGGGCTGTAAAACCATGGCAGAGAATGATCACCGGCTCGGGTGGAAGCAGCGGAGAGAGATGTAGGCAAACACTTCCTGCTACAGTGGTCATCACTAGCAGGAAGTTCCTGTGGAGATTTGTCAGTGGAGGACTTCCTTGGGATGCTGATGTACTGGACACCGAGATATTGAAGTCATGAATATCTGCCAACTAGGGTGGTGTCTCAGTAGGGATGACCGGAGGCAGAGCATTAGTGGGTGGAGTGGGGACCTTGACGGCATCGATCTCCAGCTCCGGCTTGTTGTCATCACAGCAAAGCATCGTGGGCAGCGAGGTTCGTAAGGCGCTGACACCATTGTTGGAGATGAGCAGTCAGTGGCGAATGTGTAGTCGTGATTGGAGGGGAGTCCAACCCATAGATTCCAGGAGAGTGTGGAGCCTGTGTGTGTTATAACTGCTCTCTGTTAGAATTATTACTTCAGGTTATATGCAAAAACACACACGCACAGCACAGAGGGTAAACAATCAGAAGGTGGTAGTCCAAGAAGTGACATAAGGGCCAGAGGAGACGTGACATTACATTGGTGAGGCTAGGAGCTAATTGCTCCCCAGGAATAGCTTGCTTTGTATGCTTGACCCCTATGGGTAAACCTTGCTGAATGGGTCGTATTTAGCACCAAAGAGGAGTAGCTCCCTGTTGTCTGCGCTGCTGAGCTTGCTAATAAAACAGGGAGTTAAAGGTGGGGATTGGATTATAGATTGCATTCCGCATTTTGATGTTGTTTAATGCAAACAAAGTCTCCTTCAGGGCATTATCGGGAGAGTCAATAGAGCAGGTGAGGTTTGAAGTCTGAACCTAGGGAGCTGTTTTGATGGTAACGCACTCAGTTCTTTTGATGGTGTGTCTTTTTTACCAATAGCGATTTTAAACAAGCACATCAAAGCTTCGGCTGTGCTTCACTTTCATACTGAGTGCTGCCTTATTATCATACGCATCCAGATTAAATCTTCAGTGCTATTTTCATTCCTTCCAAATCGAGAGAGTGGTTTCATTCATATCACATTACAAGAGTCCGCCAATATGCCTGTTAAAGTCTTGAATATAACTAAATAATGATTGTCTAAAATGACAACAGTTCATAAAGACCTAGCTGATGTTGTCACGGGCTTCCATTTCACCTGTCCTCCTAACCCTTCATCCACTGTATTCAGGGGAACATACAAACAAGCATAGGGGGGAGTGGGTGTCCACAGTTCCTCCACAGGGTCCTAAACTGTGATTAAGCTATGCATGGTGCCCTTCACTCCTTGACTTCTGCAGCTACGACCTGACGCTAACCAATCAGTGAGCAAGGCTGGCGTGGCAGACAAGGCGGGGGAATCTGGAAAATTAAATTGCGCTGACATGCAGTGATTTACATCCCCATCGACCTCCTCCTCCAGCAAATTAATCACCTCCTTCCCTCTACTGCTTTTCTAATTTTTCCCTGCAATTCGAGGCACAGCAATTACAGTGCCTGCGGTGTGATGCTGGATGTATGGGTAGGGGGACATGCTGGTAATTGTGTTAACCCTGGATGTGGGTTCACTCTGGAGCATTTCTGTGGAGGTTTCAGAGACAAGGGGGCTCTCCTCTTTCTCCATTGGCTGCCAACCAAAATCGTGATTAATTAGGCTAACAGGACAAAGCTTGGACTGCATTGGTCTTGGTAAAGTGAGATTTGCTAATTATTTGAAAGACTTTAAAGGCAATGTGTTTCATTGCATGGGTGGCTTTTTCTTGGATTTGTACTTGCATCACGGCATGATTAAATATACATGGTTGCATAGTTTAAGAAGTTGCCCATAGGAGCATGATCACAAGTTCAGGTGAGATGTGAGTGGCCCTGCTTACCTGGCAAAGATGAGGATTGATTTGAGAACACCCGGTGAACCAAGAAGACTTTCACATTACTCTCTTTATTCAACGATCCATCTGTCTAAGGAGCCATCCATCCATGCATCCATTTCTTTCCTTTTTCTCCACCTGTCCACTTCTTTCCCATTTCAAGGCTTTTCCCGCAACACAAAGGCACATCAGGACGCAATACTCAGTGTAGATGTGACGAATGATGCGTCAAACTGTTTGCGGTGGTGATGCGTCATGTGTTTTTCTGTGTTTTGCAGTCATGGGTGAGTGAAAGTCAGAGAACTGGGCATAGCCACTGGGGTTTATTGCACAGTTAGTTTGTGGCTAAGATAAGAGAGCAAGTGATCAATATGAAATGTCTGTGGATATGTTTCCAAAATCTGTCTTGTGAGAGTAGTGTGTCAAGTCTAACACAGCTTTGCCCCAGGGCCATAGTGAGGGAGGCAGGTGAGGGTCAGGCATTTCTGCTTATGCCTCATCTGACATTGTGAAACGTCTATCACTGCCTTCCATGTCACGCCATTGTGAATTAATGGGCATGTCTGTGGTTAGAAGTGTGTGTTTGTGCTGTGTTCCGGGGTATACACATATATGTCCCAGAGGTACTTTTCTATATGTATGTGTTTTTAGATGTGTGTGTGCGTGTGTTTGGTGCTTGTATCATTGAGGCTGAAAGGGGTTGAAAGGCGAGGTCACACAGAGCCAATAACAAAGCTCATCCGTCAAATCCCTGTGACCTGAGTGACATTCTCTCAGCTCCGCTCCAGTGCTCACACTATGTGGATTGCGCTGTTGTTTCTGTCATTTGTCTGTTTTATATTTGCATCCTTTCGCCCTTCTCTCTTTGGCTTCAGGCCCATGCACTTTTTTGGCTTGTCTTCTCAACTTGTAGTGAAATATTTATGCACTGCAAGTGAAAGGGACAGAGTCTCTGGGTAAACAAGAAGGGAAATGGGAACATAGCAAACAAGGGGACTTTTTCTGACATATCAAATTTGTTTACATATGTATATATATATATAAATATTTGTGTGTGTGTTTGTCGCCACTATGGCCATAGCTTATAGTACTACTGGTACTGCATCATACCATACAGCAAGGACATGCCCACAATTCTCCCCATTATCACAGCCAATTTTAGGCAAGCATCAAGTTCATATACACAAATATTAGATAGAGATGCACAAACTAAAAATACAAATATACAGATAAAGATATCATGTTTTTTATTGCCATTTCATGTAAAGAAAAAAAAGATTTAGCATTTGAAATATTCAACAGCTGTTTCCACCAATAGGCTTACAGTGCTAATGCTATAAAATGACCTACTGTTAATTTATATCTCATATTTGCTGTCTGCTTCCCACTACACCATGTGGCAATTCAACACTGCTGTATTGTCATCAATGGGTATATACCTCACTCTTGGTAATATTAAAAAACATTTTAAGATCAAGAGCTTTTTTTTATTTATTTTTTGATATAAGATATAAGTTAAGTGAGATGTTGATCCACTGATTCTCTTTGATGATGCACAGAAGTTGGACATTCTCCCTCCATATTTCCACAAGCCTAGGTTTACTGTCGGCTATTTTCGATGTTCAAATACAACCTGAGTACACACATATGTGTTGTTCCTGTTTTGTAGCTGGAACAACACAAATTCAAATTCATGTTTTCTCGAACTCTCACTGGCTATATCTGAAGTTGTAGCTCTATATAGTAGCAATTGTTCTAGAAAACATCCAGTGCTGATACCTCCAAATGTATGAGTTGGCAATTTGTTTGAACCGGATGTCGCCCACATGACGTGTGGTAAGATTATCAGAACAACTTCCAATGTAATTGCTGGCATTTCACACATACCCTGCTGTTTCCGACTCTCTTATTTAAGCTTGAGGAAGGCGTTGACTAGTACATACAGATTCCAAGTACTTACTGGCATCTATCCATTCATTGGGAGAGCACGTATAGAGTTTCATGCTCTTCTTCACAGATCCTCCACTTCCCCACCCCACATAAGTATGAGTCACCACTGCAGTGACGATGCATGATCCCAATCTGGCTTCCCACTCTAGTGTCCTGCCAAGCTAAAGTCGTTGCTGCTGGAAATAGAACCACACTCATGCTCATAAATAATTGCAGTGAAATACTAAAAATGCTACCCTACCCTGGTTCGTTGTTATCTCTTGACTTTTTTTTTTATTTGAAACTAATTAAGTTGTTTTCAGGCTAATTTTATTTAGATTGCAGAGTTTAATTTGCTCAGTCTTGGGTTAAATATAGCAGCAGACAATTTCCAGGAATGGAAAAGAATATGAATATGAAAGAGGTGTAGGTTCTGAAAAACAGAAGGAGAGTAACATGATCCATAACTTGTCCCTGCATCAAAGAGGGAGCAACCATCCAAAGCACTTCACCTTGATTTATACCTTCTGTCGTGTTTGCCAGAGTCAGTATAAGGTGGCCATTGATTTGCCATCTGCGGCTGTTGGATGCATTTGCATCTGAGCAGGATTTACAATGAAGTAGTTTGTGTATAACCTAATCAGTGTAAGAGATACCTTCTTTGTTGGTGAGCTTGTGTTTCCTTATGAATAATTTAAGGCAGATTGCAATGTTATAAAACAGAGATTACATTACATTACATTACAGTCATTTAGCAGACGCTTTTATCCAAAGCGACTTACAATCAGTAGTATATTGCATATCATTCACACACTGATGACAGGGCTACCATGCAAGGTGCCACCATCAGACTCTAACTAACATTCATACAACATCCAGTCCACACCGATGGCAAGCCTTCGGGAGCAACTTGGGGTTAAGTGTCTTGCCCAAGGACACATCGACTGCTGAAGCCGGGTATTGAACCGCCGATCCTCTGAATGGAGAACTACCTTGCTCCACTACGCCACAGCCGCCAGAGATTTAATCAGTTGTTTAACGAAAGCAGTAATTTCCCAATAAGAATCTTAAAAAGCCAATGGGATTTTTGCATGTAACTCAAAACCCATTAAAAAAAATTGGCTTTGAGGCAAGGGAACCAGAAGTGCAAAATAATGCCATTGGAGATGATATAGGAGAATTTTTACAGTATTTTTTAACACATCCTTCTTTACCCTATTGATTATTAAAGTATTGGTTTTGTATTTGTATCTTATTTCTCAGTTAAAGAACACTATTTAAATAATAGCGTAAATCTGAAACTATTTATTTTTTAGTGTATTATGCTCTCACTTACACTGTAACCTGACTGGATTTCAGTTCCTTTCAGTAATTCTTTTTGAAATGGGATCAGGATGCTATAGAAAGAAGGTCCCTTGCATAAAGCATAAGTATTTTAATCTTTTTTTTTAGAAGTAGAGCAATTATGGGGGCTATTCTGGGTGTGTGGCATTTTTTCATTCCCTTCTGTTCTCTTCCTACGCAGTACAGAGACATTTTCAGAATTTCGTTTGTTAATCAAACCTAAAGACGAGCCTATTGTGAGACCGTCTGGGATCTTTGGAACACGAAATAAAACTTGCAAATGCTTTTCTCAAGTTTTGCATGACTCCATTGTATATATAGTTTACATGTGGAAAGGAATGTGTCTATCTCTCCACCATACATTCCCATGGGTGTCTGAGAAACCAACATCTCTGTCACCAACCTCCACCCCCTTTTGTTCTATTTTCCTCCCCATCTCTCCATATCACTCTTCCTCTCCTGGCCTCTCTCCATTTCTCTCAGTCTCTTTCTCTTTCTATTTGGGCAGACATCCAGGGCAGATCGTTGCTCTCAGGATTTCATTAAAGGGATGTTGATGGAGCACTCTCCCCAGCCTAAGTAAATGTGCTCAAGTCCATTTGAGTGTGCATTGTTTGGAAATAGATAACTGAAGTTGGAGGAGTAAAGGGAAGGAGAAGAGAAGAGATGAAGGAACAGGGGAGAAAATAAGACAGTGAGAAGGATATTTGCATATTTGTCTACCAGATTTAGGAGAAAGTTTACTTGGAATCTCTAAATAGCTTCTGTGAATTGAAAAAGATTAGTAAAAACAAGACACAAACACTGAACTCTTCTTTTTTTCATTTACAGTACGTTTATCTGGGACATTGCTGCATGTTAGGGTTGACTAGTCATTGTACTCTGAAAGGTATATTTGCTTCAGATTTTACTTCATTCTGCAGCAGCATGTCAGTGACAGTCTACATGAAGATATCTAGCAAATTGGTGGATAGATTGCTCAAGTCACTGCAAAGACATGACAGGTGTTTCATATCATTGCTACGTGTATCAATGTCTATACACACACATTATTGGGCCAAAAGACCATTACAGACACCAGTAAGTACACCCTCGCCACCACATGTTTATCCTTCATCTGTTGGACCTGGCTGTCACAGGAACACGCTCGTCTCAACATGATACCTCTTAACCTGACAGTCCCCGCACATCTCTGTTGCAGTCGCACTCCAGACATGTCGCTAGCTGTCACAACTGGCCACCGCCTGACACAGACGGTCACAACCAGGTGGAACCAGTACTGTAATCTCATTCTGGTGACATCTGGTTGACAGCACACTCCTGTGTCTGCTCAATGTGTTCTAGACAGGAACTATGTGTGCCAACACGGCTGGATGTGTTGTCCACATGACTAATGTGGAAATTCAGACAAAGAACAGTAATTGCTAATGTCACAAAGTGTGGATAATGGGCAAGAGTTTTTTTTGACAGCATATGGTAAGGTATCTTTGTGGCACATTTATTTCAGGTTTTCATGCCCTCATGGCCACTCACTTTTTCTTCACAGCGCCAACATTTATCACCCAGAAAATAGACCCATCCAGTATCTCTGGAGAATCAGGCACTCTATGTCACCCACTTTATTTATTATCACGGGAGTTTTGCAAAGTGTCACTTGATATCATTACAGATTACTCCTCTCAAGGCCTGGAAAGTTGCGCAGCTCCAGTGACTGTGCTACATTCTGGTTTATCTACACAAATTCTGAGTTAACTGTCCGAGATAATAGCAGTGTGTGAATTCAGTTTCAGGGGCGATATTTCACTTCAAGGCAAACAGAAAACAGCTTGTTCCTTCTTCAGTAGCCAGCACAAAATACCATATCCAAAGAGCTCTCCCCACGCTCTGAGGCTCCACACAGCATTCCTGCTATTGTGTTGACATTAGGTCTGTTTTAATTCCCATCATCACTTCTACTAGCCCCCAACTCATTCCCTCTGGTATTAGCGCTCTTTTTACTGGAAAAAAAATGCTTTTTATTATGTTTTTGCCTTCTTCCTTGTATGCATGAGCTGTTCAGCACTTCATGTTATTAAAGTAGGATTTTTGGCAGAGCTATCACTGGCCCACAGCAGTAATTACTAAGGGTTTGCATAGCTGCCTCTGATTCACCCGCCTTGGAAATGTTATTACTACAGTCTGTCTCATTGGAGGCGCACAAGGACCTTCTTGTGAAGCTTGTGTCTTTGCTCAGGCCATTTCAGTGACACTCGGCTCATATCCCCTACAAGGTCCTGGGGCGTGAGACCAGATGTACAGAGCGAGGGAGGGAGTAAGCGAGTAATGATAAAGAGTGGCCATAATAGGGAGCATCTCGCTTGGAGCAACAATTTTTTTCATGTTATTCTGTGTTTATTTCTTCGTTTTTTCATCTTATGGTTGTTCTTTCAAATTAAATAATTGACTTGAAGCATTGCCCCTGACAGAGTGACAGATGAAGAGGAAGGGGATTGGACCTTTTGTTTTTTCTGAGTGATGATATTCGTCTTCTGTCTGTGTAGCTCCATTTTGCCCTCAAAAGGAAGGGCAAGAGAAAGTGTCCTGGGGTCTTAGTAGAGATGAAACGATTCAGATATGAACTAGTCTGAGGTATGAGAAAAGCACTGAAGTCGCTGGGGGTTAGACTATTGATCTCTTCCTCTCCGTAATTCTTTCTTGGTCTCTCATTTTCTCTGCGGGTCACACACACAGACAACCACACACTGCACCCTCGCCTAATTCCTTTAATGCTTCACGTCTTCCACTCCGCTGGCTCGTGGGCTCATTGAGAGCTGAGTGCCTCTGTGTATTGCAGTGTGTCTTGATAGCAGTCTCCATTCAGGGTCAGATGTTAAAACTCTTTTTCAGCGTCAGCAACCTCTCACAGGTCAAACCCTAAAGAGGTGCTCGTTAATGAGCTCAGCCTCTTCACCTCTGCAGTGCCATGCAACTCTGACCTGTACCACCTACATATGTGTGTGTACTGAACACAACCAGGCATACACACAGTTAAACCTGTTTATGATTATTCGTGTCTGGCATTTCAAACATCGGTCTACAGTATAGAAAACACAGCAGAACTTTTTTCTGTCTCTAATTCTCCTCACTTATCTCTCATTTCCCTCTCTGTCTCTTTCTCTACATCCCTCCCTCCCCTCTCTCTCCGAGTCTTCTCATGCTCACTTGCATTCTGAGAGCAAGAGGAGAACAGGGTGGTCTGTCTAGGTTGCTTTTTGGGTTTGGGGTTTTCTCCAACAGCGGCTTATCTGCAAATGCTCAGGTTTAGCTAATTGGCATTATTAAACTGGCTCAACTAAGATAAAAGGGGGGGGGGGGTTGAGCATAGGTGTGAGCGCACAATCGTTTGTGCCTGTGCATATGTTCCCATCTGTGTATATATATGTGTGTGTGGAATATTAAACAAGCAGCTGTCAATTTCAGTGAACAGGGCGCGTGGCATGCCTGAGGCCCAGGTAGCCCAATTACAGGCAGACACGCTCCATGTACGAGCAGAAGCCTAGGCCTGGCTTACTTTATTCAAACACTGCTCTGGGAGAGGAGACGCTAAATGTGATGTTGGTCGATGTGTGAAGGGCGGACACTGTTGGGAGCCGCTGCTGAGACAGAGGCAGGATCTTGTGTATGTTTTGGCTGCTGGAGTATTGATACTGAGTGAATGGGAGTGATAAAGAGTTTTAGTATACAGCTGAGGCAAGCATGGAGGTGTTGAGGGTAATGGCAGACTTTAATGTGTTACAATGGAATTTTTTTTTGACAATAAACCATTTTTCTTAAACATTTATTTTCTTAAATTTAACCTTCTGTGCCTTTATTTCCTTTCTCCTTTCCTCAGGGTGGGAAGATCCCAGTGAGGTGGACAGCACCAGAGGCCATCGCTTACAGAAAGTTCACCTCAGCCAGTGACGTGTGGAGCTACGGCATCGTCATGTGGGAAGTGATGTCATTTGGAGAGAGGCCTTACTGGGACATGTCCAACCAGGATGTAAGTGTTTAATGGTAGAACAATGAATTTGTATAGTTTTTCCTTAAAAAAAAGGATGTTAGGGCAGAACATTAGATAGTGAGCATTAACGGGGCTTTAAGTTATGGCGAGAAAAGCCGTTTATTTGATATGACTGGCTGACAAGCGTAATTTTCAAATAATGTAATGAATTCTTAGTTACACCCACTCTTACAGCATGGCATCACCACTGAAGCAACTCTACTAGGGAGTAGCAGCTTTCTTGAAAGTTTAAGTGTCTATTTCATGGAATCTTAAAGAAAGATCATAAAAAGAAAAAAATAAGTAAGTGTAAAAGACAAGTGTGAATCTGAATAAACTGCCTCATTAGGATGATGGCCATTTCCGTACAGATGTGGTTAAACAATAAGACTTAACGCCCCATAGATACACGATAAAGGATATCTCATAAGAGAGGAAGCTGTAATAAATCACACTTTATTATCGCCGTCATCTCATAGCATCATCACTGAAGATGTCCTTGACTCTGACTTTGAAAGCAGACATATTATGGACACAGTCTCACACTATCCTCTTTCCTTCCTGGCCAGCTTTTGAGAGCAATGAATGATTGCTGAGAGCTCTGCTTTGTTCCCCATGTCCGTTTGGATAAGGTCCACACACAGACTCCAACAAACACACAGGCACCAACACCAACACACACAACCATTGGATATAGTCCCATACTACAAAGTCTCTCTCGCTAAGCACCCTTAGTGAGACAATCAGCCAACCATCAGGCCTCTATGGACCCTGCTCCACAAGGACCGTCCAACCCAGCAGATGTTGCCTCAGTGGGCCAGCAGCAAACACTGCCTGGTGGGACTAATGCAGAGAGGAGGACTGGCACTGCTCAGCATGTCCGGCTGCTCAACCCCCCCACACACACACACACACACACACACACACACACACACACACACACACACACACACACACACACACACACACACACACACACACACACACACACACACACACACACATAAACACACACACAACCACTTCTCCATATGCACCATTTGTCAAGATTGTGCTGAGTTGCATTCAACTCCGGGGTGGACTTGGCAACATATAGAGCAGCCTCTAATTTTTAATGATAATATCTTTTACACCGGATTTCACACAGACCGTTATCTTGCGACTATGCATTTTTAAGAAAAGATTACATCTACAGACAGTCTTTTGTGTTTGTAATCTCTAAGAAGTGGCTTCAGAGCTGCAGATTAAGCTTTTTATTTTACTTTGGTATAATTTTTCTTAATTGTTTGTAAATTGTTAATTGTTTGTAAATGTATTACAAACCATACATTATAGCTAAGAAATACGTGAATGGAGTTGAAGGGTGGTCATTGGATTAAAGGTACTCCACTCTGCCTAAATCTACAAATCTGTCTCAAGTTCTGATCAAACTTTGTTCAACTCTTACGAAACACTTCACTCTAACTCTGACTACCCTGAAAAATCATAGCTTCTCTCTAACAAGGCCAGTCAGCCTTTAAGAGATGTGTCAAGTGGCTGTGCTTCACAGTGTTAATTATATGCAATCTGCCATTCCCAAGTGACTTCTTTCCACAGTGACACTGCCTTTGCTCTCCTTTCCGTCTCTTTCCTTGCTCTGTCCTCCTGGAGTGGCATTTGATTGTCTGGAGTCAAGAAGAAGGGCACATCAGACTGAATGCTAACTGTTTCTTGAGTGTGTCCGAATGGGGCTGGGGTTGGGGTGTTGTTGAGGCAGGGATGAGTTTGTCGAGATTACAGAGTGGATTGGCCTATTGTCATTAGTCACTGCAAACTCAAATTGGTATTTTGTTTTTTTATGTAAATGTATGTATTAGGTATATTATTGAGAACTAGCCAGCTGGTAGAAAATAAACTGTGACTGGCAGCAAAAAAAAATGTTAATACTTTATGAAGTGTGATTTATTATAAAGAATTATCAATTATCTCAATCTCGGAATAAATAACAACCCAAACTTCCCCTTCTTGCCCTCACTCCTCCAGGTGATTAATGCCATTGAACAGGACTACCGTCTTCCTCCACCTATGGACTGCCCCAGTGCCCTGCACCAGTTGATGCTGGACTGTTGGCAGAAGGACCGTAACGTACGACCCCGCTTTGCCGACATTGTCAGCACCCTGGACAAGATGATCCGTAATCCCACCAGCCTCAAAGCTGTAGCCAACATCCCTGCAGTGTGAGTAAAAACACTTTTTAGCAAATTACACATGCATTCACCCCAAAGTGGATATTAGGTATACAAAAATATGCTTTTCATCTGTTAATATATACAGTATTTACACATGCTCTCTGCACAAACAATCCAGCAGGCACATGCTTGCTTTTTATCCACTCATAAAGTAAACATGAATTTATTACTGTTGGTTGCATCAAACCTGAATTCTTACTCCCAACTATCCACAACCCCATATTTGCTTTAAAACATTAGACTTTTCCACATTTTGTGATGTCTATTTTTTAAAACCATAAAATGGTATAGCGAAAACGTGTTTAAAAGAAATCAAATCAGAAATATCAAATTTGCATACCTATACAGAGTGTTTATTCGTTATTTTGTAGAGGGACCATTTGCCTTGATTCGTTTTGAGTCTTATGGACTATGGTATTGGGCATTTCTTTCCAACCTGCTTCGAAGATCCTCTTAACCCTGTAAGACTCATCAAGATTGGTTGTGGACTTTCTTTGAACTGCGAGCTTCAGGTTCCCCCACAGATTTTCTATTCCAATTTATAAGCTTTTGCTGGGACACTGAGGTTAATTTGGAGACCTGTCCTGAAGCCACTTGTTTGCTGCGTGCTTTGTGCCACTGCCATGTTAAAGGTGAACTTTTGGCTCCGTGTGAGTTTGAGTTTGTGCAATAGAGCCTGTTTTTCATCAAGGTCCCTCTCGTATTTTATCTCAGTTCACTGTTTCTTTCATTGCTACCAATTTCCTTATATCTGACTATGAGAAACATCATGATAGCATGCTTGTTGTAGTGGTAATATATTCCCTATTGTTAATTGCAGCAATTGCTATTCAGGCCAAGGCGTGGAGCTTTTCTCTAGATAGATAGATAGATAGATAGATAGATAGATAGATAGATAGATAGATAGATAGATAGATAGATGGAGATAGATGGATGGATAGATGGATGGATGGATGGATGGAGATGGAGATAGATAGATGGATGGATAGATGGATGGATAGATAGATAGATAGATAGATAGATAGATAGATAGATAGATAGATAGATAGATAGATAGATAGACCCACACTTTGTCTTTCTCCATCCTGCATCCTCTCACAAACACCTACGCAAAAGCTATGACCACAGTTTCTCACTTTCTCTTCTAATCCTTCTTGCTTAATATTACATCAAAGCCCTGCACTATGCTTACCTCCTCTCACCTCACCCCCCCTCCCCTTTCCCCCTCTCGCTTCTGCAGGCCTTCTCAGCCACTGTTGGATAGATCCATACCTGACTTCAACACCTTCAGCTCAGTAGAGGACTGGCTCGCTGCCATCAAAATGAGCCAGTACAGAGACAACTTCCTAAACTCAGGCTTTACCTCCCTGCAGCTGGTGGCTCAAATGACCTCAGAGTGAGTTCACCAGCTCATGAGCAAATGAAAATGCTCTAAATCTATATGGCACTTGATGGGCACACTTGTATGAAATTACTCAACATCAAGTGTGTGTATTTTTAGCATGAATGCGCACAGTCACTGAAGTCTTTGAATGATTGCATCAAAGTAAAGCTTTTCATTGCAACTCATAAAAATCGAAACTCATTTAAACAGAAAATAACACAGTCATTGTGGTAAAAATATTTCCATCTGTGCTCCTCAAGGAAGATGGCCACTACCTAATTCTAAAATATTTTGTATGAATAGTTTTGCTGAATGGATAAGGTTGTAAAGCCTTTAAATACACATTTTTAAGAGACATCATTATTCGCTACTGTTTATTTGTTCATGAGTGTTTCTAAGCATGGGTCATGACATCATTTCTTGTAGCACTTGTGGTACCAATAGACATGCATATTGCCCTTCATTTATTTTAATTAACAATGTTGCTTGGTCTACAAATTTATGTGAAAATGTATAATCATTCTAACACTTTTTATTAAAAATGTAAGCTTGGGGCTTGTTGGCATTTACGCAGTCTCTTTGCAATGCAAAGCGACACGCATTACTAAGTCTTCTCTCAAGTGATAGAATTAATTTTGTAAATTTGTGTTTTCTGTTCATTGCCACTAGTTTTTCACCCTGAAATTGCCCTTTCATATACAGTTATTTTACGACTGTAAATGCACTGCAAAATGAAAGCCTTTTTTTTTTTTTTTGCTAGTATAATGCCTTTATACTCAAATAATTCCTTCCATTTTCAAAATTATGGAAAGTCTTTCATCTATTGCTTCAAAAATGTTCTTGCTTTTAAATGTTCTCTCTTTCTCTCTAGGGACTTGCTGAGAATAGGAGTGACCCTGGCAGGCCACCAAAAGAAGATCCTCAGTAATATCCAGTCCATGAGGGTGCAGATGAGCCAGTCACCCACGACTATGGCATGACTACAGGCGGCGCTGTGCCATGGAGCAGGCAGCATTCGTAGGACCAACAAGAATGGCAGCCCTCGAATGACCCCTGATCCATCGGAACGCGCCAGAATCGAGACTATTGTCTTAATCTAATCCACTACCATGACAAAAGGAGACCAGGGTCTACACTACCACATGATTAACATTTATCACACTTCATGCAATCCACACCAGGAGTTCAGGGTCCAGACTTGATACTGTTTCTCCATTTATTCACAGTGAAGGAAGGAAATCAGATATCAGTTGATGTGATTATGGACTGCCATTCACGTCATTTTTAAACCAAAATAACTCAAAAAGTCTGACATTGACAAACGGACTCCCTCACAATTTCAGACTGTATGGTAAAATGAGTGATATTGTACTTCTTTATTAACTGGACTAGAAGATGTTAAAATTGTAAACAGAAGTGTGAGACATTTAGAAACAACGTGTGACCTGTGATTTTAACCGTCGTCAATGTGTGCAATGAAGATGCCTTGACCTGGCCAGACATAAGTCCCAGAAGAAAAAGCAATGACCGATAGGAATAATTAGAGGGAGAAGAATACAGGGATGTACAGTGGAGCACCATCTTCAACTTTCACATCATATTTTGCTCGTTTGAAGAATTTGAAAAATGTATTGTAAATGAACTGGCCAAAATTTAGAGCCTGTTTTATTTTTGTCTTTTACCATCTGTTTGTTTGTTCGTTTTTATCACTATAGCAAGATGCCGCCCAGTCATGTATTAACTTTAACACTACCTGTGGTAACCTGGGTGGAAGGACTTGCCAAAGGACTTCTTAACCAGCCCCACCCAGATTCAGAGAATATAAATATGTTTATCTCTTGCTGAATATGATTATATATTTCATAATAAACCTTCATATTGAAGGTGATATGTATGATTATGTATGTACAGAACTCTCTGCTTGCATTTTTGGCAAAGACATGTTTGTTGACTAGATTGTGATAGACACATGCAATGTGTAGATTACCCATGGTGCCCTGGTTCCCTTCAGGTGACCGGACAACAGACACTGGGTTGTACGACTCCCTGCTTCAAGGGCACAAGGACAATCCTAACTGGATCTTAAGCTGAAGAAAACATTAAAGGAATTGTAGGCAAATAATTGGTATTGTAGATCTATATGAAAATTGCTGTAGGAGTTAAAATAATTGACAAAATATCCATTTATTGGAGATCATGTTTAATGTGGCTGTACACATTCTGTCTCTTGCTGGTGAGCACTTACTTGTACAGATATGTTTTATGTTTTATTTCTTTTTGTTCTGCTGTTGTGTGTGTTGCGAGTGCTCAGGAACATCCAGAGGGGAAGGAAACTCCAAGCCTCGGCCAGCCCAAATCAATGGTAAATATCCTCTGACTACACATAAAATTGCTCTCCATCTGATAGATTTTATTTCAGGCAAATCCAGTTAGTCTTTCTCATGTGTTCTGCAAGTATCTTGGGCGAGGCAAAACTCGCTGCAAGTTTGAAATGCATAGGAGAGTGGCTAATCAAAAGCGCTGGAAATCGAAGCGAATCAGCTGGGCTGAGGTTTGCCAAAAGACGCCTGATGCCATTCCTATGAACACACAGGCTTAAACAGACCACACGGGCACACTGCTCACAGTGTAGCGAAGCCTTCCACAGACTGCTGTAGCTCTACTGCTGAGTGCATCTATGCACGTTCACTGTATGTTGCTGCCATATGAGTAGGCGGGGTTGAGGGCAAAACCTTTGTTGGAGTTCATGCATATATGAATCTGTCCATAAGTCTTAGCTGCAGGAATTGGCGTTTGGAAACACAGTCTTTGGTAGTACTTCATTGCGAGATGTCTACATTGTTTCAAAGAGATGCTGTGGATGACTGTGAAATTACACTGCTGTGTCTGGAATATATTTTGAGGATATATCTGGATGGTACACAAGGATGATTTCTCTTTTTAAGTCTGGGGATGGTCTATAACGAATGTAGTGTGAATGGTCTGTGCAATGCGATGGTTTCAGAACAGCTTGGTGATGAGTAGTGGTGGTTTCGCTTACTTATTTTTTCTTTGGAAAGCTATCAGAAATGGTTGTCATATTTTATAAATCAAGTTTTCTCAACTGTTGATAAAATAGTAACAACTAGACTGGCCTTTAAAATTGAAAGCAAGCTGACCTCACTATCCCTGTTGTTATGTTCCCTTGACATGCAGCCATGTCAGCAAAGTCTCTTAGATCACAGACAATTATCATTCTTTTCCGTAGCTGTGACTCCTGCTTAAACCCCTTTTGGCCCTATTCGAAGAGGCATAAATGAATACAGACCTTACCACCTTGCATCAAAAATTTGAAATTGATGGCGGATTATTAAGTATACTCACCCGCCTCAAATCATCTTCATCCTCTATCTGTCCTGCCCTCTCTTCCTGCCCTCTCTGGCTAGCTGGCACATCTCCAGCACGTTTATCGTTGGTGTAACCAAGCTGTCCTGGGCTGGGCTGGGCCAGGTTCAACCCGGCCTGAGAAATGGTTGGCTCAATGGTCCAGTGGGCCCAGGCAGGGATGCAAACACCTGCTGGGACCCCCTTCTGACAGGCATCAGATCAGCCATGGTTAGTGAGACTGATGGCAGCGTCAAAAAACAAATACACACAACCTAAGGAACCCTCAATTATACTTTGCCCACATCTGGTCTCCAGCCTGATGCTTGATAAAGAGAAAGTGGGCAGGGACCCGACATAGTCTGTGCCTATGTGATAGAAAGAGGTGGGTGAGTCAGTTTACAGAAGGGTGGGGTCGCAGGACAGAAAAGGCATAAAGATGGGGTTTAGATGAAATTCAGAAAGTTAGCTTATTGAAGTAAATAGGCCGTTTTTGTATTGCAGTTTGGATAATGTGGCAACATCTTTTTTGTTGTATAATGGTAATCTCTTTGGTTTAGTTTGGTAATGGAACATACTGTAATCAAGCAACTGGTTTGAGTCATGGGCAAAATCAATTGCTTTTTCTTTTCCATTCATCAATATAATAATAATCACATACTTCATGAGATTGGCATAAATCCCTTTCGCGGAAGCCAATGATTCAATTTGAATGCATTAGTCCTCCATTCAGCTCAGTCTTATGTATTTGCTTTTCAACCCAAGAGCCTGTAAATGAGATGATAGAATGTATTCATTATGCAAAAGTGTAATTCTCCATTAACTCTGTTTGTCTTTCTAAATATTTGACTGTAATGGCACTCCAGTGTGATGAATGGAGAGGCGGGTTGCCATGCCTCTTTGAAAGCTGTTTCATGTGGAAGCCATTCATCACATACTGATACAAAACACGAGAACAGAGCTTGTAAAATGTTTCATGGTGCTGTTACTGTCGAAGAAGTGACCAACGATCCTTTTAGTAGCTGATTTCATGCCCATCATTTATAGGTCAGAACTGTAGAAGCTGTGTTGACCTGACAAGACACCCTGTAAAACTACCTATTAAACTACTCCATTCTCTTTTTCCCTCTGTTTCAGACCGTGGACTCAATATACACACATATAAAAAGACAAACACAAAACACTTCATGTACACACTTTTACATGCACACACCATGTGAACAATTGGAGTTGCTGTGGGAAGCCTGTGGGCAGGAAGAGCAGGTGACATGGGACCTTTCAAGGAAACCAGTCATACATTACATTACATTACAGTCATTTAGCAGACGCTTTTATCCAAAGCGACTTACAGTCAGTAGTATATTACATATCATTCACCCATTCACACACTGATGACAGGCTACCATCAAGGTGCCACCATCAGACTCTAACTAACATTCATGCAACATCCAGTCCACACCGATGGCAAGCCTTCGGGAGCAACTTGGGGTTAAGTGTCTTGCCCAAGGACACATCGACTGCCGAAGCCGGGTATCGAACCACCGACCCTCTGATTGGAGAACTACCTTGCTCTCCACTACGCCACAGCCGCGTATGGTACACAATGGATGGTGGAGATGGATATGGATATGAGCGGGCACATGTCAAACTTTGTTTATTTGTGTGTGGGAGAGTGAATGTATGTGTGTGAGCATAGCAGGCACATTTGTGTGTACAGACATTTATGTGTGCACAGGTACACTGTTTAAGAGCGTGAACAGTTTTTGTTTTGTTCTTTGTTTCTGTATAGCTACCACTTGTAAATTGTGACAAGTACGTGTCAAGAGTTTGTAAGCTGTAACTTTCTGAGAAATATTGTACTAAAATGCACTCAATAAACGCCTTGGAAAACAAGTCAATCACTTTAAGGTCTGTGACTCAATGGGCCACAATTCTGCTTTCATTAATGGTGACTCAAGAAAGTGGAGAGGAAGGGTTATTATCCAGTAACACTTCTGTCAGTGCTGTGCGAGAGCGTGACATCTAATGCTTGGTTTGATATTGGCTAAGGAAATAAACAGCATTTTGTCGCCGGCGGTCTGGCTGGCAGCTTGTGTTAAAAGCCATCAGCCACTAATAAACAAGCCGTCACTTGGATGACTCGCAAACCAAAAAAAGTACTCTAAAAGAAAAGTGACAATATTTTGACAAACTGGTTGAAATTCTCCTCAAACACACACATGCGTACAAATACACAAGCAGTAAAAGCAGTCTCCTAAATTCCAGTTGCCAGAGACTTTTAAAGCACTTCGCTGCCTGGAAAGTGTGTTGCACAGTGATGACATGGTTAATGAGGTGAGTCAAAAGATGTGGGGATGCAGCCATTTCTCAGCATTCCCCCATAACTGTTTGCCAAACCATGAGGAGCCAACAAGATGCATGAAAATATCCTTTTATAAGAGGAAAAGCAATGATGTTGCTGAAAAAGTGGTGCAATCGCTTGCTATTCCTACAAATCTTTTGACGTGGTGTTAATGAACATGTCAAGATCTTTGAGGTAAAGAGTGACTTAACACCAGATGAAAAAGAGAATTTTACTGAGAGCACAGACAGTTTCAGGGTCTGTTTTCACCATTCTCTGGATACATTTTATGAAGTATCAAGTATAAGTCAAATCTCATTACTGAGATGCAGCACTGAGAAGCTTGTCATTCTACAAGCTCTGTCATAAACTGACTTTTAACCCAGTTTTAAGCCACTGTTTTGTATTGTTTTTAGACCTTGATTGTTTTAACTGTTTCTTTTAATATGACTAGATTTTAAGTTTTCAAAAGAAATCAGCAGAGCTGTTCAACAAACAGTTAGTGAAGCAATGATTTTTAATCAGGAACTGTTTTATTTCAGTATTTTTATCAGTTATAGTCATTGACTGGAGGAAAAACTTTATGGAGCATTCAGCTTGGCTTGTGCTTGGATTTAAATTGTTTTTAAAAACTGTTATCTACTAACGTTATGTCTGTGTGCGAGTCTTGCCATCTGACCTTTTTAAAAGTTGAAGAACAACACCTGAAGATCCCTGGATTTTAATTGGAACTTGACCCAAAGCCAACTCAACCCTCTGTATTAAGTCTGCTGAAGGATGGGCTGTCCGGTCAAGTGATCATATACCAAGGTGATCATTTGGTATATGATCACTTTAAACAGGCTATTGCAAATGCAATGCAAAATGAATGAAACACACAATAAAAACTTTTCTTTTGTACAATTAGAGAACAACTGTCTTGTTTAATTACTCTGCGTCTCCAACTAATGACAGCTTTCAATATACTGTAACTTAACACATCCCTCTAGCATCTCAAACATAGAAACCCACACAAGTAATTTATTTCAAGTCCAGGTCAAGTCTCGAGTCTTTGATGGGCAAGTCCAAGTCAAGTCTCAAGTCACTGTGTGTGCGACTTTAGTGTGACTTGTCCAAGTCCCAAGTCAAAGTCGCCATTTTCTGCTTGTAATGCCACCCAACAGTGATGTCACAGTGTCCTGGAGTACACTTGTACATCACTTCAGCAAGCTGAGAAAGTTAACCCCTGGAGATCTGCAAAACCAAGATTTTCAGAGGGTGTTCATTTAATCTTTACGTTAACATGTCAGCTTTGTGTTTGCTACCTGCGGCAGCTGTCGCTCGGGGGAAAGAACGGGTCATCCTTTAATCACATGGTTGGTCGATCATTCACCGTCGGCTACTGTCCGCATGTTGAAGTGTCATTAAACGAGCCCATGGGTGCTTCTCAGCAGCCCACTGAGCTAAATGTATAGGATGGGTTAAATGCAGCTCCGATTGTATGCTTGTATTTGTATGCATGTGAAGATTGAGATAAATGTTAAGGTTTTGTTTTACACAACTTTAGTCCCTTTTTGTAAATTGGGCCATCCAGCGGTTATAATAACATTGTAACATGGTTAACTGCTTATATTCGGAGATGTGGCTTAAAAAAAGTAAGAGTTGGCAAGAAATACAGGCAGTCACGCAATCTGAAAGGTTTTAAACAACCCATAGGTTATCCAGATTGTCTGAATGCTTGTATCTAGCCCTGTTCGTGCCGTTCTCCCTGAATTCAGTTATCACTCTAGTGAGTAAATTAGCTCAAATTTATTGGATATGTTCTTTGAAAGGAGATGATTAAACACTAACCCTCTCACATACTACCACCCACAGAATAATCCATATTGCTCAGGAGACAGTTCAAGGTCATGTGGATGCTTTAATTGTACTTGTAGAGCTCCACTAATAGTCAAACAGATGTAACGGCTATTTATATGATATTGATATGTGATGTTCTTTACGGTATTCTTGCACTGCGCCTTTAGCTTAATTGGACCTGTTTGCATCAGATAAATTAGAGAGATAGTGGAACATATGTGCCCTTGTCTTAATGAGTACCATATTACATTACGTGTGAAAGCTGACGTGTGTTTGTAAGTGTGTAAGAGAAATAGGATGAGATGGACCGATTGAGGCTGACAGCCTGATGAAGACTGAGATGAGTGTGGAGAGCGTCTTCTTAAAAGTATGCTTTATACATAACAGGGTGTTTATCACTGACGAGGGCCGCAGCTCACTTTATTTCACATTAAAGTCACAGGAAGTTTGAAATAGTGACTTCTCAGGAGTCTGCCTTAATCAATATTCCCTGAGCAATCACCTGTGAGAAAGGGATTGGTGCACAGCAGGGAACTCCTGCAGAGAGAATGGCAGAGAGTTGGGGGGAAATGAAATCCATCCAGCGGTGCAGATCAGTGTGGGAGTAAAACTCTTAGTGAATACTGAGTGAAGGACAGCGGAGGATCATAGTGAACTTCCAACCATGGGACAAAGATGATGGCACAGAGATGGAGAAAGAAAGACCTGACATGGTGTGTACATCTTCTTAAAGACATATTAATTTAGCAAAACATAGAAGATAGAATAATTAGAGTTATGTAGATTCCCAGTGACTGGTTGATTGCCTTGTGAGATGTCCAAGGCCTAAATCTAATCTCAGCTCTTGCTTGCTGCAGGGCCTCAGTAAGCCGTATGCATATTAATAGTGATGTTGGGGGTCTACTCAAGCACAAACTGCTTGGTTAGACCTAGAATTTAAATATGGTTAAAATAATTTTTTGACATACCACACTATGTCTACGTATGGTTCAATCTCTTTTGACATATTATGACTTTTTATGATTTTTTTTCATGCAATGATATAACATTTCCATAACTTCATTTGACAAACTTTACTGTTTTTTTTAAGAAAGTCATTTACTATACTATGGCTTTTTTCAACATACTATACTATGACTTGTTTGTGACTTTTTCCCACATACTATACTATGACTATTACGACATACTATGACTTTTACAACATACTATACTGTGACTTTTTTGTGACTTTTTTCAACATACTATACTATGACTATTTTGTGACTTTTTTTGACATACTATACTATGATTTTTTCGACATGCTATAATATGGCTTTTTGTGACTTTTTTCGACATACTATACTATGACTTTTACAACATTCTATACTATACTATTTATGACTTTTTCGACATGCTATACTATTGTTATTTTGTGACTTTTTTCCACATACTATACCATGACTTTTAGCGACATACTATACTATGACTTTTTTGTGAATTATATCTAAAACTGCCTCAGACCACGCATACGCAAAAATGAAAAAGGACCGTCCAGCTGTCTTATGGGAAACACACCTTTTAAATAAATGCATCTCATATAAAAACTGCATTAATCAAAAAGGATTCAATAGACAACAATATTTAAAACTGTAAGTATACTAATTATTTGGTAATATGTATTCAATAACTTTGAAATGTATGCCCTTTCATCTTTATCAATTGTTGTCATAATTGAAATATAAAATATATATCGGGAAGCTTCTATTGAGGTTTTCAAAGGAAACAACACAATCATCGAAATTATCCCACAAAAAAAATGTACATCAACATCACGGACCACACCTAATATAATATATGAGTAGCCTTTCTTGATCTACATCTGCAGGAGTATATAATTAAAAGTAAGAAAATACATGCAAAAAAGAAGCTGCATTGCATTTTTTATTTAGAATTCAAACGTCAAGGTTATGATTGAAGCTTCTAACTATTTGGTGCAGCCCTAATAAAATAATGAAATAAACTACCTCTGGGTGAAAGTCCTTTTTGGATGTCTTCACTTTTACCCTCATTTCTTGGACATGGACAAATGGATGTTTCTCCGACAATTGCAGCAGGTCTCTCATCTCAGGCTGACAGATTAGATAGTCCTTGCCCTCCTCCTCCACCTGTTTCCTCTTCTTCTTTTAATAATAATAATAATAATAATATATTTTATTTGTATAGTGCTTTAAAATGTACTCAAAGACACTTTACATGTTAAAGACGGAAACAACAAAATAAATAACAATATAAACAAGGCAGAGAGATTATAACAGTAATAAACAAACCATCAACAAGAAAAACATACATGACTAGCATTAAAGGTTGAAAGCAGATTTAAATAAATTAGTTTTAAGTGCAGTTTTGAAAGTGGCGACTGGGCACCAGGGAATGTCTGAGGTGCTGCGGGAGAGAGTTCCAGAGAGAGGGGGCACTTGACATTAAACCAGTTCTACCTCTAGGCAAACCCATGTACTTCTAAAGAGATATAGGGACAAGCCAGTATTCTGATTGCAAACAGGGGTTACACGCCTTTCAATTTTGAATGATTCTGATTCACTAACATACAAACGGTTATAAGAACAAAACTGGCTGGTGGGCACATATCTTCAATATAACAGTAATTTTGCGTGAGCACTTATTTGTGCGCAAAGTAAGAACATATCTACTCACATATTAGTGAATAAGGCCCAATGTAGATGCACAGAAATGGATATTTGGCATAAAATAGGGACAACATGTTGTTGGTGGATATGACAGTATATACAGTGATGCTTATATTTATTGGCAGTTATGATATTAACATGTTAGAAAACAGTAAGTATTAGAACTATAACATTTTCTGGTTTAAGGATATTGACAGTATAATGACTGATGTTGACTGTTCATTGTGGTATCAAATGAGTCTGAAATTAAAACAGCTTTTTGCCGCCTCTAAATAATATATTTTCAGCAGCTTTCTTTCTGTCCGTCTTCAGAGAGCAGACGGTGGCAATGTGTGGCCATGTACTTTGGGAATGCTTCAAGCTTCCCCTGAAGTGCTGCACACAGTCTGAGGAGGCTCCTGGCTAAGAAAGACACCCATTCAAATGTGCTGTCCTCCTCATCAGACATCATATCTATTTTGACGCCCCTCCAAAAGTCTATGTCATCGGCTGCTAGCTTGCTCTGCCTCGCTTTCAGCAGCTGTAGACGAAATCAGAACATTAGATGTATTGACACAATACAACTAATGCAACTGAAAAACATTCACCAACAATATCATACTGTTTGCATTTATTATATCAAACTTATACCACTGGATATACTGGTTATATCTTCCAAAGTGTATTTTTATATATATGTGTGTGTGTGTGTGTGTGTGTGTGTGTGTGTGTGTGTGTGTGTGTGTGTGTGTGTGTGTGTGTGTGTGTGTGTGTGTGTGTGTGTGTGTGTGTGTGTGTGTGTGTGTGTGTATGGATATGTTTGTATGTATACAAATATAAATCTACCTTTCTTTGACTCTTTACTGTCTGGGGAACTGGTAATTTAATGAATATTAATACAGTCTGGAAGGTAATTTAATGAATATTAATCCAGTCATCAATTTCCACCACTGTTTGGCTTTCATGTGTTTAGTTTCCTTAATGAGACAGACATACATTAAACAACTGTCAATCAAATCTCAGTTTGGGATGGGAAGAGATACAGGACAAAATGAGGAGGCTGCAAGAAAAGAAAGAGAGATATTGATGGAAATGAGAGGGGGAGAGCAAGTACTGACCATTATATCCAGGATAGGATTAGCATTATGTCCCTGTGCTGTTCAACACAGACAAAAAATCACATAATCCAATTTAAACTACGTCATTACCACAGAGATGTACTGTATGTTCTTTGTTAATTAAAGTGGATTATAGGTTCAATTTAACAACACAAAACACAGAAGATAATTATAATGTAATGCCACCCAACCCCCTTTAAGTTCAGTTTTTGGACCTTGATATTTCTAAAACCCTATGTACAACCATGCAACTGGAAATGCGAACTCAAAAGCAGTTGCGTCTACAGCCTGCTTTAAGGAGTGAGACAGATATACAACCGTAGAAGACTATAATCTGTGTCTGCTTTTATAAATAGTATAAGGGCACATGTGGAGCCCTCCAACTAATCTAGCAGCGTGTGGTCTGGCTGAACAGTCATTGACCTTCAGCTTCTGTTTCCTCACTTCAGAAGCCACATTGTTTCCTTGAGGAACAACAAAGCTAATTCTGCTCAATTTATTCCCCTTTAGTGATACAAGTTATTGATGTACCTCAGTGTATTTCAGTAAATGTAGAAATACTGCTTTGCTTAATCAAGACGTCATTTGCAAGATTCAAAGTGCATCTCTCTTAATAGTCGAGGAAATTTCCCTTTTGTGTATAGGAAGAGAAATCCAGCACCTGGGTCAAATGAGATTTTATGTCTCGGAGGAGTTCATCAAATTTAATTATGATACATATAATTACCAAAAGCAATCTTCTGTGTGGTAGGAATAATCATTTCAGAGAGTTGTTGGCACCTGCAGGGGTAAGGCGTAATTTAGAGACAGTTTAGAGTGACAGGAGGGAGAGTGAGGGAGAAGGGGACAGAAATGGGTGATTGTTGTATACTCTGCTGGGAAAAACAACAGCCGTGATCAACAGCTTGATTCAGTCTTCTTACTGTAAGAGCTTAGTAAATAACAGAAAATGTAAACCTCACTTTACCAAATGTTAGTTTAATTCTACTGTTTGGTATCCAATAGGATTACAGAAAAAGTATTTGATTTTGGTGGATTAGGAGAACATGGCCATCTTTCATTATACTTGCGCTTGGGAGAAAATAAACAAATGCCTTGCCAAATCCAGATGTTTTAAAATGAGCTTCATTCATCATAACAACATGTGAGAATGACAGTTCGCAGTTGTACAGCGAGTACGGAATGAACAATGGGATCTGGAGGAAGAGGTGAGTTATGATGGTTCGAGGATCACAGCTGTAATTGGTTCTTTCGGAAGGTGAGAAGGGGTAGGGGTTATTAGGAGGGACATTACCCCCCTTCCACACGCACACACACCGCCTCACAAGCGGCCCCACCCATTCCAGAAACCCCCCGCAGAGTCTAATCCCTCACAGAGCCCCTCTCAGCTCTGCCGCCTTCGATTGCTGCAAAAATCAATGAAATATTTTCCCACCAAAATGAAGACGAACAATGGATGAGATCCGCACGTCAAGGTCTTCCTAATTAGAGAGTTCACACAAAAGGGCTCCTTTGCTTCATGGCTTGCAGAACAGAAGGAGAGAGGGTGGAAGAGGAGAAAGAATGGCACGTGAGTGATGAAGGTCATATACTTTCCAGTCTTTGCGCCCATCTCTCTAATATCAACTTCATAACCACTAACCTTGACTGCCAAAGCACATCTGAAAGGCTGACATTCCTCCACGTTTCTAGCCATAGCTGTGCACACAGCGTGCCATGCCAGAAGCTACAAGCTTTTCTCTCATTGTCTCCTTCCTTGATGTGTAAAGAGACATGTCACTGTGTTTTATCACAGCAAATTAAAGACATGGAAGTGGAAACCCTGCCATTTTATTTTATCATTGAAAGGCCTGTGATGTCTTTGCTTTGAGTAAGTGAAGATGTTAAACTCTGTTGTTTTCCGATGTGGAAATTCTACAATGCCCTTAACTTGACTGCCCTCAAAAGGTGATGCAAGAGAGCAGACTGACCTCTCTCTAATGAGGGGGGATAAAGATATGTAAATCTCCCCCCAAGTTTGCCTTTAGCCCTTTGTGTCAAGGAGCCAGATCCACTTTACCTCTACTTCTGTTATACTGCACATACCTATAATATCATGAATCCAGATGATTTGTTAAAACTTTCCTCAGCTGCATGAAACATAAATCAGTTCATCATATAAACGCAGTACACGACTTTCTTTTTTTCGACACTTACAGCACATTCTCAAAGTATGTTCTTCAGGCTGAGCACTAAAGAGTAGTGTGTGAAGCAGAATTATGTACATCAGTGAAACATTGGTTAATGGCAGTCATTACTGCTCTTAAGAAGCACCTGCCTTCTTAACAGTTGCTCATAGCATTGAGAGGTACGTTCCATAGATGCACTTCAGCTAGTATAATGGTATTCATACTTAGTGAAGAGGGATACACTGCACAGTCATACTTAATGTGATGCTGTTTACTGGCTGTTGCAAAGCTCCATAGGAAACTGACAACATTAGTTTTTATGACTTGCCAGTGTGGGTATATTGACAAGAGAATGTATGAAATGTAGACTTTCAGTCCCCAGCTCTGCGTGACTGAACCATTTCAGCTAAATGCATAACCAAAAGTGCGCCATACCAGTACTAGAGTAACTGTAGCTAGCTAGAGATAAGCTCTCATGTCAAACTTTGTGATTTTAGTGGTAGCAACAGGCTAACCATCAACACTACAAATACTCCGGGTGCCCTGGTGATCTTGAAATCAATGACTGCTATGTCCTTGTATACATTTGGCTAAACACCTTAATTGCATGTCAATCTCCATCTCTATTTCCCCCCAAAATGTTGGCTACTAATTAAATGCAAGAAAATCAGTGGATAAGTTTTTGTAGTGGGACATCAGTGCACTCAAATCAACTCAAGGTCGACACCATTTATGTGGAAACAGTGTTAAATGATTACACAATAAGAGCAGCAGCAATAAAAGGAACACAGAAATGCCAGGGAGGCAGTTCTGCATACCTATACCTATGGACATACATTATGTTGCCTGGTGGAAGTATAGGGGAATTACAATTACATAATCAGGATCGATTCAAATGCTCAGCTCACACACACAAAAGAAAACAGAGTTCTAACTTACCTATATGGTATCCAGCCATGCGGATAGTTCTGATTTTTTCAGGCTTTAAGATATCCTTCTCTGAGATTCTTCTGTTGAAAAAACTATAGTGGAGGTGAGGGGAATTTCTTTTGTGATGAACAATGTATTGAAAATGCAAAGAAACACCAATACGCAAAAGCAGCATGTCTTCCCAGTAAAAAAAAAATCCTGAATCACAAGAAAAATTATCAGCTAGATTAATAATGGCTCAGAAAGGTATTAATCTCAATCTGCATCCCCATATTGTCCACCAAAATACTTTTCAAAGGAAAGAGAAACCAGGTGTATGTTGAAACCTCTGTCATTTGACACACTTCACCATTGTAATCTGACGACTGCTGTGATTTTTGTCCAGTGCACACAGGAAAAATGTTTCATATCTCATGGCTGCGAAGTGATCTCTGAACTCTCAGGGTCAATAGAGTGCACTATATGGCAGTGTTAATGGATGCATATATATGTGTCCTTTTTTGAGTGTTCCCCTGAATCTTTGTTAGAGTTTATGAGTGTGCTAGTTTTGTGTATGTATGTGTGTCCAGATGGTGGACACACACGGGAGAATGTGTGTTGGTTAGCTGTAACTCAAGAGGCTGGGTGGAGGACAGACTAAGTGGCTCTCAGGGGAGAATCGATTGTTTGTTAAAGACAGAGGAGAGGGACACAACAGCCTTGGCGTACGCTAACAGCCAAAAGCAGTCACACAGTCTTGGTTAGTGTAATTGCTATAGACAGGCAGCCATCTGAACGCCCTCTCTCAGTTGTTCTAAATCCAACATGCTCTCAGAGGCCTTTCACCTTTTGGCAGACACTTTTGCCCCCAAAAAAGGATAGATTATAGTGAGAGAAAAGTAGAAATGAATGGGTAAAATCTATTGCCATAGAGTCTGTTGTATTGTATGTTGGGTTGTTTCAAATGAACCCATTCGTCTTTTTGTCCATTACAAAAGGTTTTTATTCCTCACAACCCTGACGTTTATCCAGTAATTCTGTCATCAAGAGTTAAAGCTTTAATTGTCCTAAAATCTGATGCCTGTGGTACCAGTGCTTGTCCCAAGTCAAAGCTCGGAAAGACTGGAGGAACAAGGGTAGGAGGGGTGGTGCCTTCAAAACTTCAATACAATAATAAAAAATCTGTCTACCTAGAAGAACATCCCCCATCTCCCCAACACTCACTCCTTCCCCATGGTACCTCCCTATTCCCCCTACACCCACATGTGAGGCATTATCCAAAGTGATGAAAGGAGAAGAGGAATGCCAAATGATATCTAGTTCCCTCCGGACACCTCCATTCCATTCCCAACCCTGCCTCCCTTCCGACTGTCCTTTCCACTAACCATCTCCACCACCACCACCACCACCGCTATCCTCATAAGGCTGGGAAATGCAGCTGCTGTCAGCTGCCGAGGGCCTCTAGGCTGATCTCTCACTTTCTGGAATGCGTGATGCCATAATGAGCAGTGCCCCTTCCTCCATCTACTATTTTCTCCCTCCATCATGTTTACAAAGGGCCCCACTCTTTCTCCTGTATGTGAAGCATAGGTGCACAGCGAGCACAGGCTGATGAATGTGAAATAACAAAGGTAATGACATTTTTTTCTTTTCAATTCATGAAGTGCAGCTTGGAAATAAATCCATCAGATACATTTATTTAAATAAAGCACTCACAAATAATTGTTCTCTCCTGAAATAAACCAATCATATTAAATAAAAGTGCAGCAAAAGTGTATAAAAGATAAACATTATTTTTTTAGGAGAGAAATTCTGTTATTATTAATGAATTCATCTTTTGTTCACAGGCACTACATTTTTTAGAGAATTAACTAAAAGATGGAGTCCTCAGGGAGGTAAGGTTTGTGTATCACAGGTTGCATGCAGCTGTGCTTGGCCCATGTGCTTATGTTGACTGGTGACCTCTGATCTTGAGTCATTACTTACACCTGTCAGTCAGTGGAGGCCTCGTCTCTGGAGGGGATTTGTGACAGCTGAAGGGTGAATGAGACATGCCTGGCACCCTAAATCCAACACTACGTGCTCCCCTGTGGTCGCAATAATCATAACTCAAAAGCTGACCTCTGACATGTCACTTATTACACTGAGGAGATGTGGGCCTATGTAAAGGGCACAATGTAGGATAGTATATCCAGCAAGAAACATTGCTATAGTGTTTTCATGCTGGTAGCAGCCATTTTGATATGCTCTCTGGTTTGGACATATATATACTATGTATATATACATATATACTCTATAAATTGTAGAGTATGTCCATTCTTAAAGTGAACCCGAAGCACTCCTTCCTCACTCTCAGAATGGGATTAGCTTGCTTTACATATTGACTAGTGTAGTGCTTCTCACTTTCACCTGTAGAACTGGAGGACAGGATTAGGTCACATTTTGGCATAGCCCACAGGCCAGGAGCACAAGGGGTTTAATATCACATGAAATGGGAACCGAGAGGTACTCAGCCTGGTCCCAGACTCATAAATTATAAAAGGCTGCATTGTCTAGGGGGGTAGAGGCCTGCCCTCAGATACAGTCAGAATGGGAAGCTTTAATCTCATGCATTTGGGGAGCTCTATATCAGCGGGATAATTTACCAAACACGACACGGTGGGTGTCGACTAACTTGACAGTTTTCTCCCGCTTGAACTCAACCTTATCTTTGTTTTGTTCTGCAACATTGGAAACCATTAGCAGTATTTTATTTTTTTCTATGTTTGTTCATCTATGCATGGAAAAGTATGTATTCTATGTGCATTACATTCTGTCATCCTATTAGCATATTTGTTTATTCCACCCTCAACCCATTGCGAACCCAATCTGTTGTCTATCTATGGATAGTGATATTTGCTCAAATGACACCCCTGAAGCAGCCACATAGTGTTGATAATAATGACAGAAATCTAGTTTTCCTTTTGATGCATGAACGCCTTTTAGATCCATATGCTGGAGCTGCTGTTGTGGCTGCTGCTGTTATTGTTGTGTATTGTTTTTAATCTTGCGGAGTATTGGACATCAAACGGACTATCCAAAGCTACCCCTGCCTAACAGACTCTAAGGCACAGTGTGTGTTTGTGTGTGCTTATGAGTGTATCTGCATGTATGTCAGTGTTAACACACAAATGTGAATTTGAAGAGAAGGGGTGTAGGGGTGCATCATTGGCTTCTGCAATCTCCAAATTTTAAGAGATTGACGTTTACATAACTAACAAGGAAGGCAAAATGTTGCCACACCGGTGACATCAGTGAAGCTGGAGGACTGTTTTTCCGTAATTTCCAACTCTAAACTGACAGGGTTTCTCAAATAGTGGCTTCAGGTAAGCAACGCATTGTCATTTTGTAAGGGTTTTTGAAGTCTTTGGAAGATTATTTTTTCCTTTCCTTGAACGCATGCAAGTAGATGTTTGAGATATAAAAAAATACTTGGAGAATTACCGATCCTGCTTTTGATTTCGATCCATTTTTTAAAATTCAGAATCCAAATTATGACACCCCTAATGCTTATAAACATTCCTGTGTACATTTGTATGAAGCCTGTCCTAACTATGTGTATGTGCTGCTGAACCTCCTATCAGCCATTAGATAAGCTTGAGACTTGCCAGGTCAGGTCCTCTGAGAAAGCAACCATGAAGTGTTTTCCTCCGTTTTTTATTACCATGTGTCCACCCTTAACTGAATATGCAGGTGAGGGTGGACGCATGGCGAGGTTGTCTTAAGTTCATCAGTATGCTTGTACGCTAAACATTCTGTTTTGGCCTTAGGCATGTTCAGAAACTTGCTGTTATAGCCTTCAAAGAAAAAAACAACTACTTCTCTGTCTTCAGTCCCTGCTGTGCTCAGGTTCTTCTGCCTGGTCTTGACTGCTCTGTCTTCTAAAAGGTGTGACCTTGAAGCTTTACTCTGTGGTATTGAACATTTGTACTTCGGCATTGTCGGTATCTGGCAGGAGCATGTTTGGTTATTAGCAAGTATATAAATTTAATTATTGACATTAATAAAAGTATTAATGTACTGTGAATTCAAACAGTGAATGAATTCGAGCACAGACTATAACATCCAGCTATTATGACAACAAATATGCACAAAATAATCACAGGAAACTGCTCTTTAAAATAAAAAATATTATAAATCAACAAAGATCTATTATACAATTACAAGCTTATTACCTTAAAGCAACAGATAATCATGTGGTGAGGGTAGTGTGTGTGTGTGTGTGTGTGTGTGTGTGTGTGTGTGTGTGTGTGTGTGTGTGTGTGTGTGTGTGTGTGTGTGTGTGTGTGTGTGTGTGTGTGTGTGTGAAAGAGACTATGTGTGTGTGGTGTGTGTTTGTGTGTGTGTGTAGGAAGGGAAGGAGAGAGGAAAAGAGAGGGGGGAGCAAGAAGGCAGAAGTAGTCACATATAGTAGTCATGTCACGCAATACTCCATATTGGCGGCGAGACCGCGATTATTAACAGGGAAAAAGGACACACACTGGAGGCCGCGCTTACACGCCACCTGTGTATGAAATAAGCATTAACCGACTTTACTTGCGGGGAGGAATTACACACAACAAAGCTCTGCATTGTGGAACAACCCTATTACATCAGCAACAAGCACAACAGTTATGTAACACAGCACTCAACGGGACACTGAACTTAATATACACCATATACAGTAAACAGTACAGTTGACTTAAAATAAAACAAACAAGGTAACAAAGCACACTATGACCGATCTCTGCCTGGACAAAGCCTCTTACTTGAGATTGCTCAGTGGTAATTGGCGTGTTCTTCGAACTTATAGGCGGAATTTCTCCAATCCTATGATCAGTGTATACTCTGTCAGCGAATCAAGCAGCAAACGAATCCTCCGTATGACAGCAGGAATTTGTTTTTCGGACTTTGAGGCGAAATTTCTCCACCAACCCACTTTATTTTAGCGGTTTAAACAAGCTGATTCTTGTATGGCAGTGCAGAGAACAGCGCATGTTGACTTGAAAATCTTTGAATTCCATGATCTTCCTTCGGCAGGCTAAAGTGGGGGAGCATGGGGCAAGTTATCTGTTTTCTCTCGGAATGCATAACAGTCTGTTGTTCTTCAAGCAAAGTTAAGACTATCACCTAGTGTTTTTTTCTTTTAAGGCACCAACGTTGATTTTACCTTCTTTCATACAACCTGAGTCACATGGGACAGCACTGGAGTGAAGGTTTATATAGCCTTAGTGACGTCATGGCCGTGTCACAGGGACTCCCTAGGGTTCCCTTCGCCCTCATTCAATGAGGCACCAGTATTGTGGTTGGAACCAAATCTCATAATCAGGTGAGATTTTGAAGCCTGTTTTGGGTTTGTGCAATTTCACAATCTAGGCTCTCAAAATTACACTTCAGGCCTTTTTCTTTGTTTCAAGCCAGACAGGGTTTAGCCTTTCAAAAATAACATTTTCACCAAAGAGAACTAGACGCTTCTGTAGTTTGCCAAATCCGCCTTCAAATAGAAATGCAAGGGAGTGGGAGATGACACACTGATCTGTTTAAGTCATGTTACGCCCAAAACACACCCATGATTAAATGCCTTTTAAACCCTACTTTGCCTCCAGATTATGGGCCATTAACTAGCAACACTGAAGTTGGACACGCCCTAAATTCACTTGTGCGATGCCCTTTAAATCATGCGCCATAGATTTAAATATGGCCCAATATCATCAATCAGACAACTTAAATATCCTGTTGATTCTTTCAGTTCTGTCATAGTGAGTTTTCTCCAGGTGCAAGTATGAACTCATTAAGCAGCAAATCACTTTGAAGTCGAGATCTAGCATTTTAAGTTGATCCTTTTAAAAGTATTTCTTTACCTAACTCTTGCTCGATGCAAATTTGAGATTGAGTGTACCAAGCTGAGGAAAATACGAACTATACATATTTAATGATCACTCCACCAATCTATTACCCCTTTTGTCCCCCTCACCACCTTCACGGGCTTAAAATATCTTTCTGGAAAAAAAAAGCGAATGACCACATAGCAAAACATTTTTAATAAATGACAGAAGACAGAAATAGCTCAATTCAATTAATCCAACGGAAAAAAAGGTTAACGGGAAGCTTGTCGGACTACAGATTGTGGTAATCCTGGTGTCAGGGAATAAATAAACTAGTTAATGAAACTGTCACCTAATAGCAGATGTATCAAATTACCTTGTCAGACCTGTACTGATTTAATTAAAATTTGATCCCAGCAGCACCGTGCCTTAAAATAAAAGGATAGAGTTGTTAATTACCTTAATCCATAATATCGGAAAAATATATGAATCGAATCCCTTAAGGATAGACTTGGGTGTCTGACCAGACTTGAAATGAATGGATAAAAAGAATACAACTTTGAAATTGGAGAGAAAGTATGAATTATTGTGTTACTCTGTGGGCCATTTCAATCCAGGACATCATGTTCCACTGGAATGATTTCCCTGGAACCAATCAGTAGTGCTGTGCATAATCATGTAGATGGGAAAGGCTGACTGTATTTTCAAAAACAAAATAAGAGTCCAACAGCCTTGAAGGAGAGAAGGAAAGGAGGAGAGGTAAGGAGAGAGGAGACCCCAGAGTAGGACAAGAGGAGGGGGCAGGACAAGAAATAATGTAACAAAAGAAAAAAATGAAAAGAAAATGTGAAAATAGAAAGACGAAGGGGGTCAGAACAAGGAAGGAGGGAAGGACTGAATAGTAAAGAAGATAGCAGGCCAAAATAGTGATTGATATATACCTTTTTCTTTAGAAGAGGAGAGGAGAGTTATTGTAGTGACCTGTTTAAAATGGGAAGAGAGAATATGAGAGTAAGGATGAAAGTATAACAGACCCAAGACCTAAAAAGCAAAGGCACAGAAGAGCAAAATAAACTGAATAGGTGAAGAAAATAAATCTAGGATGCATGCAGGGGAGCAGGTAGGAACAAAAGATAATAGCAGAGCAAAGCTAAATAGATCTCTTGCATCTGTACCCTGGATAGGGAGATATGTATGTCTGCACAGGCCTGCCAGATAGATAGGACAGCACAAGATGAATGAGATGGGTAAATGTGCTTGTGCTCATCCTATAACCACCATGGACATTATGATGATAACAGCAGGTGTGTTATCAGCTGTGTATTAGTATGTGTGTGTTCTCTGAGTTTGTCTTTATCTGTGTGTGCGTCTGTCTGAAAATGCTGATACACTGTGGGGAAGATGTGTGTGTTGAGTTGTTGTATAGTTCTACTCAACAGAGAACCCTGTTCTCCCTATGTGAGTTTGTGGTGTTGTCGGTGGGCATAATTGGTCTCTTGTACCAATGGCCTTATTTAAATGACTGGGAGAACATATTTTCTTAACTTTTATTTTCAATTATTAAAATGGACATTTACAAACACAACATAGACTAAAACAACTGTTTCCCTTTCTAAAAGAGTAAAAGACAACATTCACTCCGCACTTTGCTAATGGACCAATTACAACAGACCGTTGATGCAAGGTCACAATACGGACTCCGTACAACAGAGGTTAGCTGAGATATTTTCTTAAGGATAGAATACCAAAAGTCAAAGAAAAAAAGAAGTCATAACGAAAATTGTAAAAAAATCCCTCACCTGTAATTAACAGATTTGATTTTGAATATGTTTTATTCAGGCTTTTCGCACAATTTGAGCCGTATACACACGTGTGCAACTTGTTATAAATACAATACAAACAGCCACGGGTCAATAATAAGCTATGTCGGCATTGAAAACATTTAAAAATATATATTTTAAAAGAGTCTCATTTATCCAGATGCGGTAGTCGCCCTCAACAGCATGATGAGTCATTTTGGCTTAGCAGGATTACCTGTTAGAAACCGTCATAGGTAGGCAAATAGTATTAACCTCTGTAATTAAAGGGCTAAGCCAAAATGACTACCATTATTTTAATCCTGGCTCCATGTCTGCTGGTCTGTGTATGTGTCATCATGGAAAATTTGGTCCTGGAGACACCTACTGTAGCGGGAACTACCACAAAAGTGGTTTTAATTCCGTGTATTAATGTCTGTCTGTGCATGGAAAGATTTTGTCAACATAATATCATAACAACCGTGCAAGATGCAGTCACAAAACTTCATAGGTGTGTAGTCTAGATCAAAATGAGGGAAGAGTTTTAAAATGGGCGTGGTCCAAGCAAGGGCACAAGAAGTAGTAGCGTGTCAGAGGTAGGGGAGGGGCCATTGCCAACCTTTTGATGTTTTTCAAAAAGATGCTAAGCAATATGTGAAACTACCTTATAATTCAATATTGAGACACGTGATATCTGTATGTTTTATAATATGTTTGTCTAGTGTGATATACCCCTGGCTTTTTTGTTGTTTTTATATTGGTATACTCTACACCGTATACTGAAACTGTATTATGTTCTTTTGTTTCATAAAAAAGAAAGTAGAGCTAAGTAGCCAACTAGAGAAAATTAACATTGCGGTGTGGGTTGGTTTTCTTCCTATCCTCCCCAATACTTGGAGACATCAGCTGCCACTGTGACTGTTGGTGTATTCTGTGTTGCGTACATTGTGAATATGAAGCTCGATATCATTATTTTTGACTCTGATGTATATTTTGCATACACAGCCTTTTAGCGTCACTCTGTTTCCTCTACATAAAACATGTAGGAAAAATATAAACCTCCCCCTCTAGTCTGTAAACGCTGAATTGTCAGGGTGAGTGACATTTATCTTCAATCTAACTTTACTTTCTCAACAAGTTGCTGTTTTTATTTTGTGCCTGTATATGTGTGTGTATGCGTTTGTTGGGCTTGAAAAAAAATAAAAAAAATAAAGAATGCTCCATCAAAGTTAGCCTTTGCCGTTTGCCTCACTTCTATGTATAGATCACAAGCAGCTTCTGAGACTGTTTGTTGCCTGGATCTGAGCTACGCAGGTACACTGTGGGGGGCAGATACTCATGTTTGCGCATCTCTACAGAGGTGTGTTTGTGAATAAAAATGTGTTGTTTACTTCTATATCAGTCACACCCCAGAGTAACTGACTCGCAAACCTGAACTTTGGGAACAAAGTTGAATTTCACTGTTAAAGAGGTCCAAATACAGATTTCCTGAAGAGCTCCAACAAATGATTACGTTTACACATAAGCATAGCAATCTTGTCAATCTATCCATCCATTCATCCAGCTAATAGTCTTAAATCATCTGCCCACAATATAAGCATATGCTTGCCTCCCGGGCTATATAACTGTCTGAACATTCAGGAGCAGCAAGATTATTATCATTCATATCATAGTGCATGTTGTGGAACTCGGCAGATGTTGAGTAAAAAACTGCTTATCCATGGCTCTATCTCTTTCAAGAATATATCCCCATGGTGACTTAAAAGAGACTGACTTCAAAAGCTGGAGGAGTCAGCCTGGAGTGTGGAACAGTGAGCTGACCAGCCAGATGCCAGTCTCCTTGAATCTCTCTCCAGCACCTCTATTATCTACACCCATCCGGCCTTTTGATGTTAAGACTAAAAGGAGCAAAACAAACAAAAAAAAATAAAACTCCTTAACTGGTCACACTCACTTCATTTGTTACTCTCTCAACTCTTTTAGTTTGCAGAAGACTTGACAAAAGAAGTCGACAGATGTTCTTTTGGACCTTTGGATGTAGAACTGAAATTAAAATTCAGCTCACTTTTGGCGGAGGAAAAAAAAAACTTTGATGATGCTGCAGCTATTGTGCACATTCTTCCATTTTTCTTTTTTGGAAACAGCATCTGAGATCAAAAGCATCTGGGTGGGCATTTCCCATGGCAGCTGTTGACTGACATTTGATGGCCAGTGTGGCTTGAAGACCCGCTGTCAACCTTCAGTGTTATTGACTGAAACTTGTCAGCCATATACTGTACAGAATATGGACGTAATCTCTGTAACGTCACCCATGGGCTTCAGAAGAGCCGTTGTGAAGCTCAAAGTGGGTGGCTCCTGCCATCGCCATCTCGGCAGTGACGACGCAGGCTAGCTGTAAAAAATGGTGGATTGTTGGTGGAGTCCAGTTGGCAAAATGACCAGGCTGTCAAACAGACAGCAATGAGTAGTTCTGTAAAATAAGCACTGTTAACATCCGGAGTACGCAGATGAGACAACAGCCTTGATTATGCAGATAGTAAACTGTCTGTTTTGCTGTTAGCATTGAAGTGATATTACAAACAATTGAAGTGTCAGCCCACACAGATATTGCACCAATCAAATTACAGACATTGACAATCAAATGATCATTCATGCTCCCAGAGAACCAAATTCACAAAACACAGAGGATATATATACTGATTTCTTTGTACAACTTAATTAAAATTGCAGTTTGACTTGAAATAACAACACTACCTCCCTGATATACAGCACATACACAACCACAACAGTCAGCTGTGCTATGTATATCAACAGTTTGTTTGGTCACACAGTAGGCACGTTTATTGATTTCATTTTTACAAATACGCAATCATGACTCAGCTGAATTCAGCTTCATCCCATTGTCCTTCATGTAGCTGTCATGACGGGAGTATCCCTAGCTGGTGTTTGTAAGCAAGAGTGCAGGGTGAAAGTGAATGATAAATTAACACTGAATCATGCATCTAAAAAGAAAAGAGAAAATAACACAAGAACAAGACAATAATGGATGTTTCAGAAACCTCTTCAGACTCCTAACTTAAATTGGATTTTAACTCCACAGAGTGCAGGTTGTAGATGTTTATTTTCATTCAATTGTCAGGCTCCACTGATGACAAGTTAACAGGCCCTGCCATAGAATGCAAATCATGTTGGCTTTCTCATTCTGCTGCCAGGTGGAGTTCTCAATATGTCGCTCAAGCTAAGCTTTCTTCCACTGCAGAGCCTACAAAATGCTTAATTGAAAACTGAAATGGCTCCATTGTCAGGCAGTGTTGTTAAGTCTCAGCTTCAATGCCTGTCATCCTGACAAGTTACCAAATACCTATTTTTAATACCTCTAGCACTTCTACAAATGAAACATGCCATTTCTATAATGCATCTATTTGTGTCGACAAAATCACATTACATGTAAGATAAATGAACAAAACCACTCTGGAATAGAGCTCTGACAAGGTTTGCTTTATGAGAAACTCTTATTGTACAAGCACAAAATGCTCGACTGGTGACCAGACCGGCCAATTTTCAGCTTGATCGGCCATGACTAGTCGGCGACCGATCAGTCTTAGATATCGCAGATTTTGTGTAAATGTACACTTATACATGCTCTGATCAATGGATCATGTCAGGCCAACACTGTTACAGTCACACACACACATTCAGTAACTTTTTAGACCCTCTTAGCTTCATTATTTCTAAAAAGCAACTAGTACAAATTTAGTGACTTATTCAGACCATCAGGGAACAAGCAAGAAACATGTTTTAATATATTATATTGTAATTCATTCCAATGTATGCTGTTCGGAGTTATTGTTGGCTCTTCTGCCAACAGTGTTAGGTCTTTCTATCCTCTTGTGCCGCTCACCAGAGAAATGGGAGTTGATATAATACACCTTTACATTCTTGTAAACAGATACAGACTCATACATAGTTTTGTATAAAGAAATTCATAGTTTGATAATAGGCTTACATACATAGAAATTAGTTTAGCTGATTCCTGTTAGATACGTTCATAATTTATGAACATACAATGGAATTTTCCATTATAGAGAAGTTACAAAAATGTTTGTGTTTGCTGTCAATTATAGTAGAAAATTTGAATCTCCCTACAAAAATCACATCTCGATCAGGGCCGGAATGGGACTCATTTTCAGCACAGAGTTTCATGCCCAAGGCGAGACAATGACCAAACCAATTATGCAGAATAAATATAATTGAACTGTATTTTTACTGTTAGTCTACTACTTCCTTTCAATTGTGGTCCTTGTAAGTGGGTTACAACAGCTTCCCTGTGCCTTTCACAAAGAGGATCATACTGGGCACATGACTGAGTCATGATACTGCCTTTAAAACTAAATTAAAAAATAAATAATAATAATGGTTAGAATTTTTAGAATAGAAGTTCCCCCTCCCTACAAAACAAAAGTGTTCTGATTGTCTTTAACATTGAGCAGTACTACCTGCCTACTCATGAGCAATGGGCTCATGGCTGGAGCTTGGTACTGCCTCTTTTCACCACCTGCAGCAAACTGGTCTACTTGTATATCATATCTCATAACTTGTAACGTGGTAACAGGCAACAGGTGTAATCTAAGTACTGCGTGATGTCCTACATCATCGTGTGTCAGAGGTCACACATGTGTCAGCTTGGTACTGTGCCTCCTTCACTGCATGCAGCAAACTGGTCTACTAGCTGCTGCTGTCTGTGGCTCAAAGGTAGAGCAGGTCATATTTCATTCAGAAGATTGGCAGTTGAACCCCAGCTCCTCCAGTCCACGTCAATGTGTCCTTGGGCAAGACACTCGACCACAAGCTGCTTGTGAAGGCTTCACCTACTGTGAATGGTTAGTTAGTCCTGATGGGCAGGTGGCACCTTGCATGGTAGCCCCTGCCATGACTGTATAAATGGGTGTGAAAGGGTCAATGACATGTAGTGTTAAAGCACTTGGAGTGGTTGGAAGAATAGAAAGGCGCTATACAAGTACAAGCCCATTTACCATTTACACGGCACATGTGTCCAAGCAGAGCTAGTCATGGTTGAATTAGTCTACTGCTGGATGCTGTCGTCTCATGTGAAGCTGATGTTGAATAAAAGTTAAAACTGTACTTGCAATAGTCAGGAGGGTTTTTTAGAGACTTTAATGCGACAGCCTATATGATTTAGTTATAAATCGATTGTGTTCACCGATCCTGTCACTGACCCATGCCGTCCAACAACCAGTCTGGCCCACCGGGGATCCTCCCGTTTCTCCGGATTAGTCACTCTGACCCTGATCTCAACTATAAGTGGCTCCCCTGATGACCGTTTTCTACATTATAATTCCACTTACTGTCATGTAAATCTTGCCTTACAAGAGAAGACACAGAAATTCAACATTGCGTGCTGAGAAGTAGGTGTAATTCTTCCTGAGAAGAGAGAAAAGGATGGCAAAGAAGGCCTTGACAGCTCTGAATGTTCTCTTAACATACACACTTGTGCTTTGACCACCTGCTATGCCCTCCTTCTATTGTAGAGAGATGAACTGATAGTGGTGAGATTGTTGAGGAAATTTTTCAAAGACAGAAAAATCTCTGAGGCAGCAACTTGGTTATAGTCAGTCTTTCTCTAGTAGACCAACGGATGCTTTTGAACATACAGGAATTCATCAAAGTCAGTTGCTTTCTGATGCAAAACAGGCATCAGTTTTCTTAAGGGTATAGATTTGTGTGTTGGTGTAATCCCATTTTCAGAGCGCGAAACACAGCCAGCCACACATGTTAATGTTAATGCTTATGCACAATAGTGCGCTATGCATTTTTTTAGCATGTGTGCTTAAAATGTTCAGTGCTTATGTGATTTGAGCAACGCTTGATTTGTAGGATTTGTTAACACATTTACATGTGTATCTATCCTTTGATTTTCCTGTTGTTTTATCAGTGATGAATACTTTCTTGTCAACAGGTACAGTTTCTGTTCTTTAAGTGATACAAGTGGCCATAAAACAAGTGTTGTGACCTTTTCAGAGAAAATACGTTGTAACAGTCCACGTTCTATTACATTGTTAAAACTACCCTAAAAGAACAGCTCTAAGCACTCTTGAGTTGTATTGCAAAATTTGTGGACACATTTTCCAGAATACATTCTCTCCCTGTGCAGCCGCTCAACATCTGTAATGCCAAAAAATAAAACATTGATCAACACATTGCATGTGAAATTAGCCAGAAGGCAACCATAATCCCTCTGCACCGATGAGGACAACACAAGAATACTGCAGGCAGATTATACACATTCAGTGTGTGTGTGGGTGGGGGCTGTCTTCAGCCATTAGACTATAGATCCATAGCATTGAAATATTAAAATAAATTGAATTGTCCAAAACGAAATCCATGTAAACATCTTAACGCTTGATGCGAAACACCTTGCAGGGTTTGGTTTTACAGAGATGGAAAAAACAGCTGATGGATCACATATCTTTCATTAGACATGGCCAGCTAACATTACTTTGCCACAGGGGGATAGTTTGATACTGCAGGCTGAGAAGTGTTTACATGAATGCCCAGCAGCAGAATGCCTCGTTTTGTAACAATAGGGAAGAGATCCGTTTTGATATTTCCATTCAACAGAAGAAGTTGGAGAAATAAAGAAATAAACAACACAAGGTGAAATAATAATATGTTCAACTGATAAGAACTGGATCATTGCCAGAAGGCAATATGATGTCCCCATCTCTCCAAGGGAGCCACCAAGTTGAGATCTACATTGTGACACCTGCAGCTCCCTACATGAAGCCTCAGCATGTGAGGACACCCTCACCCCCAGTCCTTGACAGAACAACCAGTATTGCCATAGACAATTTGGCTAATAGCAGCTTTTGTAGGGGCCACCATAATAAGGCATCCTGGTGGGTAACAGCTTTGTATTGCTGGTGAAAACTGAGGTAAGCTGTCCATGTGAATCGCTCAGTCATCAAAATGCCTTTTGAAATCGTAACAGTCCCAAGCAACGGCATGTCCATCAATTGCACACCTGTGGCTACGGGGTGTGTGTCAGTCTTTTATTATTATACATGTGTCAAGCCATTGTGAGGAGCGTCAATGTCTGTGTCGCTGCAGGGAAGTGTGCTCTGCCATTACAGTATCATGTGGCCTTGTCTAATTGTCTCACAGCATTTTTTCTTACCATTCATCGCCCCCGAATGAAAGGGAGAGGAGATGGGGTGTGGGGACTGTTGAATCTGCATAGCATACGTGTGAGAGATTCAGAATTCAAGGTGGGAGCAGTGAGCAGGAACAAAGCCACATCAAAATGAAAAGGAAATACAGGGAAGGAGGGAGAGGGAGACGTTCTAACTATTATGCTAAAACAATAATACATGTGAGGGTCAATGTAATAAATCTGCATTTCAGATTCAAACAAGAGACGAATGTGTGTGGTACTAGTGTAGAAGCTGTCTCTTGTGTGAACACAGAGCACTGCTCGGATATCACACAAAAGAGAGACAAAAGAGGAAAAGAAAAGAGCATATTCCTTTTGCTCATTTAGGACTTGGGGGGAGACAGACAAAAGTTAAAGACAACTATCCATAGAAGAACTTTGTCAAATAATCACTACTCCTTCTTCTCTACATTCTGCTCTTCATTTTTCCTCTTTGTTTGGTCTCCTTGTGTCTTGCACTTGTTTTTCTTCCATGATTCGTAGTGTACTGTCAACACCTGCCATATTTCTCTGACAAGTTGCCATTAAGTGCAGAGAGAAATTTGTTTTAAATTGAATACTGAGAAAGCTCTCAGAGTGTTTCTGCAGGACTGTCAAGCTTTAATTAAAGTGGCATAACAAACATGTTTTCCTGAAGAACTCAACAATAAAGGTCCGTTCAGAGCGTCTAACTGTGAACCCTTGATAATGGCTGACACTGTATTGCCGGCAATTCATAGGACAGGCTCGACGTGAACGGTAGACATCAAAGAAAAACAGGCATAATAAAGTCTATTCCTGTTGCCTATGTAAAGTAGCTGACATGTATGTGGGTGAGTGTACATGCAATCTTAACCAAATATTCCATGATTGCACTACAGGGATACAAGGACACAATAAATTTCACTAATGCAAGTACATATATTTACTGTATATATACGTGTGTTTTCCTCTTTGTTTTTCGCAGAGCCATTAAAGAGATACCGCTTCCTTCCTGGTTGATTCCTATTCCTATTTCTACTCCTTTATGAAAAGAAACCATCTTTGTAATCTTTAAATCACACAAAACCCTACTGACCCATTTTAATTACCGATTCAAGAAATGCTATACTTAATGTAACTTTTCAGTCTGAACATTTCACTTTGAGAAACAAACACTCTTAAACAGTCACAATTAATATTTTAGCTGGTAAGGGGAGAAGACGACATAAAAGCAGATAATACACGTATTTAAAAGTCTTTATTACAGTTTTTGATTAGCATGCAGTGCACTCTGCAAGCTTTCATGAATTCTCCATTCATTAGAAGATGTAATGAAGTCTTTTTTGTAATTTGGTCCATCAATAATTTGGAGACCTCACTGAATGGTCTCTAGAAATGGTGGCTATGAGAAATTCTACATCATTAATATTGCATTGAACTCTTTCAGGCTTATTAGCAAGGCTAGGTCCTTAATGAGCCAATAGTCTTTGTATTATCAATATTTTATCCTTACGTAGCTTCGTCGATTGAGATGGCTCGTCAAGCGCTAATGTTAATGATCCTGAACATGAGGGTCAGGAAGGTAATGGAGAACTGTTTTCAGCCATAAGAATAACTAAAGATGAAAATGTTAGAATATTATCTCTTTTCTAAGTTTGTAATTGTCACTTTAATTGTGAAAAACGTTTCAAACTTTCATATCAGTTTTACTGCGGTATGCAAGATCTTTTTGATGGAGATATAGGAGTAGAAATGTTGCACCCTGATGTGGCACCACACAGTTTAAAAAAAAACAACAACACTATTTCAAGTGCAGCTTAATTTCTCTGTCACTTTTATTTGAATCTGGACAAGAGCCATATGGGTGTCTGTTCTATGTAATGCAAAAGAGGAGTCTTTCATTTCCTTGCAGCATTCTAATCAAAGCTCTCCTAGTAATTACTGACTGAGGAGAGTCCAGGTACTGGCAACAGAGTCAGGGGCATTCATACGCTCTTTAATAGTGCCACTTGTTTACAAGCCTGAGTCCACCTACACACACCACTAATGGGCTGCACATAGCACAGTCATGAATATGCATTCTCACCTTGGCTGCTAGTTTGAAAAACTAGACCACAGAATGAAAAGGAACAACAAATGGCTTCTCTCTGTAATTGGCTGTCAGCAAAGGTAATATGTAAATCTCAAGCCTTTATACCCGTGGCATTGTATTGAATGGAGAGCTGCTTTTTGATACCTGTGAATAGGCCTTGATCAGACTGCAGTCACTTTGATAAGACTACCAAACTTACCAAACAGCTCTATAGCAAGTATGTGGTATATGCCTGTGTGGGTTTTTGCTGTCAATTGATTTGCTGTCCAAAACAAAACTTTGTTCCTGTTGCAATCGTCTGCATGATTACGCCTTTTCTGTCCAAAGTCATAACTGAAATTATTGCTACAATGTAAAAAGGAAATTAAAAGCTGCTAAAAGAAAGTACATTAAATATGTGTGGTATCAGAAACAATTGAGATGCTGGGCGTCACAAAAAGCAACCACAAATTTGAATAACCACCACCATTAATTGAACATTGAACACACCCAGACAGAAACTTTTTTCATTTACCAAGTCAAGTCTGTCAGCATGCAATGATGGAAAACAATAAAGATGTTATCCTCTACACAGCACCCTGACAGCTATTGAGCTGTCATTATATGATCATGAAGTCATTTCCATGCCTAACTTGAAAGCATATTATTATGATTAAAAACAACAGTGAAATGTCAATCAATGCCATGCCATTATTGCCTCATATTCTGTCTCTGGAGATACCCGCATGCTCCGGTTTTGTTTTACTCTCCATTTTCTATTATGATCCTATTATCATCACAGTGGGGGGCATTTTATTGCATGCAATCCCAAAAACCTGGGCAAAAAAAAAATATATATATTTTTTTTTAAAGAAAGATGTAAGGTCATTTATAGTATTAGTAGAAGTCATTTGTTTTGGTCCTTAACAATCTTCCAAAAAGATTGCACATCAAAATAAATGTGTTTCAATAATGCATTGAATTAAAGGTGAAACAAAAAATATTGACTGACAAGGTGTAGGCTAAAGCTTAAGCTTATTATGAGCATATACCCTTTTAAAATAGCACATTCTAATAGGAAACCCTTTCACTACTAGGTTTGTCAACCATCCTAGACAAGCCGGATGTTTGTGTAGGCAAAAAAAGAACATTTTTGATGAAAGGGGTCAACTACATTCATCCACAAATAGTAAGCTACAGTGACCAATCTAATATTTGATTCAATTATATATTATATTATAGACCATAATATTGCGTTGAGTATTTACATAGGAACTCTATTGTGACTTATAGGAGAAGCATGTCTGTTAGGAAAAAACCTCCAGTGTTATTACTAATTAGAGTTGTTCACGCCTTAATAATCACAAAGTAAAATCTGATTGGTGGAGTCTTGCCTATCATCGACTAGCCTGCTTGCTTTTTGTTGTTGTAAATTGGTCCCGGACCCTAATTACATTCTGCCTTCCTTAGCAACAAATGTCAACAACCCAACTGTCAGCATATTGTGATTACAATACTTTTAGTGCACAAAAACATGTGACTGTTTCCAACAAAGCATGCTCACGTATTACAAGTGAAAAGAGCATAAAGAAAACATACATATGCAAAATCCTTTTTACTGTATAGGACCTCATTACTCATAGTAAGAGGCTAATTGAGAAAATATGATTCAAGGCCTTCAAGGGCAGATTTCTTAGGCCTAAGCAGGTTTAACCATCCTGTGGTCCACAAAATTAAATCAAAAGGAACCCAGAAGGAGTGCTTTCAAAAACATATTTATTTCTGAAACTTATATTCCAGTTTTAAATTACTACCGCCAACAGTACTACGAGAGAAAATTCAAGACACACTATGTGCACTGAAACATTGCTGACTGCATGGTCATTATTGCATGTAAAAGACCTTGACTCGGACTCCAGAGTGGTTAAAGCCGCCCAGGGTGCATACCTTATCTGCATATGCGTGGCTCTGCATTTCTCCTGCTTAAAAGCATGGGAGCTCGCTAATCAGACTTCCCGGGTCAAAGGTTGCAGAGCTGGAGGAGAGAAGGCTCCTCCTGGGAAGGGCAAGACCAGATGTGGCTTTCCTTCACATCTCTATTTTCCATCATACCTACCCACTAGACCTACGAGAGTAGCTAAGTAAACTGTTTAGGGATCCATGATTTCTGTATTTTTCTCCAGTATGTTGAGGTGTTGAAGCTTTTTCTGGGGTATATGTTACATTCAAACACAACCACTTCAACAGTTGCGTCTGATAAAGGTTTTGTTAATGCTGTAGTTGTTAGTCAAAAGATTTAGAGATGATAATAACAGCCATGACATCTCCCTGGTCGCAGTTCATTTATGCTGTTGTGTAGAATGAAATGGGAAAAGCCCCTTTTTAAAGTTGGTCGTATTCTATAACACACATCATCAATTACTAAACTCTGTCTCTTTGATTTATAAGTGGTCCATGAGCAATATCCCACACAGGGGCAGCCTCTTCATCATCTTCAATTTTAGAGAGAGGACATCTGTATCTGCAAAGACATGCTGAGTTTGCCTGTTTTAAAAAACTCTAATAGCAAAAAGCTGAGTATTTGGGATAAAGGCAAACAAATGTTTATGCATACGGTTTGTGTGTACAGTCTAAAAGAAATAGCATTGCCGACATAAGTACCACCAGGCAGAATGGTACCAAAAATAATGATTTGAGCAGATCTGTTGTGTGATTGCAGAAGCATGGCAGGCACAGGGTGAGAGCTGAGGAAAGCTTGAGGCCAATCTTAACCCACAACATACTGCTCGGAATGAAATATATTTCAAAACCCCAACTAACAGCATTATCCAATTTCCGTCCATAGCAGTAAGAGATAATAAAGCGAGCAAATGTGAATGTAAATGCTCTGGTAGATGATGCATAATTGCCCTATTAATTGCTTGTTTGCTGGGCTTTGGTACAATATCTCAGAGCTTGTCCCAGTGGGGTGATACACCCCTCTTCTCCCAGCCTTTTCCCACTCTTCTGTCCTCCATCTTCCTGTAGCCTGTGTTTATGTACTGAGGCAGAGAGCAGAAGTCTCATCACCATCATTTGGATGAGAGATGGAGTCATCATCAGCCAAGTCCCATCGCTGCGGCCCAACCACAATTGGTAGAAGGGGGGGTGCTATGTTACCATGACGACCACATCAAATTAGTCAAAGTGAGTCCAGTCAAGCCCAAAACTTGAGTTTTTGTATTGTATTTTTTCCCCTTCTATAACCGTTCGAATATGCTAATCTATCAGCAGCAGTAGCAATGATGGTGGGGAGGAGGGTGCTGGGTGAAGAGGGGGGATAAAATTGTAATAAGGCAGCTGTGAGGGACACCAATCTGCTGGGAAAGCTACTTTATGCAGAAATCCAATTTAAGAGATTGGCTTAGCGACTGAGTCATTGAAGGTAAATCCAATGGTAATTATAGGTAAATCAAAGGTGAAAGTATGCAAAACACTCCCGTACACAACTCTCCTCATGGACTCTCTCTCTCCACCCCCCCGCTATACTCATTACATATCACTGTGTTGCTTACCAAAGACAGACAGGCGCAGGGTGCATGGCATTAAATATAAGCATAACCATGAATTTTAGCCTTCATGGCTTAAAGGGACTTGACACTAATGCGACGCCTGGCATCAAGTTAAAGAAAGTTTGGTAATTAAAGAATATTCTTTCATCTCGATTCCACTGGACAATTTAAATATTATCTTAATACCTTTGTCCCTACCAATGAATTTCATCCCGTTGTAAAGGTGAGAAATCAAGCAAGGATATTTTTCTGTCTTAGGCATCTGACTTATGAAAACAGCCCTTTCTCTTCTAATTGCCAACATACTATATCATTAACTAGGGCTGAGGCAGGGATAATGATGATAGCCAACTTTCACACCTCATGCTGGGTAACCGCCAACTTCCCACTTCCCACTGGAAGGGGATGAAAGGCAACAAAAACATTAGCCAAATAAATCAACTTATCAGACAATGGCAAATAAGAACTAAAAAAAGGTATTTTTTTGACACTTGGCCATATATTCCATGGTTTGACATTATGGACTGACATTCCTATTTGTTTTGCCCTCTGAGACTCATAGGAGGAGTAATTTCTCATATTGTAGATGGAGGGCTGATAAATAGCTGAGCTAACGGCTAACAAGTCATTTGTCCTGACCTTTTATTTGAGGCTAAATCAATATTCTGTTAATATGCCACTAACAGGGAGACGCCTTTCATTTGTTTGGTCCTCAGTTCATTGAAAACTGTAAAGGTGAGTGATACATGGGACCACCACTTAAATTAAGAATTCCATCATTTAATTTCTGTTTTGGAATTTTCAATCAATATAAGCTGCTCTCTCTCAAAAACCAGAGAAATAAGTCTCAAACTTGTGATATCGAGTATTAAGTCTGCAGCTGCTCCATAGACAAAGAATGAGAGACCCACATCAGGTTTGTTTTCTTTTTTTTTTTTTATCCGAATGAGCTTTATTGTATTGTAGTGTTCTCAGTGTAGTGTTCTCAGTTCTGAAACAAGAAGTACCCACATACTCAGAACATTACCCTGAGAGCTCCCAGTGTGATTTATAACATCTCTTTGTCTACAGAACAGTGCCACACTTGATACTTGATGATATCACAAATTTGAGTTTTAGTTTTGTTTTTTTGTTTTTTTCGGTAAAGAGTTTTGGCATGTGTCAGACTACATAAATAGCATTTGTGAATTTATAGGTGTAGGTATACTTCTCCTTTAATGTCACAACTGCAAAGAAACTAGAGAAACTAGCATACGGCACTAGAGTACAAACAAGAGGAAACACAAGCACAGAAATTCACACATCAACATTTATTTTGCACCAAATGCAGCACTGCTTGGGGTTTTCACATCCACACAATCTGTTCTATCTATACAATAGTTTGCCAGATTTTCCCCTGACAGGCTAAACTTAGCACACCTGTGGATCGCGTATACTCTTTTCTGTTTCTCCTTTGATAACCTTATGACATTTTGACTTCTTTGGCTTAGATGTGATTGTGAGTGATATAATAAATGGAGGCCTACGGTGCTGCTTCACTATGCGAGTACCGCCACTGTTTAGAGTCTAGAGTAACAATAAGTCAATTACAACATAAACTGAAGGGTATTTCAGTGCCCTCATATATATTTAGTGTGCATTATTTGTTCATGTCTCTTTTTCATTTCCTTGGCTGAAATCGGAGGGCTGTGTATTTGGTTACACCTCTTGGAAAATAGTGTCAACTCTGTAATAAAACAGAGGCAACCCTTTGACAGAATAATTTATTTAAGTTGTCAACATTGCATTTTTTCCTATTACAGTCTATTTCCAAAACCTTCAACTGTGTAAACTGTGGGAGAGTCTCATGAAAAAGTCAATCAGATTCCGGTTAACATTTGGTCAAAGTTACCCCTGATCGCTGTCACTGGGGAAAACTGTGCCAGCAAGCTGATTGGAATCTAAAAGGCTTGGGGAATACTAGGAGAGGTGTTTGGAAATGCATAATACAATGTTGTGATCAACAGCTTGGGTCAATAGACAGACTGATAAAAGCATGGCTGCATTCATGCATGCATCAAAGACAGTTTTATAGTCAAATGATTTGGTTACAAAGCCACCTGGTTAATCTCCAAGGGGTTTGGGAGGGGAGACATATCAACAGGCCTGGTGTTATATTCTGTCCCCACGTTATTTATTCTCTTTCTCTCCCGAGAGTAACATAAAGAGATTGTGAGTGGGATCGAAGAGGCCCTGCAGCTGCATAATGGAGATTTTGAGCCACCAAAACATTTCTGCAAACATGCGTTGAGATCACAAATGCCAGCCTCCCTCATAGCACAACAACCTTGTATTGTCAGTGCATCCCTACTTGTCTGCATTTCTACCCTTCTCACTTACCTCCACTTCCCAATTTATATGTAAATTCCTTCGTCCTTAAACAATGCACATCTACCCTTTGGTGGCAGAGACCCAAAAACGTACAATAAAAAGCCTGAGCCCTCATCGAAAGCAGCCATGTGAGTCATTGCAATTTAGTACTTTAACTGTGGCCTTGTGAAAACACCTAACGACACCTAAGAGTGTAAATTTTCTATCATCAGTTGCAGTTTGGGACTAAAAATATCAAATGTTGTAACAGCCAAACGTGGCAATAAAAAAGAGAAGGGAATAGGAACAAGCTCTCTGTTAAACAGGTGAATGGGTACTACAGTCTACATCAGTGTTCCAATTGCAATTTTCACTGACTCAGCAGTAGGGCTATAGGGGAAATCATGGGCGCAACATTTTAGGATGATGTTTCATCTTCTACTAGACAAATTTTACAGTTAAACTAGATATTGCACAAACTAGACTCGACTCTATCCACCCATACATCCATCTATCATCCATCTATCATCCATCCGTCTAACTGCTTAACAATCTAGTGGTCAAATACTGTACTGTTGATTTCACCCCTTTCTATAATTTTCTATGTGAAATTAATTTTACAGTATGATAAATGCTACTATCACCATGCACATACTAGAGAACCACACCAAACCATCACCATGCACCCCCACACCACACACACACACACACACACAAATCGATTCATGATCCTCCAAAGAGAACTCAATGATAATGATCATTTATTAATACATTCATTAAACATTAATCAACATTAACTAATGTTCTTAATGATTTAATACCCCCAACTATATGTGGAATTCTTTGTTTGATCACACAATATTGTAGTTGGTGTAACAGCACCTGTTAAAAGCAGAGATTCTAATGGTACTGTTCAAAACAGACATTTTATTTGCAGGATTAACCCCTGCTGAGCTTGAGGGCTTTGAAAAAAAAATTACTTGATGAGAAAATTCTCAGAGCTTGCAAGCTTTATTTGATGCCCTACCACTGTGAAGTAAATGGCCAAACAATACTTTGACGAATTTGTTTTTAAAGTTTTCTTTTTGGATACAACCCCACGGCTCAAACTGCAGAGCCTGTCAGCAGATGTTGGTCAAAAAGTGTTAGCTTCATCAAACATTTATATTTCACCACTTACAGAGAACAAGCTCTCTTTTAAAGCATGGAGTGCTAAAACAGTGGGAATGATTTGAATGTTTAAGTTCCAATTGAGATAAAGCTTAATAGTTTTGATGGATGTTGTCATTGTGAGTTTATTGTCCTCATTTGCATGGTTAGATGACCTTGACCACAGATATCCATCCCAAAAATACATCCGCATGAGGTTGCACAATTTAAAACCTTATTTGCACATGTAGAATATATGAGTAACTGGCTGAGGAACGGGGACTGGTGTGTTCTACGGAGCAGTAAACGATGTTGAGAGGCTCTGCTGTGGTGTTGAGCTAATACAATTTGTTTCCTGTGCCTCTGCTGCTTTGCAATGCAGGATTAATTTTCTGCTTTTACTGCTCTGCATCTATCCATCTGAAAGGGGGTAAGCCACCAGCCACCAACAGAAACGCTGAGACAAGTGTCGAGCTAGGCTCAGCACTCTGTCTTCTTACACTGTACACGCACATGCAAGGGCACGAGCACGCACATACACATGCACATTTCTGCTGTGTGTATGGTGAGCACTTTTACAAACGCTCCATTGCTCAAGCGCAGAAAGGGATTAATGTTTTGGCAGCTGGCCCTCCAGATCAGTTCAGTTCAAAATGCCCACCTCATATGCCCTTCCTTCAATACAAAAACACATCCTCAGCATCATTTCATCTACATTTGCCTCTTTGTCAGCACTCATTCATAAAGGCAGACAATGAATTGTGCAGCTCAGATGAAGAGAGGAGCAAATGGAGAATGCAAGCAGAGATGTTGGATACAGAATAGAGAGCGGCGTGAAGAAGAGGGATTCAGCAGGGGAGAAATACAAGAGTGTGTGAAACGGGAGAGAAGATGAGAAATCAGAGGGAGGAGGAGAAGGCTCGCAGATAAGGAGGGCCTCTGAGAAGCCAGGCAATAATAAAAAAAAAGGTTGGTGTGTGGGATAGAACCATGGTCAAACTCTTTACCTCTCTAGATGACGGGAGGCAAGTCTCCAATTCCAAATCTTAAGTTCCCTGTTAGAATCAACAACTGAGACAAGTAGCCTATGAACAACTCTGTGTGAGTGTGAGCGTGAGTGTGTGTGTGTGTGTGTGTGTGTGTGTGTGTGTGTGTGTGTGTGTGTGTGTGTGTGTGTGTGTGTGTGTGTGTGTGTGGGCACAAGTTGAAATACCTTTGACTTCACTAACAACTGCCTCCCATGAAGTACTAATGTATGTCTCTGTGGATCAGCAACTGCTTTTCTACTTATAAATATTCCCATAGGGTATACATTGATCAAATTTGTCATCATATGCATGTTCAATATCTTAAAAAAGTATTTATCAAAGAATTACAGCAGTAGAGATCAGATGCTTTTATTGTAGTATGACTTATCACCGGCTACTAACATAAATTATGCAGTAGCACCCCCTGTGGTGATAGTAGCTCATACAGCTAGATTACTGTAGAAGTGCACCAAAGCCATACAAATTGCAACACGGCCAGTTAACTGCTGCTCAACACATTATGATTTACATCTCCTCTCCTCTTATTTCATCAAAGATGTATATTACCACATCTTTGTATGCAAGTGTGGGTTTTGTAGTGCCCATTTCTTGCCCTAACTCTTCACTGAGGAAAACACAAGTTTCTATTCTTGATTGCCACTCGTTATAACACACTCAAGATCTAATTGAAGGGTGAAGAGAAAAAGAAAATAATTTGTTGCCGGAGAAGACCTCTACCTTTAAAAGTCTACACATGAGATCATGCCTTTGGAGATTTTTGATATATATCATTCAAGCAGCTGGGTTTTTCTTCCTGCCTCTGCTGTACACTCTTAAATACATTTCAACACAGTTATTCCACTTTATGCAGCTGACTAAACAGGAGACCAACACAGATGGACCCCAAAAACACTAAAAGTATCGTTCTTTAGTGCCGGGAATGATTTGAAGTACGACAAATTACACAAAATCAGTACTCTTTTGCTACAAGGCGTACATTTGAAATTCAGTTAAAAGATACCAGGACACATAACTTGCAGAAAACAGCAATTTGAATGGACCACAAAGGAATTCATCAGTGCTTCAGTTTGCAGTTTTGCTATTTTGCTGTTCTCAAAAAGTCAGTAATAACTGAAATCGCATAAACAACCATTCCTGCATGCTGTACTTCCCTAATTAAATATTTTTGCTGTTACTACTGAATAGTCTATTGACTGTAATAGTCATAACACATTAAAAATACCTTTGCAAGGCGTAACACCAAAATCCAGGATTTTTCACATATGTATCCATAACACTTGAAAAGAAGATTGAAATGGTGCTTTATACTTAAATTTTGTACTTTACTCCAACATTTCACAGGCATTCAACCTCTTAGTTAGGAGCCAAGTTATTAATGTGCTGTGCTCAGCTAGTCACACACACGCACACACTTTTTTGTGAAGGACGTTTCATAAAGCAGTGCATTATTGTTATTAGAGCATCGGCGCTGTGCCCAGTCGCTAGTGCCGGGTTGAGCGGAAGCAGTCATTAAATTTAAATTGAGCAATATTTTTCTTTTGATGCTTCGGGAGCTCATGTAGGGTGGATTCATATTGGCTTGGCCCTTGTTGTTTATTTGTTGCATAAACTCAACTTTATTTGCCTCACCCATATGAATGTGTGCATTCATCACTGGGACACTTTAATAAACCTGATGCATGATGCTAAATTGCTAACTTATTAGCATCTAATTTATAATGCATTTTATTGGTTGAATGTAATTTCTAATCTAAAATGGTAAAACAAAGGAGCAGCTGCATTATTCAACCGAGCAATGGTTTGAGGGAAATTAACATGCTTCCACATTAAAATAAATTGATAGAGGGACGTATACATGTGTACGGTATGCTTGGAAACAGGTGCATCTTGCATATTCAAACAGCTCCTACAACAAGCAGTTATTATAAAGGAGGCTGCAACATGTATTAATATTCCTGCCCTCCTCCTCTTCAGTTGGACAGGTTCACCCTCCAACACTTGCCAATCATCCTGCAGTGTACTTTGAAATAGTCTTTAGCCTAAGGCTGAAGATACTTGTGTATCTAAAGCCACCACAGGCTCTGACAAAGCAGACGGTCGGTACAAGACATTGCAGTATTAATAGAAATACCAGTGTTCACACATGTTTTTGCAAAAGCATTGTCCGCGACATATTCGGCTGTAACACCTCTTTCTTATTGCTTTCTAACATTTGTAAGCTTGGCCTTACAGTGTTGTGTCTGGCTGGAGCGCAAGCCTGAGATTTTCTGCATCAAAAAGTTGGCTTTTTCATCTTTGAAAACCTACGTACCTTTACATTTTTATCGTCATATTCAAATCTTGACATTAAAATAGGAAAGGAAAAATCAGTTGAGTAGAAAATAAATATCAATTTTATTTCTACTCAATTTAAAGAAAAAAACAGATAAAGACAAGATCAGACATTAATGTTGCAATATCTGACCTGATCATAATGCTAATTTTTATCACCTTAAAGAAACTGCATACTATGTTTCAAGGTGGTTATTTTGATGTATTAGAGATTCCTTTAGTTCCTCATGGTGTTGTTCATTCTTATCTTAGATGCCAACAGAATAAGAGAGCACCTCTCCTATTATCCATTCAGTCAAAGACTGGCAAAGCAGTTAACTGCATGGCTCCTCTGCCCCGCATGCTTTGATCTTCTTTTGGCATTCTTTCAGTCTCAACCCCGTTTTCATCGGCGTGCATTAGCTAACAAAAGAGAGCATAGAGAGGACAGATATCTCCCTGAGAACGGAGGGATCTGCACCTAGGGACTTCAAAGTAGGCTTTGAAGTTGGGCAGGAGACAGCAGCACCCACAGAAGACAGGAGCTGCTGCACTGTCCTACTGCGTCATTAACTCTTGACTGCTAGTCAGTATACTTAGTTATTGAACGAGGTGTGACTCCTTTATTGTGTTTTCTGCAGACTGATTCATTTCTTTGTTAGAAACTAAAATCTTTTAAATTCAGCACCAGTCTCAAAATATTTCAAGATCAAGGAACATACTATCAAAGAATAAAAAAATGCAGTGACAAAGTAAAAAAACACCCTGTTGTTTTCTTTATTCTCATAAAGGATCTTATAAAAGGAGTTAAAATGACTACTCGTAATGGCATTGTCTGTTTGTTGGCGGATTGGTCCACAACTTTTGTCCAGACAAGAAATATCACATTATTATTGGAAAGCTTGCAGTAAAATGTTGTTCAGTCATTAATGGTCCGGATCAATCCAAATGACTTTGGTAATCATATCCTCTAGTGCCACCACAAGGTTCAAATTTGTGGTTTTGAGTGTAACGATAAATATTACCATAAAATAAACAAATTCTTGCATCAACACGCTAACCTAACTTAATGGTGAACATGGTTAAATAATACCTGCTAAACATGCATCAGCATGTTCACAAAATTCATTGTGAGCATGCTGATGTCAGCAGAGTCCGTACTGTTGCAGACAAGAAATGCATCTTTATGAACTCTTTAATTGCAGTTACTTATTTACTGCATGTAACACAGTAAAACAAGCAGTAAGAATACTCAGTACATTCTCAATACTTTAGTGACAGGTGTGATTTACAGTCTATTATTTCACCTCATGTCTCCCTTTCAACATGCATTTAAACTTACAGTTGCACAGCACATTGCTGTTTTTAGTTACGAGGTATTGTACTTATAATGACACTGGAGATGACAGTGATGGTGACTACTAGCAGTTGCTGATTCTCTGTAGTATAATTCACCTGGGCATTTCTATTTTTGCTGTTGTTTTTATAATGAAATGTCCGTGAGAGTTTCACTTGTTAACATTGGGTGTCCAAGATCAAAGGTGTCAGTTTAATTGTTTTATTTGCTGCTTAATAATGTGTGTTTTGTCAAACTGTTTTATAAATGCATTGTGTTGGTAGTGTCTCTATTTTCCTGACACCAAACAGAAAAATCTCTTTGTGACGACCCTCTCTGCCCTGTCTGCCTGTGGCTGTTGTGTGGCTGCTTTCCCTGCAGGTACTGGAGGTGGGCGTGGCAGAGGGTCGTCGGCAGAGTGGTTGCACCTAAGCAGCTCTATGTTATTTAAGAATCCCTTTGTGCTAAGTGCTCTCTCTCTCTCCTGCTCGAGACACCCATTTAGGTTTCTGATCATGGTTTGTTTCCACACCATACAACATAGCACACACACGTTCCACTCATGCACTCACCTACACTGCTGACATTACTGACTCCACACACCACTGTTAGATTAAGTTTTTCTTATATTTTGCCATTTGAATTAATAAATAACTTGTTAAAACTTCTTGACTGTGTGCATCTCACCTTTTTGTCATGGCCGTGCGGCCCGGTTTGTGACACTCTTATCTAACCTTTGGGCCACATAAAAACAGATCCAGCACCTAGGTACCACTGGGTTTTGAATAACCTTTGCTGGTGCTCTGTGAGTGTCTAAGGGTTCCGTTTGAAGTTAAGCTGGAAAATAGCTGAGGTGCCTCCATAAACTAAACCCAGAAGACTACTTTATTTGCCTCTGGTTCCATCTCTACCTTATTCCCTGCCTTTCCCCTCTACCTTCCTCCCTCTCTCAGTCAAAGCAATAGGGTAGATATTGATTACCTCTGCGAGTGTGTTTAATACCTAGCAGTCATATTCATCTTACCCTCCTCTATATGAGTAACCACATATCCCTGTTTTATCATCAGTATCCCCCAAGGCAATGCATCTCATGCGGAGATGTTTTCTTCTTCAGAAAAGGAGCTCTTGTATACAGTTATATTCCTAAAACACAAAACAGCCAGTCAAGTTTAAAATACTATCATAATCACAGCCAAAAGCCTCAATTACGTTTTATACCCTCAAAGGTTGGCCATTTATTTAGAAAACTATTGTTAAATCTGCAAAGCTAGGAACAGCTCTGCAAAAGGCTTGTAACTAGCAATGGAACAACCAAACAAAACAACATTGCAATAACCTGATGATACAGTGCTCCCCCATTTCAGTGACAGTGAAAATACATGCGATATGTTAAAATCATATTAGGACATTTTACCAAATCAATGACTAAGCATATGGCATTTAGCCATGAAGCATTAGTCCCAACATTATCCAAACAATCCAATAAAAATGATGGGGCAAAGATGTTCTTGGAATTTAATAGGTTTGGATAAAGCTGAAGAGAGTCATGCTGGTTCAGTGATAAACATAGTTATCTCAAAACAAGAGGGTCCTGGGTCCAAAACTGGCAGGAGCTTTTCGGCGTACAAGATTATTTGGAAACTCCAAATTACCCATAGCTGTGAATGTGTTTGTCTGCCTACATGGGTTATTTCTCTGATAGAGTGGCGTCCAGCGTGGAGGCCAGGTGACACCAGCCTTTAGCCCAAAACATGCTGGTATAGGCTCCAGTACCCTGTGACCCTGGTCAGGATAAAAGGGTATGGACAGATGGATCAAACAGAAAAAAAACTGCCAACAGTAACCCAGAAAAACAAAATCATTGTATATCAGAAATAGGTTGTCTTACATACAGTGTTAGACAGACATTTCGGTTTTCAAACATGCAGCATGAAGGGATTGTGTATGTTTGAAGGGATCTATCAAAGATGGGTGAAACAATAAAACCTGGTTGTCCCTCTTTACAAGCAATAAACTCAGAGAATTAGTAAAGATTTTCTCTCTCATTTGTTCTGAGTCTCTTTCCCACTCAGACCAAAGAGACATAGTTGGTTCAGCCTGGGTGTTGATGAGCCATGTCATCCCAATTAGGCCAGCACCAAAAAGCAATCTGTTTTCAATTGTTATCTGAAGAAGATAAGGGTGGAAAGGTGAGACAGAACACAGAGAGGACCAGAGGGAGGTGTTGTTGATAAGCAGTCAACAACTGAACAGAGAATCGTTCCTCTTAAAAATGCTACCACACAGTGAAATCATGTTGATTTAAGAAGGTAGTTCATTTTGCCTGTTGACAATTTGTCGTTAAGTATTATTATTTTGAATAAAGCCCAATAAAACATTTCTAATCTTTCAGGGGGATAATCAGATGGCTGGTCCCTTTGATAATTGGGTATCTTAGCCAGGTAAACTGTGCCGCGTGAACTAGAAGAGTCTAGAATATTTTGATATAAAATATATAATAATAATTTAATATACCAACAATTTTCAATTATCTTAACCTGGAAATATTTCATTCAAATTCCTCCACAGTTTTAGCTTATTTTCAAATCACCCAGCAGACCGTCTAGGACTTAGAGGGTTCCTTTAAGTGCAAAAACTTTAGCAGCTCCATCAATCATTACGCTGATCTGATGGAACTCATCAATCAGAAGCATAACACATTATTTCATTATTTCCACTATACGCTCTGTTTTCTTTTAGACAATAACTCTGATAATTGGCAGAAGGTGAATAGACCCTCCTTGGAAAGTATCACAAGGTATTAAAGATATAGTGAATAATCATGATAAAGGGATGACATGTTCTTAACTTTTGCTTGTTGGAAATGTATCTGCTAAAACTAAGAAATACAAAACAAACTGACTACCACCATTTTCCTTCCTTTTTTCTGTAACTACAAGTAATGTCCTTGTTTTTTATTCTCAACCTTGGTCTCTGTTGCAAACACAGAATTTGGGCAGATGGGGACTGGCAGGATGTTTTCATTTATGTATGTGAGTAAAATGAGCCATTTCCTCTTTGGCCTTGACTAAGGTCTCAATAGATTATAAACCTTCAGAAATAGACCAAAGATGGGCCCACCGTATGCACTGAAATTAATTAGATACTTATTCTGGATGGTTGCCACTGCACTTCTGTGAGTGTGTTTTTAATTTTTCCTGACCTCCTGGCAGAGTGGAATAACAAATAGATCATTTTACATTCACAGCTTTGCTAGATGTCATATAACAGCCGCAAATGCACATTTAAATAAGGCAAAGGACAGGTTAAAAAATCTATACAAAAAAACACACTCACCAGGAATAGACTAACAGCACTTGTTATCACCCAGTGTCTAAAGCCACAAACTACCCCACACAATATGCATTATTTTCAACTTTACCTGTGTCCATCTGATATGAAATCAGTTGTGATAGTATTGTTGATACAACAAATGTCTTGTTAGCATTGTTTCTACCTCCCTGAATCATCTACCAAAATAATTTATATTTTGTAGTGCATAAATTGAGATTCTGTCCAAGGAAATGAATCACGCTTGCCCAAGTTAAAACTTTGCTTGATGTGTACTTAATGGGACCTCAGAAAGACACCACCTTGAATATGCAATCTAAGTGTAAACACAGTGGAACTTTGTACCAAAGCTGAAGCCTAAATAACACTTGTCACCTTCCTTTCAGACTATACAATCAGTCTGTTCTTGAATGATACAGCAAGCCTTTTGAAAATGCCTCAGGTGTCACATCTTTTCTGGTTTTAGCTCATATTTTGAGTCTGCCATGAATAAATAATGCAAGGCTTTTATGACAGTGACAGCGAGGAGTCAAGCCATGGTTGAGGGGAGAATGGAAAGGGTGTATGTATGTGTGTTTGAGAAAGATACAGGGCAGGAATGATTGTGTATGTGTGTGTGTGTGTGTGTGTGTGTGTGTGTGTGTGTGTGTGTGTGTGTGTGTGTGTGTGTGTGTGTGTGTGTGTGTGTGTGTGTGTGTGTGTGTGTGTGTGTGTGTGTGTGTGTGTGTGCGCGCGCACGTGCGTGCGTGTGAGTGTGTGTTTAGTGGATGCAGCTGGACTGGATGTATTATTGATGTGCTGTTAGCACTCCCAGGGAGTTGCAGTCTCATCAGAGTTTGCCAGGGGATTAACAGACTCAAAAAAGCAAACCAGGGAAACAGGGAAAAGGCACGGAGCATATTCCTCATCCGAATCCAACCCTAACTCCCCTCCCTCACAGAAATGAGGCATCAATTGAAGACAAAACGAATTATCTTTATTTGAGACATCTGGCTGGGTCCAACACAGTGGAACTATTGATTAGTTTTGATTTTATTTAATGGCCTGCTACTGTGGTACAATTTTCAAATGACACCACATTTGTAATGACTTTCTACATGATTACACAGTTGGCACAGCTCTGAGATGGTTGACTATTTCTAGTTGTATGCATCTACCTTCCCTGTTTACTAAATCTCTTGTCTTTCCCCAAACAGCCACACAACATTGTTGCACACACACACATAAAACAGTGATCTATACATGTCCAGTCAGCATACCAGTGAAGAGCTGCGTTTCCATCCTGCTTCCTGTCATCCTCTGTTATTGTTCATTAGGCCAGGGAGAGCACCATTCCCTGTCTAGCTCGACCAATCAGAGCTAGACATAGCACTACAGAAACTCATACATCCATTTGCTTCACTCTCTCATTTTACTTTCCCACTTAAAAATAGTTAAAATAGTTGTTGTTTTTTTCTCTGTCTGTAAATATAATATTTCAGTTATTGTTGTTTTTTTCTACTGTTTTTTTTATTGCTTATTTATAATACTTGTTTTATTTTATTTTTATTTTTCATTTTTATTTTTTATCTTCTTCTACTATGTCTCTTGTGTGCACTTTACTCTACGCTGTTGTAACCTGCAAATTTCCCCGCTGCGGGACTAATAAAGGATTATCTTATCTTATCTTTGCTCATTTGTCTTCCACAAACGCTGTCAATTTATGTTTGCATTTTAATATTACATAAATATAGAACTGACTGCATGCAAAACATCTAAATTTGTTGTATTTCTTTAGTGGTTAATATATTGAGTCAAAAAATAAAATACGCCTTTTTTCACTGAACAGTGCAGCCGTTGCAATTCCTAACAAGAATAGAAGTCTGCAGGCCATGCTAGCATCTCTATGAGGATGACCTTCGGCGCAGCGGTGCTTTCAGCTAGATAGTTACGTCAGTATTCTCACATGCTCACAATGACAATCACAATGATGGTGTTTAGAAGGTATAATGTTCACCACGTTTACCATCTTATATAAGTGTGCTAGGATGAACAAAACACACAAACTAGAACTACGGTTAATGGGAATATTACGTAACATCATCATGTCACAGTGGAGCAAGAGGAAAAGTCAGAAGATCACCAAAGTCAGTCAGGTTCATCCTCTGGGCATCATAGATGTCTGTAAAATATTTCATGGCAATCCATCCAGCAGTTGTATATTATTAGTATGTCAGTCTGTACAAAAGTGGAGGACTGAACAACTGGCACTCCCTAGAGCCATACTGCTCAGGTTTCTCTTCTCTGAGTTATTGTGAGGAGGTGGATCTGTATAAGTACACTGGCGTTGACCTTCAAGCAGAATTTGTGTATCTGATGAGAGATGATCTGCGCTAGTTCACAGTTTACTATTTTAACTGGTATCAAAAACTATTATCAGGTTTTCTTTAGGATAATAATGACGTATTTGAAATGTATGTGTGTATATATGTGTACAAACACAGAGGCAAAAAGAAACATATGTTTTGCCCTTGGTTGTGTTTGTATGTGTGTGTGTGTGTGTGTGTGTGTGTGTGTGTGTGTGTGTGTGTGTGTGTGTGTGTGTGTGTGTGTGTGTGTGTGTGTGTGTGTGTGTGTGTGTGTGTGTGTGTGTGTGTGTGTGTGTAAAGCTCAGAGATGTCTCAGTGCAGCAGGAGAAATACGTTAAGTGTGGGGGCACCTTCAGAGGGTTGACGCAAAAGGCAGATCTCAGCCTCCTGCCAGGCCCAGGCCCAAGTAAGCTGGGAAGAAGGAAAGACTTTAGAAGGAGGGGTTCAGTCATGGGAATCCTCCCTGAACCCACAATAAAGACTGACGATGCCAGACCGCACCAGCCTTGAAGATCAAATAGAGCGAAGATGCAAGCTGTGAACCTAGAAGGTTTTGCCATGCCAGTGCTTAATTATTGACATTTCCAGCGCTGCAAGTCAGTTTTGTCCACTCAGCAAGAGAAAATACACTTACATTTTGCTTTAACCCAATTAATTTCATCAGACCCAGGCTTGTCCTTACTGCAGCATGATGAGCTAGCTGTAAATAAAGAACTGCAGTGCTACTGGATGAAAGATACCAATGTCATATTTGCATATACTTTGAAACTACAAATAAACAAATCCGTGGAAAGTTTCAGGAATAAATGCATATATTTTTGTACGTTATGACTGGGACAGACTGGGTGGCATACTTAGAGTGTGTTCATTATTCAGAGTGCAAACATCAAGCCCCAAACATGTATTTTGCACACTTCTTTTACTCCTTGATAAGCTATACTCTATAAAGTCTAAGCACTTAAGAGATTTCAGCTTTTCTGAAATAACCCTCTCTTATGAATGATTAAAACAGCAGAGTCAGAGCCTTGGACACCATCGATACAATTCAATTGCCTCGGTTCTTTTGTCGGACAGCTGACAAAGCTGTGTTTTTTTTCACAGTCTAGGGTCTAAGAAGCCCACATTTCTGGGCACCATAATCCTATTATAATTATCTGTGAGCTGTAAGAGCCTGTTGCACTCTAAATCAAATCACATTAAGGTGCAAGGGGTTTTAGACATTTGCCTTTATCCCACCAAGCAGGCACAGCATGTGGCCAGCTCATGTGTCATTTCCTATAAACTGCAATCTGACTGACACCCAGAGAGATGGGAGTTCCCTCGCGCTGCTGCTTTTCCAGCTGAGAGCACTGGGAAACGGTGTTGTGGCGCTATACTTCAGTCCTCCAACCGTGAATGTGCTTGCAGCGGTGCCGCAGTGGAAAAGATGTGAAATGCATTACTTCAAAGATGTTTAAAAACCACGGCTAATAGGTCGCTAACAGAGAAGGTCAAGCAGCAGGATAAATATAATATAATGTACTCCAATGATGAGTTTTTTCGAATAATTCACAGCTATGAACCTTATGCTTAGTCAGACCTTGTTTCCTATGCAATTAATAGCCAAAAGCAATCATGCAGTTGTGGCTTTGATCATATACAGTAAACCCCACTTGTGATACCAGTGCATTGAAGGTAAAAGCTGACATTTACCACAAATGTAGGGGTTCCCTGACAGGGCAGCCACAAGCAAGTCGGGTTGTGGAGTTGCAACGTAGCATACACTGGCATGCCAACACAGCTAGCTAAGCTTGTTTAAATGACCTTCGGCTACAGCTTGAACTCTGGCTGAAAAGCATGCATACGTAACTGGATACATTTCCAAATGTTAAACCAGGTGTGATGAGGAAATGTGAATAATCAGTGCCTTCCTCCTATATCAAACTTATACTGAAATCTTTATAACTGTATATTGTCCAGAAAGAGAAGTTAGTTGTCTGTCCCTGATTAGCCTCTGTGTGTGTAGACAAGCTGAAAGGGATTCCATAAATCTCTAAAGAGACAGCTGTGAGCAACTCTCTGAGCTTGTACTAGGTGATGAGCTGGTCGCCTTGTAGTTTGCTTACTAAGCACATAGGGACATGGACAATGTCTCTCTCACCATAGTCAATTTGTTGGCCAATATCCAAACAAACTAAAACCTATGCACTGCTTTTATTCAGTGATTTCACTCCACCTTCTCCAGAAACTCCTGGAGCTCAGTGTCAATAAAACCCCCATCCATATAATCAAAGCATTCCTAAACAATCATCCATAAAGTTTTGTGTTAAGTTTTCCTGAATGGATGGTTTTTTCCCATGGTTGTACTACAATCAGTCTATGTTAATCAGACAGCATTCAAATATTAATTCTCAATATTTTTCCATGGCTTAACAACCTTAACACACAAGTTGTGCAAAGCCGTTATTGCAGGAACTTTTAAACTGCTGAGAAAATATTAGCCAGGGCTGTCAGACTGGCCGATGCCAGTGTTTAGAGGCCTCAGGTTGTGAGTGACAGTTGTCATATTATCCATAAGGATACGCTGTAAGAGATACTTTATCCCTACAGCAGTCAGGGATCTGAGCAAAAGCAAGTTATCTTGATTTTACAACATATGGATTTAGGAATGAGGGTAAATACGCAGGTTTCTACTGTCACTTTTGCGTTCTATTTTCATGCATATAGTTAATTTGTATAGTAAGACAACGTTTAAATAATGCAATATCTTTAAGTAAAAAGTCATTTTTAGTAACCTTTATGGCTGTGCCTTACTGTAGTAATTTAATGTGTGTTGCTGTTAGCCCTATCCATCAAATTTATTTTAAGACTCAAACACATTCAAAGACCATTCTGGCCCCCATCTCCGCGAGAATCCCCAACGGACGTTGATGCCAATAACTATTCAAACATTATTTTAAGTCGGAAGATTAGAAACACATTGGGTGGTTATGTTCATGCTGCAGTCTCAATCATTTGTTAATACAGTGTAGGTGACTGGGTTCTGAAAAAACATCTTCCATTGTCCATGGATGATATCTTAGATGGCAGTTGGGCACATTTGTGGTTCAGTCTGCTATGAGTCAAATACAGATACAGTACAAAGGTAAGCACTGGATTCTCTCTGTGTGACTTTTACTTTTCCCACCAGCAACACATCTAGCAGAAGAAATGCAACATTTTCACAGAAAAAATGGCAACCTTCAGCATAGTTGTTGTTTGTTAGTCTTACTTTGCCACTCTATTTCTATAGCCTTTATCACTTCATGGTAAGAATAGCCCAAGCTTCCAGAGACAACTACATTTATTTGTTGTAGTGGAAGAGTTTACAACTAACCTGCCAATGATTTTGACCTGTCAGTGCAGTTTCAATATCTGGAAACACAAGCAAAAGGATATAATACTTGTCATAACAGGTGAGAGATGGTAATATGTGGTGTATTGTCCACAAACAGTAAATGGCTGAGACAAAGAACATGTGTGAAATATTCTTAACTTGTCATGTGTGTTGTGGTGACCTTTTAACTATTCTGGCAAGATATCTCAGCCATGCTAACCACATGCTTGGTGATATTAGAGCTGTGTCTATGTAAATCACTGCCCCCATTTTTTACCCAAATTCTGAAAGAGTTTGCTAACACTTAGTTTAGAAAAAATAGAAAAACCCTGAACTGACAACTGAGTTTCATTACAAGTATAATTAAGTTCTAAAACTGTACTCATGCTGTAAAAAGTTTAATTGCAGGAGATATACCGTATGTTCTCATCATTACATTTACTGAAACACTGTTGCTATTGTTCTTTAACACAAAACAGCCTTCAAAACTAATTATAGAATATGTGTGCTTCAGCAGAGTCATGACAGTACAGCATGCATTTGTCTGTATCTTCTTTTTGCATCCATTTTGTTAATATCCTTTTGTTTCATCCTTAAAAATAATAAGAAAAAAAACGTACAAGAATCTTTCAAACTGTCAGACCTTAGTGACCTCTGTCCATGCCAAACTGTTTATCCGGCATCTGCATCAGCTTAACCTTGTCAGTCTCCCGCCTTATTACGAACCCTGCTTATTCCATACATTAGTAGTGCATGCAGATGGAGATTGTTCAGCAAACTCAGTCAGGCATAACTAATCACTCTTGCAGATTGGTTCCCGATTTTGACAGGTAGCTCTGGTGGCCAGAGTGTATGATTATGTGCATAAATATCAGTGTTTGCACAGGTTGCCATTGTCCTAACTGGTTCTCGAAAAACAGACTCAGAGGCAAGGTCATGACATTAACCCTCATTTTTCCCCACCTGCTGGACATGTGTTTTAAGTTTCATAAAAAGCAATCTGAGAAGTATTTTGAAGTAACTTTTTTCCCTGGGGCAAACCTCCATGCACTCTTTGTAGGAGCTTTTCAAAGCCTTCTAGTGTTTTATGTTTGTCATTTAATTTCAGCTGCAGCCCAATAATCCAGCAATACCTCTTAATTCTCAGATATCTAGGGTGAAATAGTAGAAGAATTGCAACTAAAAGCATTTAATCATATTTCTTTGGAGAATTGATTTGATTAGTGTGACATAGTTATTGTTGAGAGACGATTTGTCCCGACTATTTGTCCACAAACATACCAACCCAGACACGGATAGAGTAGAGAGAATACAAAATGCAGACTGTTGCTGCCTCATTTTAAACAGTGAAGCTATTCCAAGGGGAGACATTAGTCTGCAACTCAGTTTCTCACTGCAGAGTGACTCCTCTTAGAATAGCTCCAGCCTGACAATTCAATCCACTGTTCGTTTTCATGCACTGTGCATGGCAGCAAAACCACATCTGAATGCATGAAGCAGTCTCTGCATCACCGACTGTAAATGAGGCCCAGACATTGTTGTACATCACATAAAGACCAATGGGAGAAAGCTCAGGTTTCAAGTATTAAAATGCAGGGGAAATTTCTGAGGTCTCGTTTTTGTAAGGAAACTTGGTCTGCCAACAGTTTGTAAAAAAAAAAAAAAAAAAAAAAAAAAAAAAAAAAAAAAAAAAAAAAAAAAAAAAAAAAAAGGCATGGTGGTTCAAATTGACAAGTTTCAATTTCTTACACCAATAAAGCATATTCCTCTCAACATTGTACCTCATCAGTGTTATCAACTTTTAAAAAATAAATAAATAATTTCTTTAATAGAGACAACCTCCTTAAGCATCTTGATATCACAGAGATAATCTTAGAGTCAATTTGACCCAGTAGTAGGTCTATCTGCTGCAAAACATTTCCATACAATGTGAGAAAAGCTTTTAATTTCCTGACTTCTATATTCCTCCTCTTTTCTCTTTTACCAAACATCTACATATTATCCAACAGCAGTCAATTTTCAGTGAGACTTCCATCTTCACTTGCAAGTATATAGGGGAACTAATCTAGGGGCTAACATAATTACACTCCCAGTAATTTATGCACGACTAGATGTATCACGAGTAAAAGGTTGAGTTCTCTCAATGCCCTGAGGTAATTGAAAAGGTTTTTGTTGGTCAGCTGACAATAGAGCTGCCTTAAAGCTGGTTAGTCACATGGCACTGTGATTAAACAGTGTCTCTCCTCATGCTGTCCACCAATGATTACAGCGATCCGCAGTTTTGCGCAAACTGATCATTTTTTGTAGTTCAAAGCCTAGCTGCCTTATGTTATTATTATCAAGCTGTAGATTATCTAACCTAGGTGTATCAACATCTGTGTGTCATCATCCTTACAATTCCACGACAACTACTCAAATACACATTTTTCTCACCTACCCAAGCTCTTCACTATCAGAATACTGCCAATTTACTACGGCAAATGATTATTAGTTAAAGTGTGGGACCAGACTGCATATTGCAAATCCAATTTCCTCATCCATCACTCTTGTAAATGACACAACAATATGACTAAACACACTGCAAAGTCCACAGACAACAGCTAGCCAATATGCACATGCCAACATGCACATAGTATACTGTTCCTGCATGAGAGGAAATAGTAATATAAAGAAAAGAAAACTAGCCAAGCATCTTCATAATATAGTGAACCTAATTCAACAGTATCATATTTAATTTAAATTTTAACATAAAAGGACAATTTTGCTTTGATTTCCTTTAAACTGACAGCCCAAGATTTTCTACTTGAGTGCGAAGGAAATAAAAGGCAGAGGCAACAAATAAGAAAAAACTGCATGGAATGATGAAATACCTAATTCACTAGACTAAACAGTCAGTCAGAGAATTCTCTCTCTTTCACCAATTGCCTCTGGAATCTATTCAGCATGCTGAATTGGCTGAATAAGGACCAAGGCCAAGGCCAAGGATATAAGGAAAACTATGTTCCAAAATGATGGCATTCATATGAAAGAAGCTCAAATAAGCTGAAAAGGGTTGTCAGGCTTCCGCAGGTTTCTACTTTGTTGACTTCCTGCTGGCTCCCCAACCTCATGAATGGCACGTAGATGTAGAATTTTGAGACTTGTCAAATTGTATTGGACCAAATTAATCACATATACACAGTCATTTTGGTGTGTTTGTGATGCTTAAAAATGGTACTCATCATCTTACAGCCTTTCCTTTTGTAGTGATTGTGTATGTGATATGATATTGAGAAACTGTAATAGCAAGTGTGGCCACTGCACCAAAAATGAAGTCACAGCCCAGCACCGTTCTTGGGGTTCGGTCGGTGCGTGCTGTGGAGAGGATCAGGATTATAAATTGGGAATAAAAATAGTCAATGTAGGCTCTCACAAAGATTGTAATACTACCCTTTGTGTTTGTGTGTGTGTCTGTCTGTGTGTTATGGGAAATCTATAAAAGCAAAGCAATGGCACTCTGGCAAAACCTGATTAGGTTTGAGCTGAGCTCAGAAATCAAAATTAATTTAAAAAGATGCTCCGGCCTTCTACCATTACCTGAGGCAGGCCATTAAGTTAAGGAATAGCTGCATGGTTCATCTAAACTCAGCCAATACAAGCTTTCTATTGGTTGCTAGAGCACCACTGCTGTGATGTTCTGATACGTGAAGTAATTAACATCCATAGCAGTATCATGAGGAACATTGTTCATTGTCATGGTCTCTGAATGCAGGTTACATGCTGTGAAGCTGAAAAGGAAATTACTCAGGCCTAAGTGACAAGGTCCAAATATGAGAATTTATTCTTTAGGCATTCTCTCTTATAAGAAATCTATAATTTGCTTGATTGTAGTCTGAGGTTATACGTTTTAAAAGTTAGTCATTAGGGACTAATGGGTATTCATGTCTCCCTGCCAGTCATTCATTAGCCAAACACAAGAGAGCTTGGTGTGTCTGCATGTATGCACGCCTTAATCCACATATAAACTATGCACTGTAAGCATGTGTGCTTTTGTGCTCTGGCATGCAGTGACATATTTACATTATCCCATTTCCCCACAGGAGCTCTATTTAAGAGAGGAGCACTCCTTTGTACTTGAGCACAAGCTCCAATGGGACTTGTGCTTTTAGCAATTCTCTCTTATCTTCTTTTACCCTTTATGATGGCATGTAGGGTGACATTTTCATTTGCTAAACTTACCCAAGTAGTACAAGAAGGCAGCTGCCATTCACAGCAAGAGAGATCCATAAAAAGGATGAGAGGTAACCATTAAAGGTGATGTTGTGTTATTTATTTAATGAAGTTGAACTTGAGATTGCCTCAGTTCAGTGATATATGTCAGTTATGGCTCACAAATTGAGAACTGAAGCTGCGTCAACAACAAGAGGCCTGTGCTTAACCAAGGACAGTTTGCCTTTGAAGTGGACTGTCTTGAATAGGAGCAACTTGTGTTAATATTGTAATAGAAATCAAATATTTTCTGGTAATTGCCTCACTCTACTAAGATGTATTCATCATACATCCTTTGATTATCTGTGCGCTTAAGCAGATTTTGAGTAGTGTGTCCACATAAGCTTATTCAGGTTGAAAATCTTATTTGGGTGGATGAGAGATATCCATTGATATGCCAATCCTGGGATTCCCTTTTTTATTTATGTTATTTAAATAAACATGAACAAAATGTCTATCTCCCATAGAAAACTGACAATATCATGTCCCACAGGCCGTATCATCATAGTCCTTGCACTGTCTCAATCCAGTGCCAGCGTTATGCCCAGAAGATTTCTATTCCAGAGAAATGTCCATTCAGCAATATGTTATTAACTCTGCTGCAAGACAGTCAAGAGGTGGGCCCCTGACAGATCATTTCCATTAAGTACAAAACTTATCCTTTCATATGGAAATGTGTTAAAATCTTTCTATACGACAACGTAGCAGAGGGGTTACCTAGATCCATTTTAGCAGAATACATTTTCCTGCCAGAGGCAATAATTTATCAAGCAATTCATATTTCATAGAGGGGACTGACATCTCTACAAGGTATATTCAGCAAAGAAAGTCAAAGACCTTTCTTAATCTTGATTATAAAAATACTTCTGAGCTAGCAATTCTAAACCTTAACTACATTTACACTGCCATTTCCTGTTGGGTTTCCCCTAATCAACTGCAAGTCACTGTCCAAGAAACCCGGTAATAGGATATAAAGTCTGACCAAGCACTGGATTCCGGATTGCTTGTGCATTCCGTCATAATTGGCCTTGTTGCGGGTGTAAAAGTCTACAAGGGTATTTCTCCTTTTTGGTGTTTGATATGAAGGTCATCTTTGAACAGAGACATGGGTTAAGATCTCCACTTTATATATGACCATGCCTTATGGGTAACTGAACTATCTTCCTGTCAACTCAGCAAACTCCATCCGCTGGGAAATGATACTTGAAAGTTGCTCAAAAGCTTCAAAAAAGTTTATTCTAACATTAAGTTTTCTATTGTCAAGAAATTGGAAAAACTGGAGGCGAATGTATGGTGGATTGTTCCCACATACCATGAACATCACAAATGATATATCCTTTTTAAATGACGGACCCTGATGAACTACAATTACTTCGCACTTAGTTTTGAAGTGACAATTATTACAAAACGTAGCTTAGAACTGTCTTGAACATGTTAGTTAATTCAGTATATTAGAAATCGTATAACTTCTAGCTACATCATTAAGTGTAACATTGCTCTGGCAATTCCCGGCACATCAACCAGTCACTGAGTTTTACATAAAAGAATGTGTCAGTTTCAGTGCCTTCGGTGGCTTTTATGTCAGGAATGATAACAAGATATCTTATTACCTCCTGAATAGAGCTGTTTGTTCAGAATGCTTCAGAGGAATTTCAGAAAGACTATTTAACATCCTCATTACGTTGATCTCTCCTGGCAGAGGGAGAGACAGAATGTGACAGAGGAAAAATGAGGGAGACTAAAGTTGAATGAAGAAAAGTAGACGTGTGATGTGGGTTTGTGGTAGACGGTTTGGAAGTGTGGAGTGAATGTTGAGTGAGATGGAGTGAGATAGCGAGAGCGAGAAAAGTTGTGGAACAGCGAATTTGCAGTTAGCTAATGAGCGTACCAAGGGGCACATTAGTTATTTATTTCCTGAGCTTGTTTCGTTAAGAGAAGGGCACACCAATTAGCTTTGAGGAGATGACATCCCTATAAGTGCCCTTGTGCTCGGCTGCTTGGCAACACAAGAGCCCTGTCTGAAATGCTAAACAACCTGTAAGGCCTAGAGTGAGGGGGAAGGGAAATGGCGTTGCACGTGTGACCCGGCGCGACACCCCTAAAGCGGCGTGGCCAGCTGGAGCTACATTATATGGGAGCAAGAAAAAGAGATAAATGCCGGCTTTAAATCCATCATAGCTCAAAAAAGGGAAGAGAGGTTATGTGGGCTGATGGCTAACAGAGTCTGACATTATTTCTTCTCTTTTTACAAATTCTCTATTTTTCTCTTAGTAAAAACCATGATCATCTGGTATTATATTTAGTTCAGACAAAGCACTATATTCTTTCCAATTTGCCTGAGTTAAGTGTTGGAATTGTATAACTGTTTATTAGCAATTAAGAAAGCTCCTACAGTATTATAACATCGTTTTTGTGGCTCTGAAAAAAATAAAGAAATTTGCAATCAATGAAATGTCATTAAGGGAAAGGATTAGGTTTGAGGAATGAAGTAATAGACCCTGAGCTGAAGCAGAATGTGTTGTGTGAGTCACCACCTGGTACACACACATACACACAAGCAATTTCACTTAATCCGTGGTCATCAAGTCAGTCCAATGAATTCCAGCATGAATATCTTGACTATTATGCAAAAAATCTCATTTAAAAAAATACCAAGAAACGATATTTTATAAAGGGAACACCTGCTGATACACATAGAATATGCAAACATTCAAAATGATCAAAGGCAAACACCTCTAGCCATCCACACCAGAAATTCCTATTTGTGCACCTTCATTAAATGAGGCGATGTGCTCCAAACAAGAGCGGATGGAGCCTCGTTTGAAATGTCAGCCCTCTAAGATATTAATTGGAGCTGAGGCCCTACAATCAAGGGAACAAAACAGTGTGTCCACAGAGGTGAGTGGTAATGAGCTGCGTTTTGCATGTGAGGGAAGTAAGGGTGATGGAAATAACACTGCCGTGTCTGACCAGTCATTCACTCCATAATAAGTGCAGCATCCATGTTTTCTTGACTGTGTGTGTTCATGTCAGAGAGGTTAAAATAGTTACAGTGTGTTAATATTAACATAATCCGTTCCTGTACAGTACAAATGTACATGGAATGTATTGGTTTAAGTTGGTTTCTTTGACCCAATATATTTGTTTTACAAAGATATTCTGTCAGGACCGTTAAAGTCCTTTAACCATATTTACAAAATATTCTAAGGCCTGAATGAGCTCCGAAGCAACCGATTTAGGCGACTACAAGTTTGTTAAAAAAAAAAATCTTGCAACAAGTGAACAATGCCTTTCCTATGTTTCTGCTTGGGGACGCTGCAATACAGGGAATATGCTAATGAAAGCATAAACCCACAGGAGCTTATTTTGAGTAAAGAATGGTGACTGAATTCTTTTTTGGACATTTAAAAGCAAGAAATTCAGAGAGCAATTAACTCTTTTATTTATGACTGCTATTGTATGTGCTGCACACATTCTTTGACGGATCAAGCCACCCACTAACCTAACAAAACTAAAACTGAGGTCAAGAAGACAGGAGAATGTACTCTACAAACATTTTCATCCTTAATTGGCCTCTAACAATTCTAAACTGTATTTTTTTTTTAACGACAGAACAACAATAGTGACTACCTATAAAACACTTGCTCAATACACGCTCAAAACAACAAAATAGATTTTTAAACCGTTTAATTTTTTTTTTTTTCTTAGTATGAAGGGTAAACTAGAGACCATCTTGCAATTGGATCACATCAGCCGTGATGTCCAATTAGGCCAGGGGCGTAAAGTGGGGTGCCAATGGACATTCCCTACTAGCGCCCATGCTCGGACCACACCCATCTTCGAACTCGGCTTTCATTTTGATCTAAAATACACATCTGTTTTGTGACTGTATCTTAAGTTGTAACACTATCTCGGTGACAAAATCTGTGCACAGAAATAAAAAAAAAAACACCTGGCAAAGAAGTGTGGTAGTTTCCTCTACAGTAGGTGTCTCCGGTACCACATCTACCACAATGACACACAGACACAGACTCTCAGGGGGAAAACAATACCAGTCACATGCTGTTGCAGCTGGTAACAACTACCAACATACATATTTTCACCTGTGATGAAGGTGTGAAAAGAGTGAAAGAATATATTATATATTTGTGTGACATAGACCTCATGTTACCTGGGACATCCTTTGGTTGATAAATACTTAGGCTAGGTTGCACCAAGAAGGGTCAATTTTTAACAGGATTATATCATGTTTTAAGTTTAAATCTTGTTGCAACAAACTTTAAAACTAGCTTAAAATTAAGTAAGTAACTGGATTCAATAAAATTGTGTTGCACCAAAACTTTAAACTCCAATTTAAAATGTGATTCAGTATTAACTTTAAACTTCAGGAGGTTAAACTTTTTAAATGTCTGTCCTTTTTGAGAGGGAATGAGCAAAAATAACCAAGCCTAGAAGGAAATTAAGAACTAGACTCAATGATGCTGCTGCTGCTCAATTTCCCTCAAGATACCAGTTCTGCTAGGAAACTATTGGAGCTGAACAGGAAGATTGAACCAACATGGGTCTCTTTTTTCCTTAATGTGAAAAAAAGTTTTTTCCTTACTGTGCTGTTGTCTGCCAATTAATTGATTTCTTTATTCTAATTAGTGTAAGCAAGCATCTCCATATTGATTTAACTGTATTTATTTTTGTTTTAACTTGGATTTATGGAACTGAGATATGTATTTAATTGTGCAGTAAGCTCTGCTTAACTTTAATTCTGGATTTACTTTTGTCAAACCAGAACTAATCTTGGACTAAATTATTCCTTGTTGGTTCAATGCAGCCTAAAAGTTTCAAGGTAAGCCTAACCACCCATACTGTCTGTAAACTCCATGTTTGTGGCCTCCACTCCCACCAGCATCTGAGTTTTTGTTCTGACTTCCTCCTGGTTGAGGACCAACATCTGTCATTAGAAAGCTTTCTCCAGACTCTCTCCTGTCTCCTATAACTGAACAGCCTTGTGTTTTGTTTTTTTCTCTGCGGCCTCAGACCAGTGCAGACATGTCACCACCATCTGCTGCTGCATGGTCCAAAGTGTCACAGCCGGCCAGCCAGCTTGGTGTAGACACAGCTTGAAAGTCTATCACCGAAGCAGAGCTGCACAGATTATTTCCTTAGCATTTGAAGCTCTCAGTTGCATAACTTCTGTTTGGTTTTTATATATATATATATATATATATATATTTTTTATATATATATATATATATATATATATATATATATATGTAAAAAAATGTATATGTATAATCTATTTATACATATGTAATTCTGCAGAACTGGAATAGTTCTTAATATTTTAAAAACAACTATATTTTATATTTTTGGGATTAATTACAAGAAACATACTCTGCAAGCACTGCGTGTATACATGTGGCATCTGATGCCATCTGCATTCATGTGCTTGTGTAGATGCATCTGCACCTGCCAGATGGACATCCCTGATGAAAATGCTTGCTAAACTTTACTCTGTTTGTTAGGGCTGTTAGGAAACCTCTGCTGCATTGGCAAAAACAGAAAATATCCACATTCTCTTGGCTTATCATCTTATTCTTATGAACAGAGGTTCCTTGTCTTTTGAAAGGGGAGAATTGTGATTACACACAATCTGTAAGTAGCATAACAGCTCTGCTGTATCAGTAAAAGCTGTAGTATAAGTGTCGATACACAGGGCCAAATAAAGCATTGTATCTCTGCAATCAGATTTGTTGATCCTTTGGTGATAAAAAGCATGAAAGCTATGATTTATGTAAGTTTATAAGTTTTATATAGCAATTTGAAAGGCCAAGAGGTTGATTTTAAGAGGAACACAAACCACACGTTTCTTTGTCTTAGTAATTACACCATGCTGGTGCAGGGGGACACTTAAAGATGATTGACAAGAGAGGGAATAGAGGTGAAGGGACGACCGACTTCCACATGTATGTTGATTGGTGTAAAATGTGCGCTATTGTGCATTGATAGCTGTTTGGCCTCTGAGCTTTCATAATAAGCTTTCTCTTTATTTATTTTGTTGAGTTATTCCTGGGAATACCCGTTTAACAGCACAGGAAGATGATTCAGCCATCACTTTCTGTGGACGACACATGCTGAGAAGAGAAAGGGAGGACATAAACAGAGGGAGAGCTAAATATACGATGCCGAGGCTAACGTATGCAATTGACAGTATCACCATCAAACCCCTGAACACACCAATTGGGTAAGGAAAACATAGCCACGTACTGTAATGAGGGGCGGACTGTGTTGAACAGGTATTTTATTGCCCAGTGATCCAACTGTTGCTGGTGTGAACAAATTGAAATGACATGAAAGAATACCTGCTGCGGCCCCTCGCTCGATAAAGTGATAAAGTGTACAGATATATGCTTGTGTACATGAGGGTGCATGTTGGGGTGAATGACAATAATAGAATAATTGGATTCAATATAACTGGCTAAAATTAAGTCAGATTGTTTTGATATTCAAGCCATTCTTTGTCATAATTAATTTACTTTTGTCCTTTGGTGAAATACTTGGATTGAAATGCCAATTTTTCCTCAAACAACATTGTCCTCGCACCATCGTCTTATCGCAAAACACAGCCTATCATCCCCTACACAAATCAATTACGCACAAAGACTAAGACAAATTTACACAGCAAGGCATTAGCTTTGATGAGGGAGCCACATATCCAAACTATTTACCTCTGTAATGTTTACTCTCCATGTTTATCCTGCAAAAAGCCCGTTTTTTGTTTTTTTTTACCGTGCGCATCCAATTCTTTATTACCAGAGCATTACAAAGGCATTTACCACACTGTATACATTTTCATTAAAATGCTCCATCCCTTTTCAAAATGCATGAATGTCTTTAATTTAAGTGAAGAGGCAGTGAACCGCTGCAAAGCTTTAATTTCAGTTTCTCATGACCCCCCCCCTTCCCCTCCCTCTGCTATCTTCATGCACTCGTTATTCCCGAGGGGCAGACAGAGAGAGGAAGAGATTTGGGTTTTCAAGGCAGGACCCCACCACCCAGAAAAGGCTAACAAACACCAGCTATAGAGCATGAAGGGGGAATAAATGCTTACATTTGTATAAATTAGCATGCAGCATAAAAGGCAAGGTCAAAAAATGCTGGCATTCACATTGGGTGAATGAAACTTCAAGGTGGGGAGATTTCAAAGGTATGTGTGAATTAAATCAGATATTTTTTTCCTTTAAGACAGATCTTACAGGCTATGTGACTGAACTATCAAAATGTGCCCTGTCCTACTCCCTGCTCCTGTCCTTTAAAACCCTCCACCTGCCAAATACGTCAAATTATTTCTACTCTCTCTGGTCTGATGTCATGAATACACTGTAAAACACAAAGGCCTTGAGAGTAAATGTACAAAGCGCCTTCAGACGTATTTTAAGCATAATTTACACAGTGTCTGGTGCTTTGCATGAGACGGGTAGCAATACCAGCCCATTAATCATAGTCAGGTCTGGCGTTCTTATCTCCTCGTCTCCCATCAGCTCAGCCAAGAGGAACTAAGACCATCTCCAAAGACCTTTCAATCAGCCACCTTTAAATGACTCTTTTAATTAAATCTTAGAGTAAATTCTTTGACATAAAGTCAGAGCTGAGTTTGACCATCTCATTAAAAAAATTACAGTGAACAGCAGCGACTGCTTCAATATATAAATTATAATGTATATAGAATAAAATACCCCCTGAGGTGATAAACAATCCCATAGTGGTTCTGGATCGCTATAAAACAGATGTTTGGCAACAAGACATTGTCAGAAGAACAGAGAGCAAAAATAAATAATGCCAATATCAATAGCCCTTTATGTTAGTTTGGCATCAGATTAAAGACTGTACACATTATATCTGTGCTGAAGGGACATGTTTAGCCACTGGAAGTCAATAGCAGGACACTGCCTTGGGGAACTGAATGACTCTCATTGTAATTGGTACAATACAATGTAATGTGAAAATTTTTGTTTTCTTACAAGAATATTTCGACATGTTGGGAAATTATTATTATTATTATTATTATTATATTCCTTTATTGATCCCCATGGGGGAAATTTGGGTGTTGCAGCAGCTCAACTACATAGAAACAGATAATAAATACACATATTATACAATAAAATAAAAATAGAATAAAATAAAAATAAGAAATAAGAATAAAATACACTTATTCTTTTGCTTTCTTGCCAAGAGTTAGACAGAAACATTGATATAACCAAGGTTCAACCTCTGGTTCTGGAAAGCCAATGTGGAAGTGCCTCAAGCTTGAATACTTTCTTAATTTTTAACCTTTTGATCATCTGAAAATGTCATATTTAGTTTTCGGTTGTACTGAGCTTCAACCTCATATGTAACATCTGGCTGCAAAAAAACAAGATGGCAAACCAAGTTCCCCAAGATACACACCACTGTGATCGCTAAATCTTAACGAACACTCTTCAATGTAAGAGTGTTGTTTTTTGGCAGTCAACTGACCTGATAGAAAGTAGGATAGCAGGGTTAGCGTACACTCTGTCTTTTCAGCCTGCCAAGCTCAGTTAACATCAGATCATGTTTGATTTCTGTCAGCATCGGTAACCACAACTATCTGGCAACTCGTTCCCTTTAGCAGTCCTACCAAGGCTGTCCCACTATTGACCTGTAACACTGTTTGGGAATGTGCAGTCATAACATGTTATGTGCTAATCATAACATCTGTGGACAGAAGCATATGGGAAAGCTGTTATTATGAACACTAATGACAGCTGAAGCCTTGAACTGGAGAGGACGAGAGCCTCAGAAGAGCAATAATATGCACATTGTGATTTTTATTTCTCTTCGCCGCTCAGGTCAGATGTTGGAGTTTTAGAGGTTTGATTTGGCCCACATAAATCTGTCGCCCCAGTGGGCAGCTGTTCGGCACGGCCGATTTTGCATCTCCGCAAGGTCGTGTGGGAACTAAATGGCAGGGGCGGGAGCCCAAATCTGGCTTTAAGACTAACTTGGCTCCAAAAGGCTATAGCACGTAGACACACAAAGGAGATGGGAGGGCAGTTTGTCCCCACAGAGGCAATGGATGAGGAAGCTTTTATGGTCACCCATTCAGTCTCCCTATTTCACTACAACGCTGGGATCATTAAGCTAAACTTCACCTGACTTCACTTGTAACTGCGAACTGTAATTTCTAACTTTTAAAAGTGCCCATGTGCAGGCTATAAATAATTACTTTCATCTAATAGGGCTAGTAATGTAGTTATATTCGATTTGCTTCCTTCAATATAATCAACATGTTTTGCTGTTGGACGGTCACGTTCCACTGAAAATGGGCTGGGTCTAACTGTCTGGAGATGGTTATGTTATATTTAAATACAGATTAATCATAAGAGCCCAATTCATCACCGTGACAGCTGTGAAAACATCCTGCCAAGCCCCCAATTCACTCCTTCCTCCTCTTCGTCCCCTCCGGTCTTTTCACATTCCTCCTTAAAAAGGACCACTTTTTGAAAATCCTCATGCATGGCTGTGGAATATGTATGGCTATGAGGATATTCATATGCTAATAGCTGTGGAGCTGAGAGTGCAAAATTAACCAAGCTTGACGGAGGCCCATGTGACCCCGAGAAGATGTCGGGAGGCCAGGGAAAACATCGATCATGTGACACCGGCACGATTGAGGCCGGCCAGGGCTCAGTCAAGATGGATGCTCTTTCAGGCAGCAAATATAAATCTCTGGGAAGGTTTGAAAATATTGAAATTAAAGCTGAATTATAACAAATAACGTTGGCTGCCTCTCCTCAGCAAACGTGTGTGTGTGTGTGTGTGTGTGTGTGAGAGAGAGAGAGAAAAAGAAGAGAAAGGTGTTTTGTGAGGCAGAGAAAAAGCTTTTGCATGTGTGTTTTCAGCTTGTGTGTGTTTAGTCATGTGACTCTAAAAAGTATTGGGGTGCTGAGGTTTTCAGTGTAAATCAGGAAGAGTTCTATAATGACAGAACATCACATAGGACCCTGCAACTGAGTCCTAACCTCAGTCACAGTGAATCAAACTGTGAAATGTGTGTGGGAGAGCAGTAGCCTCTGGTTGTCTGACCTAACTGAAGTCAGGCTCCAAATGACCTAATTTCCGCTCTCTAGCTGCTTTCAGGTAATGGCATCTGTGTGGCCTGGGAGGTAAAACTACGGACTCGAAGCCACTGACTCTGCTTCAGACAAGTGCTTCACTGCAGCTGCACCTAGCCTCACCTAGGAGTGAAACTCTCCACTCCTTTAAGCACTACATTCACATACGGCAAATTGATTCATAAATAATTCAAATATTTCAGCACCTACCTGACTGCGAGGTCTGACAATGGCCTTCTTTAAGCTCAACTCTGCCGTTAAATGGGTACAACATGCTTTTGATGTAGAATAAAGTGTATACTTCCGTAACACTTAAGCAGGAGCAGAAAGACGTTCTCCCTCTATTTTTGGGGTTTTGTACCAAGAGTCATCAATTTTCCAAACAGCGAAAAACGGCCTTTATACTGTCTTGCTGAGTGAAAATGATATCCTGTAGTGGTAGTGTAATGTCACAACAGGATATTAGTCTGTTACTTGCACACGCAGCCTAATAACACATTGCATTGTTCTCTTATTGATGATACCAGGCAGGAAGCTCTTCTACTTATTCTAGTGTTCAACAGGCGGCAGCTTCTGGTTCTGAAAAGTAAAGACAATGCGCAGGTACATTAAACTTGCATTCTCTCTACTTGCCATAGGGGGCGACTCCTCTGGTTGCAGAAATAAGTCAGATTGTATCGAAGTCTATGAGAAAGTGACCCTACTCCTCACTTGATTTAATACCTAAGTAAACATTGTAAACATGAGTTTAGTAAATCACGGTCCTGTTTAGAGCAAAAGAAAAGCATAAAGCAGGGTATGCTTTAGGGTGGGGCTACCTTGTGAGTGACAAGTATACTGCCAGAGCCGTACGTGGTGTCTCTACGTCACTCCCCCGCAGTCCGGATATGCTTACTTCAGTTGCAAACCAAAGGGTGACTTCATGTAGTCTACGTCTACTTCTTATATACAGTCTTTGGTCTTCACCCTCTCATCAATACAGATTGCACTTGGCGTGAGCATTAGCCTTTACACGGAGAGTAGGAGTATCCCCAGCTATTTGCTTGAGCATTCTGTTTGTGTGTTGGGGTGGTATGTGCCACATGTGTGTGTACGTGGGTGTGTGTGTGTAACAAAGATAGAGATGTGTGCACCCCTGGCCATGCGCAGCATCAGCAGAATATAGATCCCCTGGTCCCCCTGTAAAGGCAGGTTTATCAGTGGCACAGATGCATGAGCTGCATTCTTTACAACTCACCACACATACTCTGCGCAATAACTTTTGTCGGCAAGCAAGGGATTGTGTAGGCTTGCTTGGCACACAAACGCATTCATTAAAGTTCACGTTCGCGCAGTGGGATGCTACACCTGACATCCAAGATTGCCATTTTTCAACATCTCTCAAAATGAACGTAGCTGTTTCATTTTCTTGTTTGCAGCAGTTGGGAAATAACCCGGCTATCGGCTTCCCAGGTCCAAAATTCACCACTCTAATCACAGCAAAGATGGCAGAAACAATTTAATTCCTGAATGTAAGTTTTACTCAGCTGCCAAATCTGCTCTCCTTATATTTCACTCGGAAAAGAGGATTGAAAAAGACAAAACCGAATACTGGCGAGTATGTAACTCTGAACTGTGCTGAGAGGGTAGTACACTCAGTTTGACCACTTGACGTTTTGGAGGGATATCTATCCACTTCAGACCCAGGTTTGTCCCAAGGCAGGTTGCAGCCTCCTGACTTAATTTGGCCATAGCTTTCTTGAAAAATCTAATGACCCTGTGCAAATAACTAACTGACTGGGCGTCTGAATCGGCATCTCCATTAACTATGTGTGTAGGTGTGTGTGTGTGCGTAAGAGGGGTGCCTGAAATAGGGTAATGTGCTAGGGGTTGTGAGTTTCAGAGATAGAGAGGGGAGGTGTTTCTTTACCTCAGCATGTTTGGAGAAACAACCAGATGCCGCCTTTTTAAAAATCGATAACCTCACCTTAGGCCGATTTTTATTCTATTTTTTCTACAAGCCTACCTCTTTCCCAGTGCCTACAACTGTCTAAGTTTACTTCAAAATATGCCCTAAAACAAAGGCTTACATAAGGGAATTGTTATGTAGGATTATAAAAACTACAAACATGTAAGTTCTCACTCACACCACCACAGATGTGACAAGTTCATATACTCCACAAAGGTGACTGGGTGCTCTAAGTTAAAGAAACAACAGGTGGAAGTAACCTTGATGCCAAGATGTGGCCGATTCCGTTTGCTCCTCAGGCTCCTGACTGTATGGCAGTCTCATTACATCTGTCTATATGACAGAGCTTTCCAGAAAATAAAAGAATTTGTCACAAAAAATGTTTTTAAATCTATACGAACGCATCATTAGTGCAGTCAAAAAGTATTGTGGCAGTGGGAACATTCCCTTGCTTTAGCTCTGTAGTCGAGCACAGTGGGTTTGAGAATGAAACAGAGTGTGATGTTGAAGTGCTGACCTTTAGCTTTAATGGCAGGTTGTTTGCATTGACATTCGATAAACCATGCTGAAATTGTTGCCCTTTTTTTTTTTAACATACTCCCCGCCAGCACTGTTTGCCTAATCTGGATAAGAATACCTCCCACTTTAACCTTGTTTCATTTAAAATGCAATGCGTTGGAGAAAACAACAAAACAATTGAAAACACACCACAGTTCTAATACTTTGAATTCAGAGTTTGTTTGGTGGAGAAGAGCTAAAAATGTCTCCGAGCACAATGCAGGCTAACCTGTATGTCCTCTACTGTTTGGTTGGTGCTGTGGGCCAGACAAAGACTTAGTTTCCAAAGACTGGGGCTAAAGATAGGTCATGGGTTGTCACCAGTGTACACCCAGTAGTAATTGATGTAAAAAGGTGCATTAAGCTGTGCTTTAGAGCAAACCTTTCACTGCCTTTTCATTGCACTGACTGCCACGCAGCCTGCTCAGTATTTATTGAGACACCTCAAAAGCAATCTGGGATGGCAGGCACAGATGGCTCCTCTAATCCAAGTAAATTATCTTTGAACCTTTCAGAGTAAACAGACGTGCATTTCTCCAGGAGCCTGGACTCTTTGCGGTATGAAAAAGGTGGTGAATGCTGGTGTGTATGTGTGTACATGCATGCTTGTGAATCACATAAGAAACTGTGGAAACACAAACATTGAATGTGGCTCTGTCAGAACATGACTGATTATAAAACACAGTTATTAATTTGAAAACGTTGGCTGGTAATTCTGACAAAAAACTTAAAAAAAAACTGGTAAATGTTATATAGCACAAAGGATGAGATTTAAATTTTAAAGGTCTGCATGAGGGTACATTACATTACATTACAGTCATTTAGCAGATGCTTTTATCCAAAGCGACTTACAATCAGTAGTATATTACATATCATTCACCCATTCACACACTGATGACAGGCTACCATGCAAGGTGCCACCATCAGACTCTAACTAACATTCATGCAACATCCAGTCCACACCGATGGCAAGCCTTCGGGAGCAACTTGGGGTTAAGTGTCTTGCCCAAGGACACATCGACTGCCGAAGCCGGGTATCGAACCACCGACCCTCTGATTGGAGAACTACCTTGCTCTCCACTACGCCACAGCCGCCACAGGGTAGTAGTTAAATCCCTGTTAGTTGTTGATGAATAACAGAAATAATTGTCTGGAAAGTCTCTGGGTTATTACAAGGTGTAAAAAAAGCTACTATCTGTATCCGTTCAATGAAATAATCAATAAATTGCGCTTGCATTAGATGATTGGCATCTACTCCTTCATTCATGCTTCATAATCACAGGCTCATTCATCAGCTGTTTGCTGACCAGCTGACCAGCAATCCAAACATATTAAATGAGATCATACAGCACAGCCATTATAACCTGATACTTTTACTATGCTTTCAGAGTTCCCTTCATCACCTGACTTTCTACTAATATCTACAGTGTTTGTATTTTGTGTTCCAACTGAGATCTTTTGTTAATGTATGTTTTTATCAAGGGGTATTGTATTGAGAGCTTCCTTTAAAGAGCAGAACATTTTCCAAATCAATGTGTGACTTAAATGTCTGACTGAAAGAAAATCTTGATTTGTATCTGCATTGAAATGCAAAATGTAAGTGGAGGTATAATGAAAATGAAAATGGTCTGCAATGCTTAGTGTTCTATTTAAAAACGTTTCAATTTCCATTCACCCTATATGGATTTTTTTTTTTCATCCGAAATTAAATTGTACAAGTTGTTCGAGTTCATACTTAGTTCACTTAAGCCTACAGAAGCATATGCATTTGGGAAAAAATAACAATAATTAAGACAAGAACACAGAGTGAGACAGAAATAAAAGAGGTAGCATACTGTTTTGTGGGAATGTTTCGTATGAGGGATTTCACTCACATGGAATGTACTGCAATGTGTTCAGAGAAACCAGTAAAGCAAATAACACTGTATTTATAGAATACTGCAGAGCATTCAGAGAGCAGGACATGGAAGCTTATTAGGCCAGCACTGTGCAGTGCTGCTTCCTGCTTCAGCTCTCTCCAAGGTGACTGAGGCAACATCCATTTGAACAGGAAGAAGTCTGAAGCTGGCTTGCACTAAACATTCTGTGTTTCTGTGTTGCACCTTGGAGGGACAAGGCAGAAGTTGCTCTGTAGCTGTGTCAGCGCATGATAGAATGGGCAGGACGAGAGGGGTTGTCTAAGATGGAGTTCAGTTTAGTTCTCCGCCTCTCCTGTGCTCAGGCCTCCAGGGTGTTCAGACTCAGCCCTGCAACAAAGACAGCCTTTATCACCAGCTTGTTTGTCCTGTCTGCATCCCCAGCATTGATGTTTTCTCCCCAGCAAACCACTGCACACAGCAGTGGGCTAGCCACCACAGAGGAGTAGTCTGAAAAACCTGAGCCTCTTTGAGAAGACACACAGTGCGCACGGTGAACAGTGCCTCCATGTTTTACACATGATTATACACCAAATGTTTAGAGATAGTGGACTTATTTACTTAAGAGAGTATATGTATGTGTATAGAATATATGTAAGTATATATATAGTTTACCCTTGTAACTAAAAGATAAACCTGAGTAGCTTCAATGAACTTGGACTTGTTATGAGCCAGTGTTTTTTTTTTCATTCTAGTTAATATCAGACTTTTAGAAATAAAGGTGAATGAGGTCAGTATCAATTCAATTCAATTCAGTTTATTTTGTATAGCCCAGAATCACAAATTACAAATTTGCCTCAGAGGGCTTTACAATCTGTGCACATGCGACATCCTCTGTCCTTCCCTCACATCGGCACAGGAAAAACTCCCCTAAAAAACCCCTTTAACAGGGAGAAAAAAGGAAGAAACCTATGGGAGAACGACAGAGGAGGGATCCTTCTCCCAGGATGGACAGAATGCAATAGATGTCATGTGTACAGAATGAGCAGCATAACAGTTCTTAGATACAACACATTCAATGTATATGAATTATTCATATAATAAGACTACTTATAATAACAGCAGCAATTATTACAGTAGAATTATAGCCATGAAAATAGGGATAGTAATGTGACTAATAATAATAATCGAAGTAGCAGTGGGTGTCAGTCGGCTCACAGCAGGAGGCACGACTACGGTCCAGGTACCACAACGATTCATGGAAACCTGCAGAACGAGAAAGCAAAAGGGCTTCAGGGTGGAAGTAAAGCTAAAATGCTTAATGGTACAGGTAATAGTAATAGTAATGTGACTAGTAATAATAATAATGGTGGTAGCAGTCGGTGTCAGCAGGGCCGTAGCAGGATGCACATCCACGGTCCAGGTACAGCCACGATTTATAGAAGCCTGCGAAGCGAGAAAGCACAAAGACTCCAGGGTAGAAGCAAGTCAATAAGCGTAATAGTACAGGCAATAATAATAGTAATGTGACTAATAATGATAGTGGTAGTAGTAGTGGGTGTCAGCAGGGCCTCAGTAGGTGGCACGATGACAGTCCAAATATAACCCCGATTCCTGGGAACCTGCGAGGCGAGAAAGCACAAGAACTCCGGGGAAGAAGCAAAATCAGTAATGTGCATAAATAGGAGATTAATACATAAAGAAGGAGGGAGAGAAGAGGAGAGAGGAGCTCAGCGTATCCTAGGTAGTCCCCCGGCTGTCTAGGCATATAGCAGCATATTTAGGGGCTGGACCAAGGCGAACCTGAACCAGCCCTAACTATAAGCGCTATCAAAAAGGAAGGTCTTAAGCCTGCTCTTGAAAGTGGTGAGTGTGTCTGCCCCCCGGACTGAAACTGGAACCTGGTTCCACAGAAGAGGAGCCTGATAACTGAAGGCTCTGGCTCCCATCCTACTTTTATATACTCTAGGAACCACAAGTAACCCTGCATTGATTGAGCGCAGCTCTCTAGTTGGGTAATATGGAACTATAAGTTCCTTAAGATAAGACGGTGCCTGACCAGTTAGAGCTTTGTAGGTAAGTAAAAGAATTTTAAATTCTATTCTTGATTTAACAGGGAGCCAGTGCAGAGAAGCTAATACTGGAGTAATATGATCTCTTTTCTTAGTTTTTGTTAGAACACGTGCTGCAGCATTCTGGATCAACTGTAAAGATCTAAGAGACCTATTAGAGCAGCCTGATAATAAGGAGTTACAGTAATCTAGTCTAGAGGTCACTGCTCAACTCACAGAGGGATAAGTCACTATTCACAAATCTGGCAATATTTCTTATGTGATGCCATCTCAGTACTGTCTAAGGGCCTTTTCAAGATTGTTACTGAGTTAAACTATTCTCGGGGAATGTGTCTGTAATTGTTTTAATTTGCTACAGTCAACTGGGATGGATGTTAATGAATACCCTCCATAAATTATTCTTTTTTATTGTTTGTTCTTTAGATATTACATGCAGTGTTTTGACCCCTGTATATTCTCATGTTTTCCACTATGCTCTACAAAGAGTGTTTTTAACTGCAAGTATTGTGGCGGACCTACTCCATTTACAAAGTGTAAAAGATGAGGGCAGAGTTCATGGTAAAAGATGGCTGTCCTGGTGTGTGTTGTGTAACTAACGGCTGTAGAGATGAGTGGTCCTGTGATGAATGGTGCCGTCATGCACAGCTATAATCACGCCTACGCATGGCTTCCTGCATAATTGATTTTTAATCCCCTAATAGAAAGTAAATCACACTAGCAAAGCCTGCTTTAGCACTGGCCTGGGAAAAAAAAGTGTATAATAGCAAAGAGAGAGAGATAGCGTGTGAGAAAGATTTGGGGGTAGAGGATGAGATGAAAATGAAGCGCAAACGTGTGTGAAATAGCATTAAATATCTTTTAAAGTTGTTGTATTAGAGGTAAAAAAAAAAAAGATTATTATGCCCCTACACTGTAGTTGAGGGGAGATTTACGAAAGTAGCCATACATGATATCCCTGGGATTTAATTTATTACGATGACCTGTAAATCTCAGCTGAGATGATAATGTTTGGAAAGAGTAATGAGGTATAGATTGACCCGTCATCTCGTGGAGGGACAGATTGCATCTGTCATCCAAAATAAACATGGCAGACACGCCACTCATAGGCTGGACAGGACATGGTCATCTTGGCAAAGGAAACAGGCCCAGAAATACATTTTGCTCAGTCACAAAGGTGATGCTGATTCTATTGGGAGCTATTTTTTCATCTTTTCAGGGTCAGATTATAGGTAAATATTAGAAATTTGCATGTGTCACATGAGCACTTCTGTCCATTATGTTTTTCTAATGTTTACACATTAATGTTTACACAATGTGTCATTACATAAGTGTCATATGTAATTCAGTGGAGAATTGAGAGAGTATAAATGCTTTACAGCAGCCAGAGCTTTAGATATGGAGATGAGCTGGTATTGATTTTAATGGCCTGCTCACTTGGGATGCAGATTTACATCCAACACACTTGTATGCTGCTTGTCCTGCTGCGGTCACGGAGCAGATAACTTAAATTGACCAACTGCTCTTACTGTAAGCAAAAAGGAAAGGAGGAAGAACAGAGTACAAAACACAGCTCTGATAATTGCCAGCAGGCGCTCGGTGCTATGAAAAGGAAGAGCCAGTGTGAGATGGAGCCAAGGACTTGCTGTCACTAGACGTGCCAGCCACCCAGCCTGAGGAAGATGGAGGACAGAGGAGGAGAGAAAGACAGAGAGGAAAAGGGAAGGAGCACAAGAGATAAGAATGAAACACTCCAACAGCCGTCTCTCTGACTGTCTCCCTAACTGATGAGATTAGGGCAGTCGTGTAATTGCCTCCAAAAGGTGGGAATTATAGATGGTGTTTTTTCTCGTGGGCAATGTCAGGACAATTTATACTATATAAAAATAATTCATATTTGGAAATGCATGTTTATAAAAGAAAAAAAATCAAGCTGAATGAAGTACATTGTAAAGAACATATTATCATACATTTCATCCCTTTTAAACACAGTGCTTTCATAACAGAGTTTGAGGATCCTGCGGACAGTTTTCCTCAGAGAACACTTGTCAACCTGGACGTGCAGAGTTTCAAAATACTGCAGCTCAAATATGATGCCAAGCGAATGTGATGTCTCAATTTGAAGGTATACTAAATTCAAGATTCAGAGCTCACAGCTAAAGGTCCTAACAGCGCTAGAAGTGCAAATAACTGCAACAGTGCTGACTGAGCTTAAATGTGGTTTACATTTTTTGCATTTTGTACTCTTTATTTGGATAGGAAAGTTTTGTTTATTTTTACATGCAAAAATGATTGCTGTCAATCTGTGAACAAGAACCTGATCCTGAAAATGGCCCACAAAGAAATTAGCATTTTGGAAAATATTATGTTTCTGGGAAAGCTACTATAACATTTAAAAACTCTATCACATCATTGCTCATCACAACCACATATCTAACTTCACTGTTATAAGACACCCACCCAGATTCCTCTCCAACACACATATGAATACAAATGCATTCACTTTATTGCTGCTCTTTCTGAACAGTTAAGTATTTTTGACCTCTGTGACGAAAAGACAACTCCACTTAGCTTCTTTGTGTATTTGACAACCTGCATAATGATTAGTGACTGCATGCCTCAACACATTCACCACTCTGCCATTGAGTACAAAGATACAGTGTTTATTCAGTTGGACGCCTCATGCAAAAGATATAAATTATTCGAGAAAGGGTGTAGGTTTTGTTTCAACAGGGGTCATGGGGTCCAGCATCAATTTAAAGTAGAAGTGTCTTTATTTAAGTCAAGGAATACACACAATTTAGGCACCAGGTGATATATAATACATTCAGGCATTCTGTATTGTTGATTTATTCTCTTGTAGATCAACTTTTATGATCAATGTTATCCCTGCTGAGTCAACATACATTTACTCTTCCCTCACTTTTTGTGTCAGTTGTGTGTGGTAGTAACCTCTTTAAATGCTTATGTAATGTATACATTTCAAGAATAGAGTCATAATATTATTAGAAAAAAGTTGTAATATTACAAGAATAAAGTTGTATTTGAATGAGACTTCAGGCCTCTTCAGACTAACATGAGACCAGCATGTCAACTGTAATGGACAGCTCGTAGACTGCCGTTCACTTTACAACCAAACTCTGCTTCACTTCCCTGGAGTCAACACAAGTGGATAGCCAACTGGAAGCAGAATAAAACCAGCAGGAATTTCACTGGTACGACAGTGAGTAAACCGTGACTTGGGTGTGTGACGCAACTATTGAAGGATTTCTGTTCTCGACCCAAGGAAGCCAGTGTTGAGTGTGAAGTTGTTTGTATGAGCGTTTCTTGAGAAAGCACGACAGACGAGACATTTGGCCCGTTCTGAACAGGCATGTTTTTAATGGGTACTGTACTAGTCATACAAAAAGCTAGAAATCCTTTGGAAAGATAGAATGTCGAACAGATACTCCCATTAATGTCAGTAATAACAAATTATCAACTAGCGTCACATACTTCTAGCTGATGATTAGGAGGAAATTCACTCTGAGATAGAGATAGACTCTGACAACATTTATGGATGGTATATAAACAGCTCCATTCCACAGGCCCGATCAAAGACATTATAATTAAATGTAGATGTCATAAAGAAGCAGTGTAGTAACTCTGAGCCCTTTGCATTTTGGAAACGAGGGAGATTTCCATCTATCTTGTATGGGTTTAAGTCTGATGTTGACACTTTGCATTCAGCACCCAGATTAGAATAAATAGCCCTCCGAACCAATATGACTCAAATATAGCAGTGGTGAACAGGGCTGGTTGGATCGAATCTAATGTAATATTAATAATTTCCCTTGTGTACACTGTTCTCTGCAAGTATACCAATGGAAGCATTTACAGTTCAAGTAACTTTATAAATAAAAGTCAATCAGGGTTACTGCTCATATGTTAAACTATTGCACATATTCACTAATGTTCTACCAATGCTTTTCTTTACTCTATATATTTTAACGTTGTCCACACAGGATACTGCCCCATAAAATAACTGCTGGTACTATTAAGAGACATTTTCAGCATTCTGCAGTAACCTGATTTCTTAAACATGTTAACGAGAAACCTAGTTTCCTTATTCAGGGTAAGGAATAGAAGCCCAGTTAACAAGGTCTATTTTTACGGGCCATGTGTAAGTCCTGAACCAGGCTTCAAGACTTGTTTTTGACTGCAAGTGTATGACAAAGATTTCAAACACAGAAGTCTCCACTGCAGTGTTATGTCTAAATAACATCCAGAGCAAAACTAAAAAGGGAAACTGAGACTTGAATAAGACCAAACAAGTTGTACTATATGAACACATTTGCAACTTAGCAAAAATAACCACTTTTACATAGAACCCTTAGTCCTTTGCATGTGATCTCAACCCAGCAGGAGTATGTAGGCTTGGTCAAAATATTGAAGCAGTTAAAATAAGTAGCTCTAGATGAGGTATCAAAGGACGTCCTTGTTCATAGAAACTTTTGTCTTTCTAACAGCAGTTATGTACTGCACAAACTGTTGTTGCAGGCTATGGTGGCAGCTATAATTATACTTCAGATATTTTCAAAGCAAGTGTACTTTTTTTTCTCATTTGTTTTCACACAGATTTCTCCTTATTCGAAAGCTTCCTGAAGCAAAGTCAAATGCTGCAGGAGATAATAGTACAAGATTACATAAATACATGAATAGCGTTATCACTCTCATTTGAACCCAGGTGATCCAGTTTAAACTGTAGGAAATCCCAGTAGCTTTACATATAGGGCTGGACGATGTGGAGCAAATGGAATATCACAATATTGTTTAACAAATACCTCAATATCAATATTTGTGACAATATTGTAGGGTTGGCCATTGGTGTGTTCAGAATATATTCTCACAATGTTATTTTTGATAAACTATCATTAGTAGCGTGCATATAATAAGTGGCTAAAGGCACTGATAAAATGGAACCCTTAATATGAGGAAAAGGCAACTCTTATGCTGTATTATAATGTTACCATAGCTTAAATCTAAGCGGATATCTAGTCTCATATCATGATATCTATATACTATTGATAAATTGCACCAGCCCTAGATTTATGGCTAAGTAGGTCAGCGTATCGCTGCTTCATAGGCGTTTTAATGAAGTGCAAAGATGCTGTCCGTTGATAAGATCATCCCCCTTAGTTACTGTGTTGCTGTAGCTACATCTCTCAAGCTTTCTATTCCAAATATAGTTTATAACGATAATGGTGGCAAACACTAATCAAAAGCAGGCCTCTCATTAGAAAATGACCAACAGTGAATAGCGGATCTGTATTCAGCTATGCTCTAGCTAACTAGTTTTGCATACTAAAGCAAATTATACTTGGACAAGCTGCAGAGTTATAGATTTATGCATTATTGTTGGTGAAGAAGAGAGCAGGACTACACCTAAAGCTGCCAGTTCCAGTCCTAAAAGGACCTTTTTCTACCCTGAAACTCAACAAAACAATGTAATGTTAATTGATGATATGCTCTTTGGCTTTAAAATTAACACATTTGAGTTACTACTTGGTTGTGACCTAATTAGGCAGACCTGATAACATTTGCAACTTACATTAGAGAAAACTATTCCTGACATTTTTGCTGGGGTATTTGTGGCTTTACAAATAAAACAATAAATAAAAGATCACACCATCCACCTATTTCTTTTATTAGAGCCCAGGACACCACTTCCACGTTTCTACAGTCCTTCTGTGCCTGGTTACATTTGCAAAGCTACGATTGGGCAAGAGAGGGGTTTACCAAACGGTCAATTGTGACTAACAAGCATATCATGTGATGGTTCATAAATGTGTTTTTTTCATTATAAAGCATGTCCTCTCAGAAAAAAAAATCTGCAGGCACATTAATAAGACAAAAAATATAGCTTGGCCTTGGTTATTAAGAAATAGGGGGGAAATTACAGGGGAACAATCTAAATGCTGACCATCTGTATTTTTTATTCCTCCAAGTATCCTTGGTCTGTTCTGTGCATGTTGACATTGTGAATGCCTTTGTTAACATCCTCAGTTCATAGGACAATGGCGCAAGGTAAAGTCATCCTAACATGAAAGCCTTGTATTAAAACTGACATAAACCCAATGGAACGGAGCTTGAGTGGGTCCCTCCCACTTACTGCCGAGCCTGGTTAGTCATGCATGCTATGGGGAAGGGAACAGAATGCAATCACCTTCTCTTTTTTAATGGAGCTGTCAAGGCAATCGCAAACCTATGCTGGCCGGAGCGGCTGAGGGTGTATGAAGAGAGGCACGAAGCCAGCTGATGAGCCCTGGAGGCCTGATCACTTTGCTTATGAATTCGCATGCATGATATTACGCATGTGAGGAGAGTCAGTGTTTTGAGCCCAGGACGTCTGTATGTGTACGTTTATGCATGTGAACACTTTGTTGAAAGCGTGTATGTAATGTAGCGAATTCACTAAGGTTTTATGTGTACTGTATGTGTGCCTATATACACGCATGCAGGCCTATAATACTTAAATCCACATATGGAAATGTATATAAAAAGGGCTGTCAGTCGAATTATTGACTTTGCTTGCGTGCGGATGACAGAGACCTGTCACTTATGATGGTCTTGTGATAGAGTGGTTGAGGGGGATTCTAATGAGATCTTAGGAAGGAGAGAGCAACATCTTCCACGATCCGCCTTTCAAGTCGAGGGCGGTTGGGTCAAACAATGGAAATTAGACTGGGAACATGAGAGGTGGGGTATGATGTGACTGATATGAGCTGACATTACTGAAATGTATGAATAAGCAGAGCCATCACCAAGGGAAAATTCCACTCAGCTCAATATAACATAACATGGATCAGATTATGCAGCTAGGTTGGATGGTATGAGATCATGTCCAGAACATGAATTTAATGATTAGATTAAGAGTTCTTGATAAGGTATGGGGTCATCTGGTTTACTCTGTTACAGGCAACAAAAAAATTGTATTTAAAACTACAGGATAAATGAGGAGGGTTAAATACATAATATAAAGATACTGTATATTAACGAGAAAGACACAGAGAGGATGAGTGCATGAATCACATTTCATAAGGTTAATTATCAATAATTGAAACCAATGGTGTTTTATCTGCTGATTAGATAAGAGGTCAGAACCTCACATAACCTTAGGGTTACAATATTCTTGCTTCAGTCAAAAAAATAATTATGTGCAATGATTAAATCACAAGATAGGATAGGAAGTATTATAATTAAAAGTTGAGGCAAGAATGTTTTAGCCCGTTTATTCTATTGATTGGTAAGTAAGGTTTCTATTTAGGTCATTGAAAAGACATCAGTATCATTTTTTTTTCTGTGTGGGCCCTGATTGATGTGAAACACAGAGGACACCGGCTCATTATGTCTTTAATTGTGGAAATGGTTAAAAGATAGCGCACCAACAACGGTTGACTGGTTTCCATAGATGTACTTCCTTGGATGATAATACTAAAGCTCTTCCCAACAGAGAGCTGGCTGGTCTGAATATTAAAGCATAATGTTTTTTTAAATGTATTCAGCACGTGTTGTTTCCCAGTGTAGCTCTGACCTCGCAGTGGAAGCTTTCTTTGAGGATTCAGAACCCCATCGCAGAATTCAAGCGGATTGCACCCATGGGATCCAATATCAAAGACTTTAGTTTTTCTATTACCAGATTGCATGTTTGTGCTCTGCTTCCTTCCCTTTGAGCTGATGACCAGCATTTGACTGAAGAGAACACCATTCTGTTGGAACTTGCTTTAATTGTGGAACCTAAAACAATAACAAATATTGTTTAAATGCCATGGTTATAATCATGAAGTTGCATCTCTTTCATATGCTGTTTGATGTCAATATCCCCCTCGATGGATACAGAGTAACCAGTTGAGGATTGGACCCAGTTACACTAAAAATGTTTAGCTGTGTTTGTTTGCAGTTTTACAGTTTTATAATTTTGTGAAGAGTGTTATGAATATATTGGTGTGATTTGCAGTATCTGTGTGCAAGATTTTAAAAGCACCTTGATTTGACAAGGGTATTTTATGATGTAGAGTACTACTGTGTATGATTTTATATAAGTCTAAATCTGCTTAATACATCCAGCTCCACTGAAACAAATATGTATTTTTATTGTATTTTTAAAAGGAAGCACTTATCCAATTTTACACATGAATTATTTTTAATCTTCTTACTTTTTTACAGAAAACTTAAATAATAAACTTTGGTGTGGAGTTTGAAAGAAATGGATTTAAAGGCAGACGGGATCTGATGAGAGATATTTTTCAATTGCAATGTGTTTTCAGAGCTTGACCATTACTTGGAATGGTCAGGATCTTTTCCATTTATTAAACCATTTGTTAGATGTCTCTGCGCCAACGATATCCATGTCCAGAGTTTTATGTTTTTGGGTTATCTGGCCCTCTGTACATCCAGTCCATTTTCATGATCGCAATATCTCAGGAATGCCTAAAGGGAACTTCTTTAAATTTGGTACAAACCTCCACCTGGGTCCAAGGCTGAACTGATAAATTTGGTGGTCAAAGGGGATTTTATTTGCTTTGACCTGGTATTCATGTTTATCATAAGCCATTTAAATGTTATTTATTTCTAATGAAAACAAATGAAAACTATTCATCCATAGAAACTCTCAAAAGTTGCATGTACGATCCAGGAAGCTGAGTGTCTTTCAATCAAACCCACTACCTTGAATCATTCATTATAATACAGTGCACCTCATATGGCGCTGGACCACAAGTTGAGAAAAAGATTAGTCTTTCTCCCCATAGAATTGTGGAACAGTATGATGCATGTCTGCTCGTCTCTTTCTCATCCAAAACTTTTTGGCCTTACTCAGCACAAAGTGTTCACTACCTGCCAAAATGACTTTCGCAAAACTTGCTACCATGACGACGTTCCCTCTGTGGCTTTCCCTCTTATTCACCTGATAACCGCTTGCAGAACTCTAAACTTAAATCTCTGGTGGCACCTTCACTTCAGCTCTCAGCAGTAGTAAGCTGCATTTTCAGAATCACCAGAATCCATTTGTAATCACTATATAGCCTGTGGTTAAATATATAGTAATTGGATGAAATTTCAGATTTACTTAAGTGTGGTGGTACAATAGATAATCCGGTACTACCATTATGGAAACTGATTGAGTGAATACTAAAAGGATATAAAAGAAGGAAGGAAGGAAGGTATTTTTTTTCACACAGTATATGTAATTCTATTAATCCATTCTAATTAAAATGAGAAAAGAATGCCTCTATTTTTCTCTAATTGCCTCCACCTGCTTTTCATCTTGGTCCCCATTGTTTTCTCATTATATTTACATTTGTAATATCTGATGATTTAGCAGCTTTTCCTAAGCATCTGTCTTGTGGAGCCCCGTCCTCTGTGACACAGTACACAGAGACAGTTGGCACATTATTTGACACTCACAAACCAGTGGATCCCCCTGTTTTATTCCAGTGAGTGATTCAATTTGATTCACGCTGGGAGACGCAGCAGAACACATGCTATCCACCATCTCAGTGAATCAGAATGAAATGCAAGCTTGAACCTAAGCAGTGATGTATTTGAAAACAGTTGTTCTAATAACAAAATATACTGTTTGACTTCATATATACTTTTGCAACTATCAACATTCACTGTAAACCCACTCAGATAAATGTATGAGCTGAAGCAAAAGTATGTTTTGTAAGAAAGCGAACAAGGCAATTTTAATTCTCTTTGGTACACGTAACGGAGGCTTTGTTTATATTAATCCACGCTAATAACTCAGATGTCAGAAGGTTTAGTACGTTAGATGTCACTGAAAGATGACTAATACCCTGGCTGATCTGATAAACAACTGTCAGGTGTTGCATCAAAGCATGCGCCTTTTTAACTCCTGTACTTCTAACTCTGACCATCAGCTCAGACTAAATTGTTTAGCATTGATACATGTGATTGAAATGTTAAGGTTAAAGCCTTTCTGCTGATAATTTTAACTTAGATAACATTGCATTTGAAATATTACTACATTTTACAGAAATACAAAAAAATAATAATAATTTATCCTTTTTATTTTTCTTCATTGACTACCCCTAAAGCAAACTAGATATGTCAGCATTGTGATTATATACCAAGGTTCCCAAGCATTGTATTCAGCCGATATATTTTACTTTAAACTACCTTGCTGATAGAACTGACAAAATGTGGCCTTAACGGATGGGAAAGTGAGAGAAAGATTCCTCGGAATAACAGCACACACCATTTTGTTTTCTAAAAGAAAAAGAGTAAAGAAAGCAAAAAGTAAAGAAATCCTAGGGCTGCAAGTAATGATTATTTTCATTGTCAATGAAAATAATCATTACTTGCAGTGGTAGAAAGTAAATGGTAGAAAATGTTGATTAGTGTTTCCCAAGCCCAAGATGTCCACAACTCAATGATATTCAGTTTACTGTCAAAGAGGAGTAAAAAAAAAAAAGAGAAAATATATGTATGAAGCTGGAGATTTCTACCTTATTTATTTTTTTAATTACTCAAGCTGATTGATCGATTATCAAAAAAGTTGGGGATTAATTTAAGAGTTGACAGCTCATCGATTAATTGTTGCAGCTTTTAAACCAGCGAAATGCAGAAATCATTCAAGCTGACTGTATTAATGGCCAGAATATTTATAGGTTCCAAATTTCGGCAAACAGCAAACAACTATTTAAGTGAAGATATAGTGAAGTAATGTCTACCTGAGCTTCTCCATAAACAATGTGTCAGCAGCACTGCTGAAGTTGTTTGCACTGTTAGCACGGTTAGCACCCTTAGCTGCAAGAGCTGTTGAGTGCAAATGTTCCCAATCACGTATTTAGCACCTTTAAAGTCAAACCGAAATCGCATTAAGTCATCCATGCCATCATGAAGCCTAAAACTATAAAATACAAATTTCTCACCTTTGGTTTCAGTTTTTTCCTCAAAGAAAGACAAAGGATGTGTATTCTATAGCAGACAAAAAAATGCAATTTAATTTCAGTTGGAAAAATATCTTGCCAACCCTTCTCATTCCTCAACAAAATGCTCCTTGCTTACATCCTTTTCTTTCATCTCAAAGAAACTCATAAGCTTTACCCTTTTTCTCAACCTTCTCCCTCACACACAAAGTGAAATAAACATTTCCAATATATATCTTCCACCCCATTGTTGTTTAATTTTGTTTAAAACAATCTATCCACTTGTGTCCAATCGAAGCTCTCAGCTTGCACTTCGATATCCTGACAGCTGTGAGCTTGATTCGTACCGGCAGCCATGTCATTGATTCCTTGGCAGAGGCAGAACTATGGCATCAATCTAGGCTGAAATATCATCACCTGTAACGAGACACCTTTGCTTTTACTATTTTCATATGCACTGCCACACACACACACACACACACACACACACACGCACCCACACGCACGCACACGCACGCACACACACAATTACATTTGCCTGTCATTCAAAGAACTCTGGATAGAAAGGCATGTGATGTGGATGGGTGCTTGCATTCTTGAATTATTGATTAGATTTTCATTTGAACATTTTAGCTGTAGGTTATGTTAGCCTATCAATGACAGAAGCCCCACCGTTCCAATGGTAAATTTATAAAGTAGAAGCTGCAGGAATATATATCACCTCCTTATTCAGTGAAATATCTTTTTTTCATTGGTGAAATAATTTTCTTGCTGATCTCGCACAGTGTTCCACCAATTTTGCATGGCACATGAGCAATCAGTGCTAACTCTTAAACCTGCATCATGCACTTGAACAAAATTGCATCCTTTGTGGTCATGGCTGAAACCTATAAGAGGTATCCAAGTGTTGTGGGAGATTTAATTACACAATAAATCTTTGCCTCGTTTATACTCTGTTTCATCTGGGTGCTCTGATTTCTTCCTACGGTCCAAATCAACCTGGTCTCACTTGTCAAATACCTTTGCTTTGAATAGTGTACCAAGCCATGTAGGCACCCTTTAGCGTCTATATGCGGAGTGCCGCACATAAACTAACTCCAGTGTAAACCCACTTGCGCCATTATAAGACGCTAAGAGCAAGATAGTCCACACAGGGCGGGCAGATGGGGAAGTGGATGGGTCAAACAAACAGGACTTTCGTCCAGGAGAACAATGTTCATCGCCTATGCACAACTAAAAGTAAACTACATTTTGTAAAGTCAGTGGTAAGTCCCCTGAGACCTTAGTGTGGTTAGTCACCTGACTAATGTGAGTTTCTTTCACGTAATTAGGTAGTCTCGTGAGCCATGGAGCCGAGTCAGTCCGGTTAACGTCAACCATGCTGTTTTCCTAAACCTAACTAACTGTTGTTGTTGCCTAAATTAACTTCCTGTGAAGACAGGAGTCTATTTTGACACTATGCATGTAACAAGTGGAAACTGTCACTGCGTCCATGCCAGGTCCAGAACTAACACTAGAGGGATACCTAGAGCGCCACAGTTTAGGAGCTTAGAAGCATTGGACCATAAGTGTTGGTATTTGATTAGTTTGGAGAGAGAATGTGTTGCCCTAAACCAGTTAGGTGAATAACAACAATGACAAAACCTGTGTGATCTGTCCAGGAAGTATCCTGCCTCACACCAAGGTCTTGCTTGAATACAATCCAGTAACCCCCTGAGAGTTGGAGTGAAAAGCTGGCTAAAACTTGTTTTAATAATGGTGTGCATTTTCATGCAGTCTCTCCTGAAAGGGATTTATGGTTTTAATTGTACAGACAAAAAGTGCCCAAAATAGCTCCTTTCTTACCTCCTCACAGCTAGCCATTCATGGCATGAAGTGGTTATTCAAAATTAATATTTTTTAATATGCACCATGTAAATCTGACAAAGAACCTTTGTCAAGAGAAGTAGACAAGACAGGTAATAATAAAAAGAGTATTAATCAAGTTATCACAAACCGACAAACAATGACAATAGGGCCTCAGCCCACTGCCCTGGGGCAGTTGCTCTCTTTGCCTGGTTGGTAACCAAGCCTTTCACCAGCATAAATGGGATCAGGAAATGGATGATTGGATGGAAATGGATGGTTTAACTGAAATAGTACATCCAATTTAAAGAGCTCATCATATACATATGACTACACAGCCTCATAGCAAATCTTAAGATTTTCTTTTGAAATGTAAGGGAGGGAAATTATAGACTCACAAAATGATGAGTGCTGTAACTAATTACGGCTCTTGTATTTTCTCACTGAATTTACATGTGTTCTAAAATATTTATCATTTGGAAAACGCAGGTGATTTTTCCGATGTCTTTGTGCCCTACAAAAGATTCTATAGGGATGCTGACTTGCCATAAGGGCGACAAGTATTGATTGATTGATCTCTAGGACCTCACATTAAGGTCACTAAGTTCAATAAATGTTGAAAACTGATAGAGCAGGAGCTATACATGTGAAATTAAATGCCATCTCTAGACTGAGAAAATTGGGTGGATTTGTCAAAGTGGCTTTCGCGGTTGGAAACGTGCTAATCCAAGCAGTGTCAGTGTCCATGGAAATAGAAGCGATCAAGTATTTTTGGAGTACTTTTTAAAGGGACGCAACATAAAGCAAGAGGGGAAAAAAACACAACAAGATGAAATGGAGGGCTGAATAGTGTTCCCATACCATCCCCCATTTCTGGTAATTAGCCGCCACACTTGTAAAATGACCTCTGAATCCTGCCTCTGTCTGTACCTCCCACTGCCTAGCGACACAGGTCTATATACAGGGAGGAGATAAGAGGAGGGGAGAGAAAGGGAGAGATTAGATGAGTTGGGTAAGGGAGAGAGAGGAAGTGGTTCAAAAGGAGAAGAGGGAGAACAATGTGAGAGAGATGAAGAAAGGAAAGAACACAGAAAAACCAAATAAGAACACTGTGCTCGAGTGAGTCTAACAATCCAATTATGTGTGGCACTTGGTGACAGGATGCATGACTGTACTGTTGCTTTGTCCATTTGGCAAGAACAGAGATAAGGTCAAGAGATAAGCGGATGATGCAGAACAATAAGACTTTGTGAACAAAGACAATGAGAAGAAGGTCAATTAGTGTGTGTTTGTGTGTGTGTTTTTTGCTGTTAGTTTGTCCAAAAATGCTTTCAAGAAACTGTAATGAATCTGAAAAAGCATGAAGATTTGAGGGGAAATTTCACCACTGCTAGTTTAACATGCAGTCACTGGCCTATAAAATCACGGAATGATAGTACAAAGGTAGATCAGTGAGTGATAGATGGGGGATTGGTAGAGCAGATCCACTCGTAGATTATTTATTGATTAGATATCAGAGACCCAGGGTGAGCCAGTAGGTGTCTTAACAGTGACCTCAATGTGGACATGGAATAAATTGCTCGCACAGCGATTCAGGCAGCAGTTTGGTCTTGTGTTTTTTTTCAACACGGAAACTGGTTTTCTAAAACACATATGCAGCCACTTTTTTAAGAGCTCACTTGCAGTTATTATTTGAAGTTAGATGGGTAGCAATGAATATTTAAGAATGCCCTGCATTAATGCAGCACCACAGAGAGCTTTACCGTGTGGGGGAAATATTCCACAGTTGACACCAGAGTATTAAAAACACTGAAGATTTGCAACATGACTAACTATGTAAGGCACAGTGGCAGCAGCTATGAAAATGACTATGTGATACTGGTCAAGCGCTGAAGCCCCATCAATTACTCCTACTAATAAATTGATTTGCGTGTTTACCATCCGATAGTTATTCTCTGTCCATCCTTTCCTCTCTTCAGTGCGCACAGCAGATAAATGACCTGAGGCCTCCCTCCTCTGCATCCATAATGAGTGACCTCTTTCCATCATGCTAGCTGTACACACATAAATATGGTCTTGTGTAGCTCACGATGCACCGAATAACACACGATAAAGAAAATGTATTCAGTTTTCATCAAATTACTGTCCTCAGCATTAATGAATGATGAACATTAGCATCACCCCCTGATGTGAACATAGAGTTTCAACACCATCTGCTATTTGTTCTTTTCCCTGTTACCATGCCTGTGCTCCTTTGAAGAGGTCCTTTTAAAGGCATTCAAATATAATGCTAAATAGCTGTCACTGCCGGCACTCAGACACAACCAGAATACAAATGTACAGCACAGACGAGGAGAAAAAAAAACTCGAACAGAATGAGTTGCAGCAGTGCCAAGTCCTTATTGGGTGAATCCCCAGGGTTCAGGGACTCACAGGTTGTGACCCTGCTGACCTGTGGCGCCACATCACAACCACCCTCACTGAAATAGCAACAGAAGTTATAAATATTATTTGAATCTGCATAGCCTCTGGTTGAATCTGCACAATATAGATACAACAATGTTCTGTTTTATAGGGTAAAGTTGATTGATAAGAATTCCTAGTCATGTTTTGTTTACTTGTGAATTCATTTAGAATAAAAACCAATAACATTGGGCCTCTATCTGCATGCAAAAGAGCTGTTTTTTCTGTTGCGTGCTCAAAGAATAACAAAGGCTGATACTAAAGAATCTTTGTGATGCAAATTAGATCTGTAGCATTCAACTTTCACTCAGATTTTTGCCTTGTTGATTTTTTGGTAACACTTTACTCTAAGACTTTTTATTGAAGAATATTAAATAGAGGGATTTAAAGTAAAATTTTGCCAATTATAAATTCACTTTGAAGTTGTTTTTATATGAACACTAACAATTTTTTTAAGATAATAAGCCCTGACATTATCAAAATGTCAACCAGTTATACATTTAAATGATTACCTTGTTGTTTACCTTGCCTAAGAAATCCACTTTAAGAAAGTGTTTATTTAGAAAATATTTAATCATTATTATTTTGGAAGAGTCCAGAAAGCCAGTAAATACTGTAATCTTGCAATCTAGGGGTAGCTCAAGCAACATCTCCAGTATCTTATATTATATCATATAAGTATACTTACATGTGAAGTGCAACAGAATGCCGAATAAAACATTTTCAAGTGACGAAACGTTACAGTTAACTTTCATGTAGTGAAAACACACTGTGATAGGGTTCAACTTTTTCATCTCGAAGGCTGCCGTCTGATATTTCAACATCTAGCTTTAGTGATTAAACCAGATGATGAAGTAAAACATCTTAGAAACATTTGTAGAATAATTAACAAGTATAATATGTACGTTTCTACAACAGTTAACTGTATGTTAAAGAACTTGAAATTAAGTAAACAAGGTGATTTGTACAGAATATAGTTTGTAGGGACAATGAAGCTTGATAGAGGGGCAGGCCAACCGTGACATTTGTAATTGGGACTAGCTGTCATTGTCACAGTGATTTATGATATAATTAATGAACAATTAGGTGACATATTAGGGCGGTCTTCTTTGTTTTTGCTCAAAATTGGTTTTAAAGTTTTTTCTTTCAAGCTGATTTAATTTCCCATATGCCTCTCTGGTTTCAGGCAAGACTAGGGCAAAAGACAAGTTATAAAGCAAACATGAGTGAAAGTCTATCAAAAATATAACAAAACTGTTTATATACTCTTATGTAAATCTTGGTTACTAGGGGCAAAACAGCAAATATAAATGTCTTTTTTTTTTTTTTTTTAATGCATTTCTTGTCTACAGTGCATGTTCTTAATGTGCTTAAAGATTCTAAGGCCTGCAACTCTAAAATTGATATCATATATATATTAATATATTAATCATTTAATATATTTGAATTTCCTCCGACCATACTGAATTATCATACTTCTATGAATAGCTTGTGCCTTTGACAATGTGTATGTTATTTCAAGTTAATTAAAACACAAATTAACCAATGCCCTTGGAATTTATCCACTTTGGCGCCTTCAAAGCAAAACAAAACCGCTTTGTTTCTTTGAACCTGGGCTAAGGAGTGCTGCAGCTGCATACTTCCTCGCCCAGGCTTTCTCAGACTTGACAGAAACAGCGGGAGATAATCAATAAGCTTACCCACCACCTCCAAGAAGATGAATTTAGAGCATACCTTAGAACTTGCAGCCTTAATTTCTCTCACGAAGTTCAGCTCATTAGACTAATAAACCTTGGTTTATTACTCCTACCACAACCGCTATATAACACCAACGAAAAACAACAACAACAACCTGTTGTGTTCTTTACTAATGGCCAGATCAGCTCAGGTTTATCAAACGATCAATCACCAAAGTACCAAATCAAATAGACGGCCAGATACTTGCCTCGGGTTTTTGAGCAAAGTCAACTCCACAAGGAATTTAACTGGACTGCACTTGTTTAATTTTTTTTCTTTTTTTCAGATTTTAGGATGACAGTTCTAATAAATGTCTAACCCAGAACTGGTAAAATCAGCAGGATGAGGAAAATATGAGAGAGAGAGAGAGAGAGAGAGAGAGAGAGAGAGAGAGAGAGAGAGAGAGAGAGAGAGAGAGAGAGAGAGAGAGAGAGAGAAAAAGAGAGAATTGGAAGATCAGCTTTGCTTCTGCAAAACATTTTCTTTTATCTCTCATACATGTTTCTGGGCACATAATGAGAAAGGTTTCTGGCTGAACATTGACATTCCTGCTGCTGTGAAAACAACTGAGCAAAAATGAAAATAATGCAGCACATCACTCAGGATAAAAGATTACTTTTTTTTATTTATTATTATTACATGTGCCACAGTAGCACTTAACTGGCAATGCCAGAGAACCACGGTTGGATACAAAGTGACTGTTCGCTGCCTTTCGCCTCACCGATTCTCACTCCAGCACTGCAATATGCCTCAGAGGATCCCTCCACCACACTGTTGGTTGAATGTCAGTGTGGTTGAGAGATTAATCGGTGGTCACCTGCTGTGAGTTGTCAATTGAACGCCTCAGGAAGAGTCATATCAGCATAACAGGAACCCATTTTCAGACATATGTCATATTCTATGAACACAACCTGCCCTTGCTTTCTCTTTTCAAAGGGGATCTCTGCCTCTTTGCTTGCTGTGTCTTAAGATTAGAGTTAGCATTAGGGCAGCTATGAAGCACAATGGCAACCAGACACTGCAGGCAACGGGGGGTGGAGGAGGTGTGTTTGAAAGGGAAACTATCGATATAGAACACGACACAGCAAGAGACAACAGCTACCCGCTGGCTATCGGCTCATTACAGGCAAAATAAAAGGACTCTTCAGAATGCATTTCAGTTCTTCTCATCTCGAGAGACCACAGAGATAGACGCACCCGTAAAAAAAAGAACATTTTACCCCCTTAGTTTTAATACTAAAACTAAAATGATTGTTAAGTACTTTATATAAGGTTTAAGATAAAAAAAACTTGCTTTGAATGCCTTATGAATGCAGCCGCATTTAAAATGTAATGGGGTACCGTTAGGATGTGTCTGCATCATTTCTAAGAACACAGCTTCAAAAGGTATATTACTGAGCTTGAATTTGCTCCAGGACATGCCTGAGGATTTGCCAACGGCACTTCATTCATTGCTATCAGATACATTTAATAAGGCCCAAAAAAAAATCAAGGTTAGCATATTTCCTAATGATGTCTGATATGTATACATTCATTTGACATGTCATATTCACTGTCCATTATTCAACAATGCTGTCCAGCTGTCTTCCATAGAAACCTGCTGGTAAGTCAGGCTCCCTGTGGATATGATAGATGTGTGATCTATAAGATGTGTAATCTTATAGAACAGACAGGATGTGGTAGTGCTTTCAGGTTCTATTTAATAATTTTCTCTGTTTATATTATCAAAGGAATGGCCCTGTGTTATAAATCTTCTTCTATTACATATATTCATGTGACTGCTTGAAGACACATGCTAAATCTATCGTTAATGCTTATAGAGTCTTATTATACTAAGAGATAACTCGAAGGAAATTAAGTAAGAAATTGGGAACATTATTATATAATAGCAGCAAACACCTATATGCTATGCAAAGATATTCTGGGTTGTTGGCGTCCTGAGCAGAGGTGTCTAACACGAGATTATCCATTCTTTGTTTTGTATACTGCCGTGCAAGTATATTAGTGCATATTAGGTCATGCGTGTCCCTATCCGTGAATCCAACTGCCTATCTAATCGCAGTTGCCTTGCACTTCGCTAATACAGCGGAAGCCTGTTTGCGCTGATAACTTCCTGCTCAGCTACTTTCATGTTGAGAGCCATGTGGAGGCAATCTCTGGAGCTCCTTTAAATTAAGGTAATTCACTGCTCACATGATTAAAAATAACTCTGATGATGCAACCTATGACATACATTTTATGTTAATTTGTTTTGTCCATGCTCTTTGATGTGCAGTACTCCAAAAAAAAGAAACCCTCACACAGTACGATAGTAAAAAATAGTTTCAACAACTGAATGAATATCAAAGAAAATAAATGACATTGACTATGCTGATGCAATGTTTAATGCCCGCTTGGATATTCCAGAAATACAACTGGGTTTTTTTGCTCTTTTTTGTTCAAAGAATGTGGAATAAAATGATTTGAAAGCCACAGAGCTCACACACATCAGCCCTCTGGCTTCAATGCTCTTTTTCTTCTTAAGGAATTCAGAAATAAGTTCTTCCTGCGTTTGTGTTAAAAATTCTCAAATTACAGATGTCCTCTCATTCTGCAACCTATAAAAGTACAAAACTTTGGTCAATATAAGTTTAACCACTTTGATTGCTTCCAGTGTACAGTAATTGCGCAAAACTACCTGCTTACAAATGATTGTATATCAGTTTAATGGATTAGTCTTGAACATTTTAAACATCTGTGATCAGAACACAGATTTATTTATTTTCAGAAAAAGACAAAAAGGACTTAAATCAGTGGTACAGGGCTTTTACAGTTCCTGTTCAAGCTGCCAACAGAGTGCACAAAGTGCTCCTGGAATAAGGAGTTCTTTGCTTTCACCACTTCTACCAGCCTACTCCCTGTGTCACACACACTGTGGATTATACATGTGGCTGTCTTGCATATGAGATATAGTACGTGATGTTGTGGCGATGAAGTGAGCGAGCAGCAGAGTGAGATAAAAGTGAGATATCACATCAAGGAGATACATATTTAATCCACAGCAATAATGTATTATTAGCTTTCTAATGTTTTATTTTCTTTTATTGTAACTTGTTTCACATTCACCCATACAGGGAAGGTTTTTTCAGATTTTCCAGCTGCAAAGATAAATTTAGTGAGTATTGAGTATGCGATTATATTGTGGAAGTGTATCCACAAAATGCTGATTTGATATATTTTATTGGAGTTTATCAGAGGAGTTCTACATTGCTTCCATTTCATAGATTTTTTTTTCTTTGGGAAATTGGATAGAAGCTGCATCTCAAATCTTGCACTCTGATACAGCATATTAGCGGTACTGTTAGGTTGTTCCTGGATAATGTGATGAATGCCGACATTCAGCTGAACAGGGAGCTCATTGAGAAAGTCCTTATTTTATGACAAAGAAAGAGGAGGAGAGAAAAGAGAGAGGAGCTGTGGACAGAAAAAGAGAAAAGCAAGTATGGTAGATGAGACAGAGAGGGACAAATGAACAAAAAGACCGATTGAAAAGACGAAGAAAGTGAAGTCTTTGGATTGAATTTTGTTTACAAAATTGCAATCAGAAGAAAACAGCGAGCAATATACATCATTAATAATAACAGAGAGATGGAGGGCGGGCTAGGCTTTGTGATTTGCTTTGCCTGCAGTAATTGCATCAAATCTTAAGATAAACCAACTGTCAAGGACAATATGTGTATGTTACAGTAGATTTAAATTATGTTTGTTGCCATGTGTGTGATGCAAAAGGGCTTTGAGAGAATTCATGCTCCCCTTTGCTTTGCGCAAGATTGAGGATAAACTGAATGAACAGCTAAATGGCCGTGTTCTGAGGTTTGTTCCTCTGAAACCTTGGTGAACTGCCTGAAAAAAAATAAATGATTTCACCAAGATTGACTCTGCAGTGAGAGATGGGAAAGGAAAATAAAGTTAGTTTTATCATTGTGAGTGTGTATATAAGGGGAGCAAAGGCGAAGATAGTCAGAAATGAAAAACATCTTGCTTCTTTCACGGTCTTAAAGGCACAGTGCCACACATGGACCTTTAATTTTCTCCGGGACTCAGACTGAAGGCTCTGTCTTTATCTGGCACTTCTGTGCATCACACAACTACTGAACACCATATTTGATCAGTGTCTCCACAGGAGGCCCTCTCCCACAGCTCTATCTTTGGCCCCACTGGCTCAGCACAAAGCCCACATCAAGAAGACCTCATCATAACGGTCATTGTTTTCTATCCATCACTCTGGCTCTGACTTTCAAGGACGTGCCCCCACCTCAATCACTACCTTTTTCCCACACACAATAAGCCCTAACTGCCATAAACAGGGGGTATCTATCTGCTTCTTCCTCTTCTCGCTTTCGACAGTTTTTCATTTTTTATATTTTTGTTCCCATGCCAGGCCACAGTTCCTGGTGAGGTAAACCAGGAGAGTAATAAGTATGACTATAGCTTCCACGCTGGGCTAATGACAAGGACACGCCGTCCCGATGGTCTGTGTTCTCGCTGAAGAACAACTGTCCAAGGAACAGGAGGTAACAGGGTTTAATCAGCAGAAAATGGAACAATGGTGATGCTATTTCATGCCTTTGAGTGAAACACACCAAAGGAGTGGTTTCAATCCAGTGTCCCACAAGATAATATCAAAGGCATACATCAAATGTCAGGCTTTTGTCTCAGTTAACTGATAACTGTGTTTGGAGAAAAACACATTGAATCCCTGTCGCAAAATGTGTTTGATTTCCCCACCATGTTTGATATTCACTGCTTATAGACATATGTTCAGGTTGCTAAGCAGTAGGCAGAGAGAGGGAATGAAGTGACACAGCACATAGTGGGGAAGATTTATATGGTTTGTAGCTCCTTTCGGGGCGATAAACAGTCAAATTGAGTTGGTCCGTGCAGAAAAATTTGTTTGGTCTCATGCATGATGAATTTCAAGGTGTTCCCGTTCAGATATTCAAAATTCGAGAAAAGGAATGACAATTTATACAAATGCAGACAAAATTGTGTGAACTCTATCGGTTATTTTGCACACAGAGAGGGTTAAAGCCAATTTTACAATTTTAAATCCATTGCCACATGATTAATAAGTTTAAAGCTAATGATACTTAAGTTAGCCATTTCTTTATCTGTTTACAGAAATGTTTTATTCAAAAAAGTTAAACTGTTTTTCTAATCATTGATTTCTCATATCTCATTCTGTCACTGATCTTTGTGTTGAGCTGACAACATCAGGCTATTTACCATTCCCTCATGTACAGAATTCCTCTTGTGAGATGAAAGCATGCTTGAAATTCCAAAAATGTCTTCTCTTCAACCAATATTACAGGTTCAAAACATCCCGCGCGTCATCAGATTTTTTATAGCGACACTTCATGCAAATCAGATAAACTGCATCTGGGCTCATTTACATCTCGAGTCTTTTAAAACCCCTGTAAATCGGAAAAAATAAACGTTGCGATGCGAAATTATGCGCCCCTGAAGATGATTTAGTAAATATCCATGATTGTATGTTTGTAGGGCCATCTCACACAGTTACACCAAGCCACTCCAGTCACAGACAGTCCTGCTTGCATCTGGATAAACCTCCAGCATGTACTATATTGTCAAGAGAATCAATTAAAATGAGATCTGTGTTTCATGCTGCAATTTTTCTATTGGATCTTTGTACCATTAAGTTATTAAACCCACAGACAGTAAATCTGTGTGCCTTTGCCCCTTTCAATTCTCTGCTGACACTAAACTTATTTGTAGTCTACAGCGTATCCGCTATCTGTCAAAGCTGTGCTCCTCCATGAAGAGAAAACATTACATTGAAAACACTAAGCGTATGTGCTAACCTGGGGGGATTGTAACTGCTCTTATCGTGCTTCTATAACTCAACAAACATACAAAGAATTAGGTTTTTTTTAATCTTGTGCCTCTGAATCCCTCTGGATAGGTCACATTGTATTAAAAACAGCAGGAAGTTTTGTTGGGGGGGGCTTCAGTCCGGGCTGCCCCCTCCAGTGCCCATGTCATGTCTGGTACTGCCTGGGACTACAATCAAATCAGACAGATGGAGGGCTGTTTGAGGAGCAGAGAGAGGCGGCCCCCCCTTGCCAGTAAATACTGGCAGCTCTTGGATTTAATTACATTCACAGTATGGTAAACAGAACGGTGCCACAGGCCCCAGAATACACCTCTGCTCTGCAAAGCAAAAGCCAAGAATCTAGTGAGTGACTTCTTTTCAGGAAAAGACTAATGAAGAGTTATGCATGAATGCAAAACAGGGCTATGCTTCTCCGGCATGCACAGCTATGAAGTCTGTATATCAGGGATTGTAATGTGTGCTCAAAATAAAAGATTCATATTAGAACTCTCCGGTGCAGACATTTTTACTGACACCTGTAATGCTTTTAAGTGTACGGGTCAATAAGTGACTCAGGAAGAAAAAAAAGCAGGTTGAGAATTTCTGTTCCTTCTAAATGAGCCAAAAGTGGAGTTCAGCATGGGTTATTTTCAACCTGCCCTGTGACTTTACGCTCCAGTAGGAGTGCACGCTCATCATGTGCTGTTAGTATACACTCTTCCCTCACCCCCAGCGCGACCCTGACTCCGCTCGGCAGACTCAGACCCAGACAAATGACTGTGTCTCCAAGCTGCTCTGTCCTCTGCGCCAACCATTTCCTCTTATTTCTACCCCATTCCCTGAAGAGGTGTCTGTCTATCCGCTAATATCGGTGCGGCAGCAGCTTCCCACCTGCAGGGTCATTGGACAGGTTCCCATGAAGGTCACAGCTGCCAGATCATTACATGAGAGGATTGGGTCCAGCTTTACATTGCTGCCAAAAACAACCACTTCATCACCACTGGGGAGGATGTGAAGGTGGCACTTGAGCATCAACAACATTGGATCTATCTGTAAGATGTAGGAGAGCTGGATATGTTGGAAAAACAACTACCGGCTCCCACTGACACCATGGTGGGCTGACATGGCTGCACCTCACTCTTCATTAACGTGGCCTCCTTGTGTGTTTTTTTGGCAGAGGACAATTGGAGCTGTATCTGATTAGACGGGGGAATCAGAGCAGAGGCCTTGAAAGCTTAATTGATTACTGTCTTTTTTTTTTTTTTTTTTTTTTATCCCTGTGCTTCCCTCTACACACACCTCCTCTTAAATAAGGTGAGATGAATACAAATACAGGCAATGCAGGACCACAAACCTGCATCTCTTAGCTGCTTATTTAAACCAAATGGCAAAGTTTTAAGACTAGTTTTGTAAAGTTTTGCCTTTTGTAAAAAATAAAATCAAGCATTTGCTGCAGAAAGACATTGCTGAAATAACATGGGAGGAAGAACAATATTTTTGCCATTATATTCAAAATGAAAGACATTTTAATGGAAAAGCTGCAAGAGGCAGGCCAACCAAGGCAAGCTCAGTTTAAGTTGTTTTTGTAGAGTGGGACATTGATTCTGGACAGAAATGTTGTGAGCAGCATCTACAGTACAGCTAGCTAAATCAGCCTTGCTCACATGGCTGCACAGAACTGAATGAGCCAGCGTCTTATCAGGACAAACAGACAGCGCATTTTAATGAATAATTAAGGCTAGTGAAAACATTGGCAAGTATCTTCAGCAATTCTGCTGATGTTGTTGCACTCTTAGGGAAACTTGACACTATATGCGAAAACAATCCAGTACACTGATTGCAAGTTTACAACACGATGGCTGTAATTAGCAAGGTTAAAGTACCAACACTAGGACAATATGACTTGGGAGAATACTTGTTGATGATTTCAACAAGTCAATTAATATAGTCAGCTAATGCTCGGCTAGAATGTTAAGCTCAAATCCATTTGCTGCTCAGTCCCTCTCACTAACAGCACTCTGTTGTAACGTCTGGAAATTAAAACATTCCATCTTATTTTTTTGGCTCTTGTTAGTAGTTGCCACAGCGGATCATCTATTTCCATCTAGTAAGTTAAACGGGCCCTGGACCAATCTGGCATGGAAATCTGACTTTATATCTGTATATTTGATTTGATTTGACATAGGTTTTAAAATTGAACACTGAGGAAATTTAAACACAGGGACAGCATGCAAACTCAACTGTGAGGCGACAGTGCTAACTACTTCACCACTGTGCTGCCTGGAAACGATAACAACCATCCACATCTCTGTAATCATTAGGGCTGTATTTTTGTTTTATATATGTTAGACTACTATGAAAAAGAAATAGGATATTTCATATGTAACAGTTCAGTTCTGCACACTGATCAGATGGTAAATGGTAAGTCCTCTAGAATTCATTTATGGTTAAATCCAGGGTTTAAAATTGTTGTCAATATACAGTGAAATGGTGTGTACTATACATTCTGTTTTTCTAATGCTGTTTTGGTGTTTTCAAAGACTACACGCATCATGTGGTAGAGAACACTTTTATCAACTAAGCAGGAGACATTTGTGAACATGGTATTGTGGGAAATAATGCCATTAGGCTGAGTCCTTTTTAAAATTGTGTCATAAAAAAATAGAAAAGTGAGCTTGTCCCACAGTCAAAATGCAGTGTGTAATGCACAAACTATTATATGACTGAACTTTTGGGTATCACTACAACATTTCTCTTTTAAAGATTTATGAAACATCACTAACAAAACACCTACACCTGCTGTTTAAGAAATGCTAGTTACAGTAACTTACAGGAGGATTTAATTTATGAAATTATAGTTGTAGTTTAATGTGTTAATGCCACATTTTGCTGAGCCCTCGTGGGCAGCACGTAAAAAAAAAGATATTGATAAATTGATGTGGGAATAGGTGCACAGTGCATTAATCTGAAGGGGGAACATATCTTAGCACTTAATCAGGATGGCTGAGGGCATTCTGGTAGCCTTGTGCTTCAACTATATACTTATAAATGCAGCATCTGGTTAGATTACAGACAGGCACCTTTGCATGTCTTCATGCTTAGTCTTTCTCTCTCCATGTTTCCTGTCCGTCCATACTTAATTAAGGCTGAATACAGCAAATTATATAAAAAGAAAAATGTGGTCCTCTGACATAGACTTCTAAAATGCATTAAGAATAGAAAAGCATTTTTTCTTTATTGTTTTAAAGTAATTCATATTTATATAAATAAGTTATTGGAATGCAATTATTTAGCTCTTGTATGAGTGCACAATAATTGGTGTCAGAAAGAGTCAGAAAATGTATAAATGTTTTAGTCCTTGTGCCATTTATTCATATGGTTAATCATATAATTTCTGTGTTCTCGCTTGCTGTGAAAAACATATTTGGGAAGAAAGGCAATGTATCTAAAAATGTTTAAATTATACACTGTAGAATTCATCTTTGATTGTTGCTGTAATGTTCCTATCATATGTGAGGATAATGTACAGGCTATAAGTATAATTATGATATATAATAATCTTAGAAATGAGAGAAGCTGTTCAGCATTTCCCTCTGAGTTAAGTACATTTTAAAAGATTTTTGCATCAACATTATGCTAATAGAAGGAGTCTAATAATATACACTGTTTGCTCTCTGCTAACAGTTCCAGCCATAATACATCAATCATATGTTCAACTTAGTGATTATAGTATTTTTTTAAATGTCAACATATCATCAATTATCAACACATACTATTATCCCTGTTGTTTGCACTTCAAGAAACCATTTCATTTCTCTGCCTCTCTGTCTGGGTTTGCGTGTCCTCTCTCTGGCCTTTGGCTTCTTTCTGCTCCCTGAATGCCAATATTTCAGCATTGTTTTTCTAGTGCAGAGAGCATCCCACTGAGTGGGAAGGTGACCATCCCTTGTGTCTTTGAAAAGAGAGCGTGTGCTTGTGTGTGAGTGGGCGTGTTTTACTCATGTTGTGGGGACATAAATCTGTTTACACAGTCACGTTGTGGGGACTCGCCTTCTTTTAGGGACAAAATGCAAGTCCCAATGACATAAACTGCTCAATTTTAGGGAGAAGACTTGGGATGGTTAGGGTTAGGGTTAGACAAATTGTGGTTATGTTAACGTTAAGTTCCAAGAAATTTATGTAATCAATGTGATGTCCTAAAAAGTGATGGAAACACGACTGTGTTTGTGTGTGAGCGACAGAGACAGTGTGAACTTGAGGTGTGAAGGATTGTGTGGTTTGCTTTGTTGTGTTATCTACATTTCTGTTTGTGAAATGACTGGATACACATAAATAATCTAAAAGGGATAAAAACAAATCTGCCTGCCACTGACTATATGCAAGATTAAGGTAGATTAACTGAAACTCTCTGCGCTGTAGTATTTTAGAGGTTATCTTCAGTCCTGTCCCACATATTTGATATTACATCACTCTCACATAAAATATCCCCAATAAACAGTTTGACAATAAATAAAAGTCTTGAGGGAATGCATCTATAAATGTGATATATTGTTGCATTGTATAGCTTGTACATCCAAGGACTCTTGTTCTGACTGCTTATAAAGCTTTACCTCCAATTTCCCACAGTAGGAGAAAGCGCTTATGAAAGACATTTAAAATTCTGATCCTCTTTCTCCTTGTTTCTAATTCGGTTGCAGAATTCTCCAAGAGGCCATGTCAAACCTGGTTGAAGGATCATCAATAACAGGTAAGGACCATGTATTGCGATGCACATGCTTTTGAATTCAAAAGAACAATTTGCTGCAGCACTATGACATGAAAAAAGAAGACAAAATGGGACTAGTTTTTTTCATTTACGAAAGGATATTGAGAAAGAATAAATTAAGTTTGAATTTGAATACAGATTGACCACAAGTGACTGTGACTTGTTTTATAATTCAAAAGATTAAAACCCAACACCATGCTATAATAATTTCACTACTTGGAAATGCAAATCCTCAAGTCAATAGCTTGTCACAAATACTTTATACTCTGAGCTTATATGTTATAATGCATCTCAGACTTACCACAAGCACCTCTTCCATGCATGATATTCAAAAACGAAAGTTTACTGCTTATAAACTTTTGTTGTGTACATTTGGTGTCCACCGTGTATCATTTCCTCTGTCCATCATCAAGAAGAGCTTTGACACTGATGGCATAATAATGGTGTTTAGTTCATGTGTCAAAGAGTGATCATAATCCGCTGGAAGGTCGATTTTTGACGTTGTCCCACGTTTAATTCCTAATATATATACAAAGCCCCCTGCAGCACATTTATGTTATCTGTGCTGGAGCAGCTAAAAGTGGGACTCTTTCAATACTCTTTACAGACGCTTGCCTTCCTTGTCTTTAGCCAGTCAGTAAACAAAAGGCTACAAGCTAATCTTATCATCATTACATTATGTATTTGTGCTGCTGAGATTACCGACATATCCCCTATAGCTTCTAGAGGATATCCATGTCTAAAATAAACACGCACATTCAGAGTAGCAAAAAAATACCCATGCACAAACAGTAGCCCTATGAATATAGATTGTGTGTTGTGTGAGCATGCATACACAAAATGCAATGTCAACCAAAGCAATTTAATGCAATATAAATAAGATAGCTATTTACACAGCAATGACTGTGATATGGGAAATGTTGCGCTCACAGAAATGTTGCGCTCACACAGATGATACACTCTAATATCACTCTTATACTCAGGCGGTCGGCATCGAAGGGCAAATGCTGTGGATGCATGAAAGACAGTCACACATAGTATAGCACAGACCTACGGTTTGTCTCTGAGATAAGCACAACACGAGAAGAAGTCCCTGCATAAAACGAAATAAACCCATACATATAATATGCAAGTCAAACCACTGTCCTTATCGTAAGCTACTATATTGTTTCCAAAAAGCATGGTCCTAAAATTGGCTTGTGCTCATTTTGGTTCCAAACATTGTTTTCATCCATTTTTGACATAACATTAACATCAAGTAGTGTCTTGCTTTGCAGCAAGTCCTCCAAACTACAACCAAATACATACCTTGTCAATGTCCTACAAAAAGACACATCTGGCCACCCTCATATGCAGAATGCCATATCAACTGTCAGTGCCTTCCAAAACCATTACATACAGTATGACTGTTTTGTGGTTTGGTTGAGGGACTAAAACTCCTTGGTTTAAGATAGGGAAGAATAGTTGTAAGAAGAAAAACAATATTGTTAAGGTTGACACTACAGATACAGCATAACCTGTTTTTATAGGGTAGTTTGGTGAGTGGGGGCATGTGTCCAGTTGTTTCTTGTTTTTGTTTATACATGTAAAGTTTAAAATGAAAATAAAGCATGCGAGTTGAACATTTTCCTACCAATAATTAATGTTGTTTTAACCACGACCATGATCTTTCCCTTTCCTTAACCAAAAAGTTTTCCGTCAATCTACCAGCGGGACTCTACAGATGTCAATATTTGTTTGTCAGCCTGTTTGACAGTCTACCACTATGGTCCACATTGAAATATCTCAAATACATAGGATGGATTACTATTAAACTTAGAACAGACATTCATATTACTTTCAGGGTGAATAGTGATAACTTGGTGATGCCTGACTTTTCATCTAGTCCCATCATCAGGGAATCATATCATTCAGCCATTTCATGAAACACTTTTAGCTATAACCAAAGCATTAAGGCCTGCTAGATCTCATAGGGGAGCTTTTGGAAAAAGCCCAAACAGCATGTACACAGTCTGGGTCAATTTGTTTCCCAATAATTATACTTAGTTAAAATAATATATTAAAGATGACTCAAGGATGCCTCACCTGATTTACATGTGTAACACATGGCTAAAACTGATGGGGAAAACCTATCAAGTCAGGTATTTGAAAATTAATGTGATGCATGGTCTTAGATTGTACATAATTGAAAAACTCTTTGATCAAGTCACACACTTTTTTGATTAATCCACCCACCATGACCCCCTCTCTATGAGATTTTGTGGCTCTATAACAACATTTCACCGCTTACACCTTTGTCATGCTTTTCTTCAAACAACAAATGCTGTTTTCTTATGAGAACAGTCTCCTGCTCAGAATAGAAATTAGAAGATTTTGGAGATCCAGTTGTCACGCATCAATATTGTAGAAATGTCTGGATTTAACATTAAACAATTTCCAGTATTGAAGACAATCCAGGGTTTTGCAGAATCCAAAATCGATGTTCTATTTGGCAATGCCGTTAGTAATGGTCATAGTTACTTTGCAGAACAGCTTCATAATTATACTGAAGTTTCTGTAACCATAGCCTGTGTATTCTAATATGTTCTCTCAGTACAGCACATCTTTCATTATGGCTCACAGTAACCTACTTTTTATAGTAAAAGGGCAGATTTGTTTCTGTCTCCAAGTGTTAATGTGATAATGCCTGTGTCTGTCAGTTTCCTTGGACTGTGGGGCATGTTTTTTTCAAGTCTGTATTATCCCTAGCATAATGCTTTCCCACAGAGGACTCACACTGCCATGGTATAGAATTGTAAGGGGAGGAATTGCAGGCTGCACTCCTCTCCTAAGTAACGACTTTATTCAGCTGCCCATGGTTTTCAAACAATGCTTACAGCAGATGGATTCAATTGAGCCAATTGCACAGCACAGAGGACACGATGTACTGCAGCAAGGCTGGTGCATAAATGATAGGAAGCATCGCTCTGACTGCATATACTCGGTTGATGTCACATTTTTTATCCAATGATGATATTCATTGAAAAACTCAGGGTTTAAATGTATGTGAGTTGTCAAGTGGACACTACTAAAACCTACTTTTAAGTGATATCATCCTTGTATGTGTGAATGAATCTTGTGCAAATCTGAAAGAGTTACCGCAACAGACAGGTCTGACCATACCTGAGGGTTTGTAAAAGGGCATATTAGAAGCCCATGGAAGTCAGAGAGGTCTTACACCTAACTAAAAAAAGTACTCCAAAAGCTTAAAAAACGTTGTTTAAAATAACATCAACAACAGACAAAAGGCAACAGATGGTTTTCATTCCAACACTACTAAAAGCTGATGATTTGCTCTGATAGGGTTTTAATTTGCGACTTCAATGACGCAGCTTTTTTTTACTATAGTCAGGTATAAAGGAGTAAATAAATGGCCCTTTTGTGTTTTTCAAAGAAATCATGGCTGGTTTGAAGATGCAAGGATTTCAAACACAGCCATTTTGGATAAAAACACGTTTAAAATGCATTCAGAGCCCTAACATATTGGCCCAGGGATATAAAACTTGGAGGAGTGCAGTTATTATGACCACAAATTAGTCTCATACACGTACAGAGACAGTACGTGGCTCAAGCAGATGACTCAGCCCCTGGAATTAGCTCTGTCAAATACGCAGAGCAGGTGTTCTCTGCAGTGTTTGGTGGACTCTCCTCTCTGTCCCAGTGCTCCTCCTGACATTCTCCTATCCGATATCACGTTATCATATAATTTATCAGCTCATAAACAACAACAACACGTGTCGCCCACTACCCACACTTTAAATAATTTACTCAAGGACATTTTTTTTTTTTTATTCCTATATTTATTTATTTAAGTTATTTTTCACTAATGACTTGTCTGTCAAACTAGATGATAAAAGAACATTTTATAGCATTCAATTTTATGTATTTGTTCAGGCCATACAACAATGATAGCAATCATATCACGTTCATACAGGGTTAGTAGTATACAGCTGTTAAAAAATAATAATATACATTTTGTTTTTTAATGCACTTGTATTAGATCAGTACTCAGCATTGGCCGATACACAAAATTCTGGTTTTAGAATCAGTATCAGGAGGGAAAAAATGTTATTCAAAGATCTTTTATAAACATCCCTTTGGTCAGAGAAAGAGGAGCATGATACACAAAATTCTGGTTTTATCAGTATCACAGGGAAAAATGTTACTAAGTGGGCAATACCAAGGTTAGCTTCAGTAGCCTAAGGGTGACATAGTACACAGGCAGTATATAATATGTGTCACAACGGCTGATACTATTATCTTCTATGTGTGCCTGACCTGAAAAATTTGATGGTGGTCACAAACAGACACACATGATAAATATGAGATCAAAGTGGTTTGTCCATGAACTCCAGAATTACATATGGAAGCGTTTTCTTGTCTGTGCCTTTCGAAACCGCTACTAATCACTGTTATAAAATCAATCAGTTTAATGATTTGACAAAGCTATGGTTGAGATTTGGTTATGTTAAGGCATAAAAATTACTTGTTAGGTTTAGGGAAACATGGGGATATGGGATGAAATGAAAACTTTGGGGAGCTTAATCTTCATGTTAAAAATAATAACCACATGGTTATGGTTATGAACAATTTTTGTCATGCTTAAAAAACAAAAACGTAGTCTGTTGGTTGAGAATGGTTAATTAACAGCAGTCTACCATGATAAAGTCCTATGATTCAATTCACCACAATATCACTTTGTCCCACCATAATAACCTTACTTCCTTCTTTGCTCCAGTCACAATGGCCGCAAGAGGGCTTTCTCACTTGAACACATTACAGTATATTGTTTTGGGGAGCTGTCTGTAACGACAATTTATTTATTCACAATTCTAGGTACAACCAATGCCCAAATTCCTTTGATAGGAAAAAAAACATCACTAAGTCAATTGGGAGTATGAAAATCATCAACTTGAGAGGAGGAGGCAGGGGTGATGGAGGGAGAAAGTAGCACACTAGAAGGACAGTTAGTCAGGAACAGTTTGTAGCAGGTACAGTAGGAGTATGTGACATATGCTGGCAGCAGCACTGCTATGCAGGGAGGAGCTGATGGAAAAATGAGTTCCCAGTTTAACTTGACTTGCTTTGCTTAAGATGTCAACATGACTGGCATTCATCGGGATCAACTGTGTCTGACAGTCAGAATTTATAAAGCCAATATGATAATTCCACGGTTTTGTCAAAAAGCATCTGAGCCACTCGACCCTGCCTGTATTATAAATAACATTATATTTTGTTATAGAATCTTAAGAGTGAAACAGCCAGTTATTTCTGTAAATGAAATCAAGTGACCATGGAAAGTTTATATTAAGAATAGCTGACAACATTTGGAGGAATGCCTCCCATTGAAGTCATTAATGTATAGTGAAATAATATTGTGACAACGGATGATGAAATGTTTCCAGAGAGTTGATTTACATAATGTAAATGTCAATTTGAATAAACGAAGCAGATCTAATTCCATTGTCTGTAAATAAAAAATTAAAACTTGTTTTGGAAAAAGGAAATATCTAAATATATATTTAAGTGACTCTAGTATTTCCATTAGGGTTTTGAATTGTCCGTGTCTGAAAAGTCAATGGCAGTAAGCTTTATGGGAGTCCTGGTGGACTGCAAGTTACCGCTAAGGCTGTGGCTATTATAGTCAGTCTAATTGGTTAGAAAAATTACTTTTTCAGTTCATATTGCTGTACATTTCACATTTCTTGTAAAAGCATGTTGTTAACTCATATAACATTTAGAATGATTGCAGTGTTGTTCCATTGAAAATATCAAATTATAAAACGTATAAGTCTGCTATCAAATTGCATTTTTTTTCGTGTTCTTTCCTGATGTATTGCTCTACCATTTTATATGTATTTGCATACAGTAGTAACCTTCACCGTTCATTGGCTGACAGTGACACTTACTAACTGCTAGAAAACGACATGACACAAAAAGAGCTCAAGGCTCTGAAGAGTTACCCACATTAGCTTGCTAGCATATGTCTCCCTCTTATTTACAGACACATTACATTACATTACATTACAGTCATTTAGCTTTTATCCAAAGCGACTTACAGGAAGTGTATTCAACATAGGTATTCAGACACATTTTTCTTTTGTTGAATCTTGGGTTGCTAAATGAGCCAACAAACAAACAACATGACAACAGTCAGTTTGCAGACTACGGTAGATAGCTAATGAGCTACTTGGCTGTAGAACTTTAAATTTCTTAAAAATGTAACTGCACATCTGAAAATCAGTCAGTTCAGATGACATATTGCATGGTTCTTATTAGTCAGTTTATATACAGTTGCTGGCTCAGCTGCCAGTCAAACATCAACCCACTTACTCTGAGGCGTAGAGGCAAAAAGGGCATTCCCAAATACTGTGTTTCTTTCAATTATTAGTGAAATATACATTTTACCCCGACTTTGACTTGATTTCAGACTAAGAAAAGAGATTACATTTTTATAAGCCTTTTGAACCCTTACTGAAGAAATAATTTTACTAATACAGCAAATAAATTCTAGGGCAAGTAGCCATAAAATGAATAAGCTATTATTATGTGTGAGTTGGTTTGAAATTGTTTTTAAACAGAGCAATGCTACTTGACTGCCTCAAAAGCTCAAAAAATGTTTCAGGCCAAGTCATTGTGTCTACGTACAAAGAGAAACATGTGAAAAGCAATGTTGTGCGTACTGTGAATAAAAATCACAAAGCATCACTCCACGGTGACCCCATGCCATGCGTCATGAAACTTATGTGCACCTATTTATGTAAGTGAATTGAAAAACGACCACCTCTTGCTCTGTCATTCACCTGGGCTCTTCTATTTCTGTGTGCCACTGCAACAAAAACCTCTCCCCTGACTTTCTGAAAGTGACTTTCAGTGCCTAACCATGTAGGCCATGATAATGTTGGCTATTTTCATGGGGGGGGGGGGGGTACTTGGCTTTTTCAATAAACCTCTGATGTGTTTTGTAATGCATTGGTTATACTTCACAGTAAAAACCCATTCTGTTCCTTCGCCAGCGAGTGCACTTCTCCCTAAATTGCCTTTTCTCCAACTGCCATTCGTTATGCTTTCCACTCGGCTGCTCAGATATCATTTATTTATTTTATGAAACAACAACCCCCGTCAAAACAAAACAACCTCACCCCCTTACCACCTACAGACTGACAGTGGGATGGATGGACGGACAGACAGACAGATCCACGGATGGATGGATGTTTGATGGATGAACAAACCTGTTATTGGACTGGATAATTGGGATGAATGAATGGAAGAATGAAAAGATCAATGGCAAGAGGTAAGAAATTAACTTCCCGTCTGTTTGCGTATTTGCCAAATTCTGCATAGAAAGATGGTGGAAGAGGAAGAAAATGGAGCGGTAAAAGAAGTGGTCCCGAGTTAGTGATTCCCCATTATGTGAAACTCAATTTTCCCTCCTGCTTCTCTTTTATCTGGTGCCATTATGTAGACTGTGTTTGTCTGGTGGCAGGGAAATAGGCCTGCTTTGTTTAGACTAGTGTCAGCTATAATGAAAAAGCACCATCAACTCAGAATGGGGGCTCGGTGCAGTGTCTATCGCTACACTCAGCAGATAATAACTATTGATTGCTATCCAGGGACTAGAAAAAAGACAGAGTGGAAGAAAGAGCAAAGGAAGATAGACAAGGGAGAGAGAGGACGTGAATCTTTTTTTTCCCCTGTTTCATCAATTATATCTTAGTAGTGAAATAAACTTGCTATTACATGGAAACCATGCAATAAAATGAGTATGTGACTCATTCACAGTCCTCTAACAGATAATCAAATGCACAATGATGCCGCATTTTTACACAATTAATCACAAACCTTCAGCAGGGAGCTGACGTCAATTTATTCAGGCAAAAGTGGCCCCCTTCGTCTTTAATCCAACTTCTCTATATTCATCCAGCCCTTTATTTGTCTGTGTTCCAGCCTCTGCCCTGTATTTTAAGAGCTGGTAGATTCCTGCTGAAGTGCACACAGCTATCGTTAAAATTCCACTTAATATCTCATACTTTGGAAGTTAAAAAGATAGGTAGAGTTTGCATCTCCTACTGCCTTTGATTTGGCAAATCATTTCAGCAACACCGAAACCCACATAAAAAGGCTCATTGCAGTAGATAAAGGTGATACTCCACTCACTCATTATTTACCTACGTCAGAGGCGGAATCTATGACTAGGCAAATCATCGACCTGACCATAGGAAGTAAAGGCGCAGGCCACTTGGTGCTGTTTTTCCCGTAAGAAATTATTTGTGGCCACTGATTCTCCATTCTTTAACCCTCAGTGCCTCAATCGATCCCAGTGGTTTTCTTATGTAAACTCAAGGTGAAAGTGGAAAGTGTTAAACGGTTATGACAGCTGAATCTCTGACTGTCATGAGATTTGCAAGCAGTTCACGTCAGTTCAACATCACACCTCTTTAAATCAACAGCAACAGTACTCAAATCGTTTTGTGCAATAGCTCAGTTTACTGCATGCAGTAGGCTCTCCATGATTGATTAACTGGGTTTTCAGAAGTGACTTTCTCATCAGAATTTTCATTTTTCATCAGAGTGTCTTTTATTACAAAGATTGTAGGTGCTTAACAATGCATTACCTGAAAACAGTTTCTATAAAAAAACATTTATTCATTTCAATAAAGCTGTTTTTGCTTCAGCTTGTTTTGTATTCATCTATATCTGAGCTCAGCTACACCATGGCTTTAGATGATTTGAGCATGTATCTGCATGTGTTAATGCTATTTTGCTGGGCTTTAAATCCAGACACCGAATCCTGCAGATTACATGTAAGCAGCATGGGCGCATGTCCACTACCAAATGCACTGTGAGCCCTTATTTTAGATTAAAATTAAATAGATCCAAGGGATTGAGGGAGGTAATGCAGAGGAGGCAATTTACATAATTACAGTTTCACAAAAACATATGTGGTGCATATGCTTAATTTAACCATCCTGAACTCCACTTCACTGTGTATGCTATTTGTCATGATGTTTATATACAGTAACTGTGCTTTAATTAAAGATCATCTTACAACTAATTTAAGAGTTAGTATTCTGTGAAATATAAATAACAATCACCTTATAATTATATGATTCTAATTCTGTGTACTGGACTGAAAAACACTAGTTATATTACACACAGGCTTTTGCCTCCAAAGGTTCCAATATGCTCTCCTACACAATCCTGCAGATGAGGGAACTCTGTCACTCAGAAGCAATCTCATGTGTGGTCAGTTGCATTTCCTGTCTTATGCATCACTATGGCCACAGGCCATGTCTTAGCTTTGATCATTATCTGCAACACAAGGGGTTTAGCTAAATATCACCACCCCAGAGAAGAAAGATATGAATTCCTCTTTCTCATCACTCAAGCCTCTTTTGAACATCTGTGTGTTCTGCTCTGAGGATGAAATGTGGTTTATCCAACATAAGGAGGAGGACCAGTTTTGGTACCCTGCTGGCATACAAATCTGCAGTTTAACTTTTACCGTCAAGTGTCATCAATCAGAGGCAGACATACAGAGATGTCGCCGTAGAGTAGGGATGTTTGGATTAACCGATTTTGCCATAACCCCGGTTACATAACGTCACAGTTTCGAAAAAGTCATTGCAGAAGCTACGATATCTATATCTACCTTTTTGTTATGTATACGAAAGAGTCATGCTGGCCTGTGCAGCCGCACACCTGAAGCACTGAGAGGAACTTTGAAAATGTCAGACAGAACTGAGATTCCAGCCTTATATTCGCAAAAAAAAGCACCTGTGTTGGGAGAATTTTGGATATCTACAAAATGACCAAGGAAACTCCTTCAATATGCTCCCTCGTCAAAACAAGCCAAAGAGCTGAACCATTCTGTGGCATAATTCCAGGGACCTTATGCCATTTCAGATTGTGGGAAAAACTGGATTTCTTCATATGATGAAAAACGCAGCACTACAATTCAAAGTTCCAGTAAGAAGTTACTTTTGCACACATAATATAAGAGCCGGTATGGAAAAAGGTGAATGGTTCGGTGCAACAACGGATCTATTGGCCAGCAGTGCTGGCACATTTAACCTTGAAGGATTACTATGTAGCCTTTGGTTGGCAACTGAAATCTCACTGCCTTGAGACGGTGTAATCTACAGACAACCACACAGCTTGGAATATTGATGAACTGGTGGAAAACATTCCAAGAATGGAGATAAAGACAGAGAATCTCTCAGGAATTCCACAAACATGAAGAAGGCCTTTAAAAATGTCCCATGTGTTAGGTTTTCTTGTTTTGGCCACAACTTTAAAACCAAGCAATTTCCAAAGCCATCAAGGTCCAGAGGGTGGAATCTGCTTTCAGAGCGTGCCAAGTCTTTATCTAGGGTTTTTTTTTCGTAGCTGGAAGCGGAAACAACTATTGAAAAAGAAGCAGGCAGACTTGAACATCCATCAGCATGCACTGATTCACAACATGGTCACATGGTGAAATGATCTGGAGATTCTTGGAGCAGCGGCAGGCTGTCTGTGGAGCGTTGGATGGAGACAGTAGCACATGCAGACACCTCATGCCCACAAAAGATTATATCTGGAACCTGGAGGCTGTAGCTCTTGAACTGTCACCATGAGTTCACTATGTCCTGGCCTCTGTGAAACGAGTCACACTGCCCTTACTTAAGCCAGCTCAGGAGCACATCAACAGTGAAATACTCTGAGATCAAGAAGGAGACAAGGTCACCAAACAGAAAAAGCAGACAATAAGACAAGACCTGCTGCTGCAGCTAAGGTATACAGAGGAAATGAAAAGAGTGTTGAACATCTCCTGTTTTCTGGATTCCTGGTTAAAGACAAACTTTGCTGAGAATCTTGATGACACAGTGAAGACATGTGTGGATAAAGCTGTGGCACTTGTAAAAGGAGAAACTCCACCCACCAAACAGCCTTCAGCAGCCACCATACAATGTGATGACAATGGACAAAGAGAGAGAATGAGCATCAGCAAACCTTCCATCACCAAGATGAATGGTTACAATGTTTTCAACGTTTTTATATATTTTCAATATAAAGTAGCTGTATCCCTGACCCTGGATGACAGGGTATGGGGTGGAGGAAAGCTGCTGATTGGTCGGTTGCCGTATTGCCAATTAAAAAGTGAATTTAAGAGAATATGCAGTCTTTAAATTACTTATATAACCAGATAACAATAAATGGCTTTTTTTCCACACCATCAAGTGCAATCACCTATGTATGGTTTTCTGCTTTATCGCAAAATAGGAATTGAGATAACTAGCCTATAGTATTAAAGTGTGACACATTATTATGTTAGTTATATAATTGGATTTTGAACATTTTCCAGTGAATATGAGGTTGATGAAAATGTCCAAGAATTAACATGTAGTGACAATTGTCAGAGATCATCATTAACCTGGATCTTTATCAATAATTTTCAGGCATTTATTCCATTGCCAGTATTGCCAGTACAACAGCTGGTCCCAGTTGCTTACCCCTTAGTCTTTTCCTGCCCAGGTTTCTGGCCTCAGGCCAAGGTCACACCAACAGGCCACCTGTCCTCCTTCTGCTGGACTGCTACGATTCCTCACAGGGTTTAACGGGGGCAGAGCACTTGTTAGGGCGCCTTCTGTCAAGACCTTCACAGTGCAAAAAAAGAACCAATGTTCTCCCTCCATTGCTTTCATCAGAAGAACCGATTTCTTTCACTTCTATTCCTGTGAGTAGTGCTCTCACACAAAACGATAGACTGGTGAAGAAAATCTGCTACGGTGGTCAATTGTGACCGATCTGTGATGATGTTTTTTTCCTGGAGTGGACACAGACCTCCCAGCTTAGAGAGCCACAGCCTGATTCAAAGACAGGGGGCACTCCCTATTGTATATTTTACAGTCGGCCTTTTCTTCAGTATAAAACTCAGTACATGGAAATTAGACGATACGTACATTCGATTCAGACACAGGAAGGGGACCCAACAGGAGCAGAGCTACTTGGCAAATATGATAATCGTGGGCTGAGAAGCTGCCACAGGGGCAGTGCTTCCTGCAGCTGACATGGTGCTCTTGTTCTGTGTACAGTATGTATTTTGATGCTCAAAAACATCTGAGACCTACGGTTAATTGCATACAGTTCAAATCCCAGTCGGTACTGCTGGGCACGAGCACACAGGGCATTTAAACTGATCTTATCATTATGTGTGGTAGGGACTGGCAACAGTCAGTAATAATAAAAATATGTACTCTACATTCCTTTAAAAGAAGCACACTTTACGCCATTGTGTTCTGGCAATGTTTTCTGAGACAGATGTGCAGAATAAACAAGGCTGAATATACAGCACCATAATGTATATTGGCTGGAGAAGAGGCAACACAGGCAACAACCGTCTCTTTATCTCACACAAAAAAATTCTAAATATTAGGAAAAGAAAACAGAAGCCAAACAGAACCGGTAGCAGTCCACAGAGACAGGAGGGCATTCACTAGATGAGACCGCCTTCATAATTTGCACTCTGCATGTCTCGATGCATGCCGACAGCTCTATGTTGGATGACAGCACACCACATGTTTTCACCAAATCTGATATCATGCTGATTCAATCAGAGACGCTTGGAGACATTTCTAAATATGGAGACACACATAAGCAGGCAAGAGTTGTGTCTAGACCAGGGGTTGGCATCCTTTTTAATTTGACATGCCATTTTTTAAATGTTTTGTTTATCAGTGTGTCATACCACATTAAGGTTAACACTTAGTTTAATTACGACACCAGATCGAAATTAAAATCTCCAACGGATCTGTAATTTTATCCCATCCATATAAAGTGGTTAAGGGATGATATATTTTTGCAAGCAAACCTTGAAGTTAGCATCGCACTGGTAACCTTGACCAAAAGCCAATGGAAATTTTATATTGGAAAACAAGCTCCGTGGCAAACAAATGAACACTGCGGATATCATTTTTGATGCATGAATGCAATCAGCAGATGTAAAAAGCTAATGTTAGGCCACAATCGCATGAACCCAAGTAAAAGTGGACTAGTCGGTTTGATGAAGATTTGTAGCCTCATTTAGCCACTTGTTAACAACCCCCTTATCTTGGACACAAAAAGGATCAAATTCAAGAGTGAAGTATTTACTGACGCATTTTATGTTGTAGGACAAAACTTTAAAGTCTCTTAAGCTTGTGTTAACCACAGACCTTATTTCAGGCATCTAAACAGAAATACATTCCAAAAAAACATTGACTTTGAGACCAGGTAACCAGATGTGCCAAAATGCCGACTCACTTCTTGGTTTTAGAAAACATTCCTGCAGCACTCTATAGGCAACGTGCGTTTTTTTATAAAACAATGTAATATTAGTAGGTGTGGGGGGGACAATTAAACTACCATAAATAACAGGTTGCGTACTGCTGATGGTTGTGAGAAAAGGTAATTGCCTATCCCTGATCTAGACAACAACCTGTGTCATCTTTTTTTGTCTTACTTTCTCTTGTTTCTTACTTTTTTTCTTATTATACATTTATTTACTCTCTCATTTTCTGTCTGTCTGACTGAGTGATATATGCAAAGGTGATATCTTTTTGAATTATACTTTTAAAACCTTTATATATATATATATTTTAAGCAGGTAACTCTACCACCTCCGAGGACTGAGTGTATAGGAGCCTTGCTGATTCAGCAGTGTTCTACTGTATATGCTGAGGTAATTGAGAAAACTCTGCAACAATACTCACATCTGTAGTCCATCTAAATAAGCTACTGTGTATCATGCTTTGCAAGCAAACGTATTAGAGATGGACACTGAAGATACCCAAGCCTTTCAGGACCGTATTGTCGAAAAGATAAAGACAGCAAGAAGGTCACGTATAAGTTATGGGGAAAAAAGTGCAAAGCAAAAACTGGAAAATACACTGTGTTCATTTAAAAAAGGACATTCAGTACTACTAATATTACAATGTCATTTCAATGTTTTTTTTTATTATTCAAACTTCATTGACCAAGTATTGAAAAAATTATTCATTGGCATCAAATTATGAAAACATTTTATTTGGGAGCTTAAGTCCCTATGACTACTCAACTTGAAAATAAAAACAAGGCTTTTGAATTATGTTCTGATTTTAGCTCATACAAAAGACAAATGAAAAGGCTTTGTGCATTTTCATTTGAAAAATGGTGATCTTCTCCAAGGTTTATGAATTAATGTGAAATCGGTCAAAGTCATCATCAAAACCAGTGATCAAAAGAAAACATCTTGTTGGCTAAAGCACATCAATCAGAGGAAACTATTTAATTGGGGGAAAATGCAGCTTGCAAGTGATCAACACGATAAAATATGTTAAAGAAAATTTAGAAATGAATGCAGTTTGATTTTTATTACATTAAAACAGCCTGATTTAATATTATATAATATTTATTTGGATGTTGAATTTTCTCTCAGAATACGTCTCAGAATGTCTTAATTTTTTCATTGATTCAATTGTAATTTAAGTTGAGATTCATTCCTTTAAAACATTTTTAATGAGTATATTTCATTCCTTCACTTTAGTGTCTCATATTATTTAGTTACAATGCTTCTGTGGCAGAGAATATTTGGGACAGGACCAAAACAGACACAATATCATCATGGCCACCCAACCCACCTTCCCCTTTCTTCTTCCTAAGCACATATTGCCTTACAGGTGGATATAAAGCAGAAGAGAGATTAGGTGATGCATGCAATTCTGATGAAAATCAGTAGGGGTGCAGCCTTGCAGGCAACAGTATTTAGCTGTCATACAGCATATCAGCAGGAGAGAGGGTAGTAAAGATAGAGAGGCCTTAGAAGGAGGGAAGATAATGTTCTATTCAGAGCAGTGAGGAAGCAAAGGGGACCTGGACATTTTAAAGATCATCGATGTGTATTGTTGATGAGTGGCACTGCTTTAAAGCCTAATTTTGACTCAAAATAAAATTGTTGTGAAGAATGAATAATAACAACAGTTAAAAGAATGAAGATTGTTAGAGGTTATTCAAATAATCAACTGTATCACTGATCACTTAGTCAGTGATAATCATAATGTCATCATAATGTATGGGAAACTTCAATGCCGCCTGACATTCTTAAAAAATGAAATGCTATTGAATGGACAGCTTGTTTCATGAGGACTGATTATATGAGACAGTATGTCTTAAGTCTTAAAATGTTCTAGTCATGTCTCTAACACCACCAACAACAACAACAACAACAACAACAACAACAACAGCATTGCCATTTCTTTCAATATATATCTATCTATATTACAGCATATATATGTGTATATATATATATATATATATATATATATATATATATATATATATATATATACACATATATACATATATATATATTGATATATATATGCTGTAAAGGGTTCAACATATAAGTATGATGATATGATGTCTGTGTATGGTGAAGAAAAAAAAAAAGAAAAAAAATACTTTAACTATATAATCTTGCTTCGGGGGCAATTTAATGACATTGTTACTGTAAGCCAATAAAACAAGGACAAAAATATTATATGTACCATAGAGCCTAAGTAATATTTGGCAGCAGCTTTCAATCGGCAGAGCTAAACAATGTTTACCTAATTCAAAGCTGCATTCAAAAATGATTTGTCCAAATGAGGGCAGCAAAACAAACTGTAAACATTTGACATCAATGCTGAAGCACTGATGGAATAAAGTTAACAAGCGGCCAACACATCTGACACAACAGAAACAACAGGTTGTTGCTCAAGGCTAGCGCTAACAACCTGTCTTTATGTGTTTTCAAAAGCCTTTCGTTGGATGTTCTTGGAGCGCCTTTTATTTTTTCCCTACATTCTCACATATGATGCAGTTTTTCTGTTCAGCCAAAGGGCTTTGATGTCCCTGAACCCAGTGTATGGTACACAAACTGTGAAGGCCATGCTGCAACGGACACAGCCTGCTGCCAATATGTGTTGATTCATTTCAGTGTCTCACACCTGTGGCTGGCCGGCTCACAATGTGATGTCTTAAAGAGCGCGGCAGGGTTGTAGAGATCAAAACAACCTTGCTTCTGCAGTCAGTCACTCTTTGAATGAATTTATTCAAGAGCAGCTTTTCATAAGTCATTAGTATGCAGTGCAAATCAAGTCTCAAGTTAATAAAGTGAAGTATAAAGTGATCTCAATGCTGTTAAATAAATAACAGCTAAGAGACGAGAGGAGGAAAAAGACTTGACACAGATGGGTCTGAGAGCTTCAAGAAAAGCATGAAGACAAATCCAGCATGCACAAGTTTATGTCTCAGTCTATACAGACATTGAATGCAATGGATGAAGGCATGCATCCATTCAGTGGAACTTAAGGAGAGGACAAAGGGTCACGCCACTCAAATGGGAAGAGGGGCGGGGGGTTGGGGGTCGGAAAGGAGGCAGAGAAAAAGATAAAATGAGGGTTAGGAAAAAACACATCAGCCTGTGACAGCCTCGGCCACAGCCCGAGACAAATTTGAGGCAGTATTGCTGCACCTCTACAGCACTTGATCAAGCCAGAGGCTGCGGAGTGTCTTCAGCACTCTCTTATCATCAAACAATGCGACAGGTCAGAGACCCATGCTGCTGCTCCCTGACGGGGCACATCAGTGGCGGTGGAGTGAAGGAGCATTCAAGCAGATGCAGCATGAAGTCACAAACACACAGACACAGACACACACACACACACACACACACACACACACACACACACACACACACACACACACACACACACACACACACACACACACACACACACACACACACACACACACACACACACACAGATGCAAATGATGTATGCACACACAGAATGTGAAACATAATGGATGTAAAATGATTCTAGGAGTTGATACCTACCTAAAGTTTAGTTTTTTTAAAGCTATCTTTGAAAATCTGATCATTTATCCAAGCATTCAATGTGTGTGATACCATGCCAAAATATTATTTCTAAATAAGCTTCATCAATCTGAAGCAATTTATTTTTTGTGGAAAAAAAACAAATGAAAGTGGTAATTTTTGATGGACAAGAAGCCTTTCATTAGTCTGCACTCTCTTACAAAATCATGTCTTAATCCTTTGAGATAAAAGTGTCACAATAGTAATGGCCACTAATATACAACAGTCATCTGGCTCAAATGTCGCAATTTAACTCAAATTTCCTTTTCATCTTTTCATCCTTCTAGCATCTCTTAACAAAAGAATGGTAATAATTGGATTACACTTATTTTTGCCAATAGCTAGGTCAATCAATGAGTGTCAAGGAAACCATTATTTTAAATGAGTAAATACTAGTATGGCTCTCACTACCATATAAGATATGCAAAAAAATCATACAGCAGGGAAAATTACAAAGGTTCGTTAAGAAAGTGGAGCTACTTCAGTTCTTAAATTCAAACCCTCTGTCTGGGACTTTAAGCGTTAACTCATAATCATCCTTGTTAAATTGGATTGTCAGCATCTTGCTAATTATGCAGGAGAATGTTGTTTAATGAGTTCATCCACCTAATCAACCATTACAGCAAACAATAAGAAAATCTGTCCTTGCATCAATGTTGTAATTAAAATTTTGTGTTTGTAAATCCTGAGCAGCACATCCCTAAGCCTAAAATCACAGATAATTGAGTCACAGCAGAAAAACGAAAACTTTAAGATCCATGTAGGGAATCAGAGTGTGCTGGTAATTTAAGCATTTTGTCTTATGTTCCCTCCTCATTTCCTGGTAGATTTATGCACCTCTGAAAACACTTTGATGAGCCTTTGATAAAGACGGTCCGTGTTGTGCCTTGCTTACAAGCAAAAGCTGCATAACCTCGTTCTGGTAATTTCCTTTCTTGTTTTAATTTAGTGTTGGAACAGCACAGAGGACCTGACTTGACATTATTATGGAGAAATTGTGAGGAGTCAGAATCAGAAACACACAATGACAGGGTTTATTATTAGTCTTTTAACACAACGAAAACACAAGAGGCTTTTACTCTGAATAAAGTATGACCTAAGTGTTCCATCTTTATTATTTCATAGACAGCAGAGCAAGTATGGCGGTGCACAGTGTCAGCATGCATTTGGCTTTCCCATTTCCTTTCCCTTTCTCATCGTTTCGATTTCAGCCTCAGGAGAGTTATTTCGAGAGATGGCTAGGCCAAGAACAAATTCGCTCTCATTGTTGCTGTTGACTTATTCAGTTATTCGACCATGTGGCAAATGGACACGATCTCCACAAATGGAACCTTCAGGTCTGAATGATTAATTGTCAACCACCTGGTGGAGGTTTTTAGCTGCAAGGGTTCTTGGCTGTTTCTGCATGAACCTCAGAACCGTATGGCTACTGCCGAGGTACGTCAGCAGGACACTCTCAATTATGACAAAATGTAATTTCACTTGACATAAACTATATATATATTTACTGAAAATCCAACCTGCTAGAAGTGACTCAGTGCAGGATGGAATTTGGCCTGATTGCAGAAAGAATTGTCTTGCGTTATAAGCCAGGTATTTAATTTCATTCTGAATGAATGTTGACTAACCCGGTTGTTAATGGAGGTATAAAAATAAGGATGAATAATCCATACTGCTTTCTACACAGGTACAGTGGATGCTGTGAAGTCTATTTTTAATAATTCAGTGTATTTTAAATGCGTGAGTTAATAAGATTATGGTAGCTGTGTTTCACTGCAGCTCCAGGACAGCACCAACAACAGTGCACAACACATACTGTAGCTAAAATGAACAGTGACAATGCACAATATAGATATAAGATTGCACACAAACTGTCCACACCACATCACTTTTAGAGAAAAATTCGTCTTAGAAGTAAGCGAAGTGCACTGCAATTGTCCCTGTATGGTGATGCTTTATGGAAAGAGATGTATAAAAACGTGGTACAAAGGAAGAAATACACATAAGCTCTGTTTTAGTACTACTTATAAGCCCGTAGGTAAGCAAATATTGTTTATCCTTGCACAAACCTGATTTCCACTCCCACAGCAGCTCATCTCAATCAGACTCACTGCAATTAAGATGTACAAGTCCACCAAATACCATTGAAGCCGTCCTCAAACACTGCAAGCACATGGCTGTTAGCTATTTATAGCAATAATAGTTAATTCATTATTTGATTCATCCCAAACGCACCTTTACACCCTCATTAGCAGTCTGTCTCAATCATTGTCATCGAAAACTGGAAAGTAAATTTATAATTATTTAACTTCACATTGTTGTACAATAGAAAAAAAGTACCAAAAAGCATAATAATCAAAAATTATTAGAATTACATTGAGTACACAACAGCTGTAAAAATTGTTTAATAATGCGCATAATTTTAATTATCATCTATGTAGACTGGAAAATATCTACGCAATCTTGAAAATGACTAACAGCCTAAGAAGATAACATTCCATATTAGATATGGTTTCTCACATTATTTTTCCATTTCACATATCACACTCTCTTGGCTCTGGAAAAACGTGTGTATGCGCGGTCTGAAGAATTCTTGGTGCACTAGCTTTTCTTATATCACAAAGTGCCGTATGCATGGTTTTGGATCTGCGCAATATTTATGCATCTGACCTCTGGTGATGAGTCTGCACATGTTAGCCTGAGAGCACTTCCAAATCATTACATTTACTGTATGTGTGAGAGTTTTGTTTGGGCTGTGACCACAGTGAAAGATCCCACAGTGTTTCCATTCATTCTGCAGCGGCTGAATAGAAGTTCACATGATCATTAAAATCCCCTGCTCTGGTGTATTACCGAGTGCGGGGCTTAACCTCTCCACACACGTAGCGGAGCAGAGGAGAGAGAGGTATAGTGAAGATAACGTTGCCTGTACAGGTTACAAAACAGGCTCCATAGTGAACGACACGCTAAAATGCTGACGGATTCTGTGTTTTTATGGTTTTAGCTGATCTGAAGAATATTTGGTTAAAACAGATCAGTGATGCCGCTTTGCACTAGTTGTTCTTCGTGAAGTTTGCTGGAAGGGATGTAATGTAGCCCCCCCCCACCACAAAGCGGTCAACCTAGAAACACTGTCCTCTGTACTCCTGGCCCTGAGGTTGTGTGGTGAAGGCTGGCACCCCCACACAGGGTGATGAGGAAGCAACCTGCTCCACTGCCTCCTACAGTGCTGGGCTCTAGCATTTCCAATGCATAAGCCAGAGTAGTGGGTGGAACCAATGTTGGTGTGATTAGTCTGGCTGGGGGGTAAATGAAAACCATTATCAAGGTTTTTCTCTCTGCTGCATCTTAATGCAAAGCACAGGAGAGGGGCGATTTGGATTGTTAAAGCTGCACTGGCGATGCTCATTTGGCACTGGACATCTCGATCGGAGGCTGCCTCTCTACATGCTGACTTTGTTTTGTTTTGTCATGTGTCTTGAAATGAGCATCATTATCAACTGTGACACTCTCAATTGGCGGATGTTCTACTGGATGGATCCTGCAGAGCAGCGGCCGTGTAATTCTAGTAAGAAATATGACAGAGATAAGCTATTACATTCCGTTTCATTGACGTCTGAGAAGTAAATGAACTGATAAAATGAACATGTCTGCCACATTGTCACTCAAAAAGAACCTTTGAATGCCGAGTTTTATGCTGTGGATGTGTTTTTGCAGATTTTAAAAATGAATCAATCCTGAGGCACCTTGTTCTGTCCATACATATTTAATGACCTACTATCTGAGGCACAGGTTGTTAATTCTGCCCACAGACTGACTCCACGGCCCTGAAAGTTATCTGGGAAAAAGACACAAATATGGAATGCCTGCTGCATATTTTCTCTTCCAAAAGCATCTCCCAGCTGATAATGAGCCGCATATTTGAATATGTAGTCAATTTCCTTAATATACCGGGCTCAATTACAATTGTAGTCTAGAAAATATGTGAGGTGAATTAGAGTGTTTGACTGAGTGACTATCTTTGGTTCCTAACAAGCATGAAACCTGCAAGAGTACAGCACACACAACAAAACACAATGACAACAATGAAGCACAATAAAGTCAAGTCACAAAACAAACTGACATCACAGTTTCTCTCTCATCATTTTAACATAGCTAATGTATATTTCATAGGAAAAAAATCAGTGTGAAGACACAACGTGTGCTCGCCTTTGACATTGAACTCAAGTGAAATAATTCAGATGGTGAACAGTGGTTGAATTGATTTGATGCAAATATGCAGATGAAAGGCCCTGGGTGGGATAAATGTTCTCAAAAAGTAGTTACCGCTCTGGCAAAGAAAGACTATATATCAATATCCAATGCAATACAATTTATACAAAAGCCACTAAGAATCAATTTTATGGAAGACAGAGAACACAGAATAAGAACTTCAAAAGTAGTGATATTAGCCTGATGAGATGAATCTTCCAGTGGTTGCAGAGTAGTGATGGCAACTCATTTGCACAAAACTGTTCTGGAAAGTTCTAAAAGAGAAATCACCTAGAGTCTATTTGCCAAATAATGTTTTGGCTGATGTATATATGAGTATGTTATTCTCTTGTAATGAGCAGTGAAGCATAGTGTGCTGAGGAAAGCTTAATAGTCCAAAAGGGACCTATTTAGGATGATGAAAGAGACTAATCCTAAAGACGATGCACTTCCAAGAGAGAACAAAAGCTGGTGCATGAAGAAGCCTTTCTTTGGCAAACATGATAAGCAACGATTTGGACTATGCAAAACAAGCTCATTGTTAGCAGGAGGGTGCGAACACAAAACAGCAACAATGCGTTGTGAACAATGCAAAATGGCAGAAGCACTGGAGCTGTCCGCTTTCAACAAATTCCGGCTGGCTTTCTGGTGGTTGGCTACACCTGTTTTCTGTTTAATTGTCATGAAGCGAGATCTGTCCCTCATTCTCTTTCAGCCTTTCTTCTATTTTTACCTCCTTATTTTCCCTTGTTTTCCCAGCTCTCCCAATTTCATTGCTGGGCATTCTCCCATGTATAATTCATGAGTGACATGCTTGTTTTTACACATCACGTAGCAACAAGCATGTTGTGCCGCCCCGAGGGGCTTCTCATCTATGCCAGCCTGTAATCTGCTTACACACAGAGCAACCAGCTCACACCTCTCCTCACCAATTACACTCAATTCCTCGAATGGCCCTCTCCCTGACACGAGGTCCGTTCTGATCATCCTGTCCTTCAAACAGGCACAGACAGAGATAGTAGCAACGCGGCATACATGTTTATGTGTTTATGTGCGACGGGGAGGTAATTGGTTGAGTGCTCAGAGCTTCGGCAACGCACCAGGCCGATAAAAGCACCTTTCTGAATTTGACAGTTGGTCTACTCGACGCAAGGTTATAGGACCTCGGTAACATCAACACAGAGTCCGACCATAGAGCTCATTCTCCGAGTTAGGGACTGAAAGCTACACAGCAATCCACCTAAGAGTGCTGACAATTCATTGTGCACAGGCAAAATCATCATAAGCTGTGCGCACTGAGACACACACATTGATGCACACGCACACACCGTAGCCATTGCAGGTAAATGGGGTAGAGTGTAGTGCTATGTAGTGGGTAATGAGTGCTGATTGTTTGTGACGGGGCTGTAGTAAGGCTGATTTCCCAGCTGAGGAATGGGGGGCTTTGTACACATCACAGGGCTGTCAGGGAAAGACAGAAAATGGGCGCATGCCTCACCGCTCTTTAGAAAAGGACAGCCAGAGCCACTTCACCATTAAGCTTCAGAAAGCAGACACAGGCAGAGAGTGATAATGTGAGTATTTTAAATATTTTGTGATGCTATTCAAGCCTATTTGTATGGAAATGTGCACTTGGGTGTTACATACATTCGAGATGTGGGAAAAGAAACATGGCTCTTGTTCAAGGGCACAGTGAATTACTGACTCACTGGTAGTATTTATGCTGAAATTTGCATGATACTCCGGTAGACACATATAGAGGAAAATCTTATAGTTTTAATATGTTGGGGGTAGTTTAATGATATCATTATCACCCCTGTGATTAAGTATTGATTTGTTTACCATCCAAAGGCTTTAAACCACCACACATGTAAGGTTGCTTCAAAAAAATACAAGCTCTTTCCAGTTTCCCAGAGTCTAAAAGGCTGCTGCAGAATGTGCTGAAGACTAAGTGCACTGTAAAGATGATTTCTATGTTTTCCCTTTTATTGTGCACAAGCTACATTTATATTTTGGCAGGTCTAATTCTTTTGATTAGTGACCATATAAAGTAAATGGATTTTGTTTGCATACTTTGCATTACGGCCTGGATTGATATCACTTTTTCATCAGGGGTTTCCTTACATGATGACACATAGTCAATAATTCATCGATCTTGATGTGTTTTATTCATATGTCTTACAGTGTAGAGGGGATCATTAAAGAGACTTTTTGCAAGATTTGACTACCACTTAATGGAGGCAAATGATTCCTTCTGAATATGTGATGAGAGCAGCAGCCTGCTGTAGTTAAGATATCCATATCTACCATGATGACCAGCTGTGACTTACAGGCGAAACCACTCAACAAAAGTCAGCAAAAGTAAAAAGATAAAACTCTGTTGACGTTCTTAGTTTATCTGACGACTCCCAAGGAGAATGGAAACAGTTCATGTGGAAACTTCTGACCAAGACGTGCAGTATATTGTAACAAGGATGAGAATACTAGTGGGCAATGAATGTCCTAAAGACAAGCCCAAGACAGGAAAATCTAAACTGAAGCTTATAACGCACCCACCAGCATGTTTTTGATAAACTGTCTGTCAGACTGAAGAAGATTTACCTAAAATAGGCTTAACCAGAATGAAAATGGGATAAAACAGTGGAAAAACTGCAAACTGAATGAGATTATATTAGCACAGTCACTAAGTGACTACATGACAAATCTATTAGAATCAAATAAGCCTACATTAAACATTTTATTATACCCTCTCTATGTAGACAGCTGAGCGTAACCACTTTCACTTTCGACTTGTACTTCAAGCCAAGAAGAAAAAGAGTATTATAAGTGACAGGTCAAAAATAAGTTCCCAAAGGAAAGAATCTGGTAAACATAAGTCCACCACAGTAAAATTAAAAGTACCCAACAGTGAATTAAAAGTTACTTAGAATTTGCTATCCGCAACTCATTAGCCTCAGACAACATGTACAATGTCTACTGTGGCGGGATAATTCAAATTAACAAATAATTTACAAGTAAAACATTTTCACTTATTTGTATAATACTGTGAATCACTGTGATTCAATCACATGCCTTTTGGTATCCAATTTATATAATAAGAGCAGTTCTTCCATTACTGCAAAACAGAAGACAATAATGCCAATTTTCCCACATTTAACATCAGATTTACGTGATTGACTGTAATCGTACACGCTCACACTACGGTTGGAAATGTTGACCTTTGAAGGTTTTTTTTTATATTTTTGCAGATAGCAAGCTCCCTCTGCTGCATCCTTTCCAGTCACATGTATGTTCCTTCACAGAACTGCAGCAGATGGTGAGCAACCAGAGCAGCAACGCCTCACTCATCTCGATCCAACTTCTTATACAAGTCATCAACATTGCATTGTATTCTATAGCGCTCCAGCTTCAATTTAGGGAAGCAGATGCTAATTAGTCATTCAGTCACCATTTCAACAGTATCGTTCCTAAATCTTTTGAAACAATGCCTACAATTGTTGTGGTATTGAAGAGTAAGGCCCACAGCAGCATCTAACCTGAGAGAAGTGACATTTGCAGGTATGTACATGCTGTTTAACATGCTGCAGCTGAGCAGCTTAATAGCTATTTAGCCAGCAAACTATAATAATATGATCATTTATCGTCTTTCAATGCAATCGTGAGGAAATCATTTATCGACATATCCTGATAAACAATCATGTCGTCTAAATTGATACTTACAAGCACAAAGTAACTCAGATTGTAGAGGGCTGCTGTCTGGTGACCATCTGCTCTGCCTGTGATAGATTGATATAACAAAGACTCGATTAGCTGTATCAAAATAAGGTGTACATCTATGTAGACAAATAACGGAATGGTATATTACGTCAAATAAATTCATAACTACACAAATCTGCTGTAAATTTTTCCCTTACGGCCATGATTTCTTTGCTCCAAAGAGAACACAGGAAAAGTGATTTGGAGAGATTTATCCTTCAGCAGACCAAAAATGGAATTCATATCAGGTGGACTTTGAATGTTTTAAGTACTTCTATATTTCTTTTATTATTAACAAAGTTATGTCTTAAAGAATTCACATAAATAAAAAACATTGCAATTCAAACAAAGCATTACTTCAATACCAGTTACTTTTGAGTATCACCAGACCAATCAGGACACACGTTAGTCTCTAACGCAGGTAGACAAACGCCACTGTGACACGAAATACATTTCTGAATATAAAAGTTACATTCTGCCAGTAAGAGCTCCAAAATGTGTTGTGAGGAAATATGTCCCTGAATATTTCCAGTTTGGATTCATGAAGGTAGGTAGTGATGGGTGAGGGTAATATCTTTTTAAGGTCTTTGACAAGGTTGACAACCCCTGCCATAGAGTATGCTTGATTTCAAAGCATCGTTTCTACATCAGTTAAGTATACTTTGGTTTCAGCTGAAGTTCAAATTTGCAAACATAGCTCTAAAGTGTGTTGTTAGCTAAAAAATGCTTAATATTTCAGTAGATTCTAATGTGCAATAATGATGAAAAGGTCGATGCAAAATGACTGCATTTCATGAGAAAACCTAGATATTTACTACTTTAAGATTTGTCAATTTCTATTTTCTGTTCTGAGGTGGCATCTGTCTCGTGCTGATACACTAGAACGAGAAGCACTTTCTCATGCAGTGTTTTGTGCCTGCTGTGAAGAAAATCCTGTGTGCCCTCTTTCCTGGCACCCTGTTTGGACGATTGTATGGTATGCTGTTGGATGAGGTGAAATCGTCTGATGTGTGTGTGTGTGTGTGTGTGTGTGTGTGTGTGTGTGTGTGTGTGTGTGTGTGTGTGTGTGTGTGTGTGTGTGTGTGTGTGTGTGTGTGTGTGTGTGTGTGTGTGTGTGTGTGCGCGCAATCCATTTTCCATTTGTGTGTGAATAGTAGAAAGTGGGGAGAAGCCAAATCAACAACCTGTTTACAAAACATATTGAGAAATCAAGATTACCACAACCTAATCAATGGTACAATTGATGAATGAATATTCAAATGTTTTTTGTAAAGCGTGTCCCCATCCAAATCCTTTAAATATGCAAATTATACCACACGGGATATGGACACAGAGCATCCATGGGCCATGTTACAAGTAATATCTATTGCAGATCAAGTATTGCATCTTTTGATTACACCTGCTTGAACACAAGAATGGCAGTTAGCTTTCTACAACATAGGATGTCAGGGATTGTAAGTATTGCTGTTGTTCATGGCTGCTCCTTCATTTGTTGTTGTTAAAGTTATTAATTTGCTACTGTAATAATTCAAACTGCACGATGAGAGAACATCTTTACTTTTTTATTTTGAAGACAAAATGTTCCAGTAAGGATAAATGCAACATGTTGTACTTGGAAGACCCCTAATCCCACTAATACTTATGTTATTTATCTAATATAGATTTGAACAATTAAAATGAATGCACTGTGATGATTTCCATCCACGATGCCACTGATACATCCCTATGTTTCAAATAATTCTGAAAAAGGATACTAATAAGGATTTATTTTTGAAAAGCTAAACCCAACCTAAGGAGAGATTCCTGTCTCCAAACAGACTAACCTATTTACTTCTGTGTCTCACTGTATTTATGGAGATTTTGCCAGATAGAAAGGCTGCACATAACATTTCCCTTCAAGGGACAATAACGATAAAGATTGCTTGACATTTAGCTGATTGATATGCCTGAACAGGTTGGATTGACGTTATGTGTCTGGGCTCCGATAGCGGAACACCAAGACTGGCAGAGTTAAACTCCACTCCCAGGTACAGTGCATTGCCTGCTGGCTGGAGGGTAGCTGTATGTCCATTACAACCCTCAGCCAGGTTAGGTGCAGTGTCAAGTTGGCTGTGTGGATTGAAATAAGACCCATGTTGGAGAGCATGGTGATGCAGTAATTTATAAGCAAAAGAAACCGGCCATCCAGCAGAACTTCCTGTTCTCAAGTGACATGTCCATTCATTTGGAGATAGTTTTTTGATTTGGCAATCAGTTGTAATGAGTCGCCCTCTGGAAAGCAAAGTGGTGAAAGTATTTTGGTAAGCTAGTGGAACACGAGGTAAGCGTGTTACAGCCACCAGAACATGAAGTAAACATATTTTTATATCAATCATAGTAGAGCCTCATTGGGTTCCACTTCTTTCAAAAGCTATTTTTAGTCTCAACTCCCACTTTCCCCCTTTAGTGTGAGCTCCCCCTCTGGCCAGTTAGTCAACTCCAATTAATCACTGCCATGGTATATAAGGGGTGGCTGTGTGTGGGCTGGTAATGTAACTGCTAATCAGTCATATTGATGCACTTAAAACAAGAAGGGCTGAAATAATCCTCACCTGAGCCTCCTTGCTCATCCTCAAGCGGACAAGATGACACAACCACAATTAAAATGCACCATACAAACAAAGTCTCTCATGCTACTCTCCATTCTTTGCACTTTGGTGAATCCGATAGATACATTTGATACAAAGTATCCAATGTAAGTCTCATGATCTAGTTTGTGTGCATGTAGTCCCTTCCTGTTAGCACAGACTTGACTTTTTCTGACATTTTCTCTCCTATGCAGACTTTGCCCTCTTTCCTTTCCAGTGCCCAGAAGCTTGTGTGAATGGTTTCAATTTTCACACACTGCGATCGCTTTCCGTTTTTACAGTCCCTGCCCAGGTCAAACTGTCCTTGGGGATGTGACCGTGGGAGAAAAAGGAATGGCCCTGACTTTTGTCACCATATGCCTCTCAAAAATATTAGTGATCTGCATTCATTCAGTATAATTTCTCCATATGGCATCAACAGCAGGCCCACATAATGTTGCAGGCCTCTGACTACCTGGTCACCTTTTATATTTGTTTTGCTCCCTGGCGTAGTTAGCTTCTCCTGGCCTTCAAACGGAGGGTTGGTCTCTGACCTTGGCTCCATGCCTGTCCACAGTGTCTAATCATCCTTTAGCCAAGGATTGGCTCCACTCTCCCAATATCTCGCTTTCCCCCCATTGATTTTGATCATTTTATACCTGAACACAGTCATTAATCTGATTATGACTGTGTCTGGGTCCAGTTCATTAGTCTGGCCCAGCTGTAACACAGGCAGATGCCTGCTTGGCCATAAGGATTCATCACAGACCTATTGAGGCCTGAAGAACACACCACGTATGACAGCCCCACACATATATACACAGACAGACAAACACAGGCTTAGTATTGAAGCTTTTTCACAGATTGGCCATATCCCAGAGATCAAATTAAACCTATTTTACCACTCTCAAGATATAAAGCACAGCAATCTGTTCCAGTGAGATCAGGCTCCATACATTTCTGTTTGGTTGTGGTAGCCTAATGTGACCCCTCCTCCCTGCCTTGTTTGATAACTGTGTTAAGCTCTAGATAAAAGTATTTTTGAATACAAACAATATGATTGTTTCAAGACAATTATATTTGTTACCACGGTTAGTAAACTATTACTGAACCATCCTCAACTGTCGACCGATGTAAACATTCGTTGGACTATTTGAGCCATGATTGTCTTTTTTTGTTTAGATAAGCCTCAACTTCTCCATAATCTCTAAAGCATTTGAAGGTGGTTCCATTATATTTTGTGTGGGATTAAAAATACACTTATTTGTCATTGCAATTTTATTCGCAATTTAAGATAATTAAAGCTTGATATATTGTCATAAAAAGCGCATGAAAACAGTTATTATTTTAATGTCTATAGAGATCAAATGACTTGCAGCGATGGCAGAAACAACACCTGTCACAGAAGAATGTGGGTTTATATGAACTTACAAAACACATGTAGACAGAAATAGCAAACTCCCTTGATTCCTTGATTATCTCTGAGAGGCGAACGATTTGGAGGGTGTGTTCTACTGTAAAGTCTGGCATTATAATAATAATAATAATAATTAAGCCTTTATTAGTCCCACAATGGGGACATTATTTCTCTGCATTTAACCCATCCCGGAGGAGCAGTGGGCTGCAATGAAGCGCCCGGGGAGCAACTTGGGGTTAGGTGTCTTGCTCAAGGACACCTCGGCATGTTGCCAGTAGAGGGGTTTGAACCACCAACCTTGTGGTTACGGGACAAGCACTCTACCTCATGTGCCACAGCCGCCCCATATACTTAACGATGTACATTTTCAAAACCCTCCACATGAATATGTTCTTCTACTTGAGCATATTTTAGCTTCCCCAGGAGCTCTGAGCATTGTGATACTTGCATCCTCCATTACTTGTTCTCACAGAACTCTCGGAAAATGGACCCACTACTAGAATATTCCATCACTATCTCCTTATTAGAAAGCATGTCAGTCGGAGTTAAAAGCTCTTCAAAATGTTCTTTCCATCTTCCAACTATAGCCCCTCCAAATAGTCTTAGTATTGCAGAATAATGGTGTAAATGCAATTCAGTACATTTGCACGTTGGTTATTTCATTGAATGATCTGGACAGCATATGCAGTATGTAAGTTTTTATAAATTACTAAGAGGTATCATTCCTGTAAGATTTTATAACATGCCTGCACTACAAAGTTTTTGACATTAGAAATCATTTAAACGTTGATCTAGAGGGTACTGTGGTGACAGTATCCCTCCCCACGTGCTCTTCCTGAAAAGGCGGGAGGGGAGAGGGCAGTTCTCATAATAAATGAGCAACTAATCAAAATAAGTTTCCTTACATGAAACAGAAATAACCAAATATTCTACAAGTTACTTCTATCTACATTCATGTTTTTCAGGGCCAAAATATTGTGTCAGTTACAATGCGATGAAAACTAACGAGGAAGTTGGGATTGCACATGCGCATTTGGGGTCCATGTCCATTTTTTACTGACAACTCATACTATCTTTTCCCCCAGTTAGCATATTCCATATGCATGGAGAGTGACCCTCTAAGGGCTGTACACAGCACATAGGGGCCTCGCCAGAATAAATTAAGACTAGACTGTGAGAGAGGCTCTGTTCGATCAGAGAACCATGGTTGCATAATAAACCTTTGTTTTTGCAATCAACTTTACTCTAACCATTACCTAGTAGTTTTAGCAATACTGTTATAAAATGGTATTGTAATTACATTTCTCAAGTTATAAAAATTGTAGTTGCATGTAATGTTTGGCAAAGGGATTGTGGTCTCATTCACACATATGTACAACATAACTTGGCTTATAATCATTTTGGATATTTTTCAATGAGCATGTACTATAAGATTATTGTAAAACTGCAATTAATAGCCTGGGTTTTCATTTGCTTCAGTCACTGAACTCATCCGGTGTATGTTTGGTACAGGCCTTTAATTTCTTTCACACAGCAAAGATAGGAAATACTATCAATTTGTTATTCTAAACCTAAATATATTACTTGCAAAAATATGTGGCTATAAAATAACATTTCAATTGGCAATCATTCATTTGATCTAGCTCTGAAACATTTAACGATACTCGTTTTAAAGCACCCACGATTTATTTTTATCCTCTTGAAATACACCTGTCAGTGACAAGCCTATTTAGCATACCGAAACAGAAAACGAGTGAAAAGATACTAAAGGGAGACTAAAAGTGGGGTGACTTTCATTTTTTTCCAGAAAAGTAATATAAACAAGCATACCCAACAGTACGGTGCAGGAAGAAGAGAAAATAATGTTTCAGTTTAAGTGTGTTATTTTTGTAACGAACAAAGTTAGCAGACAGAAAACAATTGACTTTACAAGACAAAATTCACAACTTGGAATCGTTTTTATGAAAACCTTTTTTTGATTATTTTACTCGTACCCTTACAGACAAAACAAATATAAATAATCAAGTAATGTACATATATTCAGACTTTATGACAGCCTCGAAGGTAGGGAGGTACAACTTTTTTTATCTTTCTTGTTTACCATAAGGGCTGTACTGAAAAGTTTCATGATTTGAGTTATCATCCATATGATACGTTGACCTTCAATTCATTGTTATTTATAACTTACAGAAGTATAATGCATAAAATGACGTCATAAACTATGACCACAGCTTCATTTAAAATTCAATAGTAGCTCCAAATGTAAAAAAGAAAACATTCGGTACAGCCCTATTCACCATGCCTTTAAATTTGAATGAATTATACTACACTATTACGCTCATTGTGTCTGTAAAATGAACTGAACCATTGAATTGTGGAGAATCTGACCGAACTAATGATGTATAGTATGTCCACATTAGGTTAATTATGACCTGTGAGAGACTCTGTGTCTAACTGGGGCTCGGCATTCAACTCAAGTGTTACGGGTTGTGTTCATGTTAACATCTAAATGTACTTTATGAACGATTTTCTTGTTTTTATGTTGGAGGAACCTAGGAATATGTGGTTTTAAAAAGATGTAAGGGGACATAGGACCATAGCCTTGTGGGGAAATGGAGATAGCTGGTTGTTGCTGAGGATGGAAGAAGGGGGATTTAGTGGATGGGGGATGGGTGGTAGATGAGAGAATTAGAGACGATGGGAAGAATGTTGGTTGGACTGGTTGAATAAAGGCTACTGAGGGGATGAAAAGGCCTGGCTTGATCAGACAGAGAGGGCCAAACTCCACAGAAGGAGAAATATATACTGTAAATATACTGTATTTAGAAAACAACACTGTTGTCCTTTTCTCTTTCTGTCTCTCTCTAAGTAGTATTTTTTTTTTCTGTTTTATACATCCTGCCTGTGTTACTTGTTAACATTGCTATTTTTGACTTCTTGCGTTGATGAGTTGATGGGGATCATTGCATGGATTCTGTGCAAAATTCACAAAAGAATTTTGCGGCTTTTGTGACCGCTACTCCTGCACAAATAAGAGAAAAATGATTCTCAAAGTACCCGCAAAAGGTGAAATGCAGCCCTCCTGCGCTTCCCAGCAAATAGTATGTCAGTGCTTCTGAGCCATTTGCATGTATTTACATTAGGTAAAGTGCATACATTTGGTGAAGAATCTACCCATTTCTACTTCCATTACTCTGCCTATTGTATTCTTGGCGCAAATGCAACATTTTTACGTTTCCACGTGTAGAATGTAATGAGACGCAAAAAAGAGAAATTTGCACTCAACTGCAAAACCTTATGGCAGTGTTTGCACTGTTATATCATAGCGCAATATCTTTTGCGAATCCGACCTTGAGACTGGGCACATAGTGGTTACGAGTGTTGCACAATTCACACTGCTATCAGCGCCGCAATCCACTCTTTGTGAATTCGCCTCTGAGTGTTTCGTTTAAGCCTCTGTCAGCCTCCACACTTTTTTCACAAATTGCACATTTCAAAGTGTTGTTATTTTAGTTTCCTTTACTGCTTTTCATACACTGCAAAGATGACTTGAAGATTTCATGTGTCATTCTGCAATTTCCTAAATAAGCGCAGGCCTTGCTCCAACACTTTGTATCCAAGATGGAAAGGAGTCTATAAATTGGGCATGGTGGTCAAATGATGAGCCCATTTTGAATCAATAAAACACTGCACCCTTGCAACAGCTTTTTCATTTGACATTTTAAAAGGACGTGTTTGCTGGGTGGGCAATAGAATGGTGGCTATTGTTCCTTTGTGGTGCTCAGATTGTTTATCGACTCGGTGAGCGTGCACCCGTAGCCCTCTGTCAGTGTTCGAGTCCTCTGGAGACAACTGCAAACTCACTGTGCATCTGCGCATCAACAACCGAGTTGCATCAGAAAAAGTGAGGGTCAGACAACTTTTACCAGAAATGCAAACATACACGGTGAGTGCCCAGCCAATAGAGTAAATGCACACACAGACACAAATTTTTTTTTTTTTAAAAAGGCATTCGGACCTCCAACAAAAGGAACAATCTTTCTCAGACCATACAGTCAACCTGATGCAAGCATAGAGCAAATTATTGTAACAACCCTGAATGGTGTCTCTATTTGAGACAGGAATTGTGGATTCAGAAACACATGGAGTATTCAATCCCAATGCTCATTCTGTCTTTTGATGGCAGGTCTGGCTCCAAATGTGGGACACCTGAAATGTCTGAAATACAGTACAGATCTTTAGTGTTGTATCATTTCACCCTTCACTGAGGTACTGCACTCTCTAGTTACCAGTAATTACCATCAGCAGCTATAGATGGGTGCTGTTAGTTATTCACTGTGGGGATGATTGAAGAAGATTCCAAACATGCACCCACTCAGATAATTACAAATTAGCTAGTATTTGCATAAATACAGACGGGCATCGATTATTAAAACATACTTCCTACAATGCTTATTCTTTATGCATCTCTAATGAATTGCTTTCATTTTGTATTCAGAGCTGCATTAGGCAACTTCAAATTACGCCATTCAGTTCCCGAGTCTAATCCCCACTATCATGATAAAAATTCCCATGGCTTTTATTCGCCTTACCAGAGTTGCTCCATGTTAAGATAATGTGCGTCTTTACGACTCTGACAAAGTCGCTGTGCCATTTGTAGCTTCTCCTCTGATATTTGACAGTTGACATTCAAATGCGCTCCTTTCTACCTGGTTGCGGCAGCTCACTGTTATCTGTTTCAGCTAGGTTGAGCAAAACGGTGCATAGGTTGGGTGCTGCAGGCAAAGACGGATCTTCAAAACATAATGAGAGGGTTTGCCAGGGCGCCTCTGTGCCTGGTGCCTTTACAGAAAAGGAGAAAAATACTTTTATTCTTCCTGTCAGGGCATAGAGGCCCCACCTTGGGCTAAAACGCTGTTGTTTGAATATATGCAGATCACTCACTAATTAGAATACCAAAGGTTTCGTCTTTCACTGTTGTGCTTTTACCTTGTTAAATTAAATGAAGGTGCTGTTCCTCCAAGTCCTATTGGCTGACCATTACAGACCACAGCCACACATTTTAAGTAGTGAAAAATAGGTAAGAAACAGAAAGGAACCAAGGCACCACAGAGAAGCTGTACAAAGACGTGCTGTACAAAGTGTGTGTGTGTGTGTGTGTGTGTGTGTGTGTGTGTGTGTGTGTGTGTGTGTGTGTGTGTGTGTGTGTGTGTGTGTGTGTGTGTGTGTGTGTGTGTGTGTGTGTGTGTGTGTGTGTGAAAGCTTTGATTGTCCCTATATGCTCGACTGCACAGGATTTTGGGCAGGCAACCTTTTTGCTTGAAGCTTCAAGACTTTTTTCCCGTTATCTCTCTCTCTCTCCTTCTCTGTCTCTCTGCCTGTTTGTTATTCTTTTTTTTATATTATTCCTCCTTCTCTCAGTGTAGTAGTTGTATGCCTCGGCTAAGGTGAAACAGCATGGATGTGATTTCTATAGCTCTGTTGGAGACCAGCATCTCATCACAAACTTGTCTCGGGTGGTTGGGTGTGCGAATCAAATCCTGGGTAGCACGACCAAAACGATTTTAGTTTGAGACTGGAGACCCTGCCTCACATCTCAGTCATCGGGGCACGTTCAATTGGATGTATTCGATTCAATTCAGCTCACATATGGGAAGGAACAGGGAGAGCGGTGTCAAAGGACAGCTGAGGTTGTAAACAAAATCTCAACAGGGGCATGGAAACGTGGAATTTAACCTTAGGTATCGTCTCCATTGAAGTTATTAAGATCTCTCCTACATATGCAACCACCAAACAACACAGGATCACACAATCAAGCCCACTGAGACAAATGAATAAAAAAATGCAAACAAATTCTACATTTGCAGTGCAGTGTCGTAGACTAAAAATTGTATCACTGGCCAATCGGAGGCCAAATGGGGACATACATAAGTAAAAATTGCCTGCTCGTTAGGTAAGCACAACACAATACAGCCTTTAACACATTCTTTATGTTTCTATGGCAACATGACTGACTCTTGTATGTTCACGTTTTAGATAAGTTAAACTGTTGAGGTTATCTAAGACAAAATGAGTCATGAGTCATTGGGTCTCACACATGCAGGAAGCCCACTGTTGGAGTATGACATTCCAACAGCTACTCCTATGCAATAATGTGTGAATTATTAACAAGGAGACTCCTTTCTTCAGAGTGGTTAAATGGCAGTTAAGTCATCTTTGGCTGTATTTTCTCCCTTGACTGTGAGCTGCTGAAGTCATACTTACTAGCACTACTATTACTAGCAATGCACCCTTTTAAAGTTTAGGCAGTGCAGAGGAATCAAATAATTAAAATAGTCAGCTGCTATATTCAATATTTCTACCGCTCTCATCACGTTATTTCCAGCCATAGCAAGCACTGTTGGCTACCTGCCCTTCACCTGACAAAGTTAGCAACTACAGCTGGAGAACACAATGGAGCATTTAGCAGGTCAGAGGCTGTTTCCCTCAGGAGTTTTTGGAGAGCAAAATATAGCTAAAAGCAAAGTGGATATGGACACAAACACAATAATTCTGTGTTTTATTTACACCTTTTCTCCGCTGCTCCCAAGTGGCTAAAAGAATCACGTTAATACAGGTCTAGATGAACAAGATATTACTTTTTTCACAAGCAAGTCAGATAGTATTTATTTAATTCATCTTACTCATGCAGAGGCCTTAAGATTTGTTTGATTATAAACATCTAATATAAATACTATGAAATTATAGCAGTTACTGTTGAGACTAATGTGTCTGACAACTGGAGTCCATCGGGGTACTGTATATCGAATGAGATCTGTTTTTTCCTCACACCTGTAACTAGCACTGCTTGGAGTGCAACAGAAGGACTTCAAAATTGTAGCAGTAAGCGGCCAATGAGTTGTTGTGTTTGGAGGACAGAGAGTGTGGTCACACTGACATTGGCCAGTTAGCTCATTAAACTACAGCTACTCTCTGTGTATGTGTCTGTGTCACTGTTGACCTTTTGCTGATTGTGAATTAAGTGTCGGTGAGTGCTTCAGGTTCCTGGCCTTTGAAGGTTATACGGACTAGCTCTGTTCACTACCGGACCAATAAAAACAGCAAGTACGAAGAAAATCTAGATTCTCTATGTCTCATGCTCTTTCCAGTTTTTTCCCCCAACAACCTCCTGTATCATTCTATCTTTCTGAACATGGGATATCTTCACACCCACTCCCTAGGAGATGGAGGGATGCTGAAAATGAAAAGAAAAACAATTAGTAGCGCTGATGGGCCTGTGTGAGGTAATGAAATTGCGTGTCTCATTGTAGCGTGTAATGGAGAGCAGTTTGAAGTTAATTGAGGGGAGATAGGACACTGGGCTACTGTCTGCTGGAGCATTGTGGTTGGGCTCAGGGTTTATCACTGAGAGAATCACTGAACCCAGAAAAAAACAATTCCTTATCAGACCTCGTAAATGGGAATTATCTTGCTTTAACAGACTAGATAGTGAGATCAATTGTTATTGTAATTAAATTCATATTCTTTTCATCAGTTTCTGGGTCAGGTTCATGGGCATGAAAGACCTGGCAGAGCCCCATTCAGACTAAATGTTCCAGCCGGTCTATGTCCAAATCTGGCTATAACTCTGTTTAATTAATTCTTCTATACGTATTTCAGGGCCTCTCCTTGAATGTAAAAGTTAATATTCAGTTCAGTTTAACATAGTACATTTCCAACAGCAGTATCAAAGATGTTGTTTTTATAATAGTCTGGTTAATAAACCTTCAGAAACTTTAGAGTCATGGCTCTGACACTCAGGTAGTTTTTAGAAGGCGATAGAGTGCCACCCTTTGGTGGAATGATGCATAATGTAAACGTTCTGCTCCACTAGCCCGTAGTAAGTCTCCTCATGAATGTGGCTTGTAGAGAATGAGCTTAGCAATTAGAAAATGGCCATAGGGTGGCTGAAGTAGCTCAAATAAAGCACATGAGTGCTTGAACCAGCAAGAACAAAGCAACAACCTTGGTGCATAAAAATAGCAGCCTCCTGGTTTGACATTTTTTAAAACTGCTTTTTCTAATGTGCAGTCCTATATGATGTTCATAATGGTGTCAAAAAATAGCTTTATTAGTTGTTAAATTTTTTAATAACTAATAATGCTAATCTTGTGCATTTCCTTTTGTTTCATTGCCCTCTTTCACAAAACAACAACAACCCTTAGACTTCAGCATTTCTTTTTTTGTTCTTCCTAATCAAGCTGAATGTATCATAAAGCCTGATAAAGGATCAAAAATCAAATAAATACTCCGCTCACCGCGGATGTGGCGGTGAGCGATGTTCCTCTCGCCTCCTCACACAGAGTGCTGACAAAAGACAATTAAACGCAGCTTGCCTACAGTATTGATCATGTCTCCCTGATAGGCAGAGCAGAACCACAGCACCTGTATTCATTAAACAACCTGTTTAGCAACCATGCGGCGGAAGGAGAAATCAAGCTCTGTTTGTGAAACGAAGCGCCACAGGCCAAGAAACACCTGCAAGATTGCATGGAAACTTTTCATTGGAGCGTGACAGGAGGAAGGAACAAAGAGGAAAGGGAGGACAGCCCATGACCTTGACTTAGGAAAAGGTAAAAGGAGGGAAAGAAAGAAACGAACCAAAAACATAAACAAAAAGCTGGGTGTGTTTATTGCACTAATAATTGGAATGAAACAGAGGTTATTTATTGCTTTATTGCTTTATAAACACTTGTTCCCTTTTGGGGCCTGGGGGTGAAATGTTAACAAGTTTGACTTGTCCCTGTGAAATTAAGAAATACTTTGGCAAGTCAAATGATTCAATGAATATTAAACAGACGCTGCATATTGAGGTGTAATTTGTTTTGATAGACTTGTATTATTTCGGGAGACTGAAGCGATTGCTCTCACCTATAGCTTAACTACTTTACATTCCTTTCGCTGCTTCCTTTCACCCTTCAGTGGTAACTCTTCATTCTAAAAACCTCATTGAAACTAGGTGATTTCCAGCAGACAGATTATGAATGGCAGATCTTGTCAGCATGTGACCATAAATAGTCAGGGGATTTTAAATGCAATGTTATAGACCCACTTAAGCAGTTACTTATGTCCTAAACATTCATGTACCGGTGTAATTTAGTACTATAGTTCTCAATTATATTATAATATACCATATATATTGTTCACAAGCAGTCAATCCCCTACAGTTTTTTGAAGACCATACATTCTGTTCTACTTTGGAAGGGGTAGAAAAAAAAACATGTGCATTGTTTAGAAATGCCAAAATATCCACACACACATAATTTTTTCATGTGATTAATTTGCAAGATATTTTTTTGAACTGTTGTTTTTGTCATGAGTACTTTTACACGAAATGCAAATATTACACAGAGCTCTTCTGAGCTTTCACACATAAAAGCATAAAACAATCACGTTGCACGGACAGGACATATCTAAAACATTCACTATGGTGTCTAAAAACAAGGAAGCTATATAATCCGTACCAAGACTGCAAACTTTATTATTCATTTCAACCTTGACAAAGCCAGCGCATATACCAGATCCACTCCAAAGGTTCTTACCTTTCAGAATAAAAGCCCTAGACATATACACTGCACAACAGTTTACCAAAGGAAATTAAAATTCACTCAGAGCATTTTGCTTAAAGGAAACTAAAATAGGTTACAGTAGTTTAGGCCAGTGTTTCCCAAACTTTTATTTTTGGGACCCACTTTTTAAAAATGATAAACCATCGCCACCCAATTCACAATAGACCTGCTCTATAAATCTTGAGCAGAGCCAATTTGTGGCTAAATTACCTTATATAATCTTGAATAGGTAAACCAACCATTTCAATGAGATACGTGTAATAACTCGCAATTTGCTTGTGTTATTGAACTAAACATCACACGGAGCCTATCATACTAGATTCAATGTTATAACTAGACTACAATTATCAGTACAATATGAACAGACAGGATCCCTCATGTGGCTCAAATGTGTACTGCAGATATAAATGTTCAATTAAAGACTGCAAGAAAACATATTTATTTGGCGACCCAAATTAATTCTCCTGCGTCCCACCTGTGGGTCACGACCTAGTCTTTTGGGAATGACTGGCCAAGACTATACAACGATTGACCTGAGAAGGACTGCCACACTGTTCTGGTTCAATAGGATCCTGGTAGGCCCTGTATGTAGAGGCCTTTAGACTGCAGAAATTGCCATCAAAAGAAAAGCTCAAAGATTTCTGTTGAACCTTAAGACACAAATGAGAACCAATTGTCTGGTCTGCTTTCCCACTGGTCTCCATCTGTCATGATTTGACCCTACATTAAATCATTGGACATTGTCTCAGACAACAAAAAGAAGAAGAAGCGTGATCCCGGTTGTCCTCATTTAATTCCCATGTCTAAGGGAAGGGAATGAGTATATGAATGAAAGCTAAATAAAAAATATAGTGCTAAAGCTTTGACATGAGGGAGAGCTCAGTGTGTGCCCTGTCTTACCCTTTGTTATCCATCAACCCTGACCTTGACCTGCTGCAACAGCAGAGGACATCTCTAGGGACTGCAGAATGCAAAGACACAAGCAAACTGGCAGGAAGATTTTCATATGCTATTGACTGGCCTATTTGTAGATGAAAGGCTGCATTGTGGATTGATTTTTCAGTTTTTTTCTAGTAGGGGTGACCTTTGGCTGCAAGTCTGGTATAAACTGAACTCTGACAAAAGGTCGATGAAATGTTTGAAGGGAGAGGGTCAGTTTTCTAAGATGTGGCAAAGGTTCTCCAAGGGACCAAGAGATTTAGGGCCATATGTTAAGGTTCAGTTCATGAAATTTGGCACGAAAGGGCTTTGTTGTGCTCGTAAAGAACTAGTTTGTATGACACGTGTGCTTGGTTTTGGCTCAACTTTTTTCAACATGGCGTCTGGGTCACAAACTTTCTCATTATACAGCTAAACGGTACACGGTACAAAATATGTTTCTGATAAACATTTGAGGCGAGTGCCCCTGACATTTAGCAGGTCTGTGTCTGTGTGTTTTTGTGTAAGGCCATGCCCTGTACTCCTCTGCAAGTAACATCAAAACTTTAAATATACCAGTAATAAAAAAAGAAAAACGACTGAATTGCTATGGTGCCCGTTGCACATGTCCCTAAAAGCCCTGGCCAAACATTATCAGCAGAAGTAACAATTCCAAAATGGGTCTCCCCTGTCCCCGGTTAAGATACCTTATCCTGACGAGAGGGGCCGGATTAATTTCAAAAGTGTGTGTGTGTGTGTCTGTGTGAGAGACACTCTACATTTAATGTGTACTAAATAAATAAACTAATAATAACTAACTAATAACTAAAACACAATACAACCTTAACGACTAATATCTTCTCACCAAGATTATCTGCTCTTTTTACACGTTTTTACTTAGTTTACTCGCATTCCTAATGCGGGATAGGGGTGTAAATTGGGGGTCCAATGGCCCCTTGGACCCCCTAGACGCGGCACCCTTCTGACTCAATATCTTTGGCAGGGTTTGACATGTACCTTTAATCCCGTTTACAATCGTTTACATCATGTTTTACGAAATGACCAATTTGTACAGGAATTGAGAAAACGTTGTAACTGGAGACCTTATTTTGATCAAATCCATCATCAGTGTTATGTGGTTCAACTGGAAAATCAGCAGTGAGATTTTACCAATGGTTCATGTTCTGCTCTTTATCTTGAGACTTGGTTAGTTACTTTTTGCATTAGGCAATATTTAGGCCAAATAGTACACTTAGTCCTTGAGATCTGTAAAAAATTACACTGTGGATTTGCTCCTTTTTTTCTAAAAATAAAATCCTTTGCTTACTGAGGTGTTCTTTTCCTATTACACAGTGGCTCTGGCAAAGAGGAGCTTCAAAGAGCAAACACAGGCTTATTAACTGTTAGTCATGGATCAGGGCATTTTCAGTTCACATGATCCTTGGAAAAGTGTACAGTATATTACTTTGAACTTGGTCTTGGCCCCTTGTTGCTCTTTCTCCAACTTCCTATCGGCAAGGTTGATTATTAATGGCCTTTTTATTTGTTGACTGAAGACATGTAGGAAGTATGAAGATTTATAGGTATGTAATTGAGCAGCATTTTCTAATTATGGCATTTTTCGACTTTTAACATAATTATAAAGGTATTTTGATAAGATGACCATTTGGTATATTATTGGACTTTGCCCCTTTGGGTGAAACTGAAACGTTGCAACGTTGGTTACCAATCAGATTCATTATGATGGTTTTCTCAGAGGTATATCTTTGAAAACACTTGACCTCAGGATAGGCCTTATCAACCAACGGATAACACCCTTCCAGTAATTACTATGGTCGTATTAAAAAAGAAGCCTTTGAAAGCAGGTCTCAACAATAAGGTTTGCCTGCTAGCCTTGGGCAAGCAAAATGCCAAGTGGGGCTGATAAATCTAGCAACTCAATTTCTTGATCAGGCAAGTGATAAAAATAATTAAACACACCATTGTTCCAGGGCTGGTGAGGGAAGTAAAAAAGGCGTGAGCCATCTTGATTCCTTCTCTTCTTTGTGAGAGTTGCACATGAGCAGATCTGGCATGCGCTAGCAAGCATTTCAATTTCTGGAAACAGAAGTTTAGTGTGGTAAATTAGAGATAGAGATTATAGATGAAAATCCAGATTAATTTACTTAAATAAAGATTAAACATGATAATCAACTTTAGAAAGGGCATTAACCACTAAAGATTGCGGATACAAACTCAACAAACTTACATTCCAGATTTGTGTGCTATTAGTGAGTGGGTAGAATACATTAGCAAGTGGCCCAAAATTTTGGGGTCAGATATAAATATGCATTTGGTGGAAAAACGAGCACTAAATCATTTCAACTATGTTGTCTGTTTTCATGTTTAAAACGTCAAATATATTCACATAGACTACGACACACTCATCTGTGTTGATTATCTACACTAACCCTTTACGTAAGGAACTACAAGCAACCACAGACTCATTCAGCTGAAACTGAAACTGATACTTTCATGATTGTACAGTTGCAGGACTTACATATTGCAATGAAAATCAATGGCTACAGAGTGTAAAATGTGACAGGAGCAAATAAACGCCCCGAAACTGCTTAGGGGTCAGAGTGGTCTGTCGTTAAACTGAAATATCTTTTTGCCCTGAAACTTATTCTGACAACTGAACGCGCAACAACAAAAACTTAGCTTGAATTTAATGTTTAAAGCTTGGCAACTTGTCTGGATGGATGGGGCAAAACTCCACTTCAGTTGCTAACATACACACACATATTTCTGCTGACGTTGGTTGTATAAAAAGGTCTATATGTACATGTGAAAATTGACTAGACCAGGCAAGTGAAAAAGAAAACATCCAAGTTGAACTCTGCTTTGAAAATCATTATACTGTTATTGATTTGCCTATTTGGGTGTACAATTTCCAAATTTACAAGGCATTGTACCAAGTATATGCAAGTAAAAGACAATAAGTTACTGAGTTACAACACAATAACAGAATGAAGTCAGGCATACAGTATATTTTGGAGTGTTAATACAGACTTTTGAGTAGACATTGCGGCGCCTTTCGCCTTTTGATTTCCCACTTAAGCCTCTGAAGATATCAGCACCTGCTATGCTATGTACATAACTCTGTGGGTCCGTTTATAAGTAACTCACTGCCTATGGAATTCATCCCACACCTTAGACACCTAAGACACACTGAGATTTAAATCTTGATTATCTGTTAGGAAATCATGCTGGTGTCTTTTTACTGCAGATTATCTCTGTTGTTAAGATAGTTACTGCATTGCTGTCTCTTTACCAACAAGAGTTTCTATATTCTGGATATACAGTAATATTTTGTGACTGATCCCTAACAATGACCCTCTTTTATAGGTTGGACAGTTTTAAAGAGCTCTAATATTTGTTTTGGGCCACCCTCTCTATTGACGCATACCGTTGGGCTTCAGGAATGCCACAATATTGGATCAGACGGCACCTCCCACACAAAGTGTCTTTCTTATCACTCTTTTTCCACCTGTTCCTACAGTATGCGCCGCTATCTAGCTGACATCTCTTGAAGCTTGTTTTTTTACAACAATATTATCAGGTCACAATGCATACATGCCTCTTTTTGTTCTTCCAAGACTATGGATTGCATAAATTGACAATCTCCATGGGTCATCTTTTGTCTTATCTTTGCTAAATGGGTGATGCTTAGCTTTGATTTGGAAAAGAAAATTATCTTGTCATCCTTTTACTACATGATTGTCTGAACAGAACACGTTATCAAATACCTTTGATTTACTAAAGTTACTTGGTAATATCTTTACATGTTCAACGGTAAATCTTTAATAATAAAACAGTGATTTCTTGATCCTGTATGATGTTGCAATAGTTGTAAATTGCAGACTTTACCTATACCACTAGACTTTTCATCATTCATCAAAACTTTACCAGTAACTATGGCAAAAAAGCTAGACTGACCAACCAATTCACTCATAGGTCGTTTTTGGCCCTTAACAAGTATGAACCCTGACCTTGCCTATCACTATTTGCTGTAACTGTATCAACTTCTGATGTCACTTTTGGAATATTCCTACGCCACAGAGACCAAGCCCAACCCCTTTCATGTCTTCCTGTCCACCAGTTCTCATTCTCCACCCACTGCTGAGTTTACCTGGTTAGGTGGGGGGTAGAGGGGGCCATAAATGCTTAAAAACACGCCTTCTCTTCTGAGAAGGACTCAATAGGTCCCACACTGAGCCAGCAGTTAGAGGCTCATAAGCTGCGTTTCCACACAGAGCCACAATAGTTACTGCTCATCGTTCATTCTTCAACTCATCAAACGGAGAGAGTATTAGCGACGGGAGAGCAGCTGAGAAGCTGCCGTTACAGGATCAGATATGCTTGGAGGCATCTCCACACATTTGTTGGTCACAGTGACTCTAGTCTTTGTTATCCAGACAGGGACTCAGTGCAGGTGGGTGTCAAGATAATTCAGCTTTCAACTGTCAATTTCTGGCTGATGTGTTACTTGAAATATTGTTGCACTGATTATATTCATGTCATAATGCGGAAAGAGAATTGGATTTTGATTTGTGTTATGGTTTTGTATTTAGGTCAATAAGATTTTTTAATTTATGACAGTAAATAAAAGGAATCTTTTTTTTTCCTATTTCAGGGCTGAAATTGACTTCTCACTAGTTACTTTACCAGATTGGAGGACAAATTCAGGTATGAAGTTTTACAATTACTAAGACTTACTCCATAATCACTCAAATTGTGTTTCACCACAACAATGATTAAATGAACAGACATAAATAGACAGAGATACATACATACTGTAAATAATATTATATTTGACCCTTTTTTGTTCCTTTCATAGAATATGTTACACAGTGTTTCTACGACAGACACAACCATCTGATTTGTGACTGGAACCAACTAACAGGTACAGATGCTTACTGCAAAACAGCACAGCAATTGATTTCATTAATTAAATCTAATAATTAAATTGAAAGCCAAATGTGTTTGTTTTTAAATATTCAAGACAGGTTGCAGTTCCGATCAGATAGAGTTTGCTTTGCCACCAAGAGATCACTTGACTGTAGTAAACTTTAATATTGTCCCCCCCCTTCGCAGGGGATTTGGAACATCGGTCCACAGTTCTGTTTTAATCTCCAGGCAGGCTGTGACTGTGCCTCGCCGCGTATCACAAACTGATCTGAGGCAGGCTAATAATCTTTTATAGTCTGGTGCTCTCCCAGGGGCAATCGAAGTAGAGGGCCTGCACTTAAGGCTCAGATTTAGCACAGAACACTCTAAACGGCAATTTTGCATTTTACGATGATTGCACCACAACAGATGTGCCCCTTGTTTTATTACAATAACAAAGACGAGGGAATGGTTTGCTATTTCTGATGTGATTAAAATGATTATACGACAAAAAAACTAATTCCTTACCTGCGTAGTTAAAAACATATTTCACCGTTTATATTGTGTGATTTAAAAATAAGTGAAGTGGCCATTGTCATTGGATTTGTACCGAAAGTGTTAAATAGGTCCTATTTAAAAAATGAGTTATGTCACTTTTTATTACGTGTTGAAAGCATTTAGTGTATTACATTTTCTTATTGTCCTTTTCACCTACAGAGGATGGCATGGTGACTGTTTTAGAGAGTGGTCCACTAAGGCTGGAGGGCGAGGCTTGTCTAGAGTTTTGGTACTTATCACCAGTTGCAGCTGATGGGTCAGAACTTCGTGCTCTGCTGAATACAAGCGTTGGTCTGCTAGAAATCTGGACCTTGCCTGCCCTCCCCAGGGATGCTTGGAGACAAGCGTTTGTCCCCTTGGACATCATCGAACCAGGGACTCAGGTAAAATGGCAAAACAAAAACACATACCTATAATTAAAATGTATTAGGGAATTAAAATATGAAATTGTTTATATTCAAATAGATAATCTTCTTTTACTTCAGGTCGTAGTGGAAGCAGTGTCCATGGAGGGACAGGTCACATTTAACCGGATGGGTGTAAGGAGAGGCTCATGTGGTAAATATTATGTTGCTCTTCTTTTGCTATATTAAGAACAGCCTAATTAAGCTTAAAAATGTAAAAAAATAAATAAAAAAAAAAGGATTCAACTTGTGTGTCAGAAGTTGAAAATGTTGCTAGGCAGCAGAATGTGTTTCATTCCTTAAATCTATAATGATTAATAGGATGAATAACTAAGGTAATAGTTCATATCGTTTTTTTAACACTTAACATAACAATTAATCAATGCTACTAATCAGTTATTCCTAGCCAGATGGTGTTGTGATCATAAACGGATTGTTTACTCAGTCACATCCCCCACAGGACCCCAGTGTGAATCTGACTCAGAGTTCTGGACAGATGAGTCCACCCGCTGCCTCTGTTCTGGTGGCCAGCTCTCTTGCTTTCCCTCTCAGTGCCCTAAGGGCCAAATCTGCAGTCCTCAAATAGGCAGAGCCAGGGGGATTTCGCCCTCGGGGACTTGCACTATACACAGTCACACAGACTGCAGCACTTTTGATGGAAAGGTGTTCCGCTTCATGGCCCCCTGCACCTACACACTGGCTAAGAGCTGCTCACCCTCTGAGGCCATGCCCATGTTCAGTGTGGAAGTGGTCAATGAGCAGAACCGGAACTCATCTCTGCCGACTGTGCAGCAGGTCAATGTGCACATGGGGAACTTCAGAGTGTCCCTGCTGAAAAAGCAGACGCACCGGATTGTGGTGAGTCACTCTAAAAGGGGATATAAATTTAGGAAGGCCCAACTACTGTGATCCATTGCTGATGCCCGTAGCATCTGCCAATACATTATATGAACAATTTTCCACAAAAGCTAAAATATCATGCTCTCTTACACACTACAACTCTTCTTATAAACTACAAGCATACTGCCTTTAACACATTTTTTTCCCTGGTCTATGCTCAGTTTACTCATCTAAGCTGTTTATCCAATTGACACCACACATTGAGTATTTTTAAAAGCTAAAGGAGACAGTATGCTCTGCTTTTTAAAGCGCACCCATCCCCCTGTGATTACTTAAGTACTGTCTGTACAACCTCCGTTTTGTGGCACCTTGCCTTAATGATGCAATGCTGTACAGCTATAATGTAATAAATTGTGGAGTTCCCATATCTGCAGTCCACTCTACTGATAAACTGAGTTTACTGTAAAGTGCAGAGGTAAGTGGCCTAATGTCCTTGACTTATCTGCATATCAATTCATTCAAGATATATCTCCAGAATGCTGCTTTTTGTACAAACTGTCATATACAGTAATTCCATATAACTGACAACAGCAGATAAGGAAGTCTAAAACTGATACTGTTTTTCAGGTTAATGGGGTCTGGAAGAAGCTTCCACTGACACTCGGCGGTGGAACTGTCAAAATCAAGAGCAACCCCGCTGCTGTTGAACTGAAAACCAGTTTTGGTCTTTTGGTCTCTTACGACAAAACCGGTGCTGTCCATGTCACCCTGCCGTCCGCTTACTCTGATAAAGTCTGTGGCTTGTGCGGAAACTACAACCACGTCAGAGGAGACGACTTCAGAAAGCCCGATGGAACACTCGCCCAAGATGCTACAGATTTTGCTGAGAGCTGGCAGTCCGGGCAAGCCACCTCCTCCTGTGAAACCATTCTATTACCTCATCAGTGTGACCCACTGGAGTTGACCGAGTATGCCAGTGAGCAGTACTGTGGAGGCCTAATCTCTAGCACTGGGCCCTTTGCTGACTGCCTATCAGTTCTGGGGGCAGAGAGCTACTTCAGGGGCTGTGTGGTCAGCATGTGCTCTACCCATGGTGACCCAGCAGTACTATGTGAGGCATTACAGGTGTACGCTGATATCTGCCAGGAGGCTGGAGTCTCCTTTCCCATATGGAGGAACTCTACTTTTTGCCGTAGGTAGCTTTATCGCTTCTTTCTTTTATTTCTTTACTCCTTGTTGTTCAAATTTGGGAAATACTGGTGAATGATTAATGTTATAATGCAATAACAGGTAAGTTTATGCCCTCTGATCTTTCCACCACTCTCTTGCTCTACTCTCAGCCCTACAGTGTGGTGAGAACAGCTATTATAACTCATGTGCCGATGGCTGTCCCGAGGTATGCTCCAGTCTGGATCTGGTTGGCTCTTGTGGAAGCTGTGAGGAAAAATGCGAGTGTGACTCTGGCTTTAAGCTCAGTGGGGGGAAGTGTGTCCCAGCAGAGGACTGTGGGTGCTGGTATTATGGAAAGCACTATGAGGTAAGTGAGTTAGATGAGCAAATGACAATTTCATATTCACCTCTTGCTTGCCACAGAGCTAGAATTTATTCACACAACTCCCTTTTTCCTGCAGAAAGGAGCAACATTCTCGGAGGGAGAGTGTGAGCAACAGTGTCAGTGCATGGGTAATAATGACGTGCAATGCATCACAATGCAATGCGCAGACGATGAGGTTTGCAAGGTCACGGATGGGGTGAAAGGCTGCTTCCTTTTCAAACCTGCCACCTGCAGGGTGTATGGTGATCCACACTACATCACCTTTGACGGGATGGCATATGACTTTCAAGGGGGCTGCAGTTACACGCTGACTACCACATGTGGAAAAGAAAGCTCAGTCCAGTTCTCTGTTATTGGACACAACATGCACCCTGCCCTTCAGAACTTCACCCGATCCAAGCTTGAAGCTGTGTCTCTTCAGGTTGAGGATCTATACCTCACCCTGAACCAGAGTGGAGAGGTCTATGTAAGCATGAAAACTTATTGTAGTTACACAATATGTCAAACAATCCCAAATCTTTTACAGCATTTGAATCAGACGCTGTTGTGCAAATGTGTTGAAATTCAAGTCACCTGAAAGTTAATGTTCTGTATTACCTACTGTTATTCATTAATGATTTTGGCTAATGACCTCAGTATCAGAACACTAATGTTTATAGGGGTCATTTATTACTCTGTGTCAGCTCATTGCGGGAAGTAACTTGTTTGTCATCTTGGATTGTCTTCCTTTTAGTTGGATAATAGCAGCATCCAACTCCCCTATTCCACCACTGGTTCATACGGCTCAGTATGGGTCTACCTGAAGAAAAACTATATTATCTTGGAGACAACCTTTGGCCTCAGAATGACGATAGATGCACAGAACAGACTCTTCCTGCAGGTGGATGAGCGCTACAAGTATGAACTGTGTGGACTGTGTGGCACCTACTCTGAACACCAGGACGATGACTTTGTAGAACCAGGAGGCCAAAATTCTACTGGTCCATTTGAGTTTGGCGACAGCTGGAAGGTGCCAGGCGATAATGAGTAAGCTATTCTACTATAAAGGGTATCTGCACATCTTGTACAAATTAAACAATTGTTAGGACATTCCAATACCTCTGACAGTGAAAAAAAACATACCATTTCAACAGTAGGTGACAAAAGTTGTATATATTCTGATCAGCCTCAGTTGTCCTTTGTGTAAAGTGTTAATTAGCTAATTATAGCATGCTACTGTTACACACTAAACTAAGATAGTGACAAAGGAGGACATTATACCTGCTTAACATCAGCATGCTATCATTGTAATTTCAGCATGTTAGCATAAGGATGATAACATTAAGCACAACCTGGCAAACCCAACATTAAGTTTAATTCAAACTAGTTGTTCAATGAAAAATTAAGTATAAATGCATGAATTACTTCACATTAATAAACCTTATTCTGTCTTATTCTGAAGTGGAACAATACCTTAAAATGTCTAGATGTTTATTCCATTGTCTAAACTTTATCCTACAGGTGTATTTCCCATCCAAATGATCCCACATTCTGTGATTATGATGAAGAGAATGAGGCCTACAATGAGTGTTACACCCTACTAGGGGATGCCTTCAAACCCTGCAATGAACTCATTCACCCAAACATTTACCTCAAAAGTTGTGTGTATGACTACTGCGCCACCAGTGGTGACCAACACACCCTATGTGAATCTCTCAAGTCCTATGCAGCAGCATGCCAGGTTGCAGGAGTGGAGCTGCCCGGCTGGCAGACAAACACAGCCTGTGGTGAGTGTTTGGGTCAGACATGAGGATGACGATGACTGTGTGGTTACTCTGTGAATATGTGTAATGATATTTTGTAGCGACTTAATTGATAGACTGTTTTAACAGAATAATATGTGTTGATCTACTGCCGCTAAAGGTCATAACAAATCTATTTTATATTGCTGTGAAAACATAAAACAAGTTTCTTACCAAAATCTAGGTTTAACAAGAGTACATTTGAAAACATCATTATGGCGTTATAATTTAGCTTCGCCCAATATCCCTATTTTACCGATCAAATTAGATTTTCTACTTTTTTTCCCGCCCTGGCTTATTTTTGACTTGCTGCTGAGACAAATTGCAAGCTTTATGTCTTCTTCACTCGCACTGAAGAACTTCCACACCACCGACATCTTGTGTGGGTGTGTGTGACTGTGACATTACTCTCTCTACCGCTGAGTGCCAACATCAAACTATCATTGGAATCAGCTAAAAAACGTCCAGTTTCAATTGGCTGATGATCAATTGGTGCAACTATAGCTTCTATGATTTGTCATTAATATAAGTAGGGATGCAAATTTTCTGTGTTCGGCTTTCTGTTTTTATATTTCTCGTTTAACGGCTAGCATTAATCAGTCAAAATTATTTTTGTGGGTTAAGGGTTAACCGGTTTATTTTTAACATTCCTAGATACAAGATAAATTGTAGAAGGTACATGGTTATCTGAGGGGGTTGCCTTACTCAACACATCTCCTAGAGTGCCAAAAAGGCTAAGGTGGTGAACTCATTTCCTTTTTTTTTTTTGTTTGTTTGTTTGTTTGGCTTTTTGTTTTGTTGTTGTCCACATTTCAGCTGACCCCACAACTACTGCAACTTTTCCAACATCTCCAACTCCTACCTCTACAAAACCAGATCAGACTCGTAAGGGCATTCAGGGTTGGACATGGTTTATCCGTTACTGGTTTGTATTATAAGTGTCATAATACAGCTCATAAATCTTATCATTTCCATTGTGTTTATATGATTTTTCATAGTCTGTCCCATAAACTGTGACTTTGAAAAAAATCTGTGTGGGTGGGAGCAACTCGTACAGGACAGTTTTGATTGGAAAAGACATTCAGGACCCACCCCATCAAGCTTAACTGGACCAAACCAAGACCACACCACTGGAGGTAAAACCAATATCAGGCCACACTATCACATCTATTGTGTTGTGTCATTGGCATTTCGTCATTCATGTTTAACATGCTATTTTTCAACTTTCTCTAGCTGGTTTCTACATCTATATTGAGGGAAATAGTGTAACCCATGGAGATTCAGCTCGTCTATCAAGTTCAATGTGCCATTATAATGGCCCACTCTGCCTGCACTTCTGGTACCATATGTATGGTTCAGCCACAGCCATGGCCCTGAATATCTACCTGCTTAGAGACAATAAAGCTACCAAGCTCTGGGCCATGATGAACAACCAAGGACCAGAATGGCATCTAGGAAGTATTGACATCAGAGTGTCTGGTCCATTCCAAGTAAGTCTGACACTATATGAAGACAATATATGAGCCTAAATGATGATCTTATTCTAAACAGGAAACATTATACTTTCCTTCTAACCTCTTTCAGATCATAGTGGAGGGAATTCGAGGCTCTAATTATCTATCAGATGTGGCCATGGATGACATTTCCATCCACTTTGGCTCTTGCTCAGGTACATTCACCTCTAACTAAAAAGGAGAGCAAAACATTCTAAACTTGATTGATGATATAATAATATAATCCAATGGTGCAAATAAATCAATAAATGATGACCATAACATATATCTCATGGTTTAAACAACATCAATAATGACGTCCTTTAGGTAGCTTCCCTGACCTGGTTAGTGGAACGAAGCCTCCTTCCACAACTGTGGAAGTCCTCCCCTCACTCCCAAGTAAGTGCACAGGAAGCTATAATTTATGGGCCAATTGTTTCTCCATCAGAAAGCAGAAGTGTGGTTACAAATTAACATTAATGTTTAGTAATTTCTAATGGGAGTTGAAGTGAAAGATTGTCTAAGTTTTTAGGAAGTTGCTTCAGGGCCTCAACATTTAGTTAATGTTCTTTTTTTGCAAATGTTTCCCCTATAGTCTGCAATATAGACTGTAGCTTCAACAACAACCTTTGTAGCTGGAATCAGATGGTGACAGATGCTTTTGACTGGACATGGAAAAGTGGTTACACCCCCACCCTGATGACTGGGCCATCTGCTGGCCACACTGGTGGTAATATTATCTTTCTCTATGTAATATTCTAAATAGTGACAGATCATTTACAGAGGTAAACAAAATCTGTCTCACATTGTTAAGAATATCTACAATTTTCATCATTTCATTTCTGTTTTCTAGATGGTCACTATTTTTACATTGAGGCCAGCAGTGTGACACATGGAGACACAGCTCGTCTCATCAGCTCTGAGTGTTCTGACTCTGGTCCTCAGTGTCTGCAGTTCTGGTATCATATGTATGGCTCAGCAGATACAATGGGCCTCCATGTTTACCTGCTCCAGAACAGATTAGCTGATGCTGTTTGGTGGAAGAGAAATGACCAGGGAAATATGTGGCACATGGCTCAGGTGGACATCACAACAACTGGGGCTTTCCAGGTCAGACACCTTCCAACAGACACTGACAATTAGATAATTTAAAAATTGTGAGTCAATAATGTTGTAATTGTGAAATATTAATTATAAGAGAGATCTTAACACATATTTTATCCCCTAACTTAAGGTCATCATTGAGGGGCGTAGAGGCTCCAACGAAGAGTCTGATGTGGCAATAGATGATGTAAAGCTTTATCGTGGCCGATGCTCTGGTGACACTACACCCTCAAAAACATGCTATTTATCTTAAGGCTGTGTAGCTTGATAATGTTTCAATCAATTATTTGCAGGTATTAACCTTTCTAAAACTGTTGCAGATGTGAGTGGTGTTGTGACAACAAGTCCTCCTAAGCCTGATGGAAACACAACTCCTCCAATTGTCCCTGTGCAAACTAGTGCAGCTCCAGAGCCTCCTGTGTTCAATGCTACTGCTCAGCTCCCCGTTACAATTAAGCCCCCTACAGCAAATGTTACAATACCTCCCACAGTGGAATCACAAACCGACTTCATTAATGGGGAAAATGTGACTGAAGCTCCAGATATTAGACCACCACCACACTCAGGTACAATGCTAATTCCACAGCAGCCCTTTTAGACAACTGGTGTTGGGACTTCCATTGTTCATTTTTTCTACATCCAGTTTTTGTGATATCCAGTAATCTAAATATATGTCTGACTTTTGTTCCCAGTATGCCAACTCAACTGCAATTTTGAACAAGATCTATGTCAGTGGAGTCAACTTCCTACTGATGTTTTTGACTGGACAAGGTATAGTGGCTCCACTCCTACTATGATGACTGGGCCTTCTTCAGATCACACCACAGGAGGTAATTAAAGATATAGTAAATAAAGAGGCCTAGCAAAGTTGGTGTAGAACTGTCAGCACATTCTTTGTCAGTTTGACATCTGCCACAGTCACACTTATAAGTAGCAAAAAAAAATGATAGTTGGTTGTTGAAGTAGTTCTTCCTTGTCAAACCAGAAGGGCAGACTGTCTGGCCTGATATAATGTATTTCATTAAGATAATATGTATTTCCTTCAGGATGTGCCAGCAACGTTGATTATGAATTAAGTCTTTTTTTGTCTTTCAGTGTTAAAAAGACATTTGCTTTGTCAACATTTTGCAACAGTTTCAACTGCAACATTACATGCCTTGAGCTTATAACAGGGTTTCCACCAGAAAAGTTGTTGTCGGAGGTGTGGCTTGTCACTAAAATGCAAACGCTTGTCCACCTTAAAAGGTCAGCCCACCTTAAGTGCACCGAAGCTGAAGTTTTACCGGGATGCCGGACTTGTGATACAGTGGGGGAAACCTTGTAGAACATTACCTAAGAAAACCTGAAAACATGCTGTGCATTACTTTAACTTACCTACCTCTTATGTCCTTAACCAGGTGGCCACTATCTTTACATCGAAGGCAACAGCGCGTCACATGGAGACACGGCTCGTCTCATCAGCTCTGAGTGTTCTGACTCTGGTTCTCAGTGTCTGCAGTTCTGGTATCATATGTATGGCTCAGCAGATACAATGGGCCTCCATGTTTACCTGCTCCAGAACAGATTAGCTAATGGTGTTTGGTGGAGGAGAAATGACCAAGGCAATATGTGGCACATGGCTCAGGTGGACATCACAACAACTGGAGCTTTCCAGGTGAAAAGTTTCTCCTAACACGTCTAATGCTAGAAACTTGCAAAGCGAAACACTATTAGTGTTCTACCTGTAACAGTAAAATAGTGTAATCGGACTTAATGAATCAGTATGCTATAACAGGTATGCTGCACTTTGTAACATGTTTCCTTCATTTTAGATCATATTTGAGGGCCGAAGAGGTTCCAGCGATCAGTCTGATGTTGCCATAGATGATGTATCACTTCACCGTGGGCACTGTACAGGTAACTCTGTCCTCCTACTGACATTCAATTAAGTTCACACACATCATAACTAAAAAAATGACTGACTTGATTGTGAAATGTAGTCACAGACCAAGCTAAACCAATACCAATATCTGTTCTCACAACATCTAGTTGCAACAGTGGGTCCAGAGTTTATTCCAGCGAACAGCTCAACTACTACACAACCACAAACGTCAACTTCATCAAAACCACAGCCAACAACTACTTTTACAACAACAACAAATCCTGATATCCTGACTACAAGACCACAGCTACCAATAACACCAACACCAATAACAACAACAACCACAACTGGACCCCAAAACACAGCTACACCTTACCCACCAACAACAGAGCACCCAGGAGTTGAAACTCCAGAGCAACCAGAACCTGAAATGACAGCAAGACCAGAGCAACCAGGTACATCTACTAATGGACCCCCAACCACAGCCAGACCCTATCCACCAACAACAGAGTACCCAGGAGTTGAAACTCCAGAGCAACCAGAACCTGAAATGACAGCAAGACCAGAGCAACCAGGTACATCTACTAATGGACCCCCAACCACAGCCAGACCCTATCCACCAACAACAGAGCACCCAGGAGTTGAAACTCCAGAGCAACCAGAACCTGAAATGACAGCAAGACCAGAGCAACCAGGTACATCTACTAATGGACCCCAAACCACAGCCAGACCCTATCCACCAACAACAGAATACCCAGGAGTTGAAACTCCAGAGCAACCAGAACCAGAATTTACAGGAAAACCTCAAATGACAGCACAAACAGAGCAACCAGGTACATCTACTAATGGACCCCCAACCACAGCCAGACCCTATCCACCAACAACAGAGCACCCAGGAGTTGAAACTCCAGAGCAACCAGAACCTGAAATGACAGCAAGACCAGAGCAACCAGGTACATCTACTAATGGACCCCCAACCACAGCCAGACCCTATCCACCAACAACAGAGCACCCAGGAGTTGAAACTCCAGAGCAACCAGAACCAGAATTTACAGGAAAACCTCAAATGACAGCACAAACAGAGCAACCAGGTACATCTACTAATGGACCCCCAACCACAGCCAGACCCTATCCACCAACAACAGAGCACCCAGGAGTTGAAACTCCAGAGCAACCAGAACCTGAAATGACAGCAAGACCAGAGCAACCAGGTACATCTACTAATGGACCCCCAACCACAGCCAGACCCTATCCACCAACAACAGAGCACCCAGGAGTTGAAACTCCAGAGCAACCAGAACCTGAAATGACAGCAAGACCAGAGCAACCAGGTACATCTACTAATGGACCCCAGACCACAGCCAGACCCTATCCACCAACAACAGAATACCCAGGAGTTGAAACTCCAGAGCAACCAGAACCTGAATTTACAGGAAAACCTCAAATGACAGCACAAACAGAGCAACCAGGTACATCTACTAATGGACCCCCAACCACAGCCAGACCCTATCCACCAACAACAGAGCACCCAGGAGTTGAAACTCCAGAGCAACCAGAACCTGAAATGACAGCAAGACCAGAGCAACCAGGTACATCTACTAATGGACCCCCAACCACAGCCAGACCCTATCCACCAACAACAGAGCACCCAGGAGTTGAAACTCCAGAGCAACCAGAACCTGAAATGACAGCAAGACCAGAGCAACCAGGTACATCTACTAATGGACCCCCAACCACAGCCAGACCCTATCCACCAACAACAGAGCACCCAGAAGTTGAAACTCCAGGGCAACCAGAACCAGAATTTACAGGAAAACCTCAAACAACAGCAAGACCTGAACAAACGGCTACATCTAATAAATCCCCAACCACAGAAAGCCATGTGCCTACAGCTGGATCACAACCAACAACAACAACTAGACCACAACCCCCAACTGAAACTCAGCCAGAGCCACAAACCACAGTGAGACCACAACCACAAACCACAGTGAGACCACAACCACCAACCACAGTGAGACCACAACCTCCAACCACAGTTAAACCAAAACCCACAACAGCCACACCACAGCCCACAACAACAGTTGGACCACAACCTACAAGAACCAATAAACCACATTCAACAACAGGTAGACCTAGGCCTACAACTACAGCCACACCACAATCTACAACGACAGCCAGAACACAACCTCCAACTACACATGGACCAAGTAAGTTAGATGTTCTTATTTCTTTATATAAAACATGGACTGGGTTTCCTATAGTGTACATTCCACCTCATATGTAAGAATCCAGTGGCAAAGCTCACCTGTGAGCTAAGATACTATGCATGTATGACTAAGTATATTCTATCCCTACGACTCTGTCTCTCCAGCACCCTCTTGCCCAAAGAACAGTCATTACACCACATGTGTCCAGCCATGCAGTCCAACCTGCACACAACTGAATGGACCACCAGGCTGCAGCAACAATGAGGGTTGTGTGAAGGGATGTGTTTGTGATGAAGGCTTTGTGCGTAAATTGAGGGTTTGTGTGCCTATCCAACAATGTGGATGTGTGGACAAGAATGGCACCAGCCATCGTGTGAGTGCCAAAATTACTCTTCATCAATAGCACAAGTCATATACAACATCAAATACTTTGGTCTACTTTCTGAAGGCCTGAGAAAATGGTGCATGTGGACATTTATGTCCTCACTGTATGATGACTCTCTCTCATTTTGCCAGTTCAATGAAGTGTGGTACACCAATCACTGCAGTCAGAAGTGTGAATGTGAGAAAGACCATGGCGTGGGGAAGATTGACTGCGATGACAAAGATGAGTGCGATGGAAATGCTGTCTGCCTTCAAAATGAGGAAGGACATTATTACTGCCAGTCTACAGGTGCTGTAAATGTCAACATTTAACTCTGTGATGTATGCAAACCATGTTATATTGTGTTCACTCATTTGTGAATTGCTCTACACTTGTTGCTCCACAGGCTTCCATGAATGCACTATCAGGGGAGACCCTGAGTACAGAACATTTGATAAAATGAAGCATGACTTTGACGGTGAGCACTCATATGTGCTGGTCCGGACCAACAACTTGCCAAATGACCTTCCACATGTTTACATCGAGGGCATCAATACCGTACATGATGACGATGATAGTCAGCATCATGGTGACAGTAGCAGTGAAGAAGACCACAGCCACAGTGTGAGCGATGAAGATGATGAAGATGATGAAGATGATGAAGATGAAGATGATAGTGATGAAGATGGTGATGATAGCAACCATGATGACGACAGTGAAAATAATAAGGAACACCACAGATTACAAGAGCTTAAGATTCGAGTGTACGATCACACTGTGGTATTCAGGAAGAATCGGAGGCTGGTCGTAAGTATCGAGGGCCTTTTAACAATACACTGCTTCCATCTCATTTTCCTGTGGTTCCTTTTCAGCAGCCATACTATTTTGTTCATGGGAAAACATCATCATATTTTTGCCCACCCACAGACATTTGTGAAAGCACTGAGGGTAATAACCAGTGCTCCTTCACATTTTTTCTGTGAGGTGTTACGACGGCAGTGTGGCAGATGATGGGCGCTAAATTATGCTCTGTCATATGTTATTTCCGTATTGGCACCATACACATGTGTGTTTGTGTATAAGAGCAAGCGAACAAAAGAAAGAGAGAGCCTGTAAAAAAGTTGCAATATTGACCGATTTTTTCATAGGCAGTCTAAGCAATGTAAATTTAAGAAGGCCTGCAGACAGTATATTGTATTCAAAAGCAAAAGAACACTGGTACTCAAGCTTTAGCATACTCAGGCAGTAACATTTTTTAAATTGCTATAGCTTATATCTTCTAAATGTTTCATGCTATTATGAATTAAGGCGCTTGGACCAAATCAGTATTTAAATGCATCTTTTTTTGTTGTTTTGTTGTTGTTTTTACATATGCATCACCCTCAAAATCCCAAATAGCACATGAAATAGGTCACAATAATCCTACATTATTCATTGTGCATCAACATTCATCATTTTGAATTATACTTGACCAATAGCGTGTGTGTGTGTGTGTTTTTTGGCTCTGTCCCATTTACTTAGTCTATTTACTTATTCATTTATTAATAGGCCTACATATAAGAAAATCATTTTTTAGCTATTTTTGTTTCAATAAAAGGAAAAAACCTTAATTTTGATTTAGGTACTCAAATGAGACAATAATAACAAACTCTCCCTCCACAGTGGCCCAGCCTGTGAATTATCTTGACGCAATTTCTGTTACATAAAACCTCTAGCGCACTGACCCCCCATCTCAGAAACAACTAATTAAAAATTGACCCCAATATGAGGGGTCAGTTGTAGAGTGATTACCAAATTATTCTATTTCACCCTTATGAAGACCTTCTCCACATTTTAACCTCATGATTACCATAGAGAAATAGTCAAGGGATCATCAAAGTCAGTAAGATTCATCTTGTGTGTACCGTGAATGTCTGTACTAAATTTCATGGGAATCCATACAATAGTACAATCTGAGCACTCATCCCTAAAGACTTGATATTATGGTTAAAAAAAATGTATGTTTTGTGAATCCCTGTACAAAATCATTGGACTAGAGCAGAGAAATTTACTTAAATGTTATAAATGTCATTGCAACATACCCCCTTCTGTCTCCCTCCAGGTGGATGGAAGGAAAACCAATACTCCCGCCTCACCAACGGCTGGTCTAAAGATCTGGGAGCATTCCTCTCGCATCTACCTGAAGACCGACTTTGGCCTCTCAGTGGAGTTTGATGGACACAGCAGAGCAGGTAACTCATCTTTGCCTCATTAAAATCAATAGAATTCACAGAATTCATCAACAAATCCTTAAACCTCAATTTATCATTCTATCCCATGTCAACAAAAATGGGTTATTTTCTCTAGGAGAGAGTTATACACTGAATTAAGTAACATTGTATTTTTGATGTTGTTTCCACAGAGATCATTCTACCACACTTATATAAAAGTAAGGTGGGGGGTCTGTGCGGGAACTTTGACGGCTACAAAGTGAATGACTGGATGAAGCCAGATGGTACCAGGGCCAAGAGCATTAAAGAGTTTGGAGAGAGCTGGAGAGTGTGAATATCAGATGGATGTAAGGATGAGACATGGCACTTAAAAATACCACGTGTAGGCTTTAGACCACTAGCAGAAACATCAATGTGGCAGTTAACAAGAAATCCGACAGAATTAAAGCTGATGAATCTTTTCATTTGAAAAAGTATCCTCTCTCAAAACTAAACTGCCCAAAAAAGACCTGGCATAAACAAGTCCAGTGGTCTCCAGCTCATCAGGACAATAAATACAGAACGATGGAAACTTTTCAACTGCTTTTATAGTGAAGGCTCTTAGAAGGCTTCGCCTATACCAATATAATCTGGAGTTACAATACGTAACTAACGCTTCCTACTGAACTCACATCATTCATCAAATTTTTGAAAAAGGTGAAAATCTCAAACATCTTTGCTTATTCAGGATCTCTTTGAACTCTGTGGCAATATATCAGACTCATGTTTGTGCCATCGCCAAGCAAACAGCTGTGCATATGCTTTATAAAAAATTCTGATTATGGATGACTACATGGGATTATTTATCACTATCCGTTAAACTCAAGGTGCAATAAATGATTATACAATATGTTGCTTGCGCTTGGTCATACTGTGTATTTGAATGTCAGTGCATTGGTAGGGTTTCTATTGAATCTTCATTGTTCCAATAAACATGCACTGTGGTTACATTTGTGTTGCCGTTATTCTAATCATTTCAGTCTCATATGTAGTTTCTGATGCATTCTTGAGCTACAGTCTGACTAGTTCCGCTGTACTTAAAAAAAAAAATCTCCTGCTGGATCAGGTGCTTAATTTTGTTTTGAGCGAACATGCAGACTCAGTTTAGGATATAGGTAATTCCATTAAACAGCATCTTCATAATACATGTTGGTAGGAGGTAATTTATCAGTACTGACTTCAGTGTGAAACTTACCCCCATAAATAGGTACTAAGAATAGCAAATTAGTAATTAAGTTCTTATCTAAATAAATTAAAAATAGGCTTAATTATGTAAAGGTTTTATGTAGCCTAAAGATTTGGTAAGGTCTTGATGAGGTTAAGTGACACAATTATGTGGAAAGTGCTTTTAACACAGTGACAAAAGATTAACTGTGGAGAAAATTGGTTAAAAAATGTAAATTACAACCCTTTTTCACTTAGAGAAAAATACAAATTAAGACACAGTTGTGATTCATAAACAAGTATTATTCTTTGGAAGAGTGTGCTGGGATCCTTTGTCAAACATACTGTTCTCCAACTTGTTTACAGCTGTGCACAATGTCTTTGCAGGCTCTAGTACTACAGCACACGGCACAGCAAACAGCAGTACTCCCTGTATACTTGCAAATATCAGCAAAACTTTAGCATCCACAGCCTCTGATACATCACCACCAAGCACAACAAACAGTAGCATATCTGCACCAGTGGATGTAAGCACAACATCATCTACAGACTCTGTTTCTACAGGACCCTGCACAACAAACGGCAGTACTACCTGTACGCTTGCAAAAACCAATCCAACTTTTTCAGTCCCCGTAGCTCTACATTGGCTTTGGGTATCAGCCAATACAGAGTAGCTCCCATACCACTTTTTTTAAGCTGTATGCCTCACTGTGTGGAAGTGACTGGGATCATTATTTTATGTGCAAGGCCACATCAGACCTTGACCTAAAACATTGCTTTCCTAACTTTGTCAGAAAAAAAAAAAACATATTTAGAAACTTTTTTTACTAATACTCAATTGAGCTACATGATTTTTAGTCAGCAGAGGACCAAAAGTAGCAGTACTACATCTACACCATTAGATGGCCTCACAACTTCAGCTTCCAGTCTCCACAGCTACAGGATGGTTATTATGATCTCTGCTTAACCCATTTATAAAATTCACATCTGAAGAAATGTATTAATTCTTTATTTCACTGCTGAAAATGTATTTGCCACTTAAAAAAGTTTGAATTTTTTATTGTTTGCATCAGGGTCTGAGCCAACAATGACCCTTGGAGATTCACCTGTGAGTGAGCTCACAAGTGTTTCACTGCCAGAAACCAGTAGTGTCCCATTTTCAACAGCAGATGGGAGCAAATCTGGATTTTTTTTAACAACAAAAAAAGATTCCACAACCAGCTCAAGTAAAGGTTCAGTCAGGGCCATTGATTTCTGAACTTCCATTAAGCATTGAACAGTTGGAATGGTAAAATACATTTTTACTTGCACCTTTTCTTCTATAGATGCCCAAATTGGGACCATTCACCAAAAATTTTGTCCAAATAATGAGGAAAATTGTGTGAGCTTTAGCTAATGTTAACAACCTTTAAAATACAAATCATACAGTAACAGTATCACAAAAAACAATATTATACACACTTCTGTCTATCACCTAATCAGTGAGTGTCTTCTCTCTCATTGTCTGTATCCCAGACCCTTCTCCTGCAGAATTGTGAGGGCTGCACTATGACCCACCTGAGAAAGGGCCTATGTTTCAACCAATGGAAGCATCAGTGTGGCTGCAGCTGTACTGTAACAACAGGCTACGCTACTCTTAGCAACAACAATATCATCAGTTGACTGTCAGTGCTTTAGAAAAGAAAATCACATAAAATCTATTAAGAGTTAACTGGATAACTATCGAGGAAGTTCTGTTGGGCTGGATCAGGTCTGCGAGTGGAATTCCTACACTTCAAGTGAGGATGATGAGCCGAAATTTAATTATACTGGCAGAGGCATTCTGGCCTATTTAAACCACAGGGGTCTGTTGAATAAACTCTAAAACCAAGGGCTCATTATAGCAGTAGGGTGGTTCAGAAGTTAGCAGCAGGTCATGTTAATGAGTAACAGGATAATACAATGTGTCATTTTAACAAGTCTTACAAATTCAGATTTGTAGTACCATTCCATTGCCGTTCAATACAACAAACTATGGCTGCACAAGGATTACTTTCTTTATTAATCTGTCCATTCATTTCTTGATTACTCGATTAGTCATTTGGTCTAAAAGTGGTGAAAGAATGCCCATCACAATTTGGCAAAGCAAAAGATAGGTGAGGGTTTTCAAATATAGAATATCTTGTTTTGTCCAACCAACAATCCATTACCTAGACTATGGAAATCAGAAAATATTCACATTTTAGAAGTTGGAATCAGTGGTCAACAAATCATTGTTGTTGACCACGGACCACTAGTCTAAAACATTGACGGATTAAACAATTTCTATAGAAACTAAAAAGTGTCAAATGTATACATGACGCGGTATATACTATAGGCAATTTGCAGAGGATGTAAAAACAGCCTACAGGCCATATAACCTTACAACATCACTTATTCACTTTTCAGCACAAAAAAAGATTTATAAAAGTCCCCTTCACAGGCTCCTTCACAAACCATAGCTACAGCTAAATAAATGCAAAATTGGGTACAAATCCCAGCATATTAGAAGCTCTTGTGTCCCTGCTGACTGTGTAGAGAGCAGCAATAATACAACAGCTTCATTGGCATGCAAAGCAGCATAGTAACAGAATATAACAACCACAACATCAGCAAGTACACAAAAGCAACAGCACACAAAACAAAAGGTTCAATTCAAACACATAATTACGCACAGAAAGCCGCAGAGAGACGTTTAACCATCGGGGGAAACATTTTGAACTTACTTTTATTTGACGTCGAGGCCCATTTTACTCTCTGTCATGCACATATCCACCTTATATGACATGTTGTTGTTGTTGTTGTTGTTGTTGTTGTTGTGGTGGTGGTCGTTATTTGTTGATTTGGTTTGTTTGTTTGTTTGTTTGTTGAACTCCTCACTTCCTCTCTTCGTCGCTGTTAACGTGATCTAACGTTAACTGGGATGATATAAACATCACTGGATAAACAAGCTGAATCATTTAGCAGGTAACGTAACATTGTGTTCACTCCTTTTACTTTGACGCGAGGCCGGGGTGTGACTAACTTGATTCACACACACTTTAATATATTTTCCAGAAATGTGTCCATTGTCGCTACTGATTTAGAGTTGGTTTATATTTTCTTTTTTTTTTACATTCACCTCTCGCAGGTGCAATATCATAAACCAACCACCATAATATATGGGGGCGCTGTTTCACTCACTTAAGGCAATAACCAGATTGCTCTATAAGAAAATGCCCATTTCTTTGATTAGAAAATGCCACTGTATTGTTTTCAGGTTGAGTACTCTAATCAGAACTCATTTAAGAGCTGGTTGTCATTTTGTTTTATTTAAAAACATTATTTTGTGTGTATTATACCTAGATATTCATATTTGTGCCAGAACCATACTATTTATCCAAGGTTGATATTATTTTGCTGCCCGTAAATGTCAGTATTATGCACTGATTGAATGGGTGCTTACACATACACATGACATTATGACTTCAAATGGTTAATATGCATTGCTATCTGATCATTTTGGTAGGTAAAAATGTAATGGGAATAAATGGTAGCTTAAATGATGCTGACATTTGGTCATAATGGGTGTTTTAATGCTTATACACAGGAGATTCTCTCGTTTCAGTAATGGCAACGCTCTGTGTGTGGTTACATTTGTGGCAACATTAGACGAGTCATTGGACACTCGAGTGTAGTTACAAAAACACTTCACACTTGTCTACAGGCTGTTGGCGTGACTCATTATCAATCAGTGAAACAGGAAAAAAAACACTTGAAAAAAATCAAACAACTCCAACAATACCGTGGTTTTATTAATTTTGCAGACAATGGGATGATTCCTGTCTGGAGTGTAGGCTACTGTTGGCACTGTTCTTCCTGCTGTTGATAAGTCTGCTTCTCAATGATGAGTAAAACATCACTGCCTTTAATTCTAAACATGTGAATAAAGCTTAATATAAATACATCACTTTCATGGCATGCCATCTTGTTTTTAATGATAATTAAAAAAAAAGAAAAATCTTGGTAACAGAAATACAGCTTAAACTTACAATTGTTGTAATTTGTAATTGCATACTTTATCAAAGTTTAACAACAGCATAAAAATTCTAACAGAGGGGGGAAAAACCTGCAGTTGTATATAGGTAAGATAGAACAAATACATTTATGTTAACAATTATCTGTCTTGTAAACCTTTATTCTTGAATACAGCTTTCATTTTTGCACTGCCAATGGCTCCAGTACGACAAAAAGCAGAGCAACATCTACACCAGTAGATGGCAGCAAAACCACAGCATCAAAAGATACAATGAGAGATGACAGCAGGACTTCAGCATACACAGTCTCCAATACTACACATAGGTAATTAAGATTTTCTATACTGATGCTCTTTTCAAAAACTCATATTTGCTTAAATACATCTATTCTTGCTGCTGTAAATGTATTGTTGTTATCACGGTCTGAGTCAACAATACTCCTCAGTAGCATTGTTGCTGCAAAACTTCTGCATGCTCACTAACACCTTGTGCTGTTGGCAGTTTCCTTGAAATGCTAGGAATAGCATAGCACTACCAGTAGTGTCAGATCTTCACCAGCAGATGGCAGCATCTACACAGAGTCCGACCAAAGGCCAGACTTCCGGACCACCATCAGCTCAGGTAGAGTCAGCGAAACAGATATTTTTGTACCACAATTATGTAGTTAACAGTTTGAAAGGTAATATGTGTTTTTTTCTTTGGCACCCGTCTCTCTTCACATATCAAAACCGGGATTGTGCATCAAAAAGTCTCTGTTTTAACCCATGAGGAGAAAAATGAAGATCTGATTGTATTTTTATTAGGCCCAAGCACCTCTCCAGCTGTGAACTCTGCATCCTGAAGATGAGACACATCAAACCCATCTTAGAAATGGCATGTTTTAAGTTTTTTTTTCCAGCTGCATTCTTATTTTGTATAGGGTCTTGTAGTCTTTGTCTGTAGGACTTTTGATCTGTTGAGGCACGCAGGTTTAGACCAGATTCAGACAGCCTCTCTAGCACGAACTAAATATAGGCTCATTTATATTCAGCTTTTAACCAACAGCAGCTCTTAAAAATGAGGATCTGTCATGAGTCTCTGCTGTCAGCGTATTGATGACTAAAGCAGCCTACATTTCTGCGGTTTTCATACTGTCATGTTGTTTTACTTACATCATATTGCAACATTGCGAGTCACGAAAGTGTAATTGTTTTGACTGCAATGCTGTGTTTTTACTGGCTAAATCACATATGCATTGCATGCTTATGTAAATAAAATTACTTTGCTTGGACAATTTATTCAGAATGATCAACATAATCAAAAAGATCAAACAGCCTCTCACAAAATAAAAATCACTTCATTAATTCCTCCAACAGCAGGCTATTTATAAAATGAAATGTTTGAAATTGAGAAAATAAAGAAAAAAAAAATGTAAATATCGATTCCATTATTTTCCCCATTATCTTGTTTAGTGATTAACGACAATTAGAATAAGGAGTTTCCTCTGGCTACGGGACTGTGTGAGGCTTTCCACAGTGAGGACAGACTTAGAGAATATGATAATTGTTTGTTAACCAATATGAACCACCAGTTCCCACTTATAGCTACACTAGTATTCAGCCAGCACTATCTGGTCAGAGTTAAGTGTTTCGAGAAGCTCGCCCAAAACTTCAAGGCAGTGTTGTTTGGCTGAGTAGGATCTACACGTGGTGACCCCGGCACTTCAAGGGGAGGATGAGACAAAGATTTGATTATGAGGGGAGAAGAAGAAGCAGGTCCACATGGCCTCGGGGACCGGCAATAACCTCTAGGAGCGGATAGTTCAAATTAGACCAGCATCGCTAGTCCAGACCCACGTTTGACTCCGGATGTTTTAATTTAATGCAAACATGCAGAAGCGTTCCTTTCTTTCTTTCTTTCTTTCTTTCTTTCTTTCTTTCTTTCTTTCTTTCTTTCTACCTTATACTTTTCCCCTGATGCCCGTGCATCTGCGTCATCACACTGTACCTGTCCATCTGCCGATCTGCTAATCTGATGCGTCCTCCGCCGCAGAGGTAGCCAACGTTGGGGATGTGTGGCGCAAATCAGAAGCGTGTGTTCCTCTGTAAAAAAAAGCTCCGCTCCACAAACCCGCAGCGCAATCGAAGTTAATTCTGCAGAGTGAGTCTCGGGGTTCACGTTTCTCCACAGCTCTGTAAACTCAGATCATATGGGGTCACCGGGAGGTTGCAGCGGCCCTGTAGCTGTGCGTCCACTCTTTGGAAAAGATCAGTTACAATGTAATGGCAAAGGAATGTCGCTCACTCCTGGCTATTGCATGGAGCCTTTTAGCTCTAATTAGAACCAATTTGAGGGAGTGAGATGTCATTTTGTTCATTTTATTCAGGAACATTGTTTTGCATGCATTTATATTCCTTTGCTACATGTTGATGCTGCACTAATTGTACACCCTTCAAGTGAAAATACACATTAAAACCATGCTTTATGACCTGATTTAAATAAACACGTTATATACTTATAAATTAAATTCAGTCTTAAAATAAATGCCTGTTAATGCATTAAAATAACATATAACCCTTATTGAATCTTTCTAGTATATGTACGTTAAACTGAATTCAGAGAATGGAAAAAACACACACACACACACACACACACACACACACACACACACACACAGTGTCCATGTTGTCCACACCATCAGTCCGCTGAGGTATCCCTGGTTCCCTGTGGTGTGTGCATGTCGAAGGCCCCGGTGTTATTGATCCTGATTGGGCCTCACAGGAGGAGATTCCGGCCTGCCATTGACCCACACTTCTCCATGTTTCCACCCTTCTCTCAGATCATCAGAGGCAGCCGTCTCCGTCTCCTCCTGCTTGCCTGCCTGCTTGCGTGAGATTTCTGATTGTCAGATGGAAGGGGAGAGGGTGGGGGGGGAAATGAACTTACTACAGGTTTTTTGCGAAAATCACTAGCAGGTCTTGCCTGAGTAGTCGGCACTGACGTTTTTCTGGCTTGGTGACTGTCAAAACAATCCCCCCCCCAAAATGCGTTCTTACCCTCCCTCCTTCTGCTTAGAAAGCCCGTGGCTCACAAGCTGCTCTCCTCTTCAAAGTAAAACTTGTCCACCATGTGGCCTGTGTTGAATTTTTGTGTACTTGTGAACTCCTCGTAGGGGTCCTTTTGCTCCTCGTCGCTGCCTAAGCACTTGAGAAGTGTCGTGGCAAGGATGGAGTAGAAGATCATGACAAACAGGATGTAAAAGTATGCATTGTCGTAAGTCCCCCTGGAACTTGAGATGGTGGGCGCTGGACTGGTGCTGCACAGAGGACTCACTGTGGTGCTGGATGTTGTCATGTTGATTTGCCGTTCGTTGACGTCCGTACCAGTGTCCTCTAGGATCTGATGGCATCTGGTGAGAAGAGACAGCAGGAGGGTCCCGTTCACGCGCTTCATAACAAAATGAAAGACTTAGCGGAGAATTTTGACAGAAACAAAGTAAACAGTAGACAGAAAAAAGGGACCAGGGCGACTGAGGAAGGACTACAGATGGATAGTGTGAGAGGCAGGCACTCACCACTTTAGGAAAGGCACGCTGTGAGTCATCCACCCACTCTTCAAGAGATTTGATAAGGCGGTATTTCAGAGATAAAGCCCACTCCTTGTCTGTCCTATTGGATGCAGCCAAACTAGAGTTAAAGCACAACTATGACCTCCTTTAAGAATGAATTCTACAGAACTTTTTGTCATTTTCATCAGAAATGAATCTGAATCAGTCATACATGCTTTGATTACAGGTCTCCTAGCACATTCTGCCTTTAAAGTATTCTCTAAAGCTCCCATTTAACTCTTTTTTCTCCTATGTATTTTTTTCTAGACCGTCCTCTTTGTACTCCTTCCTTCACTTTCAATTTGGGGTCTTGGAAGCTGCAGAGGCGCTTGGATTGTTGTCAGCTCCGGTCAAGTAGTCTACTCATTTCAAAGAGTGTTGGGGTCAGAGGTTAAGTTGTCTCCAGTGTGTTGCTGCTTGACTGACACTCCGCTCCAAAGCAACCCCTTTGGCTTTTTCACTCATTGTGTCTTACAAGTTGAGCACTTGTAACAAAATAAATAAAAAAAGTAGAGAGTAAAGAAAATAGTGAAATGTGATCTTGCCTTGATCTTATCTGTTGACTGTACTGGACACCAAGCATAAACATATAAATAATACGCTAACACACGAATAAATACATACAACAAAAATATTTAAAACAAACTAAAACACAAAAAACAACAGTCAGTGTTTTATTGTGCCTGCAGATTTCATACATATACCTTGTATGGCATGGACAGCTGCATACCTGATCCCTAAACCTCCAGAAGAAAAGAAAAAAGAATACGTCAGGGAGTGATAAAAAGGCACCAGTGATATCTGTGACCTTTTGAGGAGTCTGCCAACTGGGTGAACAGTGTTTTTATTTCTGTGTGGCGGTGAGAGCAATAACCCTTCTTAACCCTGTGCAGCCATGTCAGTGACTGATGTCCTGGTGTGACTATGGGCCGCTGTGCTTATATAATTTACAGCAGCTCTGTTTTAGTCATTAAGGGGTGTGGAAGAGCCCCTAGGGAGCAGGAATTTGTCCAAAAGGAGTGTTTATGAAAGGGGATATATTTATAATTTAGTGCTCAAGGAGTGTGCACGAGGGGTGCAGCTCTCAGAGTAGGTATTGTCACTATCCTGCTCATCTGGATTTAGATAGGAGGGGAGCAAACAGCTGGCATGTTTAAAATGGAAAAGAGAAAAACATTCTCTAGTTTAAATGACAGTATATCAAGAGAAGGACTAAAATACTGTAGGAAATATACTGATGGATTTATTATTAACACCTTTATTTACGTATATATATTTATTTGTTTGGTGTAATTAAGAGACACTGAATGTAAAAATGCAATAATTAGTTTATTAAATATCCACCAGGTGTACGTTTTTAATTACATAATATATATTTATAAAAGCATTTTTTACACAAATGAGGATATGACCTCATTCTTCTCAATGGTTACTGCCCCAGTATCCAATAAATGACAGTCAAAGTCACAACTTTTCTACATTTTTATATAGTTTATTATAAATAGTAAATAGTGCTGTATTGTACACAAAACGTCTTACAACAAAATCATTTTACGCGAATGGAAATGGAAATCATACAAAAGAAAAATCATGTATAATGAACATTGTGTAAGATTTAAGTACTTAAGCGCACTTAATACAAAACATACAGAAGAGACATAACAGTTGACCAACACTAAATAAATAAGAAATGGAATTAATGTTTGCATGTTCCTGGTGAAATCCTATTAAACCCATGCAAAAAAAAAAAAATTACCTGTCAAACTGAATAATGTATTCACTGGCAGAGAATTTTTTTTGGCTTAATGACATCACGACTACGTTTGCTATTTCTCATCGCTTGATGATTTCCCCTGATTGATCAATGCACACAACCCAAAATGAATGACATTAAAAAGAGAGAGCATATTTTTTGAGGGTATATAATCGGGGACATTTGATCCGTGTTAATTTACATCACATGAGGTATGAATGTATTGCACTTTCTTTGGGTTGCAGTGGTTTCACTATGACTCAACTCCGCCTGGATTCATGCCTTTCCGCTGGTTTTCCCGGTGTAGTCATATTTTCATCTCTAAAGTCGTATAAGAGAATAACATCAATATATTGTAATTATGACATTATGATGAAGAGATCCTTCGAAGAACATTGGGGCTGAGCGCAACACTTTATCATCATCCGGCCTTTCGATAACCATACTGTAAGAATATGTCCCTCAACTATGGAGGTTGGGCCCCAGAAGCACAGGAGGCTTCCCAAGTCCACATCTCTGCCACTTATTATAAAAATCAAATACAGAATCTTGAATGTATTTATTCCCCTTTCCCAACCCCTGTCTTCTTTTCCTCTTTAAGCACGGACAACGAGCCGTGCTTGTTCCTTGGAGCATGACGTGATGCAGGAGCAAAAGGATTGCTAGGTAACAGGAGAGGCTGTGCCTTTGGTCCAAATTGTTCCAGTCAACCCCCTCCATCGCCATTAGCACACCTCCACCTCAACTGGTTCCCTTGCTGAAGGAGAACACCTCAACCCCTCTCTCTCTCGCTGTCCTCGGGGCTGGGGAGCTTTGGCAGAGGCAGCGGGTGGGGGTGTTTTCTGGCGATGAATGTCAGACTGGCCCAGGAAGCCTCCTGTTCAGGCCATGTAGGGGGCTTCATATAATGAAAGGCACCTGAGGAGAGCAAGGAAACACAGAAGGAAGGTTAAGAGGACTCTTTGAATTTTATTCAGCTTTGACTGCCTAAATTCTCTGAAGGTTAACATAGAAAAAGGTGAAGTTAAATGAGAGGTGTGATGTTGACAGGAGGAACTGTGAAAGAAGGAAGAGGTGTTTATGAGCACATGAGAGCAGGTGAAAATGGAAACCAGGGTCCCAGGTTAAATGACAAAACTCTAAAAACAGGTGAACGGCTTTGGGAATCTCCTTAAATATTCTTTGAACATAATGTGGTCGATAAAACTAGCCTGAGACTGAGCCTTAGCTTGGCTCTGTGGCTCTGCTCCGCTGATCAATAACAACTCTAAATCTGACCTCCAGTGGGACACATGGTTCTAATCCTGGCCTGCCAAGGGCAATAATCGCCCCCTGTTAAAGAGCCCCTTACCTTCCTTTCATACTCACACACAGACATACATGCCTGCGCTCACATGGGCCTATACACATAGACGCACACAACTTCCCAAACCCCCAAAAAGCTACATGTGGGTCTCTCCCAGGACCGGCTAAATTAATGAAATCAAGATGTTGCCACTGATGGGCCGGTCAACATGTGGTAGTGTACCTCAGATCAGCCGCCGCAACACACCGCACTCTCCCCTCCCTTCTGTCAAACACGCTTTGGGAAGTGGCTCCTTTCGTTTTGGGCCGGCTATCTTTGTTACACAGGGGTCATTACATGGCTAGGTGCGCCACTCAGAGGGTTTGATGGGCAAGCTCATCATACGGGGTCATGAAAGGACAGTGAGTGAAAATGTGTGTGTTGGGATAGGACCCGGACGTGCCTCTGCATCAGGCCACGTGGATAATCGGATGATGGTAATGTAAACAGAGGTTAACCTGGCCACATGCGCTCTCTTGCATACATGTAATTTCAGCACAGCGCAGGGTGATTTGAGAAGCTCGCTCATCAGAGGGGTCTGCGCAATTAACGTGGGTTGTGAGTTGGAAAATGTAAACTAAATCGCATCGCCAGAGCAGAGTTTTAGAGGGACGTTACCTCGAATCAATTATAGATCATTTAAAAATCCAAATATAGAAATGAAACCCCTAAATCTGTATAAAAACACCAGTTAAGTTAACACTTAAGAATCAAAGTTTAATTCAAGCATACCTTGCTCTGACTGTACTGTCCATACTGATAGGACGGATGATGGTCCATGGCGTAGGCTTGGGTGGTGTAGGAAGGCGGGCAGTAAGACTGGGTGCTAGGCAGGGTGGGCATGCTGGTCAGGCCTGGTAGAGCCTCCAAACGCTGGGAACCATGACAACTGGCAGCCATGCCACCGTTAGGCTCCAGGCCTCCGGTCAGTGGGGAGAGGGCGAAGTCACTCTGGGACTGATGTGGCACTCCGCCTGGGTTCAATAGGCCCATTACCTGAGGGGAGAAATGGAGGAAAACTGGGTGATTAGAATATAAATCATAAAGTAATTCTTCAGAATTTAAAGCTAGGGTGGGTAATTTCTTTACTGTAATATTTGGCAAACTGTCCTAATAGCCAGTCAGCTATATGTAGGTGAAGTGCTCTGAGAATATCTGCTCATAACTTTGCTCTCCCCTGCCTCTGTGGGCCGCACCCAAAAATTGCCACCGCTCATGTACACTTTGACCAATCAGAGCGAGGCTCCGATTCTCCGTTCTTATTGGCTGTGGGACAGTTCGTCTTCCTATCAATGTAACTGAATTCAATGAACGCGCATAACTGACGTTCGGTGGGAGGAGCTACAGCAGGTAGCGTGGCAGGGAGAGGCCAGAGAGCACGCGACGGAATCTCAACGGCTGTTTTTCAAAATCGCCCACCCTAGCTTTAATGGTCCAAGAAATTTCAAAATTAAAAATACATTCATCCAAATTTTTTAACTTCTGTTACACCATTCAATAAACTTTTTTACTCCACTCAGGTGGCCTTAAGTGTGTGTCCTCTCCTTGTTGTCCGTCTGAAATACATTACTACTGGCTTCCCTCACACACATGGTTTCCCTTTACTCTGCTTGACTGATTGGGGAGCTGATGGTGGCTAAAGGGTTCAATCCTTTAGCCCCATAGTAATTTCTGTTAAAATTATCCTGTCAAATTTATGGATGTAGTGGATATTTTTTCACTTTTATTTTTCCTTATCATGACACTTGTGGGCTTCTAGCATTGTTTTAAAAATGGTGTTGATAGAAAATAAATAAAGAGAGAAGTAAAAATTTGGCAGATCAAAATATTAGACAAATATCTAAACATAACATTTGTGAGAATGCTATGGGTTTTAAGAAAGATTCCAACAGATTTGTATATATCCACTGATATATTGGGTCTCTTTTCTTCTTCACTTTCTCTTGATGCCCTAAAATCACCGTGTCCTTGAGAGGCCAGGGTGAAGAGGCCAAAGGGTACGTGGGAACAAGGAGTCGGGTGTGTTTGTGTATGTGTGTGAGAGCTACCTCTCCTACGTGTGGAATTGTGTATTTAACAGTAAGTGTGTGTGTGTGTGTGTGTGTGTGTGTGTGTGTGTGTGTGTGTGTGTGTGTGTGTGTGTGTGTGTGTGTGTGTGTGTGTGTGTGTGTGTGTGTGTGTGTGTGTGTGTGTGTGTGTGCGTGTGTGCACGGTCATGTGTAATATAAGCATTTTTTGCTCTGATGTCAAGGGTGTAGGGGTATCGGTGATACATCGTGAACAGCTGCACATAGGTTTGCGTGTGAAGCAAAGTCACAAAAAAAAGTAAAGTTAAAGAGCGAAAAAGATTTACAGGGAAAAGAGTTAAAGTTCATAAAGGAAAAAGTAGATCTCAAGTCAATCAAATAAACAGAAATACACAGACAATAAATGGAAAGAAAAGGAAACTGAAATAAAAAAGTAAGGCATAGAATAAGAAAAACTGAATGATGTAAAAAAAAAAAAAAAAAAAAAAAGAGGATCTTTTCCAGCTGACAGCCAGCTGGCACACACACACGTACATGCACACAATACTGAGGCAACCTCAGGTGTCTTTAATGTTTAAAATTTACAGTTGGTCTGTCAGTGATCTGTGCTTGCACATCTGACGAACACATCAAGCCACTGTTTCTCCTTCTGCTAAGGATGTGTGATATACTGTCAAATACAAAAGTCTGTCACATACACAGTCCCATCAAAATGTTAGTATTTATAGATGTAAGGATTACAGAAAATACAAATTCGATTCAGCCACCCATAAATCTTCATGTGGCTTTAAAACAGTCAAATCTATCATCTCAGAACATTTTGTATTATTTATAGAAATAGTGAATTTATTAAATTATTGCTAATACAAACTTTTGTTTTTCCTCGTTATCGAGTGATGTTTAGCCATATCACCTTACAACTTCACGCATTAATGTGTGCTGTGTGTCCGTGAGTACATGCCTATGTCAGAAGGTTTTGTGTTTATCTACATGCTCATGTGTTCATGCGCTCTCTGCCTGCAACTGAAACGGCAGCAGTTCCTGATGGTGTCTGTTTTGAGGTTGTTCCGGGGATTAGGTCTCAGGGGGGTGCAAATCCCGGCCGCTCGCTTTGCTTGGTGAGAAAGGGTTCCTTTGGTATGCACCAGATCAGCGGTGAGACGCCAGAGACCCCGCACCACAGGGAAACCACTGGCCTGACTGAAGCTCCAAATACAGGGCTAACTGCTCAGACAACAATATCACCTATCTAAAGTCAACCTTATCCATTTCAAAACTCCGTAGCACTCTTAGGTGTCCATATCTGGAGTTAGCTGAACCTCTAAGTCTCCCGATGGACACAGTAGTAGATAGAGTAGCTTTCATAGACAGATTTGGAGTTGAGATTCCAGGGAGGATTTAACACAAAATAGACCAAGCTGTTTAGCTATTTGAAAAAGACTTAAGCTGTAAAGTTTTCTAAGTGCAGAGAGGTCTTCATGTATTAACTGTCAATGTCAAGAATTTAATCAACTCTCATTTCCTCCCTCTTAGTTAGTTGTAATCAGGGAATTAATTCTATCCTTGCTGAAAACTGTATCGCAATATACATTCAAACAGCTGCAATGAATACATGAATTAAAACAAATTAGCCAACAAAGTGAGTCATTTGCATAAATTACACACTTTGTTACGAGGGGATAGATTACTTCATTCCAATCAATTAAGACACTGGAACATTCTGTGATTGGTATTCCAGACTGAGAAAACATTCCAGGCCTGCCGCCGTCCCTTCGCTAGATGAGATGTCCATTCTGTACGGAGCTGCCCACTAAGGTTAATGCTGAAACCATCCACGAGGCCACGGCACCTTTGGCCTCTTTATTGGAGTTAAAGTCACTCGTGACCCTGTGGGTGTGTGGACTCACACCACAGCCATGCGCTCAGTGACAGGACGACAGCTACTAGCAGGTTTTCATACCACTTATGTTTCAACAAATTAAGAGTTAGCTCAGTTGGCTTAGATTAAAATCATCAACCCCTGACACTCGCAGACTTCCTCATGTCAACTTCACTTTCCCCTGTGTCTATACTTTTATGTGTCCAATGAAAATAAAAATAGAACAACGATTTTAAAGTACATGTGGCTAATCCTTGAGGAGGAAACAACAAATTATGGTCCATAACTAGAGCTCATATATCAAAGCAGTCAATTATACTGAGCAATGGTGCCACCTACCGCTCTCTGACCGTGCACCCTGGCATCCACAACAAAGATCTTCTTATTTATCCAACATACATACATCCTTAGGCATACACATAGTAACAAACCTGCCTGAGGCAGTATTTTATCTGTGCCTGACAGGAGTCTGAGATTCTCTCTCATGGGAATTAGTACCCAGCATGCAATGCATGTGGGCCGGCCACCCTTTGTGGCGGTTAAAAGCTCGTTTTCCGCCTGTTAGTCCATCTTCTGGGCTGGTAGGGAGCCACTGATGGCCACTGATGACTGTGTAATCGACCATAATTGTCTTTTCAGTTTTGATTTGTGTCATCTTCCGACATCCATACATCCTTCCTCGTGTCTGGTCCTTTTTCCCTCCCCAAAGACGGACGTTTGCCACATTTAAAATTCATCAAACAACCCGTCAGAATAAACAAAAATTAAAAGCTACCGTATTTCTTCACCTAACAAGGTTCTTATCAATGTCACTGCAATGACACCTCATAGGTCACACACACACAGTGTGTGTTTGTGGGTATCATTACTCTACCATACGGTGCATCTCATAAACACCATGAAGAACGATTAGTGCCCTGTTTCCTGGTACAATATTATGTGTGTGGATAGGTGTGTGTGTGTTTGATACAGAATGTATGTGTATATATGAGTATGTGCTTGTAAGCAGGCATTCTTTGTGTTTCTACATTTCTATGCTGTATTTTAAAAATGGACGTAGAGACAAACCTGTGGTGAGAGGCCGTTGGCGATGGTGGGGTTGACAGTGTTGGTGTGTCCTGTCTGGGCCACAAAGCTGTCTGAGTATCCTGAGAAGCTGTGACGTCCAGAGGAAAGGCAGTACGCAGAGCTGCCATCCTGGGAGCCAGCTGCCGAACCGAGCCCACTCGGGTGCACGGAGGTGGGAGGCAGTGGCTGCGGTCGGTGGACTGTACTGGGATGCTCGGATGCTGCAGAGAACAAAAACATTGAGCTTAAAAATCCCATTTTAGTTTCATCCAGACTACTTTTCCTGCTGCTAGAAGATAATTCCAGATTCTTTGACTCCAAATTTGCACACATTTTAAAGAACACACTTTAAGTATGTTTGGGTGATAACCGCTAAACTCACCTATAGAAGTGGGAGTGTAGGGGCTGTCTGACAGCTGATAGGATTGCAGGCCGGACATAGCTGACGGAGGGAAACCACCGGGGATGAGGTGGTTAAACGCCATCAGCTGATTGGCTCCTGCCTGCTTCCTCCACCGGGCTCTTCTGTTGCTGAACCACACCTGAGAGAAAAACGGAGTGTTTACTGTTTTATTCAAGTGTTAACCCAAAATAATAAATTGATAAATTCACGTGAGAGTCCTTCGTACTTTTGAATGTATGTAGGTGTGTGGGTGTGTGTGTGTGTGGGTGTGTGGGTGTGTGGGTGTGTGTGTGTGTGTGTGTGTGTGTGTGTGTGTGTGGGTGTGGGTGTGTGGGTGTGTGAGTGTAAGGCCTCTCTCACCCATTACAGGGAGCTGAACTGATAGAGATCTTAACATCTGGAACGTGCAGTGAAACCACAGACATTACATCTTTGTGTGCTACTGCAAGGCAGTGGGTTCAGAGGGTAACAGCTGTTAAAGCCTATATTAGCACATTATCTGAATCAGGCATCTATTTTGGGATCTTTACACATAGGCCTTTTTGTACGGTGTCTGACTAAAATAGTGAGCCGTCTTCACACACAGTGGTTGCAGTGTGTCTGAGTTTGTCTGTGTGTCTGTACATGTTGAGAAGGGGGTCAGGCGTGGGGTCGAGGGTGTTGGGGGGACACATGTCTAATGGCTGTAAGGAATGTGTAGCAACTAAACGGCAATTTAACGCCCCCAAGACGCGTACCCATGACAGATCGGCACATTTCTCTGCTGTCAAGATTGGGTCTCAGGGAAACTTTGAGGTTGACGAGGTCGTCTGTGCATGTGTCTAACCTGAACTCGAGCCTCTGTCAGTTTGGCCCGCTGAGCCAGCTCCTCCCGGGTGTAGATGTCGGGATAGTGCGTGCGTTCGAAGGCCCTCTCCAGCTCCTCCAGCTGCTCCGCTGTGAAGGTGGTGCGACTGCGACGCTGCTTCCTCTTCAGAGGCAGGCCCGGCTCTGAGTCCACGTCGGAGCCCTCGTCCGAGTGACTGGCTGGAATTGCAAAACAAACAGTCTGTTACTCCGACATTCAGGGGACTCCGGCTCATATAGAATAAAAAACTTTGGGGTAAATACTAAGCTGGGACGGATTTGGGACAATAGGTTGTGCTGAGTACAACACATGGTAGAGAGCAAATTTAGATTGTGTCCTCCTGCTCCCTTAAACTCCTCAGCGGTTCCTGAGGGGATCAAAAGCCAGAAGCTGCTTGAACATGGATTAGTGAGGACTAGATCCCTCTGGGGCATCTATTCCCTGGGACACTGTGTCTCTCCCAGTCTTAGCCATGCTGTGCGCTATGACGATAGGGTCCCATGAGCAGGGCGCCTTTTTTGCAGGTGCTTCTTAATCTGTTTGTTCAGTTGAAGGCAGGAGAGAGCAACTGGGTAACTGTGAGAAAGCCATTGGGATCTAATTCAGCAGAAGAAGGGAATCAATGAGGGCTTGAGACTAGAGACAGAGGACTATTGCTGCCTTTCGGGGGGGAGGTTACCCATCTATTAAATAATGATTAGGCTCCCCAAACTAGCGTGACAGCCTGCCATTGTCCGCCATTACATGTCTGCAATCCCCCATCTCTTTCTCAGTCATACGCACACTCACAAACATGCATCTGCTGCGTCTCGGCTATAGGCTTTTCACTCAGTGAAACGCAGTCTATGACAATGTGTCAAACACAGATGGACACAAGACAGAAAGAGTTGGAATCCACTCCCCAAATCCACCCCAGAGGGACCTCTAAAAACCTCATAAGGAAGGTTCACTGCACCTTTTCGAAGCTCAGACTATGCAGCCAACACCTAAGCTTAGGGACAAAAAAATAAGAGGACTCAAAAGCAGAAAGACAGGTGGAAGCAACAGAAAGGCTTCAGCAGAGGACTGAAGCTCGTCTGTTTCCCCAGACTGCTCATTCTCCCTCTGCCCTCCAGATTTAAAGCTTTAATTAAAAAAGTGCCAAGTCAGACATGGAGGGGGGTAGCAGGGATCTCCCCTTGCCTCTGGAGCCTCTGGAGCCAAGCAGGAAATGTTTGTGCTGGTTGCCAGTGTGTGTCTGACCAGGCATTACACACGGATTTGCTCCCTGGGAATGCTGCTGTGCTCGAGGCCGCCAGCACACAAGATTCTGATGCTGAGAAGAGCTCTTTATTACATTGGAACCGAGGACGCCACGCTGGCATCTAGTCTCACAGAGGATTGGCTGGATGCTTAGATACTCCTGGAAAATGCGCTGTGAGTTTGGATGTAGTTGGAGCAAATTTGAAAGTGCAACAGGCATAAGGAGAAGGCCACACAGCATGACAACTTGATACTTGTTCTATGAGCACATTTTTAAACATCAATATTGTTGGGATTAGTAAGTCAAACTTCCATTATCAGCATGTAAACAACGCTAAGCAGAAGCCTACAAGAATAAGCAAACAAAGTAACATGCAATGTCATTACCATTTTAATGACGGAGGAATAGAGAAAGAAAGAAAAAGACAGAGAACCAATGACAACGCAAAACGAAAAAGATTCCTTAGGGAGGGAAGGAGAGCTCATAAAACTCAGAGGAGAAAGCTCCCCATTGCCACTGTAACTCATGTTAACTGCAGGGTGGGGGTGGATCTCTCCTCCTTCGCCCCCTTTATTTCTGTCTTTCTCTCTCTTTTTCCCCGCCCTGTTTTTATTATTAGTAACTACAGAGAAAACACTCCGTCACAGACTCTCCCTTAATGGCAAATGACATTGTTGCCTTTGTCATCCTCTGGCTTGCACTTTCTCTTTGGCTCTCTTCCTCTCTCACTCGCTGTCTTTTTTTTTTCTTTTTTTGGAAGTGATGAAGCCAAGCCTTTGTATCTTAGCAGGGAAAAGCCTGTGGCAGGCCTCTGTTGGACCGATTACCACGCTCCATCTGTAGGAGCCATCAGGGACGCCCGGGCCCGCATTCAGGGGTCTGTCACCTGCCCAGCAGGGGAGTGCGGGGCGAGAGGGGGAGGGGGGCTATAGGGTGAGATGGGGGCTGTAAGGCCAGGGGCTGAGTGGGGGAATGAGGGTGGGAGGGAGAAGCGGAGGGGGCACAAAAGGGTCCAGAGGAGGGCCACTGGGGGCTGTGGAGGGGCACAGCAGGGGAGCACCCCTTCATCCCCTCCCTCCGCGGCCTGAAGGGCAGAGAGCTCGGGGGGGATGGGGGAGTTGAAGAGGTTGACATGGAGAGGAGATGTGAGGCTGAAGGCACCTGAAGAAGATGCTGGGGCAGGGGTGTGGGGTGCCAAGCTAAAAGGAGAATGGGGCTGCTGGTCATTCATAAAAGCGAACCTGTCCTTTCCGTCTCATCCATTCACTTCACTACCCTCTCTCTCTGTGCGCTCACCCGTCGCTGCATCCACATCTCTGACACCTTCAAACAGGGCTCTTACGCTGCTGTGGATTGATGTCAAGGCACGCTGATGCAGAAGCGGACTCAGAGAGGGTTGTTCCCACACATTCACCGCGACAAACGGCAGAAGAGGATACTAAAACACACAAAGGGAGGCCTCGACCTCCTTACTTAAACACCCAAATCAAATTTTACGCTGCAGCTAAAGCACTAGGGAGCTGAAAATACTCCATAGCCGCTCACAGTTTGGCCGTGGCCCTGACAAGAATCTTAATAGAAAGATAGATTATTATCCCTCAAGAGGAAATTGGGGGCTGCTGGAGAGTTATCCATAAAACAGACAGTTTCAAAACAAAGCAAGGTGTAGACTAATAAGCTAGTTTAGATAGAGCAGTTTAGAGTAGTTGATTTATTTAACATAGTTTGGAGAATTTAGTGGAGTGGAGTATTCAACAAGTGAATTCAACAGGTTCCTTTAACTGATCAGAGACTCTTAAATGAAATCAAACAAGTGAATTTAAAAGTGCACACACACACACACACACACACACACAATGTACACACACTCAAAGACCAGCAGGGAAAGGACAGTGCAACAGACCAACCACTAGAAGTAAACAGAACCATTTATTGATCAAGGGAGGAGACTGACAGGCAGGGAAGATAAACTCCACAGGGTCACAGATGTGAACGTCCAATCCCATTAGCTTCACCTGCCCCGGCAGTGCTGCCAAAAAAAGTGAAGATTCCAACTGCAAGAATAAAGACTGCTCTTGTTTACTGCGTAATCTGCATCAGCCAAGACTCTCCTTGCCAAGCATTCACCCCCCCCTCCAATGCGTTCAAGTGACGTTAATATGAAGAGGCATGCACATACGCACACATCCATGTATACGCACGCAAAATTCGTAGCTTGAAATGGCAAAAAGTGAATGGAGGGTTGAAAGAGTGATAGAAAGTGCGAGAGAATCCGAATAGGTATTAAAGGGAAGGAAGGATGCAAGAAATTGGGAGAGGAGAGAAAGAAGGAAAGGGAAGGGAAGGGATGAACAGCCTCAGTGAGAAAGAGAAAGAGAAGCGGAGCATATGGGGGCAGTTTATAGCCTTGTCTTGGTAGGGGCTGGCTAGCCCTTCCTCCAGGGGCTGTTAATAGAGAAGGTAATTGAGCTGGTGACATGTGTTCGCAACGCAAAACAAAGGGCAGAAGAGACAAATGAACTAGTTATTTGCCCAGGGAAGTAGATCTGGCCCTTTCAGGCCACAGAGCACAGTGCGAGTGGGCCACTGAATAAAATAGTGGCGTGCTACACAGAGCCAGATCGAGCAGATGCACCGGAGGAAAAGAATAGTTAACTGACAGCTTATGGGCTCAGCTGGGGTTAACAGTTAAGGGAAAAATGGGAGTGAGTGGGCTGCTCACTTGACTTGCTAAAGAGCCCCCAGGATCCCGCAGCTGCCTGGGAAAAGAGGGGGGGGGGGGTGCAGATATAGAGAAAGAGAGCAGGCAATGATGATGTGATGGACATATAAAAATGGAGTGAATAAAGCGCAGGAGGTTGGCATTTAACGGACAAAGAAGGAGCTGGCGATATGACTTTGAAAGATGTATCTCTCTCTAATATTGGTGAGGTGACAAAAAGCCACAAATGGTCCTTCATGGCTGTTATGTGTGCCCAGTGTGCGATGGTTATTATTTAGTTCCACCGTGGTGCAGTTAGGTGACAGTTTCACGGTGGCATATCCACCCTCGGGGCATGGACAAAGCAACGGCACGGAACCCACGCAGGGACAAAGCAACAGGCCAGTCTACCGCACGTTCCAGTCAAACGGACACTAACCAGCAGAGCTCCACCTCGGCCCGGCCTTGTTTAGGCCCAGACAAACAAGCAAGCCAATTACATCACTCAGAATAACCAGCATACTCTCTTAAAAACTGCAAAGCCTAAACTGGAATTCACAGAACAGAAATAGGCCTATGCGTCTTAAAGTGGTGGTTGTTAAAAACACTGATTCGCTGATCTGAGTACAGGGAGTCGGTCAGTTGTCCTCTTTCCCCAAACATTATTGTAACCTCCCTTTCCTGGGGCCTGATAGTTTTAACAGTCAAGTGACCCTAGGTTAGCCCCTGACCTTTTCACAGCTACTGTGCAGCTCTGCAGTAAAGACGGCCTCACCACTAACCCTGCAACAAAACTTCACACACTCAACAGAGAGAAAAGACATCCTCACATTCCACGCTTTCATTTTATACCTTACAGTCACTCATTAAAGGTGTATTTCTATTGGTTATGTGAGCTTTTTTGTACACATTTTCAACTATATTTGTTGCTATAATGCCTGTGTTTGGACAAATGTAGGCAATAAATACTGGAACTTAGAATATATATTTTTGAAATATCTTACATATCCTATGTTTCTGTTGTTTTTTTAGTGGATTTCTTGGTTCAGAGAGGGGAAAAAAAGACATTAATCAAAACAGAAACAGGGCTTTGCTGGCGTGTCCATAATGTGCAATGTCCTGGACGAAAAAGGTCCACAAAAACTGAGGCTAAACAAAGTTAAGTGATTGACAACGCTGTCTGGCTTTACTCAATTAACTATCCTATTGTGCTCCTCTTTGCAGAGTCCCCTCGCCCCCGACCCTTTTCTCCTCACACTCCTTTATCCTCCCCATCACAGAGTTTTGCTTGGCTAATACTTCCAAGGAAATAGAGAGCTCTTTTTCTACTGGGGCTCCTCTCCTTGACCTTCTATTGCTCACTGCTTCTCTTTCAGTCACTTCACAGTGTCTCTGGGGTTAGTGGGGAGAATGCGGAGAGTACATCAGCGCAGAGGGGCCGGCTCAGGGCAGGACCCCGGCCCATTACTTCAAAGTTGGCCTGCATTCATTAATTGTCCTTTGAATTAATATTGGAGGATCACAATGCGGGTGCCAACAGAGAAAGAGGCTTTAATGAAGCATAGAGTCTGCATTCAGTTGCAGATCAGCCAGTGTGGATTTTGTCTCTTTTTTTTTTTTTTTTTTTTTTTTTTTTTTTTTTTTTTTTTTAGAAAGAGGGAGCTTGAGAGTAATGCCAACAGAGCATAAAAGTGTTGATATATATATATATATATTTGAGAAGGGTGACAGAGAAAAGGCTGTGAGCTATCTATCTGTCTATCTATCAAGGGAAGAAATATATATTGTGAATTTCTAAACAGTCCACAAGGCTAAACCAGCATTATTTGCACTATTAACACAGGAAAACATAAAGTGAGGCCCACATGTAAAATTCTCCATTATCCAGCCCTGAGAGGGAAATGGAGACGTGGCTATAGAAGACATTCCTCTGGTTACATTGAGGCCTTCTGTCTCCACTAAACCTCCAATCTTCAACTGAATTCACCGTGGAAATGCAAGAACCCCTAACAAAGACCCGAGTTGTAGAAATGCAAGTATCCATCTCTCTGTTTACAGTTGTGGGTTACTGCCTTGCTGCTCGGTTGGTTTTTGCTCCCTGCGTGTGAGAGAAACTTATCGGTTTGTATTCTTAGATGTCTGACGGGAATACAAGTTATGAAACTTTAAAATTGGATTAGATGGCTTGCATGTGGCAGCTGCTCATGGAAATTTGCTGCCGTCATCATTTTCCCCCTTGGAATATATTACCAACAAGTTTGAACTGCTTTAAAATATGGTAAACTCTCAAACACAAATATGATCTTTCTGCTCTCGTATTACTCCCTTAATTTCCCTCTCTCCAAATGCATGCCAAAGTCACGGGGAGCCAGTAACCCAGTTTATTTACACAAACAAAGTCCTACTCAGCTCCTTTGACAAAAGAAGCTAAATCTTTCATGTTTTGTCAGCACTTGATTCCTCCTGTCCCTCTGGCTATTTGCCTGCCCGCGGACAATGGAGGCAGGAGAATGGCAGCAGATTGTTGGAATGCACCTCAATGAAACCAATTATTACATGTTGACTGCGTTCACCATGGCAGATTGAAAGAACTGGCCTCATTCAATTTGGCACCGCAGGATTCCCTTTAAAGAAAAGTTATCCCTTTGACTGTTTGTATTTCTGAGCTTTCTTTTTCTTCTTCTTCTTCTTTCTCCCTTTCACCCCCACTGCCATAAATGGATCCTGCGAGAGTGGCTACTCCTCTTTCACAACTTTGGTTACTTTAATTAGTTAAATGAGGCTAAAGTGCTAGCAATAATAAATAGAGGAAAGGATGCTATTTATTCATTTAGTACCACTCAAGGCAAAAAAAAAAATTTATAAAAAAAATCTTGGTACTGTTGCATCATTCAGTCTTCAGATTAAATTATGTACCAGAGATATGATAAAAATCCTGCTTTATGGGCTAATGGCACAAATAATTCGTCTCAAGCTTGCAGCTCAACCAACCATGCAGTTTTAATTCTCTACACTGGAGTAAATTCAACCTCCATAACTCAACAGTTAAAGGAGTAGTAAACAACTTAGCATCAGATTTATCCCAGCGAGCATCCTTTTCCCACAATGCTCCAGCCTGCTAATGCCATGCAGACCTGGGGCTGCCCATATACTTTATCCCACAAACCTTAGCAGTCCTTTTCCCAGACAAATAAATCTAAATGAGTCAGCTTTGATCTTAGCACTTAAGGAAAGACAACAATAGTGGCCGAGGAGAAAGGGGCAGAGAGCAACAGGCCTCTCTCCACCACAACAATAGCCTCTGCAAACACCTACTTAATCAATATTTGGCCAGAAGACACTCTCTCAGTCCCCAAACCACCCTTTTCACATTCTAATGAAGAGCTATAAAAGAGAAAAACAACAACTACTTCCACAAAGAGACACAAGAATGAAATAGTGCTGCTCTGTATATCAATGGGGGAAAGTGCCTCAGAGCTGTTTGCATGTAGGATGTCACCTATTTGATGTAAAAAAAAAAAAAAAAAAAAAAAAAAAAAAGCTAATGTTTTCTTTCAAAAAATTCATACTAGGCAAAAAGTATTAATTAAAGATATTTCAAAAATTGTGTTTTTACCTCATGGTTTCTGAGGGTTTTATCAAACACACTCAGGATTTGGCTTATTAAACAAACAAAAAACACTTTAAAGAAATTGATCAACAAAGGTGCAAATGAAATGAATCTAAGCAGCTAGAATGCATCCTAACTTATTGATTGCAGTAATCGGATTATTAATTAAAGTTTTTTTTTGTTGTTTTTTTTTGCAGTAATGAGTTTGAAAAGTTAGAGAAGTCAACAGCCTGATCCTGGAGATGTGTCTCCCTGAAAGAAGGAGAGGGAAGTGCCCACAGATACTGCATGAATGTGTGCGCCCTGGGCGGAAAGGAAAGGGGCGGACTCTGTCTGAGATGAAAGTGGAGAGAAATAAAAGGTTTGGATTTAATCTAGTGGAGAGAAGGCTTTCCCTGCGCTCACTGGCTGAGGGCGTCACGCTCACTGCGCAAAGACTGTGACAAAAGCTCCGTGCGCAGAAGTAACGGCACCGGCACCGCGTTTGATTACGCTCATAGGCAAAAAGAGAAGATCACGAGTTTTTGTTTTTTTTTTTTTTTTGCCAGCTGCCAAGTGCGTTGGCTTCATGTGTATTTTTTCTTTTATCCTATCTTGGAATTGAAAAATAAAACTATATTTAAACAAATCACAACAATTGGTAGCATGGAATGAATCAGCACTTCATTCCATGCTATTTGCCAAAAAACACAACCACTGTTTGAGGATGTCTAGTCATCAATTATTAACTACAGACCGCAGTATGTCTCCAACAGCAACCTTTGCTTTTTTTTGCGGCATCCCTCTTCAGTACCCAACAGGTCGTAAAATCAACAGGTGTTTGCTTTAAGTCTGCGCTGTTTCTTCCCGTTTTCTCTCTCTCAATGAAGAACTGTTAGCAGTGGTGGGGAAAAGCCCCCCAAAAATTGGCACTTTTTTTTGAGCAGTCTATAAACCAGGACGCACCGGGCCTATTGGTGTCCCTGAATAATTCATCGCTCATTGCGGGTTCATAATGTCTTCTCCGGGCCTTTTGTCAGCGCAGTTTTTTCTCCCTTTCTTCCCCGTTTTGAAAGGCCCTGGCGTCTTTTTGTACACCACTGAGCCGCTCACTGGAGTTTGGCTTTTGTGCTCGTCAAACTGAGGTGTGAGTCTCAATGGACTCTCCCTGCTTTGTCCCCTGAAGTTCATCCTCAAGTGTCCGATTGTTTGTTAAAAAAAAAAAAAAAAAAAAAAAAAAAAAAAAAAAAAAGTTTCTCAGGCTTGGAAGTTAGACAAATGTTTGATTATCCACTTAGAAAAAACTTTTTTTTTTTTTTTGTTAAATCTCAATGGCCTAAACGCATGCGTAAACACCTGGAACTTTAATGTATTTAACATTTTTTTTTTTGTACAGGTTAACTAAAAACCGTTGGCTATGGTAAATTCCATATTTATAATTACAAATTGAATAAGTAAGTTGCCAGATATTTCTTATTGTTATCTTTATCATTATTATTAAAAGTGTTCCGTCTAAGACGACAATCAGAAAGCAGCCATCCACATTATGCTCTCCTTCATTTAGTTTGCCGCATTTCTTTGGGATTGTAAAGCATACAGCAAGATGTCCCTTTTATAAATGTAGAATGCTGCACTTACATCTGTCTCCCAGGATGCCATCGATGCTGTGTTTTGTCCGTGGTTCGTTTTCCTCCATCTCCCTCTTCACCACATCATCGTCCTCCTCTTCATCATCACCGGCTCCGCCGAATTTAGACCGCATGATGCGACTGATGGCGCTCACTTAAAAAAATAAAAAGATGAAAAAAAAAAAAATGTAGATACACCAGAAAATAAAAGATGTTCTGCATGCAAAGGAATATTAAAACGTTATTTGATTTGGCTATGTCCACAAATGTTTTATAATTAATATGATATTAAAGTTTTTTTTTTGTTGTTTTTGTTTTATAAAAGTTAAGAGGAAAAAGAGTTTTTTTATTTCTTTCAGCTCCAGAAACTATCGCCTACCTGAGGGAACGTTGTTTCTGTCGCAGACTCCATCTTTCAGTAATTTGTCCCTGATTTCCCAGCTGAACATGCCCGGGTTTTCTCTCTTATACTCTTCGATTTTCTTGTCCACTTCTGGAGAGGAGGTTTGCTTTGATGGGAGGAAGCAGAGAGGAAATGTTTGTCATTTTTTTTAGGTTAAAGGTTTCCATTACAGGCGAGACAGAAAGGCTTAATTATTTGCCACATTTTAGAGTTTGAGGCGAGATGTGATACAGTAATTCAGAAATATTGTTTAACTTAGTAGAGGATCTTAAACTTCTTCAAGTTGTAATATATCCCCCAAAAAAAAAATTCACAAAGGTCTCAGTAAACTCTGGGACTTTGTTTTATTTTTTTTATTATAGATCATTTATTCTTTGTTTCACATTGTACGCTTTTAAAATGAGTTTTTTTTTCTACAGAGTGAAAACACTGGAATTGAAATCACACATATCAAATGGCTCTTAATCTAAAATGACCATCTGAATTTCAAAATCACTTTCTTCACATTTCAGCTGCATGTGAATTCACTCAAACAGTCACCAGCCGGGGCCGGGTATCTCTCCTCTCACCTTGGGCTTGCTGCCTCCGATGGCCCCCGGCCTGATGGAGCCTGTCTCCTGGTACCGGCACAGGATTTTGGAGACGCAGCCGTGGGAGACGCGCAGCTGACGGGAGATGACACACGGCCGGACACCGTGATGCGCCATCTCCACAATTTTATGTCGGATGTGGTTGGGGAGAGGTCTGCCGTTTATGAAGACGCCACCGAGCTGGTTGACCCGACCCTGTCCCAACGGAGTGGAGACTGCACAGCCATGCATGGGATTCAGTTAGATGTGTGTTGTTTTTAAGAATTCGTAGTAATCTGCTTCTGCACTATACTTTTGCTCTGGTTTATGCTTTGAGATGCTTGTTTAAGAAAGGAGATGCACTTATGACTTCTGGTGACTAGTAGTTCTCTTGAATACCTATGTTGAATACACTTATTGTAAGTCGCTTTGGATAAAAGCGTCTGCTAAATGACTGTAATGTAATGTAATGTAAGAAACTAGTTATAGTTTAAGTGGTGAGAAACAACTTACAACCTGACCATACCTGTTGGATATCATGCGCGCGTATTTACACTTTTAAAGTGCACTCAAATATAGAAAATCATCTTAGAGGCTTTATATTAAATTATATTTTCCTAAAAATATATATATATATTTTTTTTTTTTTTTGCAAGTGGCGTGAGAAAACAAAATAATTTACTTTTTCAACAATTGTCAGTCATGTCTCTCCCAATTAATGTGATACCTTAAGACATGATAGCACTTTCAAAAAATAAATAATAGCATAATTAAATACAATTTAAATAAAAATAAAAAAAAAAGGCATATCGTGTTGTTATCGACTTAACCCAGGTTAGTTTTTATTTTGTTGTTAAACACACATTTAAGCTAAAACTTTTAAAACAAAATGATTAAATAGGGCTTTAATTATACATATTTTTACAGGTAATAAGTGCTTTAAGAGTCGAGTTTGTCAACTTTGCTGAAGTTATCGAAAAGTTGACTTTTTCTTTGATGGTGAGCAGCAACTGGTGGTGGTCTCTTACCTTCCAGAGAGTATCCTCCCCGGCCATAGTTCTGGTGAGGAGTCGGTCTCATCATTCTCGGTAAACCTCCTGCAAGCGCTGTCATGACTCCTGACTTTCGGTCAGGTAACAGTTTGAACGAAGCTTCCTTTCTTTGTCCTTTTTTTTTAAATCCCACAAAATACCCTTTTGTTTTTGGTGTAATATTTCGTCTCCTCTACAGACGCGATGCAGCCTGCTTCTCCTGGAGTAACAGGTTGCCTCGACAAAGAGAAACACCCCTCAGAGATGTTGTTGACTGGTATCCAGAGGCAGATGTTGGCCGAGGTGAGAGTTTTAAATCAAAGAGCAGGTCGCTAACAGTCCTGCGAGGATTGAGAGGATGGATGCAAGTCAAACATTTTATCTCTACTCGCTGTCCCCTCCGACTCCGCGCTGCGCCTCGCGATTGGTCAAAGACCCGGACGTCCAGGGGCCGGGGGAGCTTTGTGATTGGACAGCAGGAGACCCCCCCCTCTGTCTGGATTGACCTCACGAGGTCAGTTTGTGGTGTCACAAGCTTCTGCTGCTGCGCACGATAGTTTTCACAAAGGGCACAAGTTTGATTAAAACCAATTAAATAACTATTATATTATCATATACGAGTGTATGTCCCCTGCCTGTGCTGAAATATGAATTATTCTCCTCATTACAGACTATAGTGTAGGAAGTACCAGGACATAGTTGGGCGAACAGTGGAGGAAAGTTTAATGCTTGTACGAAGATGGACCAGTAAAGAGAGAACACATGTTTATTGTTATTTGTATTAAAAAAAAAAAAAAAAAAAAGAAAGAACTACCGTATGTTATCTATCAAAATCGATGGCAGACAAATGTTCTTATGGCCTACTGCATGTTTACATTCCCATATGCACACACACAATCTTGCATATTCATGTTTATTTTACTTAAACATATTAAGAAAAAGTATGTATTGTTATCAGCACAATGATAAATAGTAGTAGTAGTAGTACTAGCTTGTTGTTAAAGTTGTAGTTTTTTTATTAGCTTGTGTGGGGGTTTTTTTTGTTATTATTATATTATGTATGTTAAAGATGACAAATGAAATGAAATAGGCTAATTGAAAAATGTTGTTTTTTTTTGTTTGCATGGAGTTAGACTAAACAAAGGCGTTCAGGATGTTTCCCGTGAGGATCTGTTTGTAGAGAGAGGATATGTACATAGCTACTGAGCTCACTATGAAAGGCAGCAGCATCTAACTGTTCATCATCGACTTAAATGTTTCATTACTCCGCAAAAGGGAATATTATAACGATGGCCCTTATTTCTACCGTGTCGTAGATTCAAGTATGACATCCTATAGTACTTCTCCTATATACTTATTATTACTATATGCTATTGTTACTATAGGTATTAATAATCAACATTAGACTCTATAGGTATTAATAATCAACATTAGACTAAATCATCATCATCACGTCTTCAACCTGTTATTATCGAGACAGTACATATTCAGTTCCCAACAGAGTCTGTAAAAAAAAAAAAGCTTTAGTTTGTCACGTTAGTAAATGGCACTACGGATGCCATGACATATATGATGCTAACTAACTATTGTTTTATGATTCGTTGTGTATATTATATACTGAACCCTACATTTGGACAGTAAACACGTTAGAGAGAGGCGGTGTGTCGTTTGTTTGTTTTTTTCTTTAATCACCAAAAGTTTAGATGCAAGAGATTTCCCGTGCACACACACACACACACACACACACACACACACACACACACACACACACACACACACACAACAACTCGTTAGGAGAGAGATATGGAGTGCACGCGGGGGAGAGGTCGATCTATTTTTTTTTTCCACGAGTTCCACCACACCCCACGCAACAGCTCTGCACGGTCATCTAGTAGTTGTATGACTTCAACAATAGGTGCAGCTCGGACCCGTGGCTCAGCCACACGGCAGTGTAACACATCCGTGCAAAATGCTCGATTATAGACACATAGAACCACATGAGGGATCATTTGACTTTTCTGAAGCTTGTGGAGTTGTGATAATTATGATAATTAGGCGTGTTTAATAGACCGATACATTTTTTTTTTTCTTTTCCCCCAGGAATAAGATCATATAGGCGACTGGCTGAATCTGTTCAGAGGCCTCCTCCAGCTGCATACCATGAGTGACTGGTTGGTCATGACCTCTTTAAGACAAACTGATGCATCACCAGTGCTGACATTCTAGCAGCCAATTCATTGATCACCATCAGATTAGTCAATACTTGCTGCAGTATTGTCACAACAATGATCAAGAAACGATATGGTCACAACCTCACGTAAAGGATGAATGGAACTTCATGAATGCACATATAATATAATATTACAACAAAACAAAAAAAGCTAGCTGTTTGGTGCTACTGTTGTGACAGCTTTTTGTTTGCTAAAAAAGTGATAATAAACATCAAATATGTATGGGACAAAAAGGTTGTAAGATGACATTTGTTTATTTATGTTTTACTATAATTTGACCCAACATTATAGCAGCAGAGAGTCATCTTCCCGTTCCTTTCATTGCAGTAACACACAGCATGTGGCCCAATATATTTTTTATTCCTCCTGTAAGACTTCATGTAGGAAAAAAAAAATGGTGCAGTTGAGAACATGTGGAAACATTATATGTCCATAAAAGAAGGAATGGGTAGAGGGGGAGAAAGTTATCATACTAAAGTTTGACTATCATGAAAAGGATATTGGATCTACCATGTCAAATCAATTAGTGGGGTAAGCTGAGTCAGAAATGCGCTGTGGTGGTGGTGGACAAAATGCATCAAAAATAAAGAACAAAATGGCCCCCGAAAAGAAATTCTATGTTGAATTGTGCAAGGTAGACGCACAGAATAAGCCAGGGGCTTTTTAGCGGCTGTATTCCTGAAAACCGCATTTCTTTAAACAAAACCCAGAATAATTAGCTCTGTGTCCACTAAAGATAAAGTTAGTCTAACAGCCTAACAACCCATAGGCAGTTCTAATCTTGGCTATGGCCGTATAGCGATAAGGTCCTGCACCGCATCAGACTAGGGCCTATTTAGAGCACTGGGAAAAATCTCCATTCTCTCCAGAGCGACTTACAATACTGCTCAGTATTCACGATAAACACCACACCACCAGATCAAACACAGATAGACGTTTGTAGGCAATCAGATCATCACAGCGATTATCTGACCGTAAACAAGAGGGAGTAGACTTCTATACTGAGGAGCTTCGATTTCTTCTCAACATTAAAATAGTCAGTCATGCATTCCTAACTGTAAAAGGAACTGTAACTGTAGCAGAAACATTACAGCTCTAGCTTACTGTGACAAGCAGGATGACAGATACCTTTAGATGCTAACCCTAATTTGCATTATTCATTGGGTTTTTATAGAGGTTTTAGTGTGGTAGAATAACAGTCGGTTGTAAAACAGTGTGTGTTTAACCTTTGTTGGTCCTTGGAGAATCATGCCACTGCTGTGAGGGAATTTTGAATAATGTTCCATAATGTCTGTTTCTATACTGCAGTCGCCCACAAAGTTCTAACTATAGTAGAGGCTTTGACGCAGAGTACGATCACTTCTGCCAATTCTCTTTTTTGCAATATTAAACACAGACTTGGAAATAGGGCATCATACTATGTGATGCAGACAAAAAGCTGCAGTCCTTCACTGTATTTACTGAAATAAGGCCTTCATCGTTAACGCCCTTCATTTATTTATGTATTCAATCTTAATGCAACACACTGTGTTTTATGTTAATACTGGAAAGAGGTGACCAAAAAAGTGTAGATATCATGCCCTTCAAATATAATTGGACTTTATCTGATTTGAGTTTGATTGTTTATGATATATATCCTCATTTATGTTTGCTGTTTTGTCTTTATCCCCCTGCAGCAGTTCATTGACTATTTAAAAGAGCTTTGCATCACAAAGACTACAGAGCAGACATTGTGTGAAATAGGAGAAACAGATTAGAAGAATGGCCAGGCCGACATTTAGATAAGCATCTCAGAAAACGTTGCATCTGCAGAATAAGGAAGTCCACTCTGTGATTAGTAGCCTTGGGATGTTACCGCTACCAGGTTCCTCCAAAAGACGCACTGTTTTTCTCATGTGTTTGATCTTATCAAATACATATGACCCAAAACACTTTAGTGGGAACTCAAACTGAGGGCCAGTTATCATAACAAAGAGCCATAAGGTGCACCCAGATGAGAGAGAGAGAAAAGAAGAAGATAAGCGGTGAATTTGTTAACCAGGCAGCCTCAGGGCATGAAGGGTTGATATAATAGTTCGGAGAAGTGAGGAAGTAAATAGTGAGCTAATAGTTTACAGTGACATGATGAACATACAGCGATACGTCCTGAAAGATTCTTATCTGTCCTTCAAATACACTACGCCTTTACTTTAGTGTGTGTGCGTTTGTTTGTGTGTGTGTGCGTGTGTGTGTGTTTGTGTGTAAACGAAGAGAGACAGTATCTGATGTTGAAGTGACTTTTACACTTTCCCAATTAAACTTGATGCATTCCGATAAAACACAATTTAATATTTAAGACTTCAGACATATTGAGCTAAATATTTTGTAAAGAGTAAGTTTGCAACTGTGAAAAATACTGTATGAAGGGTTTTTTGGTCCTTGTTGAAAATGTTTGCAACATGTCGTTAGTCAAGTACATCTTTTCAAGGATCACACAATTGATGTACTTAAGTTCTGTTTATTAATTATGTGTCAGAAAATATAGCATAAAAAACATAATGAAATGTCAACTCTATCCTGACAGATTAAACTCTTTTCATAGCATTAAACATCTAGTACATGAAGAGTTTTGGACCTTATTTGAAAAGATTTCAGTTAAAAATGTGGCATCTTGGCTGTGTTTTTCATACAGATCTCCAGTTCTTATTCGAGACAACATTCCCATTCTACATGGCATCCTGGATTTCCAGTTTATATTTGATTAATCGTTAAAAAAAAAAAAAATATGAAATGTACAGATTTTAAATTAATTCCATGATTAAAATATGATGAAAAGGACTATGTCGGTTTCTCACTGACTCTCTTTTCCCCCTGGCGCCATTCTTTTTGAAGGAGTCCTAATGTAACAAGTGCCTTCAAAAGCATCTCCAATATGATTATTGTTGTTGTTAATAACTGTAACTCATTACAGTTCCTACAATGCTAAAACGAACTGTAATGTAATTGTGACTGTAATCCAGTTAGACACAATATGCTACAAACCCAAGCATAATCACTGTCCAAATGTGAATGCATAAATTCAGCCACAAGAGGGCACAAGACAGCTCAATTTACTGGGACAAATCCTTCAGCTATGGTCCCTCTGACACCATGAAACCCACCGATCTAATTTTTAAAGGGATATTTATCTAATCTGACAAAGTGAAATTCTTTAAAAAAAGAATACTTCTGACATTACGCTATAACAGCTGTTTTTTTCCCCCTTCTAATAGAAACCCACAATTAGTCTGTACACAACGTAATTGCAACAATATTTAGCAGAAAAGGTTTTAAAACTCAAGAGTAAATCAAGAGGAGAGGTTGTCTGACAAAAGATGTCCGATGTCTGGAAAAGGTGTCACACTTCCTGAACACGAGTTGATTTCCCTGCTCCCAATGGATTGTTTTTTTCCAGCATAGGGAATCAATTTTATAAGATCAATTCTGCTCAAACAAGAATAATTCAAAGAGCATTTTTATGGCCCACAAAGCCATATCCGGATGTAATGTGATGGGGCTTTTATTTATGGTCTGGATGCTGCATATGTTGTCAACAGTTGTGTCCAACCGTGTCATACAGGTGTTGCTTGCCTTGGAAAAAGGGGCAAACACTGTTTAGGGTATAAGCTAAGATTTGAACATGAATAAATCTTTGTGTGCTGGTCAGATAGTCTCAGATAGATTCTATTCTGTAGAATCACGTTATTAGTATTGAGGATGAGGAGTAAAGGGACTTTGAACGTGTTTGGAAGATGAGGCCTCATAGTATGAGAGGCAGAGACAAGTTTGCAAATTCCTCTCCTGCATATTTTAAAGTTAACCACTAATCACATCACATAGACTGACATCTGCAATGGTGTTTACATGTAGCTGAGGGTGTCACTGCTGATCGACTGCTCGGCGCTGTCCACTGCTTGTGGTGCTGAAAAGCAGAAGGGACCTAAAAAAAACACGGTGCTCTTTCCTGTCGTTGCAGGCGCTAAATTGTAATTATACGGTTAAATAGGGCTTTTAAATCCACTTTATCGACATGACCCACACTTCAAAAAAAAAAATAAATAAATAAAAAAATCAACCAGGTGACAGACCAGATCAGAAAATCAATTTGACCAATGTCTGTTGCCTGAATGTTTTTTGCGGTTGTCTGGGTTTAGTTACGGTACTATGGTGGTGATGAAGTCACTGTAGTCTGTCCCTGTCCACGGGTGGTGACCCCGGGGCCGGTTACGCAACAAGTCTGTAAACGCACAACCGGATGGAAACCACGACACCTGACGGGACTGACTCAAAACGGGAAATCCAGGGAGATTTTTTTTTTTTTTTTTAACTTTTCAACGTTTTATTGCCATCTGGGCATTTTCGCAATAGTCCACAGTATGCTAATCCATGTCAACAAACAGTGGGTGCAGTGAAATAACGCTGTTTGTGTGTCCCAATTAGACAGAACATGGCGGAGGCGGTCGCTGCAGACGGCGAGCACGGCTCCTCTCCGCCCGACGTGACCGACCCGGCCCCCAACGACGACTACGAGTGCAAAATATGCTTCAACTCCTTCGACCTGGACCGACGCACTCCCAAACTGCTGAGCTGTTCCCACACCTTCTGCCTCGAGTGTCTCGACGCTCTTCACTCCCGCGAGGGTCGAGGGTGGAGGCTCGGCTGCCCCGTGTGTCGCCACCGGACTCCGGTGCCGGAATACCGGGTTCATAACCTACCGGACGACCGCGCATTGACTGAATCTCTCCCGCTCGAAAAGCACGCGGCTGCGGACTCGACAGACGCGGCCGTCCCCTCGGACACTTCCCGAGAGAGCAACGCCAGCTGTCAGACATGCAAACAAGTTGTGTTCATGACCGGCTGCGTGTGCGCCATCTTTTCTTTCCTGTCCATGGTGGTGCTCTTATTTCTGGGCCTCATATTTGTGCATAACTTCAAAAACACCTCGTGGCCCGTCGGTCCTATGTGTTTGTTTGTTGCCAGTGTCCTCGCGCTGGTCTCGCTCATTCTCACTTGGTTAGTGTGCATGTTCACGTACCGACCGGAAACTGAACCGAGCAACTTCAGTTCCCTCACTTCTAATAGAATGTGATTCTCTGTGATACACTAGCTTAGCCTTGTTAGCATAATTAAAGGGAAATCTGTTCATTTGCACAGACACCCTTAGAGATGCCTTGTCGGTGTTTGTGAACATGGACGAATGACTTTAATTTGGAATAGCAGAGGCGTAAATAATAAAAGCATTGATGACTGAATTCCATATAGCTGCTGCCAGACACTTGAATATAAACAGAGCCATCGTTGACGTTATTATCTGTGCTTTTTATGACTTTAATGACCTAAATGGATGGTCGTAGGATCATCATGTCTTGAGCAAAACTTGGCTCTACAATCTACTTTATGTAGTCTATAAAACATTTATAGACTACATATATATATATATATATATATATATATATATATATATAAAATATACAAAACTTGAATGCCTTCCCATATCGTTTGCTTTTCTTTCAGAATGCACCTCTTTAATGTAACTCTATATTGGTTATATTTACTACCTTTAAATGGAATGCACTTCAGTTAAATGCAACTGTAATAATGTGCACAGGCATGTCAAATGGCTTGAAATCATTGAAAGAGCTCATTGACTTGTCTTGCTAATGGAAACATTAGCAGACAGTGACTTGAATAATAGTTTGTTAACGCAGTATCCCACCCTTCTCTCCTCCCAGACTTGTTTCCTGCACTGCAATTACACGACAGGCTTCACAAGGTGCTAAGAACGCTGTGCAAGCAGGTGTTCACGAGTTCTGTATGTACGTGTCAAGATGGGTAGGTGACTGATTTCTTATAATCTTCTTGTGCCACCAACATTACAAACAACAGGATATATTCTGCCAAAGACAGAGCCTGCTTAGACCATAACCACCTTTGTGTGATTACACTGATTCCCCGTGGTTGACCAGGTCAGCAGGGGATCCCAGGCCAATGACCCTGAGGGGACAGGAGCCTTCACAAGATGAGAGAAATAACTTTGGGGTAGGGGGCCAAAATAAGCAGTGTTGTAAAGTAGTGAGACAATGGAAGTGCAGAAGACCCCATGGGGTCTTAAATCATATGATGGGCTTAAGTTTGCTTTCCCAGTCATATAAAAAGTAAGAACATATAAACTCCACTAACGACTTGGTCCACGCCCAGATCACTCTCAAAGAAGTTCTCGGGGTTATAGGAAGGTGTGCAATAAAAGACTGGATAATTTAATTTATGTGGATTTGTTTTACACGAATTAAGCCCCAAACACATTGTCATCATTTCCTGTTTGAAAAAATCATAATGAGACTAACCCTGCTGTAAATGATGTGGGTTAATAGATCAGTTATGATACAAGAAGATGTCTTCATTATTTAACTGAATCACAATAACACAGTGGGTATTCATCTCCACTAAGTGTTGTTTTAAGAGGCGACACTGGTCCCAGGAGTTAAAATCCATCTCTTTCAGGTCTCTCAAAGGGACTCCTTCACTTGGTCATCCAGTCGGTGAGTAATGCCACTTAAATGCCCCCCGTGACAAAAACTTGAGAAAGAAAGAGGGGTGGCAGGCTTCCACTGGGAGCCACAGGCAACACTGTGTCTGGGGCAGGGGGCTTCATTTCACAGGGACTGCAGGGCTTAAAGTTAAAGACGACTTTGAAATCCGCATCCCCTGCCATCAAACTCTCCCGCTATAGCCCTCCCTCCCTCCCTCCTCCCTCCTCCCTCCAGCCGTCACTCCCTCTCCCGAAAAAAAAAATTAAAAGCTGTCGCCACAGAGCAGGAGATGAGTTGGGAGCAGATTCTCTTTGATGACAGAGAAGGATCCTTTTGTTCCCTAATCCCCACACAATCCCCTCTCCCCCCCCCCCCCTTTTCCCTATAAATCCAACTGGACGTCAAGGGGCTTCATAATTAAAAAATAAAGTAGTTGTTTTACTTTAAAAGATTGAAATGTTACAGTGATGTGTTATTGTGACACCTCTGAGTAAAAATATTCCATTTAAGTTTTTTTCAGTGTTTGGAAGTCTCTTTTACAGCCGTTGGAACTTAAAAGAAGCATATCATCAAGTAAATACCCTAACAAGTCACATGACACTGGTCAGTGGTTGTCATAGGTGGATGCTAAGGGAACGGCCATTAGCCACTGTGCATGCTTGTCGAGAAAGACGGGGTCACTCAGAGACAGACAGTTCCAGGATACATTTCCTTTCTTCCTGCGTCTTGCCTTTAAGTGTGAGCAAAGTGTGTCCTTGTGTAATTATCAGATTGGACACAGGAATTTCACAGAGGAGATGAAAGTGTTCCTTTTGCTCATAACATCTGCCCTATGATGGTTTGTGTCCTATCAAGATGACCTCAAACATAGCCCGAGGAGAGCGATTATCACCACTCTGTACAAGCACTCTGGCTCGGTTATGTGATCACATGATGGTGTGAATGGCGTGTGTTTATGAGGATGAAAAGGCATGAACTTGTGTATTTGCATGCATTTTTTTGTCAAACTGTGTATGCACAGACATATGGCCTAACAGGCATGAAAACACTCAAAAGACCAGTGAGAAGGGATCAATGTCCAGGGTCAAAGTGTCAAACATGGCTTACCTAGCCATTTTGCATTTATGGCGTAGCTCTTCAGATGTCAAAGAAGACTTTTCTCTGTCTGGAACTGTTGGATCTTCTCTCTGTCAAGTTGAAACAAAAAGCATTATGACAGAGAGCAGTGCAAAGCCCTCTTGAAAGACATTTGCAATGACCCCCCTCTGGTGTATAAAAGTGGAATTACAGAAAATGAAAAGACATTTCACCTGTTGCAATTTTTAAATAATGAATTCTATATAAAAGTCTATTTTGTTAGCTTATTGTTTTTTACTGGTTCAGTTATAAAGTAGATTTATGGGCACAAAAAAAGGAATAAAGCCAATAACATGTCCGGCGCAGTTCCATACTCACACTGAAACACATTTTATCAGACTGGCAAGAGATCTTTTGAGTTTCAGTCTTGGTCAAATATACTGGGCGACTAATGATAGCTTAGGTAGTTTTAACACCAGTCATCAGCTATTTTTGGTAGCCGCTTCTTTTTGCAGTTGGTAACCATCAAACTATGCAGAGACAAACATCTTTTTCAAATAACCGCCAGTTACTGTTACTCTATTGATCTTTTTCCAGCGGGTTCGAACCCTCTTGCTGTGAAGCGACAGTGCTAACCACTGCACCACCTTGCTGCCCTCATCCTATACTGTCAGGCCCAAATGACAGGATGGATCTGGACTGGGAAGGAAGCAAGGCCAGAAGGGAGAAGCTGAGGGAGAAGTACCAAGAGCTAGAGCCAAGGCTAAAAATAGTGGTGTGACAGACAGCTGGTAGGAAGGGAAACTTTCACCACATTGTAACTTCAACAGAAATTGAGTAACAATGTAAGTGCAAATACTCTTACAGTCCATGAATCAGTTACTGTTGTTCAAGATATATATTATATATAATTATAATATTTGATTATGGTTAATCATGACAAAGCATCTCTATGTCTCTTCAACACAGCTGTTACTGGTGCAAAACTTATTAAAAGCACTTAAAGCTATGGTGTGAGATACATTTGGGTATTACTGAATAAAGAAGAGGAAAACGCACATCACCACCACCACCGAAGTTCATTTTGCATTGGCAACGTACTACTGAGCCGTACATAAAGCTACCATTACTGTAGTTTGGAACCAAAGTGACATTACAGTGAAGTTTTACACATCTGGCACTCCTTTTTAAGACGAATAATTGTAATTGTTTGTAAATAAAAAGTGGTCTTCCAAAGAACTTTGAACACCATCTCAATGAATAGTAAATAAGTGCTATCTGACTGAATTTCTCAGATGAAAATTAAGATTATATTGGATTCTGGGGGACCTCTTATGGCAGGGCGGGATAAAATATATCATGTCAGGTGTGATGTCTGGTGGTTGCAGTAAAAACTAATCGGAGCTGAATTGTTTTATAAATAACATTTTCTGTAGTCCGTTGAAGGCCTACTGGTATTTTAAGTATGTAAATAAAAATGAACTAATTGTATTTGAAACATTTGGTATGGCTTTGATGTATTTTCATTTCTGGTAACGCTTTTTAGTAACTATTGTTATAAAAAAGAACCACATTCATTAATACAAAATAAGTAGTGAGTATTTGAGCTGAACCTATCTGGCCTTTTTCCTATTTCTTTCCCTTTATCTAACGTTTGTTTCTGGGGGGGTTTTTACGCCAACTACTGGACTGCACCTTTCTGCAGCTTCTCACGCCTGGTTTTTATCTATGAATGGTTTACCATTCATAAATAAAACGTAGGCTATAAAGGCAAGGACCATTGAGTCGGTGCGGTACTTCAGGTGTAACGGCTGCAACTTAAGTCACTATGGCTAGCTGGGCTGTAGACTAGTATATCATATAAATAAAGAGAAGTCAGAGTTTAGGTGGTTTTGGTTTTACTCTTGTAGCCAACTAACAAAATAGCTTACACTCTTAAAGCACTTTCATATCATGTGTCATACAGGAGACGCTCGTGGGAGTGTTTTTACATATTAAACTAGGCTACACTTTTCAGTTCTAGTTTTTAGTTTTTCGTCCTTTGAAAAAAAAAACTGAGTTAATACTCAAAAACGTGGAATTAACACTGAGGCAAATTGGAATACACCGCGTTCAAACCTATTCACGCTGGCAGGTCGAACAATGGTCGACACATACACATTTAAATGTACCGGCAAAAGCATCGTCTCACCCGGGGTCATTGTGCCGTAAACTGACGGCCCAGACAGATGTGAACGCTGGTAACCTCACTGACGTCCCCGCTCCCCCAAGCACGCGCCACCTCCAGTGCTCCAATCACGGACAGGGAAATGTCCTGACGTCATTTCGTAGCTTCCGGGCTGGTAGCACTGGCCCGGTGATGTTCAAATTTAGATTTTTTTTTTTACTTAATTTTACATTCATTTATCAACAGACTCGCAGTTGTTATTTACAACCAAACACATCCTGTTAATAGACTGTATCAATATAATGTCAGATGACTGGTTACAAGTGTAAAGAGACCTGATCCAATCCCCGCAACAACGCAGGCGTAGCGGCTGAGAAAAGAGGTAAGAATGTATGGCTGTGTGGACGCGCTGCAGATGTTGATCAGGGACTGCTTGTTACCGGGATGCTAAACACCCCGACACGTCGCCGTGAAGGTGCCATACCTTTGTGAACAGTTAGATGCTTGTTCCCAACTGAATTCTGACAATGTGACTGATTTCACCTCACCCACAGCGGGCCAACAACAGCTGCAGTGGTTAGCCGAAGCCCCCCAAAAATGCTAGCTAATCGCTATGCTAGCTGCTAGCGCGTCTTTTAGCAACCCGTTAGCTGCTAATCTTTATGCTGCGTCGCTGTTAGCATTGTATAGCCACAGAGAAGTATACCACGGGGTGAGGGAAAAACCACTACTGTTAGAAGAACCATCTGTTTGTTGGGGTTTGATAAACATCAGGCATAATGTATGTAATCATGTACAGGTTATCATAACCGTGCTGTGTTGTGATTGTCTCTGAGGTTGATAAGATAACGATGCACAAATCAAAACATTGTCGTATCCCGTGCTCCTCAAAGGAAAGACACAGATAAGATATTGAAAACGTAAATAACAGAGCAAGTTAAAATAGAATATAAATCCTTTTTTTAATAAAAGGCCAAGTTTTATCCGATTCAACAGTTTAATGATAAGATGGGAGAAAATGTGTGAAATGATCATAGAGGGAAAGGTTTGTTATTGAGCATCATCCTGTTGTCCCAGTTCTCATTTAAATACCAGCAATGTAAATCAAATATATTCAGTATCAAATTATAGCTGGATTAAATCATTATGGTCTTAATCTGTGGTGTTTATCTTTATGTGTGCGTGTGTCTGTTTAAAACTACTTTTATAATGATGGTGATATTTTAGTGTTGACTCTTAATCCGAATATGTGCTCGGTTATTATAACTTATGTGTCACATGAATCTTAGTGCATTATCCAATTAGCTTATTGTCGTTTTCATCATGTGGAACATTGCTGTTGGCATAGTTATTAGGAGTAGTTGTGTCTACTTCATTCAAAGTAAATTACAGAATGAATGCACCTGTTTTACAAGTGTTGAAAAGCAACAGAGTGAGTTTTCACCCCCGCAAGTTCTCTGTGCATTTTCCCTGCCCAGATAAGTACAATAGAATTTTGTCAGTTGGTTGTGGTATTTGAGTTGCTGGAAAACGGGTAATACATGTTCAAACCTCACCTGTGGGACTGTGACTGTGACTTATGCAACGTGTATTTAAGTACTTCATAGTAAAGGCAGTTGCTGTCTGCATTGTCATAAAAGACTTTACGAAAGATACAGATAATCTAATTGCTTCTCTTACCTAGAAGCACTATAGTAGTACTACTACTATACTACTACTACTAGAGCCCTTGCATCCACGTGCACACACACCAACAGATAAACATGCTGCTTTGAATAGTGAGAGGCAATTATTGATCTCCTGCTGTGTAATATTATAGTAGTAATAATGCCACAGTCCTTACCAGAGCAGCATAAAAGTGTGGTGCAGTGCAGGTGATCAGTACTGGGAAGCCTAGTTGGACACTCACTGAGGATTAACACTCTAACTGAAGTTAAATTTCTGCAAACACGTCTCTTTTTACTATAGAATCGAAGCATGTTAGAAGGAAACATATTTGTTTATCTCAATAAGAGCTTCTTGAGCGTGCAGCTTAACATGTAGTATTACTAAGTAATATTTGGATTGTGTCTGGTAGCTTGTGTTTGCATAAGGCCAGGAGCGGCCCACCTCGTCGGTCAGTGTTAGATTCTTATCAGTACTGTTACATTAGCTGGCCAGGTTATGCTGACCTCCCATGTGGCCTCTGGACCTCTCATTCTAAGAAGCAGAATGAGTCACCGCCGCTAGCTCTAGCATGCTCAGGCTCGGTGGCTACAGGGGTACACTGCAAATTACACTCCGTCCTTAAGGGGTGCACTAAGAATAGCTGAGCTCCGGGAGACGGTCAGAGTCAATTCAAAGGTTTTAGTAGAACAGCCAAACAAATGAGAGCAGTTACAAGTATGTGACATGATGGAATAGTTCATTTGCAAACATTAGTATACCTTGTGTTACGAGTTTCAAGCTTGTGGTGAGGCATAGAGAGAAGGTGTATAATTCCTGAAAATAAGACAGGCAATGTTTTCTTGGCTATGAAACAAAATGGAAATGAAAAAGCAGTAAATCTTCACATATCGGAGGCAATTCATTTTCTGTCAATCAGCTAGTTAACTAATCATCTCAGCACTATTATTAAAGGTTAATGATGTTAAGTGTCGTAGCATCATGCTTCCTCCTTTAGGGTGGGATCAGCAGGGCCAGTGGATCTGGTAAAATAGAAAGTGCTGACTGAGAGCCAGCCTAAGAATAAACAGATATGGTTTTCAGGCAAGCAGGGATTCATTTACCAGGAGGCAGTAGCATACATTTGATGCCACACAATATTTCCAAATGTGCTGATGCAACTCTTAATTCCAGACTATACTTCTAAAATTTCCTGTTGTGCCTCTCTGTTGCAGGTCTGTTACACCTTCAGCCACAGCAGCAAGTCAGTCGGAATACTCAACGAGCAGTGACGAGTGCAGCGCATCATTGGTTGTCTGGTGTGATCCATCTCCAGCGCTGACTTCATCCTCCGAAGATGAAGTTGAAGGAGGATATGAACCCTCTGCTGCTGCAGGTCTTCCGCTCTGTTGTCTGGGTCTACTCGGTCATCACCTTCATACCCTGGTACTTCTTCTCCGGAGCCAGCACCAACTTGGAACGGGCTCGCCGGATCAAGGCAATCTCGGTTAGTGGAAACCCGGCGGGCCCTTACAGGTCCATCAACAGCCAAGAGAAGCTGTCGTCATGGCTGCAACCCAGGGTGGACACCCTGGACAAAATGTTTGACTACGCCGCGAGTCGGTTCCCAAAGAGAGACTGTCTGGGCACTAGGGAGGTGCTCAGTGAGGAGGATGAGATCCAGCCCAACGGCAAGATCTTCAAGAAGGTAAGAGACACTGACCTGTTCCTGTTACTTTTGCAAACATGCAACAGTTTGTGTACCAGTTCTCGTCCTTTTTTTAATTGTTTGGTCTGTCGTCAGGGTATAAGTCGAGTCAGTGGGTGGTTCTGGTCATCACATGTAGGTGTAGAACTGTATATACAAAGCTTTAGGTGAATCTGTGGGATTACAGGAAGCCTGCTTGTGTCCGTGAGGCTGACGGAGGTGTCTGCCACTGTGCACAGTGTGAGAAATGTGGGTGGAAGAGCAGCAGTGTCACTGGTGCTTTGTCTCACGGCCGAGAGCCCCCTCATTAACACCTGCGTGGCTTCAAAAGCCCTGTAGATGGCGCCAGCTGACTGCATTTAAAGAATGATGTGCTGGTAACAACATCAGACCTCTTTCAGATTCAACAGTCAATATTGCACATTACCTAAATAAATTGTGTCACAGATAAACAGTGCTCATATTTATTCCATCGACGTGAATACCATGGGTGCAAGGTTCCTGAATTCATTTAAGCACTCTTTTCATATTTGTCATATTGACTTGCTCCAGGTTAGATGCTCTGAAGCCATCAGGCCTGTTGAATGTATGCATGTACATCAGTTCTCATGTTGTTTGGTTTAGTATTTGGAATTAATCCTGAATATTGCATGTACCCTTTGCATGTTTTAGGTAATACTAGGAAACTATAACTGGCTGTCATACGAGGAAGCCTACGAGGCAGCAAAGTGTTTCGGCAGCGGTCTGGCAGCGCTCGGCCAGAGGCCTCAGCGTAACATCGCCATCTTCTGTGAGACCAGAGCAGAGTGGGTCGTAGCAGCACAAGCTTGCTTCATGTACAATTTCCCACGTGAGTTGCAGGAAGACAAATATATATGTATATTCATACAATTTCAGACTTAAACTAAAGTACTTGAGACGACTGACCATATTAACTGGCTTTAAATTTTACAGTTGTGACCCTGTATTCCACTCTTGGACCCACGGCCATCGCGCACGGCCTGAACGAGACCGAGATCACGCACATCATCACAAGCAAAGACCTGCTTCAGAGCCGTCTCAAGGTACCTGCTTTGCTGTCATCATCTGTCTCTGTGATTTACTTGAAATTCTCTGAATCACAGTTTGCTTATTGTGTATAACATTAGGGCTTGATTATAATGCTTGGTTCTATTTGCACGATTCATTTTACCTATCGCCCGCCTTTCTCCCTCCCTCCTACACCCAACTCCATGTGCCAGGCCATAGTGTGTGACGTGCCGAGACTGCAGTACATCATCGTAGTTGACAATAAATCCACAAGCTGGCCAAACATTCCCAGAGGCATCATGGTCTACAGCATGGACGCTGTGAAGGAGATGGGATCCAAGCCTGACAATAGTGAGTATTTGAGAATCGTGATTAAAAAGGTTTTCTAATTTTGTCGGGGAAATGGAAGTGCGCTGATGGAGGCTTAATACAAAGCCGACACCCTGATGTGTAATTGGAGTGATGTGCCATGCATGACAGAGCGGTCAAATCACCACTTGCCAAACGCCCAATGTCACTTGACATTGGTTGACTGAAAATTTATGGAAACTGAAATAATGCAGTACAACTATCTCCCTATTTGATGAAGAAAACACTGGAATATTATAAAACCTAGGATACTGAAAATAGAAAAACACAATATACCGTACATGTTTTAGAAAATGAAGTTTTCTTCACAATCACGTACAAAACAAGAATTACATGGAAGTTTGAAATAATTTATGTATGCGTTAAGATTAATTGAAAGAGGTGAAAATCATTTAATGCTCAATCAATAATTTATTATAGGACCGGCAGAAAATTAAGCTTGAATAGAGAAATAGAAATAGAGAAAATAATCAATACATTAAGTGACAATGAAAACAGTCGTTAGTGGCAGCCAAACATTTTGACCGTTTCATAGCAAACAGCTGTTTGAAAAGTATCTTTTTCCATTTCTGTACTGTAGTAAGCAGAGACATCTTCATGTATTATTACAATGTATAATGTTTATATTACTATGTGATCCATTTCCTCTCTAACAATCCCCCCTCTGCTCGTCTGCCTCTGCAGTAGCTGTAGACCGCAGACAGCCAGAGTCTTCAGACCTCGCGGTCATCATGTACACCAGCGGCTCCACAGGCATCCCCAAGGGTGTCATGATCTCCCATGGCAACATCATTGCTGGCATCACTGGCATGGCTGAGCGAATCCCTAACCTCAAGTATGCCGATACCAGATCCACTTCCTCTCCTCTATTTTTCTTGTGTTCTGCAACTCTACAAATCTACAAAAGATGTTTTGCTTCTGAAGCACATACACTCTCACATCTTTCCTCCCTTTCCTCCACTCAATTACCACCACCTCACTATGTTCTCTTCTGTGTCTATTGAGGATATTAACCTGCTATTATTTCTGTGCCGGCAGTGAAACAGACACCTATATTGGCTACCTGCCGTTAGCGCACGTTTTGGAGCTCAGCGCTGAACTCGTGTGCATCTCTCACGGCTGTCGCATTGGCTACTCCTCCCCTCAGACTCTAGCTGACCAGGTTGGTACATAAAAGCACACACACACACACACACACGCCTTGTGGCCAGCATGTGTTGCATGCGGTGCCTGAATTGAACGTTGTTGCGCAGTTACGCTGGGTTCAGGGTTGTGTACCTAGACTCACCAGGAGGTGTCGGCACGGCATAAGAAGTAAAGGTACAAGGGACAAAGAAATCTGAAGTGTTGATGCCGACCCATTTCAGGCACTGTATGTCATTTCTTTTACTGAGACTTAGGTGCTCTGTATATCCAGCTGAGATGATAATTATCAATGATGTATTTTGGCTTAGTGTCCGCTAAAAAAATGTCTAACTTCACTGATTTCCTGTTTTTCTTTTTGTCACTAGTTAAATTCAGATTCCATTCATGTTGATAGGAATCTGCCTGTATTAGTGACAGTCAGAAGGTAACTGAGAGTTGACTGATTGTTTTTTTCAATTTTCACAGTCTACCAAGATAAAGAAGGGCAGTAAAGGGGACACCAGTGTGCTGAAACCTACTCTAATGGCTGCTGTACCAGTAAGTCTTGTTATCACTTCAAATACCCGTCAATCAAATTTTATAAGTACCATGGCCTCTACTTTAATAACATTATCATTAAACAACAGTTGGACCATTATATTAACACTAAATACCAGCCACAGAGCATAGAGACTTAAAATGTCAAAAGTGCTAACTAACGGTTTTCCCACCTGATGCGTTTAGGAGATCATGGATCGAATCTACAAGAATGTGATGACCAAAGTAGAGGAGATGAGCAAATTCCAGAAGACGCTCTTTGTGCTGGCTTACAACTATAAGATGGAGCAGATCTCCAAGGGCTACAGCACGCCTCTCTGTGACAGGTTAAACACATTCCTAATGATATGAGCTGAGACATTAGCAAATATTAACCTCTGTTACTACTTGGTTAAACATAACCTAGTGTGAATTCCTGTCAACACTGAGTCTCGACAAAAGGAGTAGGAAATGATTCTCTAGCATATGTGAATCACTGCATGATATTGATTTTGATGTTGTGTTTGCACAGGAGATTCTTTAGTATAAGTCGACATCTGGAAGTAGATTTGTCAACTTTGTAAAAGTCTGAATGGCTTTATTTCAGTTTTTTTGTTGGAGTTTTTGTCTGAGTCTCCGCCGCCCCTGACTCACCATCTCCTTGCTGTGTATTTTTGTTTTTGTCCACCTCCTCCCCCACAGTCTGGTGTTTAAACGGGTGCGTGCGCTCCTGGGAGGGAACACGCGGGTTCTGCTGTCTGGCGGAGCTCCGCTCTCAGCTGCCACACAACGCTTCATGAACATCTGCCTGTGCTGCCCTGTGGGCCAGGGCTACGGCCTGACGGAGACCTGTGGAGCCGGCAGCATCAGTGAGAGTAAGAGAGAGGATTTCCATGTCAAACAGTGGTTGTTGTTTGGTTTTTTTTACACCATTTCAACAATAAACAACTTGATTTGTAGTCATTACCTTAATTTATCAGGAGTTTCTGCTGGTGTTTTTGTTTTTCAGTTTGGGACTACAGCACAGGGCGGGTTGGCGCTCCACTGGTTTGCTCAGAGATCACACTGAAGGACTGGCAGGAGGGTGAGTCAATTTGCAACAAGCCAACTTTAGAGAAGGCAACAAATGCAATTGATATTCTAATCAGGTTTGCGCTCCTCTAGGTGGTTACTACAGCACAGACAAGCCCAACCCACGGGGGGAAATTTTAATCGGCGGTCCCAATGTAACGATGGGCTACTACAAAAATCAAACCAGGAACCAAGATGATTTTTTTGTGGATGAGCACGGCCAGAGATGGTTCTGTACAGGAGACATCGGAGAGGTCTACCCTGACGGATGCCTTAAGATCATCGGTACGAGATAAACAAACAAACAAGTGCAAGTGTGTGTGTGTGTGTGTGTGTGTGTGTGTGTGTGTGTGTGTGTGTGTGTGTGTGTGTGTGTGTGTGTGTGTGTGTGTGTGTGTGTGTGTGTGTGTGCGTGCGTGCGTGCGTGTGTGCGTGTGTGTGTGTGTGTGTGTGTGCGTGTGTGTGTGTGTGTGTGTGTGTGTGTGTGTGTGTGTGTGTGTGTGTGTGTGTGTGTGTGTGTGTGTGTGTGTGTGTGTGTGTGCGTGCGTGTGTGTGTGTGTGTGTGTGTGTGTGTGTGTGTGTTTCACAAGCATAAAATCGATTGTTTTTTGGATTATAACGTGTGTTCTCCCCCAACAGACCGTAAGAAGGACCTGGTGAAATTGCAGGCAGGCGAGTACGTCTCTCTAGGAAAAGTGGAGGCTGTTTTGAAGAACTGCCCACTCATAGACAACATCTGTGCCTATGCCAACAGGTACAATCCTGCACACACTCCTCTCTGAATCAGTTTCCTCCAGACTTTTAGCATCAATTTCCTATTTTTGAATGCATGCTCACCAAGAACAACAACAACAACATTCCAGCAAGTGTCTTTTCTGATTTTCTGTCTCGTTTTCTTTTCATTTTTTTGCTCATTCTTCAGTGACCAGTCGTATGTGATAAGCTTCGTGGTGCCCAACCACAAGCAGCTAATGGTGCTGGCGGAGCAGATGCAGGTGAGGGGCACATGGGAGGAGATGTGCAACAACTCCCAGATGGAGAAAGAGGTCCTACGCGTCCTTACTGAGGCTGCTTTATCAGGTAGGAACACATAGCCTGTCTGTATTCTTTGCAAATTTTGTTCATTCTGTGTTTGAGCCTTCCTCAACAAAACCAAAGTTGTGGTTCTTTCTGTCATAACTTGACAGTTCAGATTGGGTGTGATGGCGTCTGCCTTGCACCCAGACTTGCACCAGTGTTACACTGTAAATGTCACTCTAACTTGTGATTCTGCTCCCCCCCCCCCCCCCAACCAACCAACCAACCAGCAAAAATGGAGCGATTTGAGATCCCAAAGAAGATCCGTCTGAGTGCTGAACCCTGGACGCCAGAGACCGGGTTGGTCACTGACGCATTCAAACTGAAACGCAAGGAGCTCAAAACACACTACCAAGACGACATTGAGAGGATGTACGGCGGAAAATAACACACTCCAAACAACATGTATATATATGCTCGCACACATACATAAGGAGCTCAGAAGCCACTATACTTGGAGAGGAGTTATACTTTAGATACAGGTAAGACACACACATTATTACAGACACATAAGAGCGTCTCATGCACCTCCTCCTCAGCTTCACTACGACCAGCTTCGATCAAAAGCTCTTGAATCTCAGCTCAATGCTCTCAATCAAGACCAAAAGGCAGAAGGTCCCTCACAGACAAGTGAACCAGCCCGATGTGCTCGATGCGACACACTCATCGTTCCCCTTTGATGGATTTGGCCCTTTTGAGTTGCCATGACAACGGGGATGGCACACAAAGTCGGATGTCCGCATGACTCAAAAGTGAAACAAATGTCAGGCTAGGCGTTTATCTGGATCAATGTCTGCAACTCCCTCTTTATTGCTTCTCTTCCTCCTCCCCCCTTTGCTTTTCTTGGAGCCTTCCACCAGTTCAGCTTGGTTGTGGACTTGTAGTGCAGATACCTGGCAGGAAAATGATGGGGCTATCATGAGCCTGATAGAGGGATCCCTCCTGTGCTTCAAGTAACAGTAAGGCTAGAGTAAATGCAGGGATCTCTAATATCGATTAAGGATTTTTTTTTTTTATGATGTCACTACGGTTTCTTCATGTTTGGTTTGTCAGCTTTGAAACCCATTTGATGAGTATTTTTGTACGTGAGGAAATCGGTTTTGCAAAGCCATGTGAGATTTAGCATCAAGATTTTTTTTTTTTTTAATTACTTTTTCCTAATGTTGGTGGTAATGTGTGGTTGTAAAATTCTGAGGGTTTTTATTTCTTTATCATCCTGTTTTTTTTATTGCCAATTAGTTTAGGCTAATGTACTTTAATTAGCTTTGTTTACAATCTTTTTTTGTTGTTGTCATTACCTCCCCTTGTTCCGCCTGTGCCCTAAAGTTTTTACATGTTAGTGTGTGTTTACTGACTTGACTTGTAGAAGCAATTCCAGTCTTCAGTCCCCTATGACCTCGGCCTTTTGCTGCAGGTTCAAACATCAATTGTAAAAGGCATCTATTGGGACTTTTTCCATCCCTGCTCTCTGGCCCCAGCTCCATTTTTTTCCCCCACCTTCGCAGCTCCTGGATGCCTCCTAACCTGTGTCTTATTGGTTATTTTGTTGGTTCATTGACCTACCGTAGCCCTGCCACGTACTCCTCCAGTCATGACTAATGCACTGTATGGATGTCTCCAAGGGAACATCGCCCAGCTTAGAAAAAATTGTTACATTAGTAAGCCCAGTTACATTTTGGCACAAGTTATCCTTTTCTTTGCCATAGGTCCAGTTATTGTTACTTTTTTTTTTTTTTTTTTTTTTTACTTATGAATATGAACTACAAAATGAATGTGCAATATTTATACACAAATTGTAACTGAAGTATGTAGGAAGGAAACATGCATACAGCAGCCCCTCCGTAGTGTATGAATGTTTTGCTCATATGGGAAGACCTGTAGGAAACCAAGCAAAGAAGAGGGTGGTAGAGAGACACTGATGTAGCCCGGTTGAACATACTGTGCTTAACTGTAAAGTTCTGCAATAATGTAATGCTTTTTAATAAGACTGTAAAGTGGAAACTAAAATACTTGGCATTGTAAAAATTGCACGATGAGAAGTGTGCAACTGTATCAAAAACACTGCACTCCAGTCGAACAACTGAAGAAATTCTTTATAAATACAATCCCTGTTGAATTGTGGGTATATAGCATAAACTCACCAGACCTCATAGAGAGCAGATAACACTTATGTATCTTCAAATTAGTTTTTGCTGTATGACACTATATGTGCAATGTATATTAAAGGGTCAACTGCCATTTGTTACATCTCATGTATAACGTATACATTAATTACTGTATATTTTCAAATCGGTGGTGATATTCTCTTTAGGTTAACGGGCAGAAGATTACAAAGTGTTTGGTCAGTGGTCGTTTGTAAGGGCGACGTCTCTCCCACAGCTGCCCTCTTGGAATTCAAACCTTGCTTTGCTTGTTCTAAAGACATTAAGCATTAATATAAGCTACAGTCAGGTACTCTAACTACTTCTCTTATCAGATGTCTACTAGCTCAAATGTAGTAGGGTTACTTTAGCATGTAAAACAAAAATGGACAGTACTATCATAATGAGATGGGATGCCGTTCCTCCCTTCCTGTTTTTCTTTTTTATGACCGTTCTTTCTCCTGACGTTTCAGTGAAAAGTCAGTAGCTTACTGTGCTGTTTGCTGCTTTTCCTCTGCCTGTCTAGAGGCGGCTAGTTGCCTTCTAACACACATGAGCTGTCTTCAGGGGTCTTAAGAATGTGAAGCACTCCACCATGTTTTGTTGATGGCACACCATGCCGTGTCCTGCTCCACCCATTTAAACTAACGGCAAGGCAAAGACAACGGGTGGTGCAAAGACCACTCCTGTTGATTCCACTTGCGTTGTAAATAGATTGAGATGGGAGGGGATCAACGATTCAAGTTCATTCAAACTACCAATAATTGTACAGGTGTGAACATACAACACAACATCCTGTTAACATATTTAAATATCTTTGTTACTGACCAGTTTTTGGGGTCTCCTCCTTGTTTCGTGTGGTCAAGTGGCCCTGCCAGACGGGCTATTGCAAGTGTCTCCTTCCTTATTTATTTGTGATTTGGCCTTGACGATAATGTAATGAAATAAAAAAAAGTTTGTGTTGTAATTACTGCTGGTATTTGTGTGTTTTTAAAAGTGTGTTCAACACCTGAACGCAATCCGCGAGGCACAACGTGTGACTGATACGATCGGCAGCTTGATTAGAATCTTTCTGAAACCAGAGTTTCTATGGCAACGGAAGGCCAGTGTGTCTGCGCGTGTGTGTGTTTGAGTGACTGTGGTTTGTGAAAGACTTGTGTGGTGCGTGGACGAAAGCGGAACATGCAGTCCTTGGCTTCAACCTTCAATCAGAGCTAGTAGACAAAGGATTCTTTTTTTTTTTTTTATATCCTTTTAGGCCGAGTCACAGACTGTATCTTTCACAACATGTTGACTGTCAGACGTGTGAAATCGTTTCTAATCGATTCATAAGAGGCTTGCGCACCTGCTATCCTGCTGCCATACAGTATGAATCTGAGTAAGCCAGAGTCCAGCATTTGAGCAAACTGTGTGAATTTACCTAGGATGAAGATGATCAATTAAACTTGGATTTTATGCCATGTTCTTACAATAATAATAGGCTACAACTAATTATTATTATTATTATTTCTTTAATACATTTTTTGCTCAATACAATGTAGGAAAATAGTGAAAATTGACAATTGCAGTTTCCAAGAGACCAATTTGACATTTAAAATGCTTGTTTTTTCTGAGCAAGGTCCAAATCACAAAGATATTCAGTTTAATATGATGGTTTGAGGCTATGAATTATTATGAATACAATATATACAAGTTGTATAAGCTAACTGGTGAATATATAAAGCTTACAATACCGTATACATTCTGCACTTGGGCTTGTAATACAAATTACAATGTATATAAAGCTATAATACATTTCCAAATGAAATCAAAGCTCCCTGGACCTTTACGGCATTTGAGATGGAAAACATTATTGAGAACGACCAACCTCTCACATAAAAGCAAACTGAAAAGACATGGTTGTTTAAAGTCCTGCTTGATGATTCTGTTTGATTTGAAATGAAATGCGTAAGCATTGCAAACAGTAGCCGTTAGACCACAGAGAGATGAGCGATTCTTCTAGCCCCTCCTCTCCTCCCCTTTCTATTCCCTCCATCCAACCCTATGGGACTGGAGATGCGTCAGAGGCATAATGCTCCCTTCATTAGCCCACTGATTCTGACGCAGACACATACACACTGAGTGTCTCTGCCACAAAGACAACAACAACAACAACAACAACAACACAACACCAAGCAGCCAGAAACTGTGAAGGACATCTTCTATATTGTTTGAATGTGGTTTGTTGTGTGGGTCTGTCTCTGTGATGGTCTTCTCTTTCCCTCTCTGACACTTTATTCCAACTTTTTCTGTCTTCTACTCTCTCTCTTCCTCTCGCACCTCCCTTTTCTCTCTTCCTGTCTACTTATGACTCAGAAGTGCGCAAAAAACTTTTATCTGTGCTTGTGCTTTAAGCGCACACCCCGGCGTGAGCCAATAGACCATATTGGAGTTTACCAAAGGATGAGCGTGTAGCTGAACCGGAGCTGCCTCATATCTCTGGAGAGGTGGGTGGTAGCTGGAGAATAATAACATCTGAGGCTGAGAGATGGTGATACAGTGGGGACTGGGACTGAGATATGTCACTGGACTGGTTGTTCTATATGTAAGAGACACTAAGGTCCAGTAGGGATAGGGTTTATTGGAGATATAAAGTGTGGTGCATCATAACAAACTCACACTGTGTGGTAAAGCACTGTTCAAGCATACAGAACCAAAGGCATCCGAAGAGCCCAAATATGTTGTGTTGGAATACAGTAAAGGGTAAAACATTTTTTCACTCATTTCGCATTTAACAGTGGTTTAGACGCAATCAAGCACTAGGACAAGCAGATACGGACTTTTGTTATATCTTGGGGGGCGTTTAAGGACACCCCCATCACCTAATTGGAAAATGAATGAATGCGTTGCTCTAATTTTTCTCGATCTAATGTGCCCCCTCCTGCTGATTTTGTTTTTGACAAGCTGACCTTTGGCTGTGCTCGGTATCACTGGCTGCACCACGCCTTGCTTAGCTAAGCAGGGTCATCATGATGTGAGGGCCAAAGTGGGGGTGGGAGAAAGTGTGACGTCTGGCGTTGAGCTTTAGCAGAGAGAGAGAGAGTGGAGGGTAGGGGTTGGGGTGGGGGGGGGGGGATGGAGAGACAGAGGGAGAGGCAACTGATATGTCTGGGCGATGACTCACCGATGCTGGGTATTTATAGCATCAGGAGGGAGGGAGCGAGGGAGGGAGGTACGGAGGTGGAGGAGCGAGGGGGCAAGCGGTTTGGGAGGCAGCCAGGACAGCATCTACGCACCGCTGACAGGGAGTGGTAGAGAGAGAGACAGAGACCGCAGAGATGAAGCACCGGAGAAGAAAAAAAAAGGGGGGGGAGACGAGGAAAGGGGAATGAGAGGGACGGTGGGAGGGAAAAAGCAGAGCAGGAGGTTGGAAAACAGGCAGAGCGGAGGAGAGGAAGGGAGGGGTGAAAGGGTGGATGAATGAGACTGAGCTTAATGGAAAGATGAGAAGTTGAACTACGAAGTAAAGGAGGGGAGACAAAAATAGAACTGCATACACAAGAGAAAGAGCATATTCAAAAATGAATCTCAGATTTAAAAAAAACAATCTTGCTGGAAGTGCAACACTGCAGAGACAAAATCAGAACATGTGGACAAACATAAGAATTGGACATATTGGGTTTTGGATATAGCAACATATATATAAGATATCTCTATCACATTTGCAAAAACACACACTTCCCTGCATCATCACATCCAAACAATGGCTAGATTGAGTCATGCAGAGGAGGACAGGAAATATGGCGGTCTTTAATGAACATAAAAATCCCCAAGGTTGCCTAGACACTGTACATCTCAAGAAAAACATAAAGCTGCTACACGCACAGCCAATTAGGGTGACAAAAAAATACCAAAATCCAGTTAGAGAGGAACCATTTAGAGCTTCACAACACATGAATGTAATTATGACGAATTTGTATAAAGTTCATGCTGCAAATATGTACATTATTACCGGCACATTCAGTTTCTCATTCCGCTTTCTTCATTGACAAGATTCCTTCATTAAAATACACATCCTGCCTCCGCCTCTGAAGTGCGTCATGCTGCGTCCCTCACCATAGACACTAACACAATCTCTGCATGTGTGCTCATATACACATGGGGGTGGGGTGGGGGGTGGTGGGGGGGGGAGCACACACGCACACAAGCACACTGTCGGTTCGTTATAAAGGGATGAGTCAGAGCACCAAGGTGAACACTTGCAGCCATTAATATGTACAGGAGGGGTGGAGGATGATAATAATAATGAGAGGAATGGAGGTTGACAGGTTGGTGGGAGGCGGAGGGTGGAAAAGAAGCTGAAACGGAAGATAAGTTTAGGAAAAAGACAGAAAATAGAGAGAGAACAATCCAGTTTATTATGGTGGTGGCAAAGATATGACGGAAAAAGTGATTGTAATGGAGAGAAGTTGGAAAACCTTAAAATGTCAGGCTTGGTCTATTTGAATGAAAGTTTGACTTTAGTGTCCGAAATTAAACACTAACATGCTTTTTTCAGAATTCTGTGCATACTTTCATTTTTTCTGTGTATACAATTAAGAAAATGTCTTACATTTTTAATGTAGATGAAAATCCTTAAGATGCCACTTTAAGAATGGAAGTTCATGAGGTAGGTGAAACTTACCAGAAGTATTATATGTATTAAAAAAATGAGAAGCATGTGTAAATAAGAGATAAAGGAGTCTGATTTCTTGCCAAGTTAAATGAGAAGATCAATACCATGGTGTCCTGTTATCAATCTTCTCATTGTTCTCGCAGCAGGAGTTGGCCAAGCATGTGTCCCAAATGTCATACTTTTCAAGAATAAATCAAAAGATGCCCATTAGTAGAAGAAAGAGGCTCAGTTGGTTAACTTAGTCTCACTTAAACAGAGATATAAAACACACTCCCACATGTTTTTGTGGACATGTGCCCTTTTCAAAAAGGCTAAGCTTGTTTCAAATCTTCAACTTCATTTCTTTCACACACCTCCTTCAGTTTTCTTGTTGCTCAAGACAGAACACTTCTGTCCCTATTTCTGCTCCATATTGCCACCCTAATCACCCCCATCTCTGCTCCTGGCTGAAACCACCTGCCTCCTGAAGACATGGACTGAGCCTTAACCAAAGTAATTGGCGCAAGGCGCGAGATAAGCGGGACGGGTACAACAGAGGGAAAGAGGTAATGAATGCAAGCCACTAAGAAAATGTCTCGCTTAAGAAAGGAAGCGACTAATAGAGGAGAGGAGGTGGATGCTAACCTGTGGGAAGACACGATGGAAGCAGATGAAAGGCTGTGAGGCAGCGTCACCATGGAGACGTCGGTTGAAAAGAAGGTGAGCCATGACAACAGGCCTGCCATCCACCCCCCACCCCCCATGATGGGGTGATGGGGGGTGAAGCTGTGAGTAGGAGGAGGAGGAAAACAAACAAAGGAGCAGGAGAAGAACGACCACATGTGGCCCTGACGCTTTTCTCTTTCCTTCATCGTCGTATCTTCTCTTTTTTTTTTTTTTTTCCACGTTCCAAGTTGATCATGTTTGAATGTCACTCCATTCAACAAGAAATCCAGGGTTGAAACAAAGGAGCGTTTGCAGTTCTTTAACCTTGGATGGTTGAATCACGAGTCCTTGAGCTGATAAAGTGTAAAATCAAGAGTCTGAATACACTCAAAAGATCAAAGAGATGCAGCTCGTTAAGGCCTTGTTTGTGTGTGTTTGTGTTTGTGTGTTTTTTCATTTTTGCTGTTGCCTGTGAGCGCATGTGAACATATGGGCGTGTGCTTCTGTGCCATTGTGACGCACATAAGCCAGTGTTGATAGAGCTCATATCATTCTCGCCCCGCAGCTTTGATTGACATGTGGATAAACAGCAGCTGGGTCCCTATTGTCTGCTGTGGGTTTAGAGACTGGAGAGGAGGAGGAGGGAGGTACTGTAGATAGTGGCAGATGCATTTTTGTACAATGATCAAAGAGACAAAATGATACAAATGTTTTTTTAGGGAGAGGGAGAAGGAGTACAATTTAAAATGCTAATATGGATCCGGCTGAATATGTTCAAACCATTCACTGAAACTATGGCACTCACAAACACACAAAATACCACACTGTAACCAACGGCAGCAGAGAGGACAAATTCACGTCATCAATGCTGCCAATTAATAATGCAATAAATATAGCAATAAAGCTTGTTTGAAGAGGATGAGAGAGAGAGAGTTAAATAAAGTAATGTAAACCAGGAAATAAAGCCAACAAGAGAGTGAGAGTGGCACTAAGGACTCTAATTACTAGGAGTTTCCCTCTTCCCCGCCGCTGTTCCCATCAATCAATAGAGAGAAAGAGAGAGAGAAGGGGATGTAGCCGTACTAATCACTAAAGATGTTTCTCCGGTTTTATTTATCTGAAATAACTGCGCAGGAATATATGGAACAATGCACAGAGACAGCACATCACAAACCCCGTAGAGGAATCAGCCAGTGGATCTTCCACCAACTGGAACCTGCTGGGATTTGAGTTTAAAAACCTATGATCCATTACTCAGAATCCTCATAATGCCCAGGGAGTTAAACAACAATAGATTAAAAAAAATGAATAGAAATCCCGAAATTCAGATGCCAAGACTCCACACAAAGAAGGATCCATGAAATGCCTTTTAATGGCAACATTCTAATTCTACTTTATTTAGTGAAATGTGAACAATGGTAATTTTTTTAAACTCTCCTCTGACACACACTTTGCCACATGACTCAATGTAGAGTTAGTAACCAAATATATTTACTACCAAGTACACTTCTAGATACATGTACATTTCCATGTCATGCTACTTTATACTTCTAGTCCACACATTTTCAGGGGGTAAATGTTGAACTTTTCACTCCACTACATTTATTGTGAAAGTTGCAGTTACTTTTCAGATATTTTTTTATAAACGAAGCACAAGATGAACTTGATCTTACTGGTGACTTGAGGATCGTTATTAATGATCTTATGATTTAAGCTATAATAATAAACACAGGTCATTCTTCTTCAGAACAAGTACTTTGACCGTGATGCTCTAAGCACATTTGGCTGATAATGCTACATAGGATTCTGAATGAAGGACTTTTACACACAGTTTAGTGTCTTTATATCATTGTGCTGGTGCTTTTTCTTAAACAGAACCTCTGCATACTTCTTCCATCATTGGATTACACATACGCCCATCCAACCACATAGGCTTTTTTCCTGAATGATCCATTGCTTAGACATTGGCAGAGGTAAGTGTGAAGAAATAACATATCCCTCTAAAATGAATCTCTGTTTTGTTGTGGTGCCTAGTCACTTACTCACACACATCGCAACAACCATATGACAGGTTATTTTTAGCAGTGTGTGTCTGACTGACACACACAATAAAAAAAAACCAGTGTGTCTGTGTTTCTCAATTGAGTGTGCTCCTGGCTGTAAATGGGAATAACACAAAGATTAAAGGGCTCTTGAGCTGGACAAATATTATCTTAATCTTTTCAAAAAGTGTGATATTTTCATCAGTCAGTTACCTGGATATAAAATGAGCTAAATAATTAAATTAATCTTTAAATAGCCCTTGCGCGCTTGTTCATTCTCAACTAAATTGATAGCAGATAATGAGCATATTTTATTATCCATCTCTTAATGGGCACGCAGGAGAGTGTACCATTTAAATGATCTATAGTACAGTGTACCTGGCTGTCGTGACCTCTAGATTTGATGCCGTCCCTCTGGGTGGAGGCTGTTCTGAATGGAAAGATGTGATGTCAGAGCAGTGATGCTGTGGATTATAAAACACATCTTACAAACAACACCACGCCTCTCTTTCTATCAGTCTCTCCATCTGTGATTCATATATATTTTTCCCTCCCTCTCTTTGGTGCACACACCGAGGAACTTAAACAGGCCGGCACAAACATCAGCAGCCAGTCAGATGGATGCATCTCTTAACGTCAGAAGGCTCTCTGCAGCTCTTCAACCCTGGAGAGCAGACAGATGACGGCGCTTTCAACTGAAATGCACCTCCAACGGCGTTGTCTTTATTTGATGACACAACGTGTGCTCGGCACTGAGGGGTTGAAATGAAAAGATTAAGTGGCCAATTTTTTTTTTCTTTCACCAGTTTAATGGACGTGATAGGATTACAACCTGGAATAAATAAGAAGCACAATGGATTCAATTAGATGTGCAATGGCAATAAAAATGGGGGCGGGGGAGGCTTAGTAAAAGCAGGACTGAAATGGCAGAGCACTTATGTGTAAGCTACGGGTGTCATAGGGCATTAAGCGCAATAGTTAGAATCACTTGAGAGGGTACAGAGGAGACTTGTGATGATGCTGCATTCCTAATGTCTTTGACTGGCCATTTGTTTGGCCTGAGGGAGATACCAACAGAGACTAAAGCATTAAGAGCATGAAATGTGAATATCAAATTACAATTCTTAAAATATTTATAACCTTTAAGGTAATAATGGCAAAGATTTTTGATTTAAATAAATGTATCTTAAGCCACAGTGTATTGCTGAATGAGGCAACACATCTGGTGCCCTTGCATTTGCAGTATTTGGCGTCGGTGGCGACATTCCCCGGAAAAGGTGACACTGTTTGGATCTCTGGGAAGTGAGATCCAAAAACACACCTGCAACTACCGCTTATTGCCATTGGTAAAATGGAAATCTTCAAGATGGTGATGCCAGCAAAGCACATGGATATACCATTTGTACTGAATCTTTATTGTATATCCTATATAAGCTATTTGACTATGTTCCTCAACAGCAAGTCCAAAATCACAAGTCGTTTTAGAGTTTTTCACCTTTGTTTTGCCTTCCTACAGAGAAAGTGCATTTAGAAAGGGATATGGTATATATATATATATATATATAGTAAGGCTTTTGATCCATCCGTGACCTTTTATCAGCAGGTGCCGTGCTGTGGCCCCTTCACTTGTCGACCTGCGGAATGCCGGAGCTTTGGCCCCACGCCGACAGGAGGGTGTTTATCACAGTCTCTGTCAGAGGTGGGTGGGGGGGCAACTGCGACAGCAACTCCGCGGTGGTTTTAGTCTGTGAGTCATCGCTAGAGGGGTTAACTCTTGGTGTGCCAAGATACTTAAAACTGCATCTTTTTTGGTTTTTACACCAAAAATGAGCAAAAAGTGCTTTTTCTGCGCGTCAGTATGAAAGGTGTTTTTTTTTTTGGTACTTTCTGGTACATGTGGAATTATTTTTTTTAAATTGCGCCTAAATGTTAATGTTTACACAGGATCATTTGCATGTTGTTCAACTGATACAAGATGTCATTTTAATGAAAGCTGGTAATGCAAGATGAACAGTTTACATGAAGGAGGATTCACATCAACATAATGTCTTATTTGTGCGACATGGGCAGCATTCCTGAATGCATCTGCTGCGAGACTTTTAAAGATCTTTCCAGTCAATAGCTTCTAGAGTGGTGCAGCGAGACAACACAGACTGCACGGAGAACTATTTATAATGCAGCGAGCCTTTTTGGTATGCCATATAATAAACCTGAATCATTTATATGGATTTTTTTAGGGACCGGCTCTTACGTGTGTTGTGTGATGACGCGGTGGTCAGGTGTTGCCTCATATAACGACGGGGAGCTGTCCAAGTGCTGAAAACAGAAGAGACCAGCTCCGCTCCTGAGGAGATGCCATACACCTTCACTGCTGTCTGAGCTTTATTACCAAAGGTAAGACAAGGCATATTTTATTTTATTTTATTTTAAATGTTTTCATTATAATTTTTTGTTCAAATTAATATCCAATTGCCTTGGATAGAAAAACAATTGTCTGTCACATTCGTTTTTTCGCAGATGTCGACACTTTATAGACCGCGGGTTATCTATGAGATAACAAACACGCATCCTCATCAATGGATGATTAAAATGCATGGTTGCTATGGTGAAATTAACGAGCAGGAATGGTATTTTTTTTTTTAACGAATGTTTATGCTGCTATGGGGGTGGGTGGGTGGGTCGGATGTTGAGGTTGCCCATAACAACGCGGGGAATGACTCATCCAGTGATGTGAACGCATCTCCTCCAGCACAGCATCGTATCATTCAATTTGCCCAGCGTAACTCCCAGGACTACAGACTCTGGCACGTTCATGCGCGTTGCTTTTAAAATAAAGTTGTTGTCCAAAAACAATCGGTAGCAACATAGAAATCCTCTTTTGCTTTTATTTTGTTCTCCAAAAACCCTTCACTTTAACATGTTAATGCTCTCTTGTTTTGCAGGTAAAACGTTGCCTATAATGCTGCATTTCCACCACAAGTTGCCCGCGGGGGGGTCCGTGATCCTGCTCGCCTTCCTCCTCCGTGGATGCTCCGTGCAGGCTGCGTCTCTCCCCCGCCACTACAGGCTCCGAGGTGGGGAGAGTGATGGGCAGCCGGCCGCCTACCCACCCAGCTCAGACATGATGAAAGCACTGGAGTACATCGAGAACCTGAAGCAGCGGAACGGAGGGCGACCCGAGCCCGCGGATTACGACGAGGTGGACAAGTTCAGGGTCCTGCTTCAGCTCGCCTCGCAGCAGGACGAGAGTCCCGGGGACCGTCAGCCTGCTCCCAGCGCGCAGAGGCAGGACGTCACCGCCGAGCAGCTGATGAAAGCCCTGCTCCAGTCTCTCCAGGACCGGGCCGGGAAAGACGCGAACCCCGGCCCCGTTTCGGCGCCCAGGAACGACCGCCGCACGCACAGGCACCGCACCAAAGACACCGAAGTCCCCGCCAGCCCCCGGTAGAATACGGTAACTTCCCCAGACCCCACAAGAAATACCCGCTGATGTTTGAGGACGAGGAGAACACAGACGCCTCCAAGCGGGCCACGGAGGACCTGGACGAGCAGTACACGCCCCAGAGCCTTGCCAATCTACGGTCCATCTTCGAGGAGCTCGGGAGGATGCCCAGCACCATCGGAGGCCAGAAGAGAGACGTGTTCGGGGATGAAGACGATGAGGGGGAAGAGGACGGCTTCAGCCTGAGGAGTCAGGCCTACGACGACGTGGCCGGAGGAGAGGAGTGGGTCCCCGTGGAGGAGAGGGAGGAGACCGAGGAGATGGTCAACGGGAGCCACGAGGAAATGGACAGGGCGCTCGGTGAGCAGGAGGAGGCGGAGAGGGAGGAGATGCAACGCCGGGCGAGCCAGAACCAAGAGGAGGGTGACGACGACACCAAACTGGTCGATTACTACCTGTTGAAGGTCCTGGAGATGAGCGACCGGACGCAGAAGAGGGATCAGACCGGGGAGCAGAGGAAGAGACTGATCCGCCCCTCCATCCTCGATCCGAGGACAGTGAAGGAGTTGCTGCAGCTCTCCCTGAAGCTCCACGTCCCTCCGCAGGACCTTATCGACATGCTGCTGACAGAGGAGCTCCGGAAGCTCCACCGCGACCCCCAAGCCTCGGCGGCTCGCTTCCCGACCGGCCAGGCCCCAAAGATCAGGTACTACAGCCGCAGACTGCCGCTGAAGAGCAAGCCCGTCCCGGAGGACATGGACAGAGAGGACTTTTTGGACATCATCGGCGTGGAGACTATCAGTAACGAGTATCCTGTGGTGCAGAGACCCGTGAAGACCGCTCCCTCCTCGGAGAGAATCCCGGTGGCGTCCAACCCCGTTGCAAAACCCGTTCCGGTTAAGATCCCTCCTCCGTCCGGGCGCAGGGAAAACCTCTTCTTGTCCGAGCTCAACAAAATGCCGCTGAGACGTCAGGCTGATGTCGCCGATGATGAAGATGAAGGTGGCGACGTGGAAGACGAGGTGACTACCTACCTGGCGGCCAAAATCCTCACAGAGTACCCAAACACCATCACCAAGAGGGACACCCAGGCCCAGCTGAAGGGACAGTTCCCCTACGAGCTGTACGAGCGGGTCATGAAGGACTACCTGGGTCAGGCGGACACTGAGAAGAGGCCAGTGGCCAAGAGGGAGACCGAGGTGGCCACGGAGGAGGAAATAGAGCCCACGGAGATGCAGGGGAAAGAGGAGATGACGATGGCGAAGACCTCGGCTCCACAGACCGTAAATGAAGAGGTGGAGGAGAAGGAGCGCCGTGAGAAAAAGGTGGCCGGGATGTAGCCTGATGTCCTGCAAAGACGCACGAAACAATGATTATAGTATTTATACTGTCTCAAAAAAATAAAATAAAGTTTGGTGGACGTGATCTAGTTTACACATTTATATTATATGAACTATAGCTGGTATTACTAATATCACCCTAACGAAAAATGAACTATAGCAAACTTAAAAGTCCAGAACATTTTTAAAAAATATATACTAGTCCCTACTTGCTGCAAGAACATTATAGAAATATTGTGTTGATATCGTAGGATATTTAAAAAAAAAAAAAAAAAAAAGGTGCAATCCGTGCATATATGAGAAAAACAAGTATCCTCAAAACACTTTTGATTTCAACGTGTTGCCACCCTCAAATCGCCAATTAGGCCTACTAGTACATCAACTAATATCAAACCACAATGAAATCCAAGTTATTAAAGTTTGGTGATGTTGTTAAAAGTTTGTTTAGGTTTAAGGTGTTTGTAAACAGGCCTATATTTTCCAATTATAATCAACTGAGTAATGTAAAAAAAAAAACACGCTTATTTTTCATCCATGTTATACTCTTCAATTACATATGTGAATATATCTGTAAATGATTAAGCATTATGCTGACTGGGCCTCTAAAACACAAGTATACAGTATACTGAGAGGGGTATTTTTCGTTAGGGCAGCTGCTGGCCTGAGAGCGAGTGTTGTTGTGACTCGTGATATATTCAGGGTTAGTGGATTTCATGTTATTATGATGGATAATTATTTCCAAGTCTAAATATCAGACCGTCGCCTGCCTTCCAACCCTTTCATACTGCGTAGCTCTGTATTGTTGGCCTACCAGTGGTTGTGCTATGTATGCTCATTTTTAAACCATTTTGTACATGTTCAATAATGTGTGATGAATCACAGATGAATAAAGCATCAGCTGTATTATTTTTCTTCTTGCTGAGTTGTGTTGCCTTATTAAAACACACCATACACATCACGGCCATGGTTTACAGTCAGAGGAAATCATGCTGATCCTAGGAAACACTGATTTCCACAAGGTTTAGTGTTCAAATGTACAAAAATAGTAACGCAGACTCTTTATCAAAATACACATTTTAATCATTACGTCATAAATTGCACATGATAAATAATGGTGATATTCACACCCACACTAGCAACATCTCCTTTTAAAGACTAACGGCCCCACACATGTTAAAGAATCTATAGAGCCTAAAAACAGTAAGAAATTCATCATAATCAGTCTCACTCCATCTGTCTTTTTTTTTTTAGACTAACATTTTTTTTTCTTTTTTAAATATTAACCGCATTACAAATTAGCGTAGCGTTTTTGGAATAAAAATCATTCAATTCCAACATATTAATTCATGATTTAAATATAAATTCAACAAATTCATGAACCTAAAATACATCCCAGATCCTATTTCTACTTCATTAAATATTGCAATAACGGCAATCATTGTGAACACCCCCTTCCTTCAATAAAGCAAACGACTGAACAAATACTAGACTTACTGTCAAATGCAGCTACACTGCAGCAAAGCTTCAGGCAGAAGGACAAGAAGACATTCAATACGTTTCATCTTTTGAAAAATGTTCAATGGAATCAAATAAAATTCAATGTCCATATCCAGAAACTTCTTTGACTCATATTCAGCTCATTGGGTTCCTGTATTCCTCCCCGCTGTTCCTTTATGTCCTTTATGTCCTTTTTGTCCCATGGGTTAAAATGCAGGTTTGCTCATATACTCCTCCATGGTCTAGAGAAAAGCACAGAGAGTTTAGTTTTAAAATCTCGTTCTACTTTTTGTAAAAATGCATTAGAATACAGTTAATATTCACAGGCACACGTCTACACACCACCTTTTATTAAGTGCTGAGCACACCAACTAACACAAGCAGAACATCTAACCTTTCTGTCCATATTCAAGGTCATCCAAACAGCTCCACCTCATACCACTCACTGCTGTCATCCTGAAGCGATAACGGTAAAAAAAATGAATGGGACGCTACGCTGCACATAGTCCATCTCTTGATTAAATAGTGTTAGTCAGCCCTACTCAGAAGCACAGAACAACACACCCAGTTAACTACGGTACCACACAGAGCCATGAACCTACAGCGAGAGCGGGAAGCAACAGCCAAACACTAAACCTACGCCGCGCTCCAGGGAAATCTGTCTCTCACTTGCAATAACACTGGCAGAGAGAGAGAGAGAGAGAGAGAGAGAGAGAGAGAGAGAGACACACACACACACACACACACACACACACACACACACACACACACACACACACACACACACACACACACACACACACACACACACACACACACACACACACACACACACACACACACACACACACACACACAAAGAGGGGTGAGCAAATCAGCAGCACAAACTCAAATCTATACAAAAAGGAGCCAATATCCACAAGCCTACAAGCTATGAGAAAAAAAACACACACCAGGGTCTCAGCACCAATGTTAATTGAACTCGCTATCCCACTACTTGCGAAGTTTGCTGGTAAACACACACACACACACACACACACACACACACACACACACACACACACACACACACACACACACACACACACACACACACACACACACACACACACACATACACACACACATATATAAAATCAAACAAGTTCATATACTAGAGCTTGATTCATGATAAATGTTATAAAGATTTCAGATGTGGATAAGTCCAAATACCCAACCACTGAGATTCAGATTTTTCTTTTTTAAAAGACACTATCAACACTAAACCACATTCAAAACACCACACAGTTGTTGTTTTTTAAATCATGTGGATCCATGCAACAGATGTTACACGCTCACAGCACAGAGGCAAGCCAAACATTGTATTGTGTTGTGTTGTGTTGTGTTGTGTTGTGTTGTGTTGTGTTGTGTTGTGTGCCGGCGCATCTCACCTCCTGTAACATGTCTGAGGCTTCAATGGAGCGATTCACCATTTGTTTGGAGGTTTCTTGTATTTCCCCTCCAATTAGAAACTCATCCAGGATAAAATAGGCCTTCTCAAAGTTAAAGATTATGTCCAGCTCACACACCTGGGAGGAGGTTATTGCCATTGTTAGGGAACAGTGCAGAATGTACTTAGGTTAGTTACATTTTTACTTTTAAAAGGAACATTTGAAAAATATGATATTTACTGATTAGTTCAACAGTTATAATGCTCTTGACTTAAGCTACCAGCACATTTTAACAATAACACTTCAGCTCACAGTTGCATATATAATCAAAGAGGGCGAAATATAATGAAATACATTGCCAAAGTATTTGTCCAGCAGCTCCACGTAGCGATGGATAACCTCCAGGGCGATCAGCTCATTCTCCTGGTTCTCTATGGCCAAGCAAAAATACAAGCTTGCATACCTGAGGAAAAGTTGACCCAGTAAAGATTTCCAGCTGATATAAAATAATGGAGTTATACATTTTATATACAGCAGGGGGCATTTTAAGTAGAAAAGACTTCTGCTTCAGAAGCAGATAAAGTAATTAACAAACATGCAATGGGCAGCACCCACCTCTTGTAAATAACCTTCAGGTCTTTCCAGTGCAGGAAGTTACAGGAGCGTGGTAGCCGTGACAACACCATTGTGGTCATGTCCCTGATGATTTTCTTCTTCTCGCGTTCTGGTATGGGCGTGAACCACTTCTGCAGACGCAGCTTCCCCTGGCGACTGAAGAGGAGCAAGAAGCGTATCTAACAGCACAGACAGAGGATCGCAGGGTCAGAGGGGGAATCGTGATGCATGCACGAACTGATGGCTCGTATGAACAAACGTGCACACATGTCGGCACAAAGTCTTTTCGCAGAGGACATTATTAACTACCCTCTAACACACCAGGCAGGGGTCAAACGGGTAGTTTTCTGTTGTCGTGGCTCATTAAAGAGTAACTCCACTGAACAAACACATCACCGGGGGGGAGGCTTCACAGGCAGAAATGTGAAGGTCAACAAACGATTTAAGAGTAAGTGTGTTGGAGTTTCCTCTAGAATGTCCAAGAGAGCTAAGGAGTTGGGTTTTGGATGTTTAGAGAATGTGCTTCCTAGCATTGTAAATACATATGGCTACGTATCAAAATGGACATTCTTGTTACCCCTTTTTGGTTACATGAACCACGCTGACATACTGTTTCCTTTGAGTCTTCCTCTGATTGTCGATGTAAGAAAGAGAAAGAAACAGTTTGAGCTTTCATTATTAATGGGCTGAAGATGGTGTTGCACCTCGGAGTGAAATTTGTGATTTGGGCATTAATAAAAAAATAAAAAAAAAATAGAAAAAAAAGGACATGATTTGAAAATCTGTGCAAAGTGAAAAACTTTTTTTAACCCTCACAGACCCACCAGTGCAGAGATCATTTCTCGACTCAGGTTGTGCAACAATTTCATTTCACCCAAAAAAAAAATCCCCAAAAGAGCTAAGAAGTCAGAATTGATTTGAGCAAGTGTGAACATTATAATGCACAATATATTTCCTATTTGTTGTCATGTTGTTCAATGCATTACCCAGCAGAACATATAGTGTAGATTTGACTAACAGTTGAAGAAACACACATTACTTACATTAAGTATGGGACATTGTTGTACATTGTGAACATATTTTAACCATTTTAGTAAAATGTAAAAGTTCACTTGGTTTCAACGTAATGAAGAAGCTGTTTATTCACACAGAAGTGAAGAGAAAAAGAGCCACCCAGCTAAAATGATGTATCACGATTTTAAAACCCACATTGACATAAAAAAAAAAAAACATTTTTCTAGGCCACTAGAAAACAGCAGGCCTTAAACCAGTCCCATACTGGTATTTCCAGGTGTGTTGCAGCCTCTGCGTCAACCCATAGTCAAATCATTATGGAAAGCTTGAAACCGCCGCCCGGGCAGGACTCGACACAAAGTGACGAAACCTGTTTAACCGAGGCGGCCGGGTTTAAGGGAACGTACACCTTACTTCCGGCTGTCGCGTTCAATCATCACAAGCAATAAAAAACCCACAATTAAAGCTCACGCTGGGAACCACATCCAGCTGCTGCACGGCTTCCTGTTACTAACAAACAGGCCTCAGTGTGTGTGTGTGTGTGTGTGTGTGTGTGTGTGTGTGTATAAGGAAGTGGCGCACAGGTGTAGCTCCTCGCTTTAGCAGCCTGTCAGCGACAACAGGTGCAGCAGGTGAAGCAGCCCTGACGCTATCTTACTGCCATGCGTAAGAAAGAAACAAACCACCAAACACTTACCATTTTCACGCTGCGCTCAAGAGCTATAAACGCTATCAAAAGTTTTTACAAAAAAAAATTGAAAAAAAGAAAGCACTTTAACCCCTCACAAAGGGTCAACAGTTCCTGCTGAACACATCACTCCAGGTCGGCGTGAAAGTTTTGGTTCTAACTCCGCCCCCTCCGCCGCTCCGGTGCCAGCTGGACGCGTCACCCACCGCTCCTCACCAGCCGTCCGGATTGGTTGTTGTCCGTTTGTGTTGCAGAGGTGCGGCCCATCACAACCCCTTTTTTTTTTTTTTTTTTTTTTTTTTAAAAAAAAAAAAAAAAAAAAAAAGAATGTGTACCACGTGATGTGTACAGAGCGTTTCAATGAGCGAGAGCTGATAAAACTTTAACTGATATAACTTGACTTTTTAAAAAAAAATTTTTTTAAAGTGTCTAAGTGTTATTCCCATGCAGAGTCGGCAGAGAGCAGCAAGCGCTCCCTTTCTGTAACGCCTCTGCTTCATGGGACTCTGATCTGTCATAGTGGTTTACGAGGACTGCTTTAAAACTGGGAAACTCTTTGGGATTATTATTCACTTGACAACATGTCTCTGTACCGAAATGCCATCTGGTTTATGAATGGAATCCACCAATATACAAGGTCAGTCAACACATTGAGTTATTACTTTAGATTGTTATCTAGATATGTAAGGACATAGCTGGCAGATGATGCTTTGTCACTTATTGTGTTATATTATCTAAATTGTTAGTCCTGCTTGTTGGTTTTCTAAATATAAAAATGCATCGTCTGTGAAATGTTTATTTTGTGTTATTCATTTAAGTCTAAAGACTGCTATACAGAGGAATATCAAGGGTCTGATCGGCGTATGCCACACATCACTGCACAAACTGGCCTTTATGCACAATTACAATAGTTCCTTTGACAGCTGGTGTGTATTGAGGATGACATCCCCTGACTGTACTGAAGATAAAATGTGGGGGGGAAAGAAAAATTTAGCTCTTATTGATTTCCCATGTGCCTTTAAGGAAAGGATATGAGACAGCATCTAAAGACTTTGAGCCCAAAGACGTGGATGTGTCCGTGGTGGGCAGGTCTTTTATGATCACCGGAGCCAACAGTGGAATCGGAATGGCAACAGCCATGGCTATAGCCAAGAAAGGTAAAAAGCTGCCGAGGGATGGTCTCTGGCTTTTCTATCCTGATAGAAAAAATAAACTTTGATGTTTTATTTCCAGGTGGGACAGTCCACATGGTGTGTAGGAACAAAGATAAAGCAGAAGAGGCCAGGTCGGACATTGTCAGTGAATCTGGCAACATGGTGAGTGATGTCCGCCTTGAACATGCCTAACACTCTCTTACGTGATTTGTAAGAGACTGATGCTTATCTGTTATTCTAGGAGGTATACATCCACATTGTGGACATGTCAGAGACACAAAAAGTGTGGGAGTTTGCAGAGGCCTTCAAGAGGCAGCATCTATCCTTGAATGTGTTGGTATGTGTCACCAGTCTCCTTTAATCTTCTTCCTAAATCTGTTTTAATAAACCGATAATGTTGTTGCTGTTTGATCCAACTTCTCTATCATTTTTTTTTTCTCCATGACAGATAAATAACGCAGGGTGTATGGTGCACAAGAGAGAGGTGAATGCTGGGGGCCTGGAGAAGAACTTTGCCACCAACACTATGGGTAAGCCTTAGATTCTGATGGTCATAAAGTTCCACGCTGCTGTACAGAGCACAGTTTTAAGTTTGCCTCTTCTCCGTCTCTTTAGGGGTGTACATCCTCACGCAGACTCTCATACCACTTCTACAGAAGAGCCGGGATCCAAGGGTGGTATGAACAAACACACACACACACACACTCACATCTCATCTGCATCATGTGGACAGCATAATGCCACTTTTGTCCGCGCTGTAATGGCTGTTGTCTAAGCACACTGTGCCTCTTTTCTCCCTGCCTGTTAGATCACTGTGACCTCAGGAGGCATGCTGGTCCAGAAGCTCATAGTCAATGACTTGCAGTCAGAGAAGGGCTTCTTTGACGGCGTCATGGTCTACGCCCAGAACAAGGTGGGGGGAGGAGGATATGTAATCCAGGTTATAAAACAAGTACAGAGCTGCAGTTCTTCTTATTTAGTCACGTCGTCTTTCTCACCGCGGTTGGATTTATCTATGTAATGTGGTCGAACAGAGGAAAATAGATGGAATAGTAATGCATAATACATTGACAGTAGTACTGAAAACTGTAGGCACTCTTCTAAACTGATGCAACCGTGTGTTGTTTCTTCTCAGAGACAGCAGGTGGTGCTCACAGAACAGTGGGCCAAAGCTTACCCAGTCATTCACTTCTCTGCCATGCATCCAGGCTGGGTAGATACACCAGGTACTGACTAGGCAGCTGACCCCAAAAAGCCGAAAGACTGTTGTTGCTGTTGGGAATTTGTCTTTGTTAAAAAAAAAAATGCCGGAAGAATCATATACTTACTGTACTTGCACAGCTGTATTGTCCCTCAAATATAGTGAAGAGGCTCCTGATGGTGGTGCTACAGCAAATATCTACATATAAATAACAATCTGTTCTAAGGCATTGATATACAGTAAATAAAGCCGCCCGAATAAATGAGTAAAATTAGAAATCAGCTGGGCTCATCTTGAATATTAAAAGGGTGTAAATAATAATAATTTTGTAATAATTTAATAGTCTAAATGAATTAGTAACTGTATGCTTTAGACGTATTTCCAAGGCAAAAAAAAATTGAAAGAATAAAAAAAAAAATACTTTGATTTCTATCGTATTTTTTTGTCACTCACAACTTGTGAAAAAAACACCAAATTGTTTTAAATTGGGTCCTGGAGGACCTACTTTGAAAAAAATGCAGTAGTCTAATCTAGTAGTAGAAAGAACAACATTCTGTCACTCTTTGTTAGTAATACAGTATTATCCCAAAATAGACGTACCCACCACTAACCCCTTCCCCCCCCTCGTTTCCAGCTGTTTCCACATCAATGCCTCAGTTCCACCATATGATGGGGGAGAGGCTGCGCAGTGTAGAGCAAGGAGCCGACACTGTTGTGTGGTTGGCCTTGTCTAGAGCTGCTGCTAGAAAACGCAGCGGGCAGTTCTTTCAAGGTGAGCAGCATGAAGTATGAGAAGTTCTTCCATTACATACAGAAGTCTTTCTTTCTTTCTTTCTTTCTTTCTTCAATCTTCTTAGGTGAATTCTGATGGATTGTTTGTGTTGCAGATCGTGCGTCTATTCCAGCCCACCTGCCTCTGGCCTGGACTCAAAGTTCTGCTGAAGAAAATCACTGCTTCATGACTCAGCTGGAGACTTTGGCCAAATCATTCACTCACAACCTGATGTAGAGCTTAACGGTCCTCAACATTTTTCTTATGCAAATGTTACATCACATGTAACTGACCCAATAAAGGATTTCTTGCAATGAGATCAATTTCTGGAAAAAAAAAGTCTCATGTTTAGTCTCTTGAAGGCTGCCTCCTTATTCTACACAGTCACGTGTTTAGGGCAGTGCATAGCTTAGAGTTATCTGTAATGTCAACAGCAACTGGACCGTCTTCATTGAAAATGTCACAAACGTAAAAAGTAATTGATTTGGTTTGAATGTCTCATGAGTAGTAACTGAGCGCATGTACAAAATGTGCTGTCTGATTATCTAGATGATAAAACCAGATCTATTGGTTTGTCTGCTGAATGTGATTTAGATTTTTAAACTTATGGCTAACACATGGAAAAGTGTACCAAACATGATCTGTAACATCTTAGGTGTGCAGTCATACTGATTCCCTAGGTGCCGACACCTTTAAAGCTGTTAGATATTTGCAGCTTTAACTCAAATGGAACGTTCACAGCAAATAACACTGTTGTGGGCCCTTTACCATAACAAAATCCTGAACTTTTTTTTGGGCAGAACATATGTTTTCATCCTGACTGAAATATTTAAATGCACAATGAGGATAAGTATGTAGGAGAGTAAAATGTAGCAGAGCTGATGAGCAGACTATTTCTGTGAAAAACTACAGCAGCAATACTCATTATTTTTTATTTTTTTGTTTTGTAACAATCCACATTTGCTGTTTTTAATAATTTTATTATTTTTATACAGTATTGAAACAAAAAAATAATGTGGTGCATTCACATTTTCCCAAGGGATTCTTTGCAAGTTTGATCTCTACAAGGGTAAAACAGTGAAAAGCTTGAAGCTGGATCCATCCATGTTAAAACTCACAGGGAATAGGAAGACTGGGCCTGATTTAAAAATCATCTACACGTTTGGATGGATTTAATTTCTGCGCCGACATTTTATTCCCATTTATGTTGGTTTACTGTGTTTTTGTAAGGGAGGATGAATCAGGTTTCCCCAGCATTTGTCTTTAAAAGAAACTTCCAGTCCATGCGTAACAACAGTCCAAAGAAAACAAACAAATCCCATTCCCCCCCGTCCAGTCTCTTCCTCCTCTCATCCACAGTTCATCTTCTATGCAACGTATGTGTATACTTTGCGATCTTCTGGCGTCCTTGCCAAGTATTCTCTTTCTATTAGTCCTTCTATACGCTTTTTAATTACGACAGGGCTCGGAAGAAAACGTGCCCGTAGCTGCTGAGTTACCTGAAGACACAAAGTCACAACGTGTAAGAAAATGGCACCTTTTAAACATTAAAAACAGACTTTTAAATTACATTTCTCTGCAGAACACAGTGACAATAAAAATATTTTGAAGATGGGGAATTACTGGTTTAGAATTGCTGGTCATTGTTGTAGAGAAATAGATCAAAATGTGCATGCTCATGAGGAGTTCCTTACCTCAGCCACCAGGACGTTGTGCTGCATCTTCTTCCTTGACTTCATGATACGGACAATGGCTGCCTCAATCTCATGCTTCCTGTCGTCATCCACTTTCTGCCGCGTCTCTTTCCTTTCGGGGTCTGATTCCCCTTGTTTAGCAGCAACTGGGAACGGAGGACACAGGGACAAGATGAGGTTCAAGGACGAAATGATGAAAATCTCTCAAGGTAAAAGGAAGAGTCCGATCCCAGTTTTATGTCAACACTATACTGGGGTACAATTCAATATCTACTGCTCAACACAACGTACTGAATCTGTAGTTCCTGAAAGCTGATAAGAAGGCTACTTATAGTTGTTTAAAAAAAATGACAGGATGATCAACTTTAACAACGGCCCATTTATCATATAGAAAGAACGTATATTGTGTTTGCGCACATTGTTGCCTTACTCTCATCACTCGGGACATCAACTGATTTTAAGTTACCATGGCAATGTCCACCTCATCATCTTTCAGATTTCCATAAATGAAACCCTCTGATCAAAAATACAGTCCACTGTGTTGGACAGCAGTGAAGTGAGACTTGTTGTTGTAGTTACAGTATGTGTAGTACACAAACTTTGCCCACCTGTCTGTATTTTGACTCTGTGCAGTTTGGAAGTAAACTGATCATTAACTGTAAACACGTGGCCGCTCTCAATCTCCTTAGACTTTGGCTCCTTGGTGAGAACCCTCTGCGTTGGCTTCCCACAGGCCAACGACTGCAACGCTCGCACTAACTCCCGCTCAGGGATATCCGTCTCCTGCTGGATCTCCTTTAGACGGGGACACAATGGGGGATGTGGTTGTTGAAAAAGAGGGACAAAGAATATTGTTAAATTCTGTCCTCACATTGAAGAAAAAAATAAATAAAATGCATGCAAGTCATACAGAGAGCAAAAATAACCTCTACAAAGACAAAAAAAGATCTAATGGGAGAGTGAGATTTTGATAGCCAATGGGCTTCATGTGTCCCGACCTCGAAAGTGCACTTGTCTCTGTTGTTGAAGAGCATGAGGATGGTCATCTGGAAAGTGGAGACCTGCAGTATGTGCTTCCGGGTGTTTGAGCCTGTCACCTGCGCACCTCCCACACCCACCTCTGAGCCATCCTCCTTCAGATGAAGTAAAAGGGAAGGTGAAATTAAAACTCCAAACTTAGGTAATATACCGAACAACACCACTGTCTCTTGATTGGTGTGCTTTATAATAAAAAAAAAAAAAGGCAAATGCCATTTTTCGTCTACCTTTTTAATAGTTCCGTAGAATGTTGCGTTTAGGTCCGCCCCGCCCATATGATGCTGCAGTGTTAGCTGCCTACCGCTGTGCTTAGCGAGGTAAAACCTGCAAAAATAAAAAACCAGGAACAAGTTCTTTTAGAAAACATCTGAACAACATGGAGCCTCCCTTTGTTTAGTAAAACATTCGAGTGAATTAAAGGGCATTACCTTCTAAAGACTTCAAAGGCGTGTCTGGGAGAGGGGGGGATGGTGCATTTAGGTGTTGCTGACTGTGTCGGCCAGTAGCCAGTAGTTAGGACTCTTACTGTGAGGTCCACACCACTTAGAGATGCCTGAAAGAGATGCAAGGACCTTTTTTTTGATTTTCTCTCAAAACACATTTTGACATTACATGACTGAACAGGTATTAAACCTCAGTAACAGAAATGCAAATCATTCTGATGTACCACTGATTCAAGACTCACTTTAATCCTGTCATTTTAATGTTCTTTCATGACGATATGGATCATGATTTTTAATAAAAAATTTAAGTTCATGTTTTTACATGCGACTTGTTTAGAATAATTATTGTTTTGTTTCTCTGAAAAAGGGGTCTGACTATCTTACCGACGTGGTTTGTATGTGTTGCCTGAACTCATCCATGGTAGTGTTGGATATGCTCATGTCTCTGAACATCCCTTCCAGTTTCGAGGTGAACTGACAGCCACATTCTGTCTGCAAAGGAGAAAGTGAGGAGAAAGAGTATTTGCTTGAAAGTGCTGATGGTGACTTAAGATGAGGGGCAACAGCAGAGAACAAGAAAGAGCATAACAAGTGATTTGCATAAACAGTGCATCCGTTACCAAAAACGTGTCATGCTTTTACCTTGAGCTTAGAGATCATGTTCTTCTCCGAGTCGTCTGAGACACTTTTGTTGCTGAGGAGCCTGCGGCCCAGATGCTGCTTGTAGTACCTTTCAAACACGTCCTTCTCTTGCATAAACCGGAACAACACCATGGCCTTGTCAAGGATGGACTCCACCTCCTGTTCTGTCAACTGGTCGAACGGGGTGAAAAAAGAATGAGGAAAATGTACAGGACACGCAAAAACTAGGATTTTCTTGCAGGTCATACACACGTAGAAGTAGAAGCTAAGCGTTGAAGGACAATTCAATGAAGATACATACCCCTTTGACACCCTTCTTGAGCTTGTCATCAATAAAGAGTGATAGGTACTCTGGCGAGCGGGAGTTGAGGTTGAGGAAATACTCAAAGTCTCCTGCTATGGTTTGTTTGAAAAGTCTGTCATTGTTGAAGGACTCAAGGAGGAAACGATCAAACCGTGTCTTCAGGTCTAGCAGGCCCTGTTGAGGAGGCAATTACAAAGATGTGATATAATCTATGACGACACAATATCAAATTGGGCTCGCCTACATCTTAAGACGTAAAGTTGTGTGAGACCCACTGTTCAATAAGCATACCTGGATATAGTCGACAGGGTTCTTGCCCTCTCCCTCTTCGGACACTAGAGCTTTGCCTTGCTCCCTCAGGTAAGAGCTCATACACTCGCACATAGTTTTCAGGCCATTTGGCACACGACTGAACAGCTTGTACATGCATGCCAGGTCTGAGAGGGAGACATGATGGGGAAAACGTATGAGGAACAAATAGAAACTGTTGAGGAAAGGCTGAATGCTTTCACCCTTTCAAAATCATTATTCAATTAAAGGGAAACATCAAATTGGCAAAGATTTTACCTTCTGTCTTGCCGTTCTTGAGCATATGGACAAGGCCAGAGTTCTCCATCTCCACAATGGTCTTCATGTGCTTAGAAATGAGCTCCCTTTCCACCACCTTCACAATGGGCTCCTCTGTAGTCTTGTCTAGGCAGTGCATAACTCGCTCAATCTCTTCATTGATTCTGGCCTCTACCTTCTTAATGTAGACACTGGCACTGTTTTCTGCTAGGAACTTTTGGCTCTCCATCTGAAAGAGCGTATAGTATGTGATTATTTATCACAAAGATTTTCACAGGTTAGAGAAAAAATAAAGACACCAACAACCAGACTTACCTGGAAGAACTCCGCTGACATATCTAAGAAAGGACCTTCAAAGTCCTCCTCATATACAGACCTGCCGTCCAGGCCAAGAATCATCAGCATCTGACAGGCGTTTCTGATGGCGCCCCTGCAATGGATAATAAAAAAAGTGAGCTGAAGCATACAATATAAGATCAAGAGAGATTAGGGAACTTGCTGCGTGTTACCCAAGTTTCTAATTTTCACCAAAATATGGAGAATCCTGGAGGACTGTGCAGGCCCACAGCAGTACAATCTTACAATCCTTCAGTTCAAGCAGCGAAGTAGTGCTCCTGCATACCTGTCTACAACCTCTCCCTTCCTCTCACGAGCAATCATGTCCAGTAACGTCTGACGTAGGTGGTCTCTGATGCAACCGTAGCGCACCACCTGGTCTCTGAATATGATGAGGCCGAGGTTGTACACATTCTCCACGTTGTTTTGTTGAACATAGACCCGGTCCTGGGAGATGAGAGAGAATGGGGGTGAAAAAGACACTGAATGCAACATATATGGAAAGCAGTACTAAAGGTCCAAACTGACTCGATCACTGTATATAAACATAAGCGTGTTGAAAGATTCTAAAGAAACTTTCAAAATCAGGAGGTAAAACTATTTATATACAAGAGTATAAAGTTGGTACCAAAAGTATGAATCACACTACCACTTCACAAGTATGTATTTTAAGTATTTTGTATGCTGGCCAGTGCAACAAAAAAAGAATACTGTAGCTGTGATTAAAAGTGGTGCAAAGTACTTTTTATTGGGGCTGGATAAGCCAGCAAACCATTCAATTTCATAAGGTCATTAGAGCGTCAGAAGAAGGGACCGCTAGGTGTCTGAATTATTCCCAGAAAACATGAGGGAACGACATAAGCTTCCAGAAAATGTAAATATTCAAGGGGGATGTGGGTAATACAATATTTACAGTTCCACTCAGTGACAAGAGTCGACATTACAAAAGGTATAAAATGAAAAATATTAACCAGTGCAAAATTAGAGGTGGTTTCCACTTGTCAACCAACTGCCAGGATATTACATGGTATAGTATTGCATGGCAGTTTTTTGTTTGTTTTTTTTGTGTAAAAAGAGATCTTAATCCTGCCAGATTACTATGATAGATTACTATGTTTTAATGTATATACAAAGTACCAGGAGTTCAATTTAAGAAACAAAGAATAAAGAGCATGCTCAGTGTTAACAAATATGAACAGTGGGTGAAAAAGTACAATCGCATTACCTCTCCTAAAAAATTGAATATTGCCCCAGGCCAAAAAGAGAGGCTCATCAGCTTGAATAAAAAAGGCGAATACACCGGGGAAGAACAGTGCAGTCGCACTTGCTGTATCTGTCTGGCTCTCCTCTAGAGGTCAGCAGGCAGGTAAAAACAGAAAGCTGCTCTCACTGCACAGACATGGTGAGTCTGCCAGAGTTAAACAACCAGAAGCCAACTCTCCGGGGTAAGGCCAGGACAGGAAAAATGAGAATACACAACAAAAGAACCCCAGGAGAGCTGTGCAGTCTCTCTACTGCTTGAGCCATTGTATAGCCTACACTCATGCCTATCCTGAGGGCCCATTCACTCTTTCACTCGCAGACCCCACAAACATTTTTGGACTTGCTGCTGAAGTAAATCAACTAGTCGTGCCAATTTTCCAAAGAAATAAATGAACACAGCAACAGAGGCTCATTGTAAGGACCAGAAATAAAACAGCACCTTACTAAATCCAGAATAGGATGTAGGTGAAGGTTGGCCACAGTTGGAAACAAAAGGCCATTTCTTCACTAGCACAACAATTTTCTTTTTCACAATGGAACAAGCCACATAATCCACTTGCAGAGGGGCAAAACCAATAGCACAAACATAGAAATCCTGGTACCATTGACATTAATACAAACTTAACAACAGCCACTGTATTGTGTAATGTTAAAGATGTTTCTACAGTAATTTATCTACAGAAGGATTTAAACAGAATGATTATGACAAGAAAGCACAACAGCCTATTTACCATGTACATGAGGATGTCTCTGATCATAACCATGGCAGTCTGATGGTCATTCCACGCCTGATTCAGTGTTTGCAGAAAGTTATTATTTAGAGAGTTTAAGACATCTTCCCGTACCTGAAAATACAAACAGATTGACAGAATTGATGTCACATCAAGTTATTTCTGGTGTGACTTATAAACATCTGGTCATACTCATAAGGACACTTGTGAAATGATTTAAAAGGGGCTTTTACACCAGCTTTGGAGAGGAAAATGTTTCTTTACTTTGTTGATGAGGTGCTCTGTGACGACCTCCCTCAGGCCTGTGTAGAGCTTCTCCCCATGCTTGTGGAGCACCATGGTGTAGGCGTTCCTGTACAGCTCCTCAAAGCTTAACCCGCTGTTGTTCTTCCTCTGAATCTCTTGGATGGCATTCTTTAAAAGGTCCCAGATGTTGTTCACATACTTCTCATCCATTGTCATCTAGGGGGGGGGAGACAGAAAGACGAAAGTGCGTTTACATAAAAAAATGTCTATTCTTCATTATTTCCACTAGGTAAAAGTAGATGACGACAGTAATGTCAAGGATTATTTCTCTGTAATTCAATTAAATACAAAATACTAGATTACTTGATAAAAGAAAAAGATCCATATGCATAATACAGGTTCAATATATGTTCTATGTTGTTAATTACTAACAGTATTGAAGCTTATTAAAGCTGCCTACATAAACTGTTCGATTTCAAAACATATACATAACCATATAGACACACTTTCAGACTAAACAAGCAATGTCTGCTTGCAACATGGACAGGGAAGATATAACCCAGATGTGTAAGTGTAGCAGGAATGTACACAAGCTTCATTTATGTTACTTGCAATTCCCTCTGCGATACAATGCAGGTGATACCTGGATGATTCTGGCTGCTGTCAGATAACCTTGCAAGCATACAACACCAATTTGATCAATGATTTCAATGTAGCAGCACAGGCGCAATAACTTTGACCAACAGAAAGCCTTGATTAAATCACAATTGTTTACCTGTTGTGTATTCAGCAACAATGAGATTCATCTTTGATGTAATTTTTGTAAACCATGTGGCAAAAATTGATGAATTAAGGAAGTAGCTAGGAGAAAGCTAGATAAAGCCACAAAAAAATGCTTTATTGGCAGTGTGGCGATAGCAGAAAGCAAACACTATGCATTACATATTGTGTTGAACACTTGAGCCCATGGAGACTGTGCCATCGTCTTGACCTCACTACATGAAAGGATTTACAATCCTGAAGATAAAGCAAGTGCTGCTTGACTCCAGCAAACAGGTAACCAAACACCCAGTCTTGAGGACTTTCCATGACATACAACTAAATGAGGTAATTAAAACCAGTAAACCAAGACCCTTGGTGTAAAAAAGTACCGAAAACTGTACCACCAAAGCTGTACTAAGAATGGAGAGATGGTTGAGAAGCAGTCGTCATGCGTGTCAAAAAGCTACCGCCTTTGCTGTGTTCAACTTTCTGACTAAAAATAAGATACTTCAAACCACATTTAACCCTCTTCAATTTTAGTTCAAGGCCAAAAGGTAAGCATGAAATTCTTATTTTTTAACATGCTATATTGTGATTTCTATATTGTGAAATTCTGGTTCAATAGGCTGGTCATGCATTTGCATGTAAGCTCAATATTTAAGAAAGGATTAACTGTGTTCACTCGCTCATCTGCTCACTGACTCATTCTGCCAGACACCCACTCATAACCCTGGGTATCCAACTGAAGAAGAAAAAAAGCATTGGTCTGTGTTTCACACATTTATCTAGGCAAGGAATGGAAGGATGTTCCCAAGGGCTAGGCAACTTAGACAAGACTGCATATCCCAAAACATGACAACAGAGCATAGTTGAGTGTAGGAGAATATGTTGTTCAGCCCAGTGCTCATCAGATGTTGGTGAAATCCGTGTGTGTCCGTAGTGCGTTAGTAGCAGCAGGTTGCTGGGTTGACGTCAACAACATTAACTACCCCCAGTTAACGTTACCATAGCCGTGTTTACTGTAGTCTCACGTTATGGGCTGGAGCTGCGTTAGCTCTCACGATGAAGCACTAACTACATGATAACGTGGTTATTGCCGTCTGTACCAGCCTACACCAAATGTGCAACGACACGCCAACAGCCCAACGAGCTGGCCGTCACCACAGCGTGAGGATACCTGCTGGCTGACCGCAACTTAGCTAGCGTCAAGTTAGCTAACCAGCGGGCCTGCTACGATACTTAGCTAGCGTCCGTTTGCTAGTATGGCAACAGGGAAGTTCCCTCAGCGTTATATACATACATACACATATATATACACATACATATATGTATGTATGTGTATGTGCTAACATTAGCGCACGTCAAACGACGGTAACGGCTTGTAGCCATGGAGCTAGCTCACGTTTAATAAACCGAACTGCTAAAAATGGCCAATGTTCTCCGGGGTTATGTGTTTCGCTAACAGCAGCTCTCACTTGACGATGACATGTTTTTCTGGTGTGAGCGGCTAGCTAGCAGGTAGATGCTAGCACACGGACCTGTCATCCCCGGGACTCGAGTCTCATAGTTGGCGTCTCGGTGCTCACAGCGCAGGGACAATACTTACAGGAAAGGCTCGTATCCTCATCTTGGTGTCCTTCTTGGGGCCGCCTTTGAGGTTGGACATGATTAGTTAGAACGACTTTCGTTTCTAAGTTGACTTAAAGACTACATGAAAGGCAGTTGCTAGTTTGCTTTCTACGCCAGGAAAGCGGCAGGGACACTCTGTGACCTCCCCTTCAGGAATGAGGTCGCTCTGTATGTCTGTTGTGTTGTTGTCACTCGCTCTCCTCTCTGTGGTTCTTGGCTAATGTTAGCTTGTATGCAGTGATGGCGGACGGCTGTACTCCACTGCGCAACGCCGAGATCTCGCGAGAGTAACGTCTCCACTGACAGGTGCGTTCCACAGGTTGATAACGCACGTTGGCGGTTAAATTGGCATAAGCTAGTTAACTGTGACCTTTGTTATTAATATTTAGAAGGAAAGCTGTAAGTATTTAAGAACTTTATTGAGAGAGAGAGAAAATAACTCAATAACTCTGGTTCAAATTAAAAAAGGATTGACAAAAAAAAGCACCGAGGGGGAGACAACTTTAATAGATAGTTAGGCCTGCTTTGCATATATTCCGTTCCATATAACAAAATGGAGTTAACGCTCTGGCTAACGTCAACCCTTCCTTTAGGCCACTTTTTTAACAGAGAGCACAACGACCACTCCGTGTCATCGTCAGATAGGGCCTAACCTGGAGTTTACCATTTGTTCATGCTAACGGTCATCTCTGCTGTTTTCCAGTCCACCGCTTATCATTGTCCAACTGCACATTCCGATGACCGACCAACGGCTGGAAGATGGAATACCTTCTCACTGTCATGACGACGCTCTCTAAAAAAAATAGAAAAAAAAAAAAAAACATTACTACAAAACGGTGAGTCCGAGGAACTCCAGTGAAAAGACACTTACATTTAAAGAGATTTATTTTAAAAGTAAAATTAGAATTAAATATGAGTCTATCAGAATATTAAACCTACCTTGAGTTAACCTACGTCACACAAACTCAAAATTAAATACGACGTAACCAACGCATACTTTACAGTTTACAGTCTACATTGTGCCAGTAGTAGTTGGTCTACCTCTACATTCTGGGGTTATGATGGGGACTGTTGCATTCTTTCTGAGATTAGTTCCAGCGGTCCTCCTCAGACCCATGTTCTCCAGCCTCAGCTGTTTGATTTCCCTCCGCATGGCGCTGATCACCCGTAGAAGCCTCTGTTCACTGTCCATGGTGCTAACTGCATCTCTTTGAGAGGCATGCAGCCCACCAAACGACCCCATCCGACCTGTAAACACACAGTCTACACATATAGCCTAACTTACTTATAGAAGCCCCACCATACATATAACTTAAGTGGAGACGCCTACAGCCCAGTCTACAAGAAGCCTATGTCCTTTTTCTTTTAAAAAGTTTATATTAAAGCTCAATGTTGGTCCAACAAAGAAATAAGCAGCCAATCAAAAGCAGCAATCTAGTCCGTCATCAGACCATTGAAAGTCTAGTCACATGATGGGGTGAGTGTTATTTTCTTCTTAGTGATCTGATGCCTACCACTTTCCTTCCTCCTGTTAAATATTCATCTACTCTGTCAACATAAAGCAACAAAAGGTACTTAGGAGAGCCGTAACCTTTGTCAACGGTGATCTGCTTCTCCTTTACACTCAGACCGCTTCTCAATATGGCTAAAATGGACATAGATTTTGTTTAGTGTGAGGTATATCAGAACAGACATCTCAGTTTCCACACCACTATCTTCATTTTAAGGCTCACGCAGACAGCCTTATTGCATTTACACAAATCTAAATAGTGCAATGACTGACCAGATAACTCCTGTAATGTGTGTTTGTGTTTATGTGTATATAGTAATACATATTTAATGTGTGAGATGTGCTTTATAGGAGGAACACCAATGCATCATATGTGCGGTATTTAGGGGAGAGGGTATGAGTCAGTGCGTGTCTGTTTGGCGCTGCTCTGCTGCTCTCTAGTGTCAAGTAGTACCAGCATCATGCTCAAAGAGGAACCCAATGCCAAGCAGGACAACAATGTCTAACTGACCTATTCTGGTTAAAATTAAAATTGTCAAGTTCCCTTTAGATGGCCTTATGTGTGTCATTAACATTTTAACAACAAGAATAGTTGATTCACTGAGGGTATGTGCTCATGAATGTAGTATTGTTTAGATGCACAATGTCTTTACTTACAAAAAACAAAAGATTATAATATTGCAAGGATGTCAGATATTTTTGATAGTCATCTGGGCAGATGGATAGTATTACGAGGTTTTTCTAGTTCATTATTCTGAATTCAATCAGGCGGCTTTGTAGTTATATATTGCTGAAACTGAAAGTCAATGCACCTTTAATTCAACTAAACATGTAGGTGCTTCTGGTTGTCAGTATTGTTGTTTTCAACTTTGCCGCGGTGATTCTATCTTTTGATTGTGGGAAGTTTCGTGATGCTTATACTTCACACCAAGGGGCCTTCTACAACTACTGTGGGGTTGTGGATGTCTGCAATGGGTGATGTTGCCTTTATTTGAGGTAACATCCTCTTTTATATTCACGATGATTCTGTCATGTGAAATGTGAAACAAAGGTGCTAAGTAGCACCATACAGGGTTCTTCGACTTCCCCTTAGGAGAAGCATTTTTGGTGGCTGGTGGAACTTTTTTTATTAAGGTTCCACCCACAACCCCCCTATAAGAGGTTCTACACAGAAACTCTTAGAATATAATGTTCCACCCAGAACCCTCTCTGGAAGTTCTATCCAGACATTTTTTTCACCCTCTGAAAGGACTAACAAGAGCCCAACCAGGGCTTTATATCGAGATCTCTTTTAGATTTCATGTTAAAGTCCAGTAATCTTAAAAGCTTTGGGCCTCATGCCGTAGCTGGCCACGCTTTGACGTTTTATGCCTTTGCTCGCTCGCAGTGTAAACATAGTGTTAAAGTGCAGATACAACCCCAGTGTGTGTGTTCAGAGGTCATGTTAGTGTTATTGTGGAGGTGAGCAAATTTTATATCACGTGTTAATGACACATTACTTCATCCTACAGAGTAAAGATAATATAGGATAGAACACACCTACAGTATTTTTAATATTTAGTGATAAATCAATCTATAACTTCACTCGGTGACATTGCAAACAGACCTCTGGGACACATATTTGAGCAGCCCGAGTGTAGAATAATACCAAGTTGTCTGTTTGCGTGTGTCGTGCTTTGACAACACATTACATACCCTACGTTCCTCCCATTCCACTGCGTGGTGTGTAAGCTGTTTGTCTGCTGATAACGAGCCCCTCAGCAACTGAGAGATAAACTCTGCACGCTGCTGTAGAGACAGCTAACACAAGAGGCTGAAGCCTACATGACAGAAACGTATTGTTGCTGTGGAAATGAAGACGCTGCTGAGTGAAAGACGTCTACGTAAAGTGATGTTAAGTTGACTGTGATATAATTGTAGTTAGGCACACACAGAGTCATGTCTTGCAACTAAAATTACAACAGCATTAATAAAAAAAACGTGTTTAGCATTTACTTTTGTGGCCACGTATCATACTCAAGATACCCAGCAGGTGGCGTGTGCTGTGGTGTGAGTTTAGCAAATTTGGCCTAATGTAGTGTAGACTCACTCCACCTGCAAGCACATGACATCCCCCAGCAGCAGGGTAAACCCAAAGGACAACAGTATAAAGTGGTGCATTTGAAAGCAGAGGTAATTGATTTTTTTTATTTTTTTTGCAAGTGATTACAGAGGCAGAATTTAATACACTGCTTTTGATTTCAGCTCTTTTCATCGCTGCGTCTTGCTTTGCAAACATGACACCAGAGGCTCAGGACAAATGCGGCTCCCTTCAGAATTCCGCACTCATCATTTTAGCCAAGTTGCTGTTGACCCGGCGCCAACACCACAAAACAGGACAAGTAATTTAATTTGCCACTGCTACCGACCTTGAAGCATTGAATGTAGGCTACCAGAATCCCAATAGGGAGGCTTGGAAGAAAACATCCTGGGAGCTGAAATAGGGGTCAGGCTGTTCTGGCTCTAGCATCACACACAGTCTCTTCACCTCTACAGGAACACATTTGTCCTTCAGGTTTGCCTAAAGAATATGAATTTAAAGGTATTAAGGTACTGTGACAGATAATGTGATAACGTTACCAATCGATTGCTGTAATTATCGATTGAAGATCCCGTGCATAACGTCATAAACATAACCTCATAATGATACAAGTTTAAGAAATTTCAATCAAAGCTAACGTTTTACTCTGCTCTATATCGGGCCCTTTTCATGGCATATATCTGAAAATTAGTATCCAGTGCTTTTATTTCCCCCCCCAAAAATGTAACAATCCTCAATTGTGAAAAAGACTTGAGTTGTTGTCAGAAAGTTAACTCAATCAAGGCAACATTTGATTTGACTGGCCGTAACACTCTAATTGGCCAATATGACCTAATCCTTTTCAAGACCTACCCTAACGTAAGCTTTATATGTCACAAACCAGGATAAGATTATGACTCACTGGATATGTCACACTGAAGTCTAGAAAGTATCACCTCCCCGTATGAGAGGTGCTAGATAAAACAAATACCGTAAGAGGGCAGGAGAAAAGTAGAACACATCTGCTTTTTATGATGTGATACATGCCAATGATGTCTTCATTGTTTACACATCTAAAGAGATATATGATAAAAATCGTGATATTTTGATGCATTGGCATCTCTGTTGATAGGATCACATTCCTTAAAAGCTTTCGAAAAGCCTTGCAGCAAGTTGAGAAAACGAGACACGAACTGATCTTTCAGATATCGCTCTGTCATTTTGTGTTCATGCTGCCATTTTGTTTCTGTGACATGTCACCACAATGATAATGATGATATGACATTAAGAGGTTGGACAAACTCTCAAATCCCTAAAGTAAAATAAGTGTTCTGTACCTTTTTAACATGTCTAAAGTGCCGACGCGTTCCAAATCCCATCCCTCGTCACCCGGAGGGAACAAATGTACCAACGTCCCCCTCCGGCCACGTGATGTGATCTGAACGTAATTGCGGCAATAACTTGTTGCCCTGTTGAGGTGACATCTTAAATCACCATGGTGAAAATATCCTAGGTCAGAATTCAATATTGGTCGTAAAATCTAAATATAAGGCCCCAGGGACTAAGTTGTTTCACAGAGCGCTGCGGTGGCCGTCTGGCAGAAACACACACAGGGTAATAAGGATTGAAAGTGGAGCCCTTTCCACTTGCGAGAGAGCTTCTGCTATTGAGATTATTTGTGTAATATTTGTGAAATGTTGTAATAACTCTGAAGAATCTGTTTTCAAAGGACTTTTTGAATCCCCTGCTATGCGTCCTTGTCTTCCAGCATGCCAGTGTTTCAAATAGAGACCTGTAGGTTTCCAGCCAGTCTTTAATGACATAGCTCATAGCCACAGTCCCATCCAACAGCCTTCATTATGACTCAGTAATCATAGGCTACATTTGTTTTTCTTTTCCTCTCTACTCCCCTATATCTCTTGTGCTCTTTCTTTTTTTGTAAACCCATAGGCCTCCGTCTCTCCCCCCCCAACCCCCTCTGTTTGTTCTCCTCTGAGCACGGACGGATCCAGTAGTGAGCAAGAGCTACTGGAGAAAGTGTTTGTTGACTTTTCGGCACAGACTGGTGCTCTGTAGGGGAGCAGTCTGTTATTTATGGCTCAGGCTTCTGTGATTGGTCGAGGAGAGATATAATTATGTCTGGGCGCTCAGCTTAGCTAGTTTTAGAATTACAATAGGTGCTGTGTTGAGTTCACTGGTTGCTATGATACTAAGTGGAGGCTCTTGTACTGTATATAAAATGCTTTTGACATAAACCTATGTCTGGTGGTTGAACCCCTTTTACCGTATTAACCCTCAGCCCAATGGGGTTACTTGAAACTGGGAAATGTAATCCTTCATTACTGATTTATATATGAGATACCATCTGGGATATTGTGTTTGTAAAGTTTTCACAATTTTGCACAGAACATGGATTGTGGATTTTGAAAGCCCTTTAGGAGGGGATCTCTTTAAGACCAGTAGACATGGAGGCGTGATGACAGCAAGCAGACACTGTTTCAATGTTCACATTGGAACCAGATGGTTGTTTAACGACATATCAGAAAACATATGGTTTCCATCCTTCATGTAGCATAAATGTTGTTCTTTTAGCCCAGAGGATGCATTACACACCAGAGTTTTTAAATGTGTGTACAAATACCTTCTAAAGTGGCCACATTCTTCTTCAAAATACAGTCACATTTTCAGTGTATATTACATTGTGACTGATTTGTGATCAATAGTGTGCATTTGATATTTGACTCCTCATAAAATTAATTAATTTTATTGATGAAAATATCAAGAGTTGATATTAACCAATGCAGTTTGATTACTAATACAGGATTTAACATGGTTTAAAACAACACACTCATATTCCTGATTAGTTGTTTATTATTCATTTAGTTCCGTGCTACTGGTTGTTATCTGAATCTGCTGGCAACAATTGATAGCCTCTAGTTATGATTTGATTGCATGTTTAGGTGATGATGCATGCTAAGCTCATCATTCACATAAATGGTGTCAGTAGTATTTCCAAGGAGCTGCAAAGCTGCCAGTGAACTGCACTATTTATGGAGGTGAGACGGCTGGAGTCGGATATGGAAGAGGCAGGATGACAACCATCTTTTAAAGTTAAATAAAGTTGCGACTTACAGCCAATTTCTTACTCAACAATTAAGTTTCTTTAAAAGTTAAAATATGCAATTACTGCATGGGGAGGGTAATTGAATTAATAGTTTTCCATGACACAAGAGACATGAATAATTCTCTTTAAAGTTACTAATGGATATTGCCCTATTAGCCTTTATCTCCTCATTATGCAGGCTGGTCAGACAGGGACCTTGACTAGACTAATGGGATGGCGTCAGTTTGAATCTTTTTTTGCCAGGGTTACTCCACACACTCGCAGTGAAACGGCAGCCATGTATGTGTGTGCGCTCCCCACAGGAGGTGGGAGGCGAAGATGAGACTTAATCTCTGCAGCATAAGATAATCCTATTGTGTATTCCATACCATGTCTTATGTGATCACTGTCTTCTATAATACATGTGTAGTCATATCACAAGTAGAAAACACAAGGATGGGAAGGGAGTGGAGGCTCAGTGAGTAATCCTCATCTAATCCATTTATTTTAAATACATGGGCTGCCACCGTTAATAAAGAGTGATGTGTCCATCATTTTCATGAAAACCGCAGACTTGCCCTGCCTCTTTTTTTTAACTTTTTAGTCGTTTAAGAAAATACTACAGCATGTTGAATTTTTATTTTATTTTGAAGAAATGATTGCACGTCAATGTAATTCTATTCACGTGATAAATCATATTCATTTAGTTACAGGTTTATTTGTACCAAACAAATTGATGAAATTAAGTTAAACTTACTAAAATAAAATACTACTGTATGTGCCTTGTGTAAGTAAAAGGTGAGTGTTTTCTCCTCTCTCTCTCTCTCTCTCTCTCTCTTTCTCTATCACATGAAAATCAGGATGAAAAGAAAATACACTTCCTGGCTGGCAGCATCTAGTTTCAGTGCAGTGTCAGGCCCTGGCCAAGAGGATTGTGTAAGTAAGTCACCAATGTCTCTCAGTCATGTACCGGACCAAGCTGCCCGTGTATCTACTGAAAGTGGTGTAAAGATAAGATGATTGTTAAAGTGTCTAAACTGACTAAATTCACTTACAATGTGAGTAATAACAATACAATTTTGATATTTACATAGTTCCCAGAGTGCATGTTTTGACATTTAGACCTCGGTAATAAGTCAAATTGAGCTTTCAAATAACAAATGCTTGACTGTCACCCCTCTCTGTCTCTCTCCCTCGCTCCAGGTCCTTAGTGTAGCTAGGAATGCTGTAATGCCACTCGCAGACTGCAGAGTCCGGGGAGCCCTAAAAAGGGAAGGAGTCTCACTCTGATTCCTGGCAGCTTGCGGAGCAGGGGAGGCTAAATTAGGCCTGGTTTCATTGACTTCCAATCCCCAGAGTCTCCAGCAGCAGCCCTGCAGCCCAGAGGAGGAGAGGCCGGGTGGTGCTCAGGGCCTCTGATGCTGCCTCAGAGCTTCTCCAGACACTGCCTGGGTAGGTTAAAGTGCCAGACGGAGAGATGATATGGCTAGAAAGCTTGAGATGAGAGGTTGCATCTCCTGAGAAAAGTCTGAGAAAATGAAATAGAAACATGGATAACATGAATGGTTCTGTGATTTTTAGCATTTTAAAACCAATAAATAATCATCAGATAAACTTTAGTTATAAGTACTGTGAACAAACAACACAATATGCTTTGTTGTAAATCTGCTTTATGATATACGGCAAGCGTCTCAACCTTTTTGTTTTTCGATCCCTTAAAATGTGTAGACACACATTATTAGCCAATCAACCGAAGATAAATGATTTCCATCTCAGATAGTTTCGTTTGTAGACATTTTTAGAAGCCTGAAGGAGTATGAAGCATCCGCGAGGGTCGCAAGTGTCCGCACGGCCAAAGAGACGTTACACCATCAGACAGGGCCCTTCCCCGGGGGTTCTGTGTAGCAGGGTTTTGCCTGTCTGTGCACATTCACAGGGGTGGGTGTTTTCCACGAGCAGAAACCTGCATGGAGCATAAAATATTCAGAGTTTCCTCGTCACGATTCAACGGTGGCTCATGTCTGTGTGACCGTCGTTGCGGAAAGTATAACCGAGGATTTGTTATCCATTATTTCACAAGAAAAAAGCAAAAAAGGAAACAAAAAGTTGTAAAAACAAAACATAATTTCTTGTAACAGAAATGTGTTTTCTTAAGATCTTTTTAATCATCTTGTGACCCTTCATATACATATTAAGACTTTATAGGGGGTCCAAACCCCTGGGTTGGGAACCACTGCTTGATGGTATCGAATTAAATTGTGACTTGTTGCTAAACAGTGCAGATGCACTTTTTAAACCACATTTTCATTCTTGTTTTATGCATAAAAAGTCACCAAAATGCCAGAATTAAGGTATCTGAAATTGTCTAATTTATCTTCGAAGATGACTTTATCTTTGTTTGCTCTCAAAAACCTCATTATTTCCAGTGTATTGGCATGAGAAGCTTCAAATATGTAGTGTGATAATGTTTGCGGCATGAAGCAACATGAAAGAATTTTTGAAATATGTGGCGTCATATTTGAGAAACACAATAACACATGAAACAGAGGCTGCAACTTGTCTCAACCTTTTTGGTTTATGGTAATTATGCCAAGGTTTCATTACTGATTTAATAATGATGTATTACATTCAAGAAATGAAGTGCTTTAGCCATCATGTGATGTGTTGCACGTTACACACAGCCTGCTTGGTATGTTTTTTTCTGCAGATAAAATGCTTCTGCGCCTCCCACTCTCCACTGCTCTTTCCTCTTTGCTGTGCTGTCCAGTGTGATTGACCGCGTCTCTTTCTCTGTGCTGGCAGTCGGAGACAGGTGCTGAGTGCTGCTGAGTGTTGCTGTATGTGTGGGCTCCAGGGGCCTGGTTCAACATTCCAGTGATAGTTTGATAGACACAGTCCTTGGGGGAGGAAGACGAGGAGGCCAAATGCCCGCACCGACTTCAAAGAAGACGTACTGAGACGGTAAGTGAAATCCATGGGAGGATTGTGATAACATACTGCAAGTGTCGTTTCTTTTTACAAGTACCTCAAGAGCAGCCTTTGCAGCACCCAACTTCCTGATTTGAAAAGCTGTTTCACTGCTTATCTATCATGCTGCAAACTAAATGTCACAGGCACTTCCTCTTTTCACACACTCACAGGCTGCGAGTGTGCGTGCGTGCGTGTGCGCACGCATATACGTTGTGAAAATGGGGGGGGAAGAGGAAGTTATAAAAAAAAAAGGGGATGCAGAGAGAGGCGGGGACAATAACGAGGTTGACCATATTTGGCATCAGCAGATAATGCAAGCAGAAGATGCAAATGAGATAAGAGCGGTTGTCATGGAGACGTGATGTTGCGCAGTGATGGTTCGCTGTAAACCTGACCACATTTGTGGTATGGCCGTTGCCAAGCAGAAGGTGCTATTATGAGAGAGAGAGGGAGTGATGAGAGTGAGAGAAGTAGAGGAAGAGAGAAATGAAGATGCAAGTTCATCCCATAGTGCATTGCGTTAGTGTGGCCTGTGTTGAAGTGACTCTGTCTGTCCCAGTGGCGCGTCAGCGATAGACAGACGAACAGGTAAGCTCACTGGCTTTAAACGCACTTTCTGTAAGATTAATGTCCGTTGACAACTTCAAATGACACTGGGTTTAATTCAGTGTTTTCTATAGATTTGTTATATAAGTTTACAAAATTGTGTAAATGTTGATGATTCCTTTCTTTCAACAAACTACATTTTCTCTGACATTCTGCAAAGACGTAAGTGTGTCAGTTTTAGGAAAGCCAACATTTGCAGTTTTTTTTTTTTTATCTCTTACAACTTTGTTAAGCGATATTAAGTTTGTAAGAAGTTTGTGATATAAGGAGAGTTAATTTGTTATTTGCAGCAGTATATCAGCATTTACACCGAAAAATAGGTTGAAGCTGGAGTGAAAGGCGTCTTTGCAAAGGGTGTTTCCATTCGTTTTCATTTTATCTCCAAGATAAGTTTCAAGCTTGAATGGTGCATACACACACGCATACACACACTCACAATGGTGTCAGATGGGGACAAGACAGTGTGCTATTTCCTCTCTCTGTGTTTCAAACCTGACAGCTTGAATTGCACCTGCTTCCCCTCACTGCGTCAAAGTGGAGGGAAGTTAAGAGTGAACCGCAAGTGTGCAGCAGGGAAATACTGCAAGTGTGCTCACTAGAAAAATGAGTGTTGGAGACCATACACACATTTTGTACCATTATCATGTACTTTCATTATCATTATGCTTTATACTACACATAGGCAGAAGTTGTTTTAAGTGTAAAGATTACCTCAAAGCAAACGACCTATGTTGAAATGGCAGACGCTGAAAGCAGCTCCCTGCTGTGGGCCTTTGCGCAAGACTGTGTACCGTTGCAGTTGTTGCTGTGATGGTCTGTAATGGGAGTGTAATGTGTATTTGCAGCCTTAGTGATAGATGAGCCGTCAGAGTTTGGCACACAAAAGCTCTGGGACATTTCCTCAGTGGAGTGAGAGTTCGCATCAGCCAGCCAGTGTCATTTGCAGAGTGCTGGGAAATAGCAAAGCGCTGAGATGATAGGGAAGCTTAAAGGTGGAAAGTTGCATTCATCAGGGAGGAGGGAGAGAAAGTAAGGGTCGAAGAAGGTGAGGAGTTAGGATTTGATGGCTTGGAGAGAGGTCAGCCATGCCAGACTGTGTTGGTTTAGGGCTCATGTGATCCATAAAGGATAGAGTGTGAGGGGTTTCTAGAATATTCCGAGCTTCCGTCTCAAGTTACTCTTTTAAGCTGCTCTTTAGCAGTTCAGGACTTCACTTAAATTTGTAGGACCTGCAAAAGACAGATAGTAAAAAGGAATTATCAAAATCGATACTACAAAAAATCTTACAATTACCAAAATGTGTTACTTTCTCAGACTTTTTCCCCATGACTAGTTCACTGATCTTGATATGTGAAATTGGTGGAATTCCCCTTTATCTACTCAACATACACATACAGACCTCTTCCTGTTCTCAGTTGGTTATGTGTGTGAATAGGTTACTCAACCCCTGGGTGTTGATTCCTGTTGTGCTTTGCTCATACCTATACAACCCTACGGCCTCATTTATCTCCGATAGAGAACAACGATCACACCATCTGCTTATCTGTGAGACACAAGTTAAAATGTATGACTTGTTTCACTTCAAATAAAGAAAATAAATAACTAGAAAAAGGAGAAAACAGGCCCCTGTTCCTTTGCAGACTATGTGCAGAATAAAACTTGTAGAACAGAATGAGCAAACCATCTGGTAACTGCATAGCTGGCTTTATATTCATACCTCTGATTGGACTGGGGGAATACGGATAAGCCGGATGTGACAAATAGACAAATGGTTGTGGTTTTTTAGGGGAAATTTAGTGGACTCAAGTGAGACAAAGTGATGAAAACACAGATTCATAGTGAACATAGTGTACGAAGAATGATAATGAATAGGAAGTATGGACCGGCAGGGCAGAGGAGTTAAAGAAAGACGCAGAGACAGAAAGGAGCAGAAGCACTGGCATACACTCAGCTGCAGAGGGGAAATTCCACGTCAGTGTCTGAGTTTCGCAGCAAAGCCCAGATCTTTGGAGGCGTTGCTAATGTGTCTCCTATTGAGCCACAACAGCATCAATCACCGTGTTTCTTCATTATGGGTCAAGGAAAACTCCATTTGGAGGTTAGATTGAGCCGCTGCTTCCATTGATCAGCAGTCGAACTGATTGTCTGCTAATCTAAAACACATACTGCGTGTGTTCTAGCAGGGCTGTTTCCATGGTTGGAAATAGATCTCCTCCCATCGCTAACCAATGACAGTTGGAAATAGATCCAGGCATGCACTTTGCAGTTGTGGCTAATAATGGCACCGTCTATCAAAATGTTATGTTATATGTTATCAAAATAGTACTGTGGCATCCTATGACATCCTTTTGTTTGTAGTATAAGATGGGTTTTAATGTTCACTCTGAGTTCACAGGCCCATTGCACCAGAATACTGGCTTGGTAGAGGGTTAGCACTGCAGCTGGGGGCTCTACCACCGATTGTCACCTGGGGTTTAAGGACCTGCTGTGTAAATTAGACATGACTTATCACCAGATTTATATTAAACAGTTCCAGAGAGAGGAGTCGGGGGTGGCGGTTGTACACCGGAGAGGCAATGGGGTATGATTTTTGTTCGCAGTATCATACATACAGGGCCCTTGCATTTCTTTTTCAGCTGCAGTGTGTGGAATTTTCTCTCAAACATTGCAATGCTTTTTTCAGTTCAGGCAGCATTATGCACAAAGCCCTTTCTCCTTAATCACAGTCAAATGCAGTGAGTCATTGACAATATACAGGATCAGACAAAGAACTTGGCGTTTGTACACAGCTCAAAATCTGTAAAGATTCCTGAAGATGCCAAGGTTGCTATCTCCATGGCTACCAGATATTGCAACATCAGGTCCAAATCCAATTCTTGTAGGCTCCTTTAGCCTCTGTGGCGACAGACGCCTTGAGTCAACAGCCATACAGGGAAGTTGGCAGCAGCAGTTTTTCTAAATGTTGTCTCGTTCAGCCATTTTTAAATAATATGTTGCTTACCTGCAACCAAACTGCACCGGCTGCATCTTTTTTTAATAGCCATTTCCAGAGTATTCACACACTTTGTCTTATTCTGAATGTATCGCCACTTACTATCGTTGTCCAATTTGATTCAGTGCTGTTCAATGTGTCCTGTTTATTAGTGTGGGCAGGAGCTGTGGGAGTGTGTGGCTGAGCTTAGGTGTGTGAGGGTTGCATGCCACAGCAGATGAGGGATCCTGACAGAAGCCAGACCAAAATCTTTCGCAACTCCCTGTAAATTTCTGTCCGTACTTCTTCCCTCCACACAAATGAATCTATTCATTCTATCCAGCTGCTGTTTTTTCCTTACTCACCATTACCTCATTATATCCTTTGTTTCTGTCTCACTCTTTCCTCTCTGGCAGTATTTAACGTCACTACGTCAGCGTTTATTTCTGATTCCCTTCAGCACTTGGCTTTTCCTCGCTTCTATGTTTAATGTCTAATGACCCTTCTTTTATCTGTCTTTATGTTCGAGCTATGCTTTTCCAATGTTTCCTTCTTCCCTCCTTCTCCCCTCTCTCCTTCATCAGCTTCACTGGATAAGCAAGGGCAGGGTTGCTGTAACTGAACCAGCACTTCCTGGTGTTGTTTTAGGGGGGTGTGGCCAGCCTTCGGCGAAGAAAAGAGGGAGGGAGAGGGGACTGCAGGATCTGTATGCCCAGTGCAGTCAGGGCTCCCTCCTCCTTTTCTTCCTCCTCCTCCTCCTCCTCCTCCTCCTCCTCCTCCTCCTCCTCCACAGCTGTTGCTACTGCCACCCAGCGAGCGCCACTTTCCTCAGGCAGCAGACGGACGATCCAGAGGCTGGGGAGTCAGTAGAGACACAGCCCTGCCCGTCTCAGCTCAGCTCAGCTCAGTACAGCCACTTCCAGAGGCAGGGGAGGGGAGACACTAGCGCACACAGCCAATGCTGCAACGTACACACACACACACACACACACACACACACACACGCACACACATAGAAAATCACACAGACAAACACTCCTCCTCTCTCTCTCTCTCCCTCTCTCTCTCTCTCTCTCTCTCTCTCTCACTGTGGTGCTCGGCTCCGCACAGCTCCTCTACTCATTCGCTGCTGATTCACTCGGTCACTCGCTTGCCTGTCTTCTGCCAGTCGCTCTGCCTTGCTGTGCTCTGCCTGCCTGCCTGAGAATGGTCCAGCCGGTGCCTGGGGGTCTGCTGTCGCGGCCTGTCTGAACACACGCACAAACACAGAGTCAATCGACACGCGGAAGCCAACACACACACACACACACACACACACACACACACACACACACACACACACACACACACACACACACACACACACACACACACACACACACACACACACACACACACACAAGCTGGAGAGCAATGTGAGAGGTAAGAGCTTGGTTCATAACCCTCCTCCTTGTCTCATTGGTTTATCTAGATCTTTCCTCCTGTGTGTGCTGCAGTCTTTACTTTCCAAAGTAAGCGTCTGTGCATTGGAGCATAGGAAGAGATATGGAGATTGTTTGCTTTACTGTCTGCCGTGTGTGTTTATGTTCACTATGTTGGTCACAGGGTTAACACGCATTTGTTACAGCTTGTTTTATAGATATACACACACACACACACACACACACACACACACATGCACGCACACACACAGACACATAGTAAGACACATTCTTGGCTCAAAGCAGACTGTCACACAATAGCTACTTCCTGAGGGTAGCGCTAGTTAGCAAGACATTTTGCTGCTGTGTGTGTTTGGAGGGCCATGGTTGTTCCAGGAAGCAGTGGAGAGGATCAATAGATCGCCCACTCAGCTTTCATTCCCTCCGTCTGACTCAACGTTGGACATGTTAGGAGTTATCCTGCAGGGCTTGGTTAACAAGGAGGATGGTAAAATGTGATTCTCTGATTCCTCTTCCCTCCCTTGCTGCGTCAGTCTAAAGGAGGAAGCATGGTTTTGCATGTGTGTATGTGTGTTTCTACGTGTGTGTGCTGTACAAGGCAAACTCCCGCCCCTCTGCATGTAAATTACGTGTGACATGTGAGGCTGCTGCTACCTTATATGGTGAGCACAGTATTTCAGTACAGTTGGATCTTGCCAAGCATTCCGGGTCGCGGGAGGCGAGAGTGTGTGAGAGGGTGACTCTGTCTGTGGGAGTGTGTGCTTTATTTTGTGTGTGTGTGTGTGTGTGTGTGTGTGTGTGTGTGTGTGTGTGTGACTAAGTGAGTGTTTTCATGCGTCTGACAGAGGGGGAGTAACTGAGAGAGAGGAAGAGTGTTGAAGACAGAAAGAAAGAGGGGGAAGAACGAGAGAGACAGGGTGAAGGAGATCCAGTAAATATTGGGATTTTACTAGTCTGTGTTTAAACTGGAGTGGAAGTAAGTAGTTTTATACTTTATTAAGGCTTTGGGAGATATGGTGAGATTGCCCTGTAATGTTTTTCTTTCTTCTATGAGTTAAGTAAAGTTTGACTGTGTGGATCGAGCTAAGATCAACAGACTTAAAGTGGGGGTTTTTTTGTGCGATAATATCTGACTATTTGTCCGAAGCAATATTCAAAGTCTATCACAGGCGATTATTCTTTCGGAGAGTCCAAAAACTGTCTGAGTAACAGCATGGCATGATTCGGGTCAAATCCATATGGTACGTAAAAGCCAGAGGATCTTCAGAGCTTTAAACTTTCTTCTCCCCCCTCTTTGTCCCTCTCCTCACCACCTCTGCCCCCCTCGCGTCTCTGGGTTTCCTCCTGGTGGTGTGGCCGTGGTTTGGGCGATGATGAGGAATGTTGTTGTTGTGACTTAGGGGGATTCAGGGTGGCTCAGACAGTAGCACACACACACACACACACACACACACACACACACACACACACAAGCACACAAGCACATGCAAGCATGCGCAACACAGACAGATGTGTGGCAGATTGCATTGTTGAGACTTTCTAAAGTCCCCGTGGTAGCTCTGCTGCTGGTAGACTATAAATTTCAGACTATCAGAAGCTCGAGGAGCGTGCTGCTGTGTTCAATGCGAATAGTATGGCTAATAATGTCAACGATGATATTGCTCTCTCTGTGTATTGATGTGTGTGAACTGAGGTGCAAATTGATCCACATTTATGTTTGTTGCCCCTGATCTAGGGTGTGCACTACTGACAGGATTATGTGCATGGCTGGATCTGCGCTGACAGGTTAAGCCTTTATTACACGAGGGCTCGTCTGTATGTTCCTACTGTGTTATGACCACATTTCAACCCCTCTCAGCAACAGTTTGACACGGCTTTGGCTGAGTTAGACAACTTCCACTTAATGTAATTCCAAGCTAAGCTAAAGTTAATTGACTTCAACCAATGTCAGGGACACAGTTGAGTCCTTAACTTGCTATAATGTTTACCTATTTCTGCTCTTTTCACTAATAATTGTTTATCAGGTATTGCAGTATAGAGAGAAAAAGCCAGTTTCCACCACAGTGATAATAAGCGGGGCGAGCAGCATGTCAGAGCTGCTGCTCGTGGATTCAGTAATAAGTGTCTGGTTATTTCCATTTTATTCTGTTCAGAGGTACACGTGTAAACACAAGCCTTGTTTTTTCCTTCACCCCAGTAGCTGTTACAGCCCTGACATCTTAAACCTCTCCATCTCTGAAACAGAGATAGATGGCTGTAACATTTAATAACAGACTCCTGCCCCAATAGTCACATTCTCTCACTCGCAGTCTCTAGCTCGCTGCCTAGCCTTTGTCTCTATCAATGGGAATGCTCATTTGGGTCTGTTTGCCTCGGCATATTAGAAGCAGGTCCCAGCACAAGCCAGTGGATGTCGTTGGTTAATTAGCAGGGCCTGTCCTCCATGAAAATGATTGACTAAATTCAAAATTATACAGATAACTAGTGCAAAAGATAAAAAAATGTTAACTGGGGAAGTACGTTTGCGTGTAATGTACTGATAAAGAAGCTACACCAACATGTGTAATCATGTATGCCATCGCCACAAGGCACAGAGCCCATATACATAGTGACTTTGGCATATGCCCAGGGATGAAACGATTCTGTATGTATGTACAGATAGACAGATCAGTGCTCATCATAAACCTCCTCTCATTTATTCAGGTTTTTTCTTAAAATGTGTAACCTGCCTGTATATGTGGAAACCAGCCTAACTTTATCCCAGCACATTGAGACGGACAACGTAAATGTGAGCCGATGAGACACTCATTTAACCATAAGGCCGGCCATTATCCTCATTGACTTCACCACATCCTTACACACACATATACACATACATACACACACAAAGATGCAGTGTTGCACACACAGTCAGATATTCACCAAGGCTTAAGAATACCCTCTGTCAGGACACATAGAGGTTTGTGTGTTTGCATAGGTTAGCATTTGTGTGTCTTGTCAGTGTGTTTGTGTGTGTGTGTGTGTGTGTGTGTGTGTGTGTGTGTGTGTGTGTGTGTGTGTGTGTGTGTGTGTGTGTGTGTGTGTGTGTGTGTGTGTGTGTGTGTGTGTGTGTGTGTGAATGTGCTTGAATAGCTCTGTCCATGTATGCTAAACAAGAGATCTAATTGTCTCTCAGAGGTTTGCTCTCAGAGGAATCAATAGGCATTGTTTGTTGCGCGTTCCTTGCCTTAGACTCACTTTCAGAACCACGTTATTCAATCCGGTAAAAAAAAATTAGCCAGTTAAACCAATAGTTTAGAGGAGATGACGACTTGAATTGTCAATAACAATACCGACAATGTTGATACTCAAATTAGCAAGAATTGACATAGATTGTATTTTTGCAGCACCTTGTGGTGCATGGCTGTCCATGTGAGCTCTTTTCATTTATAACCTCCACTAATAACAAACCAAACTTAAATATAGATAAACTGTGTATTAATAATTGATTTTTAATGCAAGCAATGTGCTGTGGACCTATCCCTTTTACTTGTTATATGAACACCTTTCTGGTCACGATCTCTCATCTAACATGTAAGGTCGCATCACCAAAATAAATTCAGTTAACTCAGGGACGTTTCTAGTAAAGAAGAATTACGCTGGATGAAGAGGCAGCCCTCAGCCTCTCAGCGCTTGTGTGCCAGAAAGACAAAAAGATCAAGAAACAGCGAGAAGAACATGCTCCTGTGTCCATATGTGTACTAGTGTGTATGTGTGTATATAAAGGTCAGTGAGGCCAATATTGACATGCTATATTCTGAGCACATGGAGCAGCAGGAGTGAGACGTGGGGTGTTGAATTTCCCTCCAGCGTCCTCCACTGAGATGACCTGTCTCAGCACACTGTCACCCTGACTCCACCTCTGTCAATATGCTGAAACCACTCCTTTTACTGAACAGCAGCGAGCCAAGAGAGACGGACGGCTCTTTCTCTGCAGTCAAAGCTGAAAACAGGAGCTCCTGCTAGAGGCTAAGGTTTGTTAGTTAGGTTGTCTTATCATGCATCGCAATACAGCCAGTGGCATTTCAGCTTAATCTCTACTCATACTGCATCAGTTAAGTTATTATTTGTATGCGATTATGAGAATAGAGCCTCTGGTAACTCGTGACATGCTAAACTAGGCTAATAACTGCGCCACTCGGCCATTTTTCAGGAAGTCTTAGCATAACTGTGAACATCTCTCTATAATCTAGTCACAACTTCAAGACCAGACCATGCTAGAAACAAGCACGTTGATTTGATTGCTCTAACTTTTTCAATCAGTTAGGACATGCCTTAATAACAAAACAGCTCTCTGTGTTAAAGCAAACATCATGATGTCCGTGCGTCATCCATCCATCACCGTCCAAATCGGTGGCAGTTAGGCATAGTTTGTGCTTTCAGTGGAGGTTAAGCATGTATTTCAACAGCGTCTGTTGCTCGTTAAGAACATATTTGTTTTGTGACTCATAACCAAGAGAAAGTAAATGACAGGCAGGCTTGCTTTTCATGTCAGAAACCGTTTTGTGCCATTTAGGCACAAGGCGGTGGTGTCACATGACCGTGAGCTGATGGTGATGTGCTGATATTGAAAACACACACTTCCTCTTATCGCAGCCATGTACTGTTTCTGCCACGTGTCCTAAAGGTCGATAGGAAGCATTCGGTCGTTTGCGTTCTCCCTCTCTCTCTCTCTTTCGCCATCTTCCCTCTCCAGTGTGGTCGACCTTGCACCAGCTCGCAAGACCTTGGAGTCTGAGGGAGTGCTGCTGAGGATGCTGGAAGAGAACGCAGGCCAGACAGTCACATTGAGGGCTCAAAGGCAAAGGCATGGATGGAGTTAGGGGAAAAAAACGAGAAAACCCAAGTAGAGAAGGATTCACTGGTTAAAGAAGTTTAAATTCCGTGGTTAGAGAAGACAAGTAGATCGAGTTCAATAGTAATCTATTTGAAATGGATGCCGTGGGCACAAAGAGCGGTTAAGTGGAATTAGATAGAGGGAGTGGCATACTGACAAGAAACAGCATAGAGATGAAGAAATCAATGGGGGAAGGAGACCCATGTCCAGACATGATAGATCATAATGAGTGCTCATTATCACTCTGGCACTGTCTTATACCATACCACATTGTCTCTCTCTCACCGATATGTGCTAGTCTGACTCTAATAGAAACCATAGAAACAGATTAGGCAGCCAGACAGAACGCAGGGGGTGTTTTCTTGCATCAAGTCACCACATTCTCTCATTTGATTGAAGACAGCGCCTGGCACCTTCAGTTTCAAACTCAGATAGATTATGGTTGAATAGATATCTCTCACAATAACAACCACAATAGTTCAAGTTCAAACGTGATCCTTGCTCACCCTGAACTCAACTTATTACAGCGTATATTTGGGTAGTAAAAACTGTGTTGCCATCAGCCCTATCAGACTGTAGCTGTAGCAATAAACACACGTAACATCAGCATGATATGATATTATCCTAGGGCATACAGGGTTACACAGAGAGATTACACTTGGCTGACTTGGCAATTTCAATACCATGAAGATAAAACGATGAAATTTAATTTCAAAACACAACATTCAATCTTACTAGTTCAATTATTTCTGGCATGAAAAAAACTATAAAACTGACACGGTATTGAAAAGTTAAATTGTTGTAGTCTACCCACTAAAGTGCATGATACGGAAGATGTGTGTGTGCCTGTGCATGTGTATTGTATGTGGGGGCAGGGCAGTTATAGCGTTTGTGTTATGATTACACTTGCACTCCAAAGGTCACTTGTAGCAGTAATGCTACTTTTGCTAGCATAGGGGTCACCCAAGGTGAACCTGAGCAGTCCTCCCCCTTCATTCTGTAACATATATCCATGTTGCTGGGTCATCATGACCTGGGCTGTACTGCTGCAGGGCTCTGATATAGTGCGTTGCAGTGTTGCAGTGCTGTAAAGCTAGAAGCGGTTCAAAGCTTTGCTGAAGGTGCACATGCTGTTCTGGGAAACGCGATTTCTCTACACAGGGTGTGGTGAGTTACCCTGCTTGTGCGATAAGAGGCGACTGGGCCCACGGGAGCCCAATCATTCAAATACCCCTGGCAAACCCTGTACAATGGATTTCGCCAAAAATAGAAACCACTGCCAAAATTGTATATAAACGTGTAAAAAAACACTCTTCTTGGTTAATGAGTGAATGCGTGTTTGAGATCAAGGCAGCCGTGATCATGATGGTGCTTTTTTATTTAGAGATGAGTTCACGGTCGATGATATTGTCTGGGATCTTTCATTAAAGGTTGTTTGCTTGAAAGAAACGTGTCATTTGTTCATGAGAAATCAGGTAGTCATAGAAATAGTCAGTAAAATGATTAGTTCAGCCTCTCTCTCTCTCTCTCTCTCTCTCTCTAGCAGAAGGCAGGTCAGCCTCCTCTTTGCTCCTCCCCCTGTTCTCACCTGGCGCTCAGCCCAGAATGTTGCTGCAACTCTGCAAACTCTCATTGGTCCCCACTCTCACATCGCTTTGCAAGAAGGGAAATGACTAACCTCTTCTCCCTCCTGCCCTGCCTCGACTTCCCCTCTGCTTTCACTCTCTTCCTTTTTTCTTTCACCTCAGAACACACTTGCAATGGCTGGCTTTGCTGTACGCGACTGTAAGTGATACAGGATTTGATCAGATTTTTCCTGCGCTGGCCAGAAGAGGTGGAAAGTTGTGAATGGCTGCTTTGTGCATGTCTGTGTGTATGTGGCGTGGCGTGATGAGCGTGTGTGCGCACCATGTGTGTTTAGAGCGCAGGGCGGGTGAAAGTTTTATTTGTTTTAGCTGACACCCCTGCATTTCTGACATTTTTACATATTTTTCATTCCCACAGAGCTTAGCAGCAAATTAAAAACTCAGAACCTCCCGTGAAAGATAAATGAAAGAGTAATAAACCTGAATGTATTGGTTGGATGTGTGTCATCAACCCTAATCTTTCTTACCCTCCTTCTCTCTCTTAATCTTTCTCTCTTTCTCTCTCCCCAGAGGAAGTGCCTTCCCTGATGTCTGCTGCAGCTTCGACCTGCTTCTACAGCTGAAGCTCCACCCTCCCCCCCGCCTCGCTCGCTTGCTGCCAAGGTAACACGAGTACAAGGACAGCGGCCAAACCCACCTCGCAGCCTAAACTCGGACCTGCTCGTCCGTCCACCACCATCACCGTCCACTCCTCGCAGCAGGGGCTCCAGCCTCAGCTCTGCCATCTGCCCTCCACCAGCTGACCAGCCTTACCACAGCAGCCCAACACACCACCAGGCCCACGCAGCATCTCACACACCTTGCCTTTAACCTTCGCCTTCAGCCCTCTAAGCCTCCACTCGGTCCTCAGCGTCCGTAACCGGCAGGCTACACCCAGACTTTCACCTTTGTTGCCTGCTTCACTGCACCTAACCGGAGGGCTCTCTCGGTTCGGCCTGTTCAGCAGTTTGCCTCGTTGGCTTGTGAATGTTATAGGGGATTTTGTTTCCGAAGCAAAGTCAGGCCAAGAGCGGCATCCTCATCGCTAGTCTGAGTTGTCTCATGGATACAAACACGGCTGCTCTGGTTGATTGATTGGGAAAGAAACCCAATAACATTCGTCCTGCAACATTTCACTCTGGAAAAGGAGCCCTTTGAATCAATAAATAACTTTATTTTAAATGTTTCATTTCAACGTCACAGACTGTAACGACAAATAAACAAAAGACCTTATAGTTGTGGATTAAAAACACTAGAGATACTTTATTCACGCTTGAACAGATTTCAGCTCGGAATAACTTTTGCCAGCGTGTTGCCATGGCGATGAACATGGCACACATCCGCGACACAAAGTGGCTGACACTTGAGGTATGCAGGGAGTTCCAGAGGGGCACATGCTCACGCTCGGACCAGGAGTGCAAGTTCGCTCACCCGGCCAAGAGCTGTCAGGTGGACAATGGACGGGTCATCGCTTGCTTCGACTCACTCAAGGTAAGAAAAGGAGAAGTGGTGAACAGGAAGCCTGGAGGTCAGATCTCAGACACCAGACAGATTGGCCACAGATAAGAGACTGAGCACATACAGTCTGATAGGCAGTTTGAGTGAATATATGGAGATGCACTGGAAAAAGCAGTTGTCGTCAATCTGCCAGAGCACACCATCTGGATACGGCATGTGCTCTCGTTGATCCCACCTATTTCTGGTCAGGTGACTGTAACATGTGATCAAGGGTAAAGAGAGGAGGGGGGGGTTGCCTCTTTTTAGATTCAGGAAGCAGAAGTCAGGAGTCTGTAACACTGCACTCTGGAATTTTCTAGGGCAGGCTGAATTGTTTTGGCGGGTGTTTACTGCACTTATTTCAGCAGTCATCTAGGAGTCACATTTCCGACCGATTACACTGTACATAAACAACACCAAAGACTAAATCAGCACAGTCCCTCTGGAAGCGAAAAAACACTGCTGTGTGCTAGCGTTTGAACAGGAAAACACAGATGAATAGGCTGTCACATGTACAAACTCATAAAGCCGCCCTGAGCACAACACGTTTCAACAGCTAGAGCGAAACGATACGATAGCGTCATCATGTAGCTCTCACTCAGTCAAAACCACTTCCTGTGCAGAGGGGTTTGTTTGTGTCTCTATATGAGTATGTGTTTTAGAGCAAAGTCGGGGGCAGATTTGGGGCAGCGTATGGAGTCATTTTCCATTTTTAGGCAACGGCAGAAAAGCCTATTCTTTCTCTCTCTCTCTCTTTCACAATCTGTCTTTTTATCGGAGCACAAGATCTCTAGAGATGGGCGTACCCCAACCCAAAGTTTCCAGCATTGACACACGCCCGCCCAAGTTTGGCTGTGTGTGTGTGTGTTTTACTTCTGTTTGTACTCTCCCCCTGCAGACACTGGTGACTCGTGGTCATTGGCAGTGTGCGATCGGAGCAGGGTTAGGATGAGGACAGCGTGTGTGAGTCGACTCAGAGAACAGTGTTTATAGCCAGATGTGGACAGAGGAACATTGTCAAGCCCAGGCTGAACTCTCCCCAAGTTTCCTCACAATGTGCATGTGTGTGCGTTGATTGTCAAAATAACAAAGCAGGTTAAGTTAACCTTTTTTTTATTACATCTTGAGTCCTATTTTCAAAGAATCTGCCATATTTCTTATCAGTGGAGAATGCCAAAATCATTATCTGTAATGTCATGAGATCTTCTAAGAAACACAAGCAGTCACATGATCACACAGGATTTAAACAAACCCTGAGCCTAGGCAATTATTAGGAAGAGAAAAAAAGGCGATATAATTATTACATAAACCATCTGTTACCATCCATCCATCTCAGGTTAGAGACCCACTTCTGGGGTTCAACTGTGATGTATCATACTACCATAGGTGTGTTTGTGCACAATTTCCATCTCCAACAAGTGATTATGGCCACTCATTTTTGGCTTTACATCTTCGTAGGAAGTTGATACCAGCTGTGATCTGACCTGTTCACCTGAAAGCTTATTTATTTTCCCGTTTTTTCAACTTTGTTGAAGTGATATATCGCTGTTTTCAGAGATTTTTTAAAATGAATTTAAATGTTATAATAACCAATAGTAATGGTGGCCATAACTACAAACAAGACCCAAGCGGTTAGAGACTGAGACGAAAAGGTTCTCCTGTCTGTCTACATGTCACTGACCCATCACTTCAATACAGTGACCACATGTAGACATTCACTGACAAAACAGTAGGAGCCCTTAGCTACAGCCAAAAGGATCTTGATACTTGAACGTATGTTTAAATTGTCATTCACGCCGAGGTAAAGGTCAGCCACTGGAAAGAAGTAGCTGGCAGGTATATGGAGGCTCTTTGAGGGAACCAAGGGGCCTATTTTAGCAGTTTGGACTCATTTTCCACTAGAAGTTGTGTCTTAATGGAGATGGGTGATCCTTTTTTTAAACTGTACGGCCCATTTTTTCCATAATGAAAAACAGAGCAGGTCTCTGAAACCCGCAGTGGAAACAGTAGGAGAAAGCGTGAGAGAGAGAGAGAGAGAGAGGATGGAGGAAATCAGAAGCAAAGGCGGTTAATTGCACGTATACAGAGGATAAAACCTAAATTACAAACATATAGACACAAACACATTCACCACATTGTTCAGGGTTTCCTCTTACGTCTACCCACAAATCCACACAGTGAAATAATTGCATCACTTATTCTACTTTTCACACGTGTCCATTTGTTGAAATAGGATCAAATTCCCAATTTAGTTCCGTTACATGAAGCCACATCACTCTTGATTATTAGTATTGCAACGCCTACGCCCCATGCACTAACACACACACACACACACACACACACACACAATGCACCCTCTTGGACACGTGCACACACTTTCTGCCCATGAGAGAGGATCGGCCTTCTTCTTGAGAAGTGTATAATTAGAATAGGTCTCACATGATCACCAGTGCATAGCTGAGCAGGTCACACCCAAACCCAGTCATTTCCCCAACAACCACTCTCTCTCTCTCTCTCTCTCTCTCTCTCTCTCTCTCTCTCTCTCTCTCTCTCTCTCTCTCTCTCTCTCTCTCTCTCTCTCTCTGGCCTCCTTTTTACATGGGGCACACACACACACACACACACACACACACACACACACACACACACACACACACACACACACACACACACACACACACACACAGTAAAACACACATACAGAGATCACCCTCAAAATAATACCTTTCATTGAACTAAACCACGCTTGTAGTGTCAATTATGCTAAGGAAACGAGAGCAGGGAATATATTTATTCACAAGAGGTAAATCACCATTTTTCATGGGAAAAGGTTCATGGCAGTAATCAAATGTGGATGATCTACCCCCGAGCAAGACAATCAATCTGAACCAAGTTTCCATCTAGGCCACGGAAATGAAACTAAGTGGTGGTGGTGGTGGTGGTGGTGGTGTGTGTGAATATCTCCATGCAACATGCATGTGTGGGTGTTCACTGGCCTTAGACCTAGTGACCTAACCTCAGAGTTCTGTTGCCTGTGTATCTGTGTGGTGCTGCACAGACAGCTCAGCTATGTCGAAGCGGGGTAAATATTTGGAGAAAGACAGTGGCAGCAAGAGCTCCCATGTTTAAAGTCGATGTGTAATTTTGTCTATTAATGATTAACTTCTAAGCAGATGCTGTTTCTAAATCTGTCTCAACGAATTCTATGTCCTACTAAATATTTAGATCTGGCCGAATAGAAACGCACACAGAATAACCAATGAGAAAGGTGGAAAAGGGTGGCGTGGCATGTGCACCTTTGAGCTCCTCTGTATCTCACTAACTACATGAAGAGTTTAAAACACACATGATTTGTTGAGGAAGTGACCTACTTTTAACCTTCAGTAGTCGTAATCACTACACTTCTCTACTTGCTACACTTCAGTATTCCTAGTCAGAGTATGATAATCGGCTCAGGTTGTAGAAGCAAGCCGGCTAATGTCTGCCTCATTAGTTTGTACCAGGACGAGTCTGAAATGATAAAGGTTACTCTCTACAGTAAATGAACTGTAACAGTGCAGCTCCACCCCGCCCACGCAGGGATAAACTGCCAGCTTTATTTCAAGTACTGTACCATCCCACTTTGATTCGATGCAAGCCTATTCTAGTCCACCGTTGCTTGTTTTCATTTCCCGCCCATCTTGGTAACTCCTTCTACTTGATTTCCTGCTCAGTCTGGTTTTTGCCTCATATACTTCTGACCACACCCATCACTGGACAGGGTGGTTCAGATAACACCCTGTTAGACACACACACACACACACACACACACACACACACACACACACACACACACACACACACACACACACACACACACACACACACACACACACATAAACAGAGCATGAGTTTAGTGGCTGTAGTGACATCAACTAGTGACCTTGTTTGAAACGAGGAGCAGCAGCAGCAGCATGTCCTTGTTTACCCCCAACACTGCTATCCGTGTCATAAAAAAGTAGTGCTAACCTTTCACCATGGAGAGCAGCTTGAATACACAGACACACACACAGACACACACACACACACACACACACACACACAGAATAGACCTTGCACTTTGTCTACTTGCCAGCCGGACACACCCAGTGTCATCATGTCTGTGTTCTGAGAAAAAGAGACCAACTGCATTCGCATGATCGTGTGTGTGTTGTATCTGTGTTAGCAGTGCTGTTGCAGCGGGTTTCTTTGTGTTACCACACTGTTCTTAGCCAAGATTACATTCCTGCAGAGCAGAGGGCGGGTAGATACCTCTTATTTATCTCTGTTTCTGTCTCTGTCTCTCTGTCTCTCGCTGTCTGTATCCCTATCTGTCTCTTCTCGCATTTTGCTGATCATATTTTGACAGCATGTTTATGTTCTAGTGGTAAGATGGAAGTACAGTCAGGTTAAACACACACACCCACACGCACTGAGAGATGCTTGGCCAGACCTATATATGGGGTAAACATTTGCCTCATTTCTAGCCGACAGTGGCTTTTTATGATTTCAAACAAATCATCCGGCCAATCTCTGTGCAGTAAAATCAACATGTCATGTTCTGTGTTTGTGTGAAAGCAAATGGTTCTGAGTTCAGAAGGCTAATGCGTATCTGTCACTGCTGTCACACACTGCATTAAAAGACACACTGCACATGGCCACGTGGAGGCAGCAGTTGAAATTTCTTTGGCCAGTGATGAACTAATAAAACACAGAGCAACAATGGCACCGTGTAGTTTAAGTGTGTCAATTTTGCTCAGCGTAGTTTTATTTTTAGCCTAAAAGTTACCATGCTATTACAATATGCATGTCTTAAAAGTTTTTTCTAGATGCTGTAACACATATTTAAAATAAGTGTGAATAACCCTGAGTACTTGCAGATTAAACATCTCCTTGGAAATAGAGCCAAATTCAGACACTCAGTGCAATGTTTAATCCAACACTTGGTCAAACTTTGACGCTCTAGGCACACCTCTAGCATCATTTTTGGACGTGCCATGGACAGTTTGTCAGTTTCTTCTCATTACACATAGTGTCTTTTGAAAATAAACTTAGGAAGTTAGGTTTAGGCAACAAAACCGCCGGTTATTTTAAGGAATAGAGCGTGGTTGACTGACCACCCACCCTGTATGAACTATGTCGCTCTTTATACTACTTCAGTTGCTCTGGCCATCTGATAATGATGCTGGAGGGTTTTCAGGGAAAAAGCCCAGATGGGGCACTGACCAAGCAACAGTATTTGAGGAATTGAGACCGGGTTGGTTTATCTGCACAGCAGCCATAGATAGGCGTGTGGAATCCAAAGCAAGTCATAGTCGTGTTATCCTCGCATGGCTGGTTTCACTGGCTTCAAGCCAACATTTACAAGCAAAAAAGAAAACATTGAGAAGAATAAAAAATAAGACATGTGCACAGTGTAAAAGTGTCAGAGTCTGACCAAGACATATGTGTTTTTAGAGTATAAAGGTTTTTAGTTTAACCAGTGATCAGCAAGGTATGTAATCAGTAGCACTGTGCTAATCGCAAGTCCGGGTACTGCAGTTAAGCTATAGTTCAGACAGGTCCATATGGGTTTGTCTCCTCTGCAGTCAGCTCATGGGATCCCCCCCTAATTGGATTTTTAATGGGATATCTGTGTGTGCATCCACAATGAAAGTGTCTCTCCTTTAAATTAACAAGGGTAGGATTCAGTCATCCATAACATTCAGCTTTTACTAGAACAGAGCTATTCATATCACAGTGTCTTCTGTCTGGCTGTGCTCAGCGCTCTCTGATTAAAATGAGCAGGTTTCACTAGATAAGAGCTGAGTCACGTTGCAGGGCCTTTTATTTTAGCAAAGGAGGATCTGTTACTTCTCTGTCTCCTGGTGTTGAGTGGTTTATTCTCACGTCTTTCTCACTTTCATGCTGGAGAGATTTGTGTTTGGACCAGTCTAATCCAGGCCTGGACGGACACACACACACACACACACACACACACACACACACACACACACACACACACACACACACACACACACACACACACACACACACACACACACACACACACACACACACACACACACATTTGACACAGAGACATTCTTTGGTCTGCTCATTCCATGGTGTGTGCATCCTTGTCAGATCAGTTTAGCTGTGCGTCTTCTCTGTGAGCCTATGTGACGGAAGATCAGCAACAACAGTCTGTCTTTTCTTCTCAGTGTCAGCCGTCCCTGTCCCTCCCATCACACTGGGCCCCTTTATAACGCAACTGCTACAATGATTAATTCTCTAGCCTCTTTTTCTCTCTCTCTCTCTCTCTCTCTCTCTCTCTCGCTCTCTCAGTCATACTGTACATCCTGACATAGCCCGAGGGTTGTTTTTTCTTCACCTGTTAACAAATATTGACAGTTCAAAGCCGAGATCGCAGTGTTACATAATCTAAACTCATACACCAATACCTGTCACATACATTTCGTACAGGTATCGGTGATGTCACTTGGTTTGTATAAATGGAACTATATCCAAGGGTTCATTGGATAAAATGTGTAGATTTCAAAATCATTTATATTTATTCATATATATGAACCCTCATCATGCTGTGTTTTAATAAAAGCTTCATACAAACCGGTTTTGCATAGGTTTAGTCATCAACTTTTCAACGATTGTGACATTCATTTCAAATTAGACATTATGGCTGACTCTATCCTGCAGACGTTAAGCATGAAAACATTTCTGTCTCCAGCACTTTAAACCCCAATGCAGTCATACATTGTTCAAACCCACAGAACTTTATTTTAATACCACATACTTCAGACTTAATTTATTAAGTTAATCCAGTCTTTAACATCTAGAATACAGGCATTTCCATGAGGTGACCTGGGTTCCTGAGTCTTAGGTTTGAATATTTGACTCTGTGTAAACATCATAAAGCTTCAATAAAGAGCTATAAGAAGCCACCACAGAATATACAGTGTCAGACAACGTGGACTTGAGAATTAAAGGGCAGTTTAACAGTACAACAAACACTCGCTGATCAGGTACTTTGTCAGTAATATAAAAAAAACTGCAAATGGTGTATCCGTACACAGTTTAGCCAAACAAACTCACATAACTGTTCTACCAGAACTACTTTTATTAAGAGATAATAACTCCGTGTGAATTTCATTTAATTATAATTTATGAAAAAAAAAGGCACACATAAAAGGTTCAAAAATGGATTGATTTTAAGGGAATCTAAGGAACTTTAAAGCTACTTAAGTGGAAGTTGGAAAACTGCATTAAAGGGGTTGGAATAGTATTAATCTCAATGTACCTTCAGCCGTGTAACTGATCTGGCTTTTCCTGATAACCCCTATCCATCTACGTCTCTAACGTTCTGTTTCCCTCTCTTTCTTGTCAGCTTTCTCATTACCTCCTACATGCGAACAGTCACACAGTCAATCAGCTCTGCCATTATCCTCCCATTAGACAGCCGAGAGAGGAGGAGAGGAGCTTGAGGGCACAGCTACTCACTTTGACTCAACTCTCTCAACACCTTTTCAGGGTGCTCCTCCCTCTCTCCAGCTGTTAGGTCTATCAGTCAACTTTACCCTTCCCCTTTTGACAAAACGTAAAAAAAAAAAAAAGAAGCCACACGGTAAGACACCCGCTGGTGGTGAAAAGCCCGAGAATGTAAAGAAAAAGCATAGCTGTCTATGATTGAGCTAAAACTCTGAGAAGTGAATCTAGTCAGCTGTAAACACATCATCAACATCCTCCAAGACGATGTTTCCATTTTGTCTGGTCATGATGCATCATGTGTCCTTGTTTTTCGACCTGAAACAGTGGCACCACCTGTGGCCCAATTAGTGTTAGCCTTGATTAGTTTTGTGTGACACGCACGGACTGCTGGAGGCTCTGATAACACCGCCTCACACTGCACTGCATCCTCTACATTGTATTTTTCTCATTCTGGCACCAGGTTCATAATATATTGCTTTATATATCATGAGTACTCGCACTTTGCATTAGCATCACTAGCATTTACACACTGTCAGGTTATAAATCTGGACTGGACCTCGGGCTGATTTGTTGGTTAGATGTCAATGGTTGCTGTAGCTACTTTCATTTCAATTATATGTGATTCAGTCTATTCATTTATTGAAAACAACATTTGTGTTGTTAAGAAATGATACACTTATAGAATAGAAGAAAGATTAGATAGATGAGTCCCTTATTGTGTTCTGCCTTATTACAGGCCATCAACACCTGTATAGAATTTGTGCAACAAGTAAAGTGGCCTCGGAAACTAATTTAATTAATCCAACTCTGCTGTTTTTTTCTTATCTTTTAATAGAGGAACAATTTGACTAGTTAATGTGAGTAAAAAGCCCTTCTTAAAATGCAACAAGAGAGAGAGAGGGTGAAAACACCCTGCTTGTGCTAGTGCCAAGTTCATAGGAGATAATCGCACGCCCAAACAGGATTAGGCCAGTTGACAGTGGGATTAGGGCTCTGGATAGGATTACAGTCTGTGAGATCAGATTAGCAGAAAACATGCCAGATTAAATCTGTTAGTGCTGCGAACCAAATGAATCATCTGCCTGGTGGTTATTTATTGGCCATGGATGGAAGAGAATATTTCAGTGTGTTTATACAGTCCAGGTGTCCCAAAACTAAGGAGGAAAATGAACCCAGTGCAGATAATGGTGGTAGTGGTGTGGATTAGGAAGGGAGAACAAAGAACGGCGTGTAAAAGACAAAAGGATTGCCTCTAAACTTTCTTTAAGCTTTTTAAGTTTTTGAGATGAATCGCAAAGCTACCACTCCGAAGCGCTAGAAACAAGGACGTAGTCTGCATAAAAGAGATGAGAAAGATGGGGAAGGCATACAGAACACTTCTCTTATCTTGGTCAAAGGTTTTTTTCTATCTTTGCGCCTCTGTTACCTCTGCCTTAAATCATCCCTGTTCCTTGTGTTTCCTTTATTCTTTGTCTGTGACAAAGTTCATGTGACTCTTGCTGCTATCCAGGACTGATATGGTAGTCTCTTCCTCACCTTAAAGCATATCTGTAATGATTTTAATAAATATGTTGTTAATATATGTCAATCGATATAGTGCGGAATCTGTGCTAAGGCACTAGAAGGGAGGTCTAACCTTTAGCATCATATGTCACCAGAACACTCATCATTCAAGTTTACAAAATGGCTGATCAAGATATATGGCAGTGTTTGATCTTCAACCTGCAAGGCCTTCCGAAACTGAGAAAAGAGCACACTTCAGTCATTTCAGGAACGAAAGCGTTGTTGTTGACTCCTCGCCGCTGCCCCAGACCTCGTCATTTCTGAGCAATGACTCGTCTTTCTCTCTCCCACAGGGAAGTGGAGCTCAGAGATGATTAAATGAACATTTCCAGACCTCCTCACATACTCGCACTGCGAGCCCTGGTTGGCTTTCATAAAGTACTGCTGCTCAAATCGATACCTGGGAGATTGTTCTGTTATCACTGATAATGAAAAGTACAGAACTAACCTTGTTAGCCCTTACAGGAGAGGAAGAAACGAACAGAGACTGTTGAGAAAAAAACTGGCGTAAATAAAGTGACATGAATGTGTCTTTTTGTGTGAAAGGAGATATAAAGCAGGAGAGGGGTGGGGGTGGGGGGGCATGTCAGGAGAAAAACAGAAAGGTCTAAGTTTGGAGCGAGGGCTCCTGTGTACGTGACATCTGACCTGATGCATTTCTGAGAACCAACACCCTCTCAAGTGTGAATAACTCATTGCTGTGTGTGTGTCGGCCTGTGTGTGTCTATATAAACTGTGAGGTCTGTGGGGCTGCCACTGTGTCTAATGCATATGTGTGTTTATGATTGAACATCAACTGAGACTGCGGCATCTCCAGCTTGCACAAGGTTTCTTTCGATTAATTCCTAATACTCCTAATACTAATTATCAATAATGATAATAACAGCTTGAACTTCCCACACAAACATGTTTGTTATCTTGCCAACCTTATCACTCTGTGTGTGGTCTGTGTTGTAGCCCATAATCCTCTTCTCTCCATCATTGTTTGGTGAGGGTGGTAATGTGTCAGTGGGGGGGATACCGTAACTATTATCATAGATTAACACTCCCTCCCTCCTCCATATCTCAATAAGCTCCACCACTCACATCAACTCCCTGACCACAAAGCTGTGCAACATGGATCCCAGTGTACACTGAGTCCCAGCAGGGAGATATAGACATAATCACAAGTGTATGAGTACGCTTTCATGGTCTGATATAGAAATGCGACTGCAAGCCACAGCGATAAACATCCCTGCATCACATTAGACTGCGTAGATCTCTAATGTCTTCTTCGTTCGCTTAGAAAACTTTACTGCTAATTAAATGCAGACGTAAGTGGCTAAAAACAAAAAGAAAATCAATTAGACTTCACTGTAAAAGGATAGTATTGATTGTGAATAGCTCATTGTTTTATTATTTATTTAACACTTATATATATATATATATACCAACAACGAGACCACACCACTACTTCTAAATATTCTTTATCGGCGATGTTTCCAGTCATTTGCATGCTACTTCACTGACTACTAGGAAATTGCTGTTGGCCACGCCGTGTAAGATGATCTGCACAAAGTCAGAGAATTGATATGCTCCATATTTTGCGCCATATTTGAGCGCACAGTAGAAAAAGAGACCAACCACCGTGCTCGGCCCTTTGAGTCTCTGTTGCTCACCAGCGAAACAAAGCTTCATTCACAGTGTGTGTGAGGAGAAAGGCCTTTCATCTCTGTGTATGTTTGGACAGCAGTTACTGGAACGCAGGGCAGAGAACGCTGTAGCTTCACACCAGAAACCAACACCACTGAGTCTCACACCATATGTATTTATATATATGTTTGATTTGAACTCCCTGAGGGGTCTGCATGGTTCATCACGTAGCAGCAGATCAGAAATATATGGCCCTAAACCATTCAGCGCTTTATAAACCAACAGCACTGCAGTGGTTGCGAGTCAAAAAGTAGAAGCAGAAGCCCGTCTTTTCCTTCACCTTTTCACTGTTTCACTCTTCCCCTCTCTCACACACATGCGCATTAATACTTCTTGCCGCATGCTTCATCTCTTCACCTCAAAAGGATGGGATGCAGCCCCACCCAGCATTCTTTACACATTGGTTCATTGTTTGTTTAAATCCCACACAGTCACAAAAGCCGTGCGTGTGTGTGTGTGTGTGTGTGTGCGTGTGCGTGTGTGTGTGTGTGTGTGTGTGTGTGTGTGTGTGTGTGTGTGTGTGTGTGTGTGTGTGTGTGTGTACACGCACGGGTGAAAGGCAGAGTTAGAAGAGAGAGCGATCTGGGTGGAACATGTTATCACAACTTATCATCAATCAGACTTCACGGTAGCCAGTGGGATTATTGTTCCCTGTTTGGCCTGGAGTTTGGCAAATCTGATCTCACCAGGGCCAACACAGGTCACCCCCTCTATTAGCACTACATTTATAGAAGGCAGGGTAAGTTCAGACGCTATCAAGTTATTTTTCTTATCGAAAGTAAAGATGACAGGAAAATACTATTTACATTTTTTTACAAAATGAGATCTGAAATAATTGGATGTATTTATTTATTCTGTATGTAATCTGCAGTTAAAACCAATTATCCACTAATCATTTAGTCATTTTGCAATTTCTACATATTAGTAGTCATTTGTATGTTTAGACAAAAACAACCTTTGAAATATTCTAACTTAAAGTCATTATAACTTTGTTGTCGTTTTGGAATTGTGGCCTTTGATTTAACAATATGATCTTATACTGTCATAATATGAAAATATTATTCCCTGAAACACAATTTTGATGATGAAGACAATATGTTACTACTCTATGCTCATCAACCTGTGCCCTGACACTGGGGAATCAACTGATGGTGTGAAAAGAATCACTCTGAAGCGGCTCGCTTCATTGTTTTCATCATTTCTGGCATAAGCATGGAGCAATGACAAAACCAGACTCATCACTAATCACATTCTCATCGGGTATTTTCTCACTGTGCCATGAAAATTAAGACTTTAAGCCTTCCATGGGTCTCAATAGCTCATCCTTTTTTTTTTGTTGCATAATGACCTTTAAATAGTGTTGGTGTAATCAGAGAGTCTAATTGTCTGTTCCAGTGTTGAATCCCTTGATGGAGGTAAAAGAGCAGTAGTGATAAGAAATGTTAATGATAATCAGCTTTTTCCTGATGATTGTATTAGCAGCATGGACGCAAACAAGGCCAGGACACAGGACAGAGAGTGGTTGTGATTGGATGGCCCTCTCCTTTATGAATAGTTGTGGTTTTCCGGATTGGTTTTATCTGTAGTATCTGCTGCATTCCTGAATCTGCCAGCGATCGTGAGTCTGTAGCCGAGTCCCAGTTCAGGGGCTGCAGTCTTTCGAAGGCTGTTGTTAGAGCTGGAGTGTCTGGCTGCTCAGTTGCCGTGGACACCGTCTCTAGCTGCTCCTCAAGGCCGCTGATGTCACAATAACAGCCACAAACATGATGTGAGCGGAGCAACGTTTTTCTTCTCCTTCTCTCGGTCTGCATCTCCGTTTCTCTCTCTCTCTCTCTCTCTCTCTCTCTCTCTCTCTCTCTCTCTCTCTCTCTCTCTCTCTCTGCAAGTTCTAAAATTTCCCTGACGCAGTTCTCGGTCAATATGACTCTCTCTCTTCCACTTATGCAGCCTGGCATTTCCTCTTCTGGGACCTGCTTTCTTTCTTTTAAAATGGCTACCTTTATGGTGAATGGCATATTTCTTTGCGTGATTCGGCAGAACGGCAAATGTAGTTAGCTAAAGTCAAAGCCACATGTTTCTCTCTTAAACATTACCCTCTGACCTTAACCTGCACATAAACTGCTGCAGTCGTGAATCCAGCAGGCGACAGACAGGTTCATATGGGGTGAACGCAACATGATCCTCCATGCCTTTTGCAACCCCCTCTGCACACACACACACACACACACACACACACACACACACACACACACACACACACACACACACACACACACACACACACACACACACACACACACACAACACAAACTCACGCCACACAACCCACCCCACCCTACCCTAGCTGCATGCCATTGTCACTCTCTGGATGAGTGCTATTAGAACCTGCTTTCAGCTCCTCTCATCTCTCACAAATGTACGACACACTCGCCCACTTTCCACACACGCGCACACACACAACACACACACACACACACACACACACACACACACACACACACACACACACACACACACACACACACACACACACACACACACACACACACACACCTCTGAGTGTTGTCAGTGTCAGAAGTCTTATGAGCGCCAGCTCAGCTTATATGCACATGGTCGGTGCACAACCTGGTCAGTCTTTGATTATAACGGCATGGAAAGTTCTGCTTCAGTTGAGTTTTCTTTTAAACAATCGACATTTCCCCTAGATTTCCCTTTTAAATGGATATATAGAGTTCAGGCAGGAATAAAGATAATCAGGCCACAGAATAGAAGAGGCATGGCTTTAGTCCACACTTTAAAAAGGAGATCAAATGAGAGCTTGAGATAGAAACTTCAGACAAGGAGTCCACACAAAAAAGTCTTAAAGAGGCCCCCTTGCCATTTAAGTTTCCCCCTCTCCGCTCCTCATCCCCCCACCCCTCTCCCTCGCCACCTGTCCGGTGCTCCAGTGTCAGTGAAAGTGAAGGAGATGGGAAAGGGGGATGAAGTCATGACGGGGTATGGACATGAATCCCAGTGGGGACAGCTCTGTCAGCGAGGAAAAGCACAGTCCGCTCAGCTGTGCCACAGGGCTGAAAGTAAATACGGGTCTTTCTTAAACTGCGGACGTGTTAGCGTGTGTGCGTTTGTCATATGTTTGCGAGACGTATCCCTGCCACCTGTTATCCGAACATGACCGCGACAGGCATGCATTAATGTGTATACATTCCTGCTTGCATGAGAATGTGCTCGTGTGTCCGACTTCTTCCTAGACTCCTCCTCTCCAGACTGAATTGGATACTCTCAGCAGGCAGCAAAAAGGGATTCCTGTCTTAGATTATTATTTGAAGTCTTTGAAGTGTGACCTCCGGGTGACTGCTGATATAATATATACAGATCATATGAGTGGAATGTATTTGTAGTGTTGGTTAGAAATGTAGCTAAGTTGGATAGAGCAGCACAACGGTATCCGTCATGACACACACACACTAGCGCACACACACACACACACGTACACATGTCCCTGCTGGGACTGACGGAAATAGCAAGCCATTAACAATTAGTGCTAGACTCAGCCCAGACCTAATGTGAATTTGAGTGTCTGACGTTGAGCATACACACCATTTATGATATTTTTTCACTTATTTCACGTAACAAGGAAACAAACCTGCTTGTTTTCTGCCATATTTAAATTGTGATTTGTTGGGTCTCAATGTAATGTTTCAATTAGTCTGGATTATAGGATGACAGGCTGTCGGAGTACCATAAGGCCACATAAAATACTGTACTGAGGCTAGACGTTGATTTGAGCTAAATGGTTACCTCAGTATAGCAACCTGTTCACAGTCACAAAGGTAACATCCTGATGTTTTAGCCATCTTAGTTTAGCGAGTCAGCATGCTAACATTTGCTAATTAGCACTAAAAACAATGTACATCAGAGACGGATGTAAATGTTAAACGTTTTGCAAGGTATTTGGTCATCTTTAAATTGATGATGGCTCGAGATGAAAAATCAGAGGTTCACTTCTGTAGCAAATATAGCAAAAATACAACAACAAAAACATTTTGACGCAAGTAAACTTCACAAACTCACTGATATATATATCAGTATCCAAGATACCACAACAACTTTACCGTTGTAGTTTTAACTAAACTATACCATAAATTGCACGGTTATCATATTTACAAATGCAGCCAAACCTACATTATTGTGTCATTCTGACTGTTCCATTTGTCCCCTCTGCGTTCCGCTTCAGGGCCGTTGTTCTAGGGAGAACTGCAAGTATCTGCACCCTCCTCCACACCTAAAGACCCAGCTGGAGATCAATGGCAGAAACAACTTGATCCAGCAGAAGAACATGGTCATGCTCGCCCAACAGATGCATCTCGCCAACGCCATGATGCCCGGCACGCAGCTTCCACCTATGGTGAGAGGACACACACGTATGAACACACCACAGCTACTGCCCACGGTGAGACCACATACATGTAGAAGCTCACACACATACAGCTCCTTCACTGTCTGCGTGGCTCTTTCAGGCTTTTGATTTGTCTTTCAGTCAGTCCGTCTCTTTTTACATACAGAAAGCACAGTTTGTGGTTTCTACGTACATATAATCATTTCATTCTCCTGTTTTTATTTTGCTCTCTTGCAGCCCATGTTCTCAATGACGCCAGGCATGGCCTCCAACGCCAATGCAGCAGCAGCAGCTGCAGCCGCAGCCTTTAATCCCTACCTGAGTCCCATGTCACCAGGCCTGATGCCCCAGGAGATAATGCCCAGCACCCCTGTCCTCATGTCCTCCAGCCCCAACGTCAGCCAAGTCCCCAACGCTGCTGCTGCAGCCCAGAAACTGCTGAGAACAGATAGACTTGAGGTAACAGAGTCAACCTGGTCTTCTCAACATTTAATGGAGCATAGAGTCAACCCACTCCTCACTCCAAGAAAACTCTAATAAAATCTACTTCATGTGTTTCTTAGTGGGAGGGGAGTTGCCCAGGATGATAATTAGCCTTTAAACAAGACAAGCATTGTTAACAAGTGATTTAACAAGCAAAAGAATAACAGCGTACTTTACTGGACTTGAATAACTTGTTATTCTAATTTGCTGGCAGGTACCATTATTCAAAAGAGAAGCTAATTTAAAGAAAATTAGAATAAAACCCTCAGAAGTTCATAAACTGTAATATTTCATCAGATTATGATGTTGAGTGCATTCTAATAGATGCTTTGTATTTAAGACTTTTTTTTCCTTTTTTCTAGAACTTACTCACACTTAAACCGTCTTATCTAGTTCTGGTACAGTTTGTGCTTTCGCACAGTGCGTTTCTCAAAATACCATTAGTCATGCACCAGATGTGAGCCTGAACGTGATGAATATTTATTTGAGTGAAATGAGCAGTAATGATTTCAACAGCACCAGTAGCAACAGTAAAAGAACACGTTCTTTCTGTTCAAGGAAAACTTAACGTTTGTTGTGGCAGCATTGCATTCTGGTCTATCGAGGCTGCTGTGTCTTCCTCCTCTACCGTAGCTGGCGGTGTGATCGTTGAGTCTAGAAAGAAGCCTTTGCTTTCCACCAAAATGTTACCTTTTTTTGTAGTTGCACTGGAAATATGTCAATATTTTCTCTTTTTTTTCTTTTAAAAAAAGACAGAATCACAAAACCATAAGACCCACATGCAGTGTTTTGTAAATCGTACATGTTGTAGAATATCTTTACTTTTTTAAAACACATCAGTAAAATGTAAAAGTAAATTATAAATGCTAAATCTGCTATTTTTTTTTGTCTTTATGGAGTTCAAACATACACTGCTGACACACTTAGAGCAGAAAAGCAGGGTAGATAGCAGATAAGTAATACCCATGCGTTCATGGTACATCTAATCTAAAAGAAGGTGCTGCCCTCTGGTGTCTAACATATAGACTTAGAAAAATATCTGAGAGTCACGCTCCAATAAACACATTACAGATAACGCTAAAGAAATTCTATGTTGATAGGGTTAATGTGCTAAAGCTTCCTAAGTGTGATATTTGTTCATGACCCAGCACAACTAAATAGATGTTTGTAACCACACACACTCTCCATAACGACAAAATGAAGGCTTGATGAGTCATACTTGATATATTCTACATAAAGACACAAATGCACCCAACAGGATCTGTTCCACATGGGACTGTCCTTGTGTTTTATCCACACGCTGTGCTGAATTTTAAGGTAACTCCACGTCTTTTCATGATTGCTGTCCCCTCACTTTGTGTCCAGGTGTGTCGGGAATATCAGAGGGGCAACTGCTCCCGGGGGGAGAATGACTGTCGCTTCGCCCATCCGGCTGACAGCACCATGATCGACACCAACGACAACACCGTCACCGTGTGCATGGATTACATCAAGGGCCGATGCTCTCGGGAAAAGTGCAAGTACTTCCACCCGCCAGCCCATCTGCAGGCCAAAATCAAGGCTGCCCAGCACCAGGTGAACCAGGCCACAGCCGCCGCGGCCATGGTGAGCAGTCTGTACAAGCGTCCTGACACTCATTTACACCCACACAACAGGCTTAGAGGAGCAATTTTGAGGAAGTTATTTTTGCATTTATATCAGTGCTATCTGCTGTTAGTTTACCCAGTAGGAAATGTGTTCTGTGGCTCATGCTCTTCATGTTTTGAATGTGTCTCACCTTCCTGGTTGGTATAATGTAGCTTTTTCAGTTCTGCTTTTGACAGGTCAAATTTTAAAGGTCTGCAACTTGGTTTGGGTAGCATCTGCTCAGAAAAGGATGAAATGAAGAAGGACTGGACAATGTTGCATTATTGTCACTAAGTTGCATTTAGCTAACTTCCATGCTAATTTGAAAAAAAAAGACTTGTCTTGTTCCTTGTTCACCTCATCCCAGAACAAACGCAGAGAGTCAGTTCCTCTCTCTCTCTCCCTCTCTTTCTCTTATGGTCTGGTCTTATTTATGACACCATTGTTTCTGTACTTCCTATCTATTACTTCTCTTCCTCTTGACCTTAATAAAACTGACGAGTCATTGTGCGGTGTCACAAAAACAGCACCTGTGAACAATAGTACAGCCACACTTGTCTGTTAAACACAGTGTTTTCTACATGTTCTCTTTGACATAACCAGGCAGAGAACTTCTGGAGAATCGTTGTCATGTCACACTGACTATTATGTGCAAAGTGAAACAGAAACCTGTGAACTGTGCTTTCATGTAATTTTCTGTCCTCTACGATAGCTGAGAACCCACTTAAAGAAATGTTTTAATAATATTCTCACCGCTCTATTCATCCATCTTTGTGTGACAATAACTAATGTAGATTAGTAGTTATCATTGATTATTGATGATCATTTAACTGTTGAGCAGTAGAGCTAGTGTCCACACTGTGCATGCCTTAGTCCTGTTATCCCCTTGTATATTGCATTCCAATGATTTGTTTTTTTATTTGTTTTTGTTTTTTCTCACCTATACCCAAACTGCACTGCTGCCCCCATGATGCACCTCTGCTTGCTGGTTTATGTTAATGCGCTTGAACCCCATTGGCCCATTGCCATCATGTGCTCGCTGCCTGCTAATTAAGACTCAGTCGGCTGTCAAATCACTGAAGCGACCCCTCGACGCAACCTTTGACCTGGTACTATGACCTTTCACCTTTTAGCTTGGCATGTGGCTTTGTTGTAGAGCAGTGTTTTAACCAAAGATACCTAGCTTTTTTTTGTTGTCGTCTCAGTGCAATGTCTGTTTTTTCCTCCTGTTGATCTGTCATTATTGCCTGTGATAAAATGATTGTGGCTTTCTGGGTTTCGGGTTGCATCCACACCAAACAACTTTCTTCATGTAGAAAATCACCTCAAAACACGAATTCAAATGTGGAATTTGTGATAAGGAGCCACAATCAATTCATCACCTGTAGCCTATTTAACAAAAGTCAGCGAGGGCTAGAAAAAGTAGAGCTTCTTTAACGGTGGCATGGCTTCAGTCTCACGTCCAAGTCAGTGGTCAGTGTTGTAGAGCAGCTCAATCAAATGTGTGCATGTCTGTGTTACTAGTGCATGTCAGATGGATAAGGGTGGGGCTAAGAGGAACAGTCTTTTAAAACCATACAGAAGGGATCCCATCATAACAGATGATTACGGTTCAAATGATTGTTCACTCCATCATCAAATCTTGTCACAGATATTAAGACCTCAAGGATGGCCTCATGCAAAGAAGAAAATCCACATACCGAGCGTTTTATGGTGTAAATCACACCAGAAAATTTGTTTTTAACATCTGACTCATGTCCCTTGGCCTGAGACCGTTTTTGACATCTGTCTGCGAGTGAACCATCACTTAAACATGGCTTACACAGTTTATCATGGAGCTAGCAGTGCAGCCTCCCTCTCTCTGTGCTTCCTACCTGTTCCACCTCCTGTTAGCAGCCTTATTGTTTTAATAGTTAATGCTTGCTCACATTGCATTTAGTCAGCTCTAGGAGTGCGAAGTAAATAATCCAAGTAAGCTTCCAGACGAAATATAATGAATATATGAATGCTTGTTAGCCAGTAGCTCCAGTAGGCACCATGCTCCTGCTTGTCTAGTACTTGTGTCAGACTGCTGCTTGCTTGCTACTGATGATATGATGATATTGTTGTTGTACACACAAGGATGTTGTGGTGGTGTTTATATGATGTCCTCTAACGTATGTACCTTTTTTGTTTTCTTTCCCGTTTTTTGCCTCTTTCCAACACCTTCTCTCTCTCTCTCTCTCTCTCTCTCTCTCTCTCTCTCTCTCTCTCTCTCTTTTCCACGCACCTCTCTCTTTCTATCTCTGTTTTTTTTATATACTTTCTCACTGGCCTTCCTCCGTCTGGCTGGGCAGGGCATCGCCCCTAATGTCATGGCTCCCATGCCCAAGCGGGCAGCCCTGGAGAAGGCCAACGGGGCCACTGCCATGTTTAACACCAGCATGCTCCAGTACCAACAGGCCCTGGCCAGCATGCAGTTTCAGCAGCAGGCTGCTTTCCTCCCATCAGGTATGGCTTCCAAAGAGACCACCGCTAGTGCTCTGACCACCCAGAGGAGGCCTGGATCAGTCTAACCTGGCTCCATGCTTGTCTGGGCATGGGCAAAGTGGTAGATTGCAGGACAGAGAAGTTTGGTTATGGAATGTTTATCAGCTATTTTGTCCTCAGGGGACTTACAAAGATAGTCATACACATAACTTAAAAGCTCTAGAATGTATTCCAGGCCTGTGAGGGTCAAACATTTGCGTTGAAAAGCTAAAGAATGCTTCGACAAATGTGTGCATTATGTTTTGTATGGCATTGCATGGCCACTAGTTGTTAGGAGTTGGTTAGAATGTCTCTCTGCCTACTAATTGCTTTACTAAAATACCACATAACTACCTGCTCCTCCAACAGTAGCACATGCAGGATGAATGAGGAAGGCATGGATGTTTGTAAGAGAAAGGACAGAACTGTGAAACCAGTTTGTTACATTAAAGTGGACATGGTGTGATTACTCATATTTTGATGAAAAAACATTGCTGGGGCTTTGGCTTGGGCTGGGATGAACGGGTCTGGATGGGTTGGTTAATTGCAACAAGCAGCAGGCTGCAGAGTCTTGCTTCTGTTCAAATTTTCTGTTCTCCTCACTTCTGTCTCGAAGCGTGTATGTGATGTTTAATACTTGATAGTAACAATAATAACCGCACTATCACTCTTGCTGTATTACACATTCATATGCAGTGCACCTCAGACAAAAGTTCTGTTTTACACTTGCATTCGATTAGCAGATATGAGTTTAGCACTTCGCCGTTTCCGAATCACTGATGACTGTGTCCAAGAGATATTAACCTTTTCCCCCCCATTCTTATCTCTCCCCTGACTCTAATGAACCATGTGATGGGCTGTTTTGATTTCTCTTCCCTATCCAATCCACTTCCTGTTGCACTGCATGATGGGCAGGCTCAATATTGTGCATGACACCTGCAGCCAGCATTGGTAGGTTCCAGCTTTCCTTCTTCAGTTGTTTGTAACCTCGTGTCTGTGACTCGCACGTCATCAAAATTGAGCCATCCTGTGAAATTTACTGTATTGTATTTAAAGCAACTTTGAGATTTTGAAATTAGATTTTGGTGACCTGAGAGTCACTGTTTTGGTTGCGGGATTTGAAGTATAATCAAGAGTCCTCCACATAAGGAAAGACACATTTTGTGGCATATAAATGTTTATTTATTAACTGTATGACATTTGTTAATAATCAATTTAATTGAACTTTATCTTGTTAAAATTCTCTGTGCACCTACTATTTCTTGCTTGACCACTGTCGTCCTCATGCTCGCTCTAAACTTGGCTTCTGGCTGGTCTAACCTGACACCTATGGAAACTTTTAAAAAAAGATTTTGAAAACTGGAGGGAGTTCAATTATAACCTTCTCAAATATCTCCTCTGCCTTAAAGACTCATGTGACTTTATTTATGTTGTTTTTTTGTAGAACTTTTAAAAGTTTGCTCTCATCTGGTGTTTTCCAGGAGACTAAAGTATTGGTCATTTCATTACTAATAATACACATAAAATGTGGAAGTAAGCCGCTGCACTGTGTCACATCAAGTTCTCAAATCACAAGACGTCTTATCAGTGATGGCAGAGGGAAGAAAGGGAACCAGTTAAATCGAATCCCTCTCTGGCTCCCCCTCTGTCCTTCTCCTCCCCTCATTTGCCTGGTATGTATGTGGCTACACTGCTCCTCTGTGTATTTGTGCTTACATGATTTTCCCTCCAAAAAAGTTCCCATGATGCACGGTGGTAATCCAGCCACTGTGTCTGCAGCCAACACATCTGCCACAAACCCCTTCGCAACTGCCTCCACCAATCAGGTTTGCACCTCTTCTGCCTCTCACTCTCTCTCTCTCTCTCTCTCTCTCTCTCTCTCTCTCTCTCTCTCTCTCTCTCTCTCTCTCTCTCTCTCTCTCTCTCTCTCTCTCTCTCTCTCACACTCATCTCTGTCTTTCAATGCACATGGACGATCTGCGATCTGGGGATGCTTGTGTCTTACAGCCAGGGGTGGGTTGTGTAAAAGGCGGTACTCCCTCTTGTTGGCCTTGTACACATATCATACTGTGACAAGTTTTAACTAACAACAATATTTATACGTTTCTTAGAACTATCTGTTTTTCTGGGGAAAAAAAGTATTGTATTTAATGTTTGTCCTCATTGTAACCTCGTTTTTTGTCCTTTCCCATTTTGAGGACTCTTCCTTATCAAAGTTGACTACCAACGAATACATGCAATTGGTATGTATGAGGTAGTTTTTTTTTTAATGATTAGAGCCATTCGCACAGCCTGTGCAAAAGTCGCTATCTGTGCCCTTTGGTGCTTGTTTTTATTTTTGCTTTTTTCGCTGCTGCTTCCAGATTGTAAAGCAAAGCTTTACCATGTTCCTTGTGTTTATTAGAAACTGAATATATTTATTATTAAAAATGATTAGTGTTTCGTTACAAACACTAAACACAGTGCATCTGGTCCTGCAATAATGCTACTGTGATGTCCAAACCAAATAAACCAAACTAGACTAAACAAAGTCAGGCAGGGGCTAAATCCAGTCTCTAAGAGGATTTACAACATTTTTGCTTTAATTCCTGTTGAAGGCATTTTGCAAGCAGTGAGTTTCATAATACCAGAGAAAAGACTTGTGAAACTCTAGGATGAATCATCATATTACCATTCTCGATCCAGGACTATTTTTTCTGCATTTTACTGGGGTGTGCAGGTCAACAACATGGAGGACTTAGATTTGCATGGGGAAGCCACCTCACTGACAGAATCCCCCTCTGCAACCCTCATCTCCCCCTCAACCCTCCTCTCCCCCTCCCTGCTGACCACCAGTGTCTGATGATTCTTATAGATATGTCATAACTGAAACTCTTGCCGTTATTTCTTTCTATTTTGTCGGTTTATCCATTTTCAGTAATGACCCTGTCAAAATGAAAGAGGATGTGGTTAAAATGTGTTGATCTGTGTTATGTTGTTGACAGCCAACGTCCGTTTTGAGTGTTTTCTTTTCGGTTTGGTGTGCTCCATTTGATTTGTTTGTCTGTTTTCTACCCCCAGATTCCAATAATATCTGCAGATCATCTGAGTAGTCACAAGTACTTGACTCAAATGTAGTTCCTCTCAAGAACAGTGAGTTCCTATTTCAATGCTCATATTCTCTGTTGTTTTTTTCATTTTGAGTGAATCATTTAGGCTCTGGTTTAAGATTTACTTGATTAAACTACAACATCCTGTCTCTTACAGTAGCAAAACTTGCAAACCTATTTTTTTCAAGTGAAATCATGTCATGTCTTACAGATCAAATGAATGTGTGCTGGCACCGTCCAAGCCAAAAGAGTTCAGCCTTTATGTAAATAACCTTCAGAATGTCAGCAACGAGGACGAGGAGGGCGTGCCATCTCTTAGCCGGTCCACGACGATGGTCTCATCACATGTGTAAACATCAAAGGTGCAACACATGATCTGTGCCATCTTCCCCACATATCAATGTCAAGAAGAATTTATTGTCAAATTCAAAGTCCAGCTGAGAGAGGAGGATATCTTGGAGCCAGGGTCAGTGTGTCTCTCCCTCTGTGGGAATAGTTCACATTACACCTCCGTGTCTGACTAAATCATATCACTGAATTTGATCTGATTATTATCATTACCGCATGCACAGAAGGTCAAGATCGTGGTTGCAAAAAAAGCAACACCCAGTGCTGGTACGTTAGTAGACCAAGATTTTTTCCTTCCTTTTTTATTTGTTCTGCTCTATTATTATGTTTTAATTGATAGCCATATTTCATAGTTTACAAGTCTGATGCGAACATGCAGCTTGAATTTGAATCGAAAAATCTGAAAGGCACAATGATTTTACCAGGATTTTTATTTGCCAAAAGAATTAGGCATGTACAGTGTTGTGTTTTTACGGCTACTAGTGAAACTAGATGCTGAAATGAGGGTCTTGGACGTATGAATGTTCTGGGTAAACCAACATACCTGTGTACCTTGAAAGCACAGCCAGGCTAGCTTTTCTCACCTTGTCTTGTGCCATCAAGGCCATACAGCTAAAAACCAGAGTGTTATCTCAGCAGTGTTATTTGTTTACTGAAGGTAAAAGTTTTGTATGGCTCTTTTTTGTATTGTTTTGTTTTCAGAATCTCCATTGGTTGGTGTTTTTTTGTTTTTTTTTTACTTTTAATTTCTCGAATTAATATGTTTTAGAAGTGGGGTTGTCGCCAAATTTTTGGTTTTAATTCTGATGTTTTTCCTTTTAAAATCAAATTGGGGGTTATTCTAAAGTTTGTCATACCTCTTTTAATAGATTTGTGTTGTTTTTCTTGGGATTAAGATGTTTGCTCAAGTCCATTGACTCTAAAGCGTGGTGAAGTACAGGGTGTAGCTTCAATTGACACCGTGTTACCTTGTTCTCCCTCTTTTAAAGAGGAGCTACTCTAAAACTGTGCCTCCAAGAAGCACTGTTGAGCCATTGATGGGGATTTAAAAACAACAGACCTAAAGGTCTAAATAGGTCATTTAAACCGCATGTGCACTTGAATTGATTATTTGTCTGGCCACCCTGTTTTATTTTCACAACTCATCCTAATTGAACTTTTGCGTTTGAGGAAAAGCAGCATATCATGTGTTTGTATTTCCAAGCAAAACGTGAAGGTTCTCATTCACCTGTAGATCTGACTACACAAACCAAAGCACAGTTTTTTCGTTCAATCAAATTCACAAATGGTTACGGAAGCATCTCTCAAGAGGCTTAATTAAGGAACAAATGTTTATCATCTTTCATTCATCATCAATTTTTATGATCACATCTCTTTTCTGTTTTCACAGAGGTGTGTAGTGTGTCTTTACCGATTGTAATGTACCTAACAAGCCTTAGATTACAATTAATGGGTCCCGGCCCAATCAAATGTACTTTCAATCACCATGCAGGTAAAGAACACCAATGATGTTTTATAGTTATGGCACGTGCCGCTAATGATCTTTTGTTTTTGTTCTTTCTCTCTATGTAAAAGTAACAATTACTCTCTTAAATTTCATTGAACTTCTTTGTTATGTACTACTTAAGGATTTGAATCTATTTGAGGTATGTAGTTGTAGATTTCTTTTTTTTTTGCCTTACTATATATTACTTGACGACATTGATATAGCCGTTGTAGATTTTGAGGTAGTATGACATTCATAACTTTTTTCAAACCATATAATGGATAATGTGTTGAGTCAGTTTTAAATATTCACTTCATTCATATAGCTGGATGTCTTTTTTTTTCAGATGATGTTACATTGTCAGTTAATTTTGTGGATGAAAGACTTTTTTGATACAAGGAATGAGATCAGTTGATTTGCTGCCACTGCAGCATCTCTAAACAGACAAAAAAACTAATGTTTTAACCAACTTAAATTTTCCTTGTAACATGTCAAGATCATGTTTGAAAATATATTGTATTGAAATATAGATTGTCCATGTTTTAGAGTAAAAATTATTTTCTACTGTATCCATTTAAAAAAAAAAAAAAAAGATATGTACTTTTGTTTGAATATTTCTTAAGTTTGCCCTGAATGTCAGGCCAAAACGAGCAGTGAGGTTGACGGGTCTTTGGATGTTTGGTGGATAGTGAGATTAGGAGCGAGTAAAGCGAAAGACTTTTCCAGACTGGAGGGTGAGAAATGCTGCAGATGATGAGTTCTAACCTAAGGGACGAAGGTTGACTTTTTGCACTTCTGTATATAGTCAAATAAACAGAGAAAAAAATGTGTATCATATTGAGATATTATTTTGAATAAAAAAAGATCTATAATTATAAGGAATTTTGTTAGATTAATTTAAATTCTTAAATTAGAAGACCAGCTAAAAAAAATTGCTTGCAAAGAAGGGCACTAGTTTCTTGGCCAATGCATTCAGAGAAAGCTATGCGCTTTATGTCTTATTTTATCCGTAGTATTGCCAGGAAATGTCGAAGGGGAGTAGCTATCCCCATGTCATGCTTACTCCACCCCTCCTGTGGGATGACATATCCAATAATATCCATATATCATTTGATAGACTTGGTCATGCAGTGTTGCTGCTCCCATGGTACAGTTGATACATTAAACTTTCAAAATGTGTATTCTATTATAGTTTGATTTGACTGCATGTAAAAGTAAAAAAACATTTAAACAAAATAAAACGCATAGTTATGTAAAGAAAGATAACACATTCAGATTACAGAATACACAGAAATATGTTTTTTTTGTTGTTGCAAATTACATGTACAGTAGATAACATCCACAGCAGGGGGTTGATAATACTTCAAAAACAAGTCATCTTACTCTTGTGTGTTAACAATATTTTCCATGCAAACGTGTTATTTAAAGAATGATCAAATATTAGCACTCATCCACCCCAGATACTTTCTCATAGCCATATAAAACAGTCGACACTGACTCACGGGAAGTTCGTCCTGCTATCATGGCTGTGCACTCAGCAGGTGAAGGCTCACCACACCAAATGCGTATTTGGCAAAATTAGTCTTTGAAATGAATGTAACAGTCAACCGGTCGTCATGTTTGTGACCCGAGGCTGCTGTGTTTTAGTTGCTACAGAACCAAAGCACCATTTTCTCCAAGCCAGATGTTCAGTCCGTTGGCTGGAGCCATGGTTTCTCTTCCCTGCTGGGGGCACATGTACACTTTGACTGCTTTTTACTTGTAAGTGCAACCATCAATTATGTATTTGCTAACAGTTGCCACACAATAATGTACTATTCTGTCTTCAGATTTGTTAATGCACATTTTACTGTTGCCATAATTGACTCTGAATCTGAAATCTGAATAAAACAATATTTGATTTGCTCATGCAACAGGTGTGTGCGTGGTCACTGTTTCTGTGTGTGCTGGATGTGTGAGTCAAGTTAACATGCAGGGACATTTCAGTGAATGCTTTAAAGAACAGATATTTGCATCTAACTTGATATTTATTAGCATAAAAACATTGCAAGTGTTTATATCCCGCTACATTTTGGCATCTCATATGTGAAGGGGAGAATTTAGGAGAGTGTATTTGTCATAGTTTCTGAACTTCACCCTTGAGGGTTCAATGTCAGCAAGACTGGAGCAGCTCCACAGAGACTGATATTATTATTAATTAAATTGATCTTGCTCAGGGAATTTTCATGACATTGTGTGCTTTATCTGGGTCAGAAGTGGGTCTTATTTCCCCCTTTTCCATCTTTTGGGTAGAGTGTAACCAGTACGGTTTAAACAGCATGGGTATCTTCATACAGTGAATTGAGTTTGCAGTCTGTACACAGATGTGAACAAAGGAAGTCGCACCTCCAAAATGCAAAACACAGGAAACTGCTATTCCTCACAAATTTATTATCAGGTTTTCTAATACCAGCAGTAACACAAAAACAAAATCGTTCTATGCTTTTATCTCTTCAATCTATAACTCAACCTCTTTAGTAACATTACCCTAGAGCACTGGTCGGGCTTCTTATCCTCATTATGTTGTGACGCCATGGAGCATGTTATCAGGATATTATGTTGCAATGTGTCAGATCTGATCGGATTATCACAACTGATCAATAACAATAAAGGATAGAAACCTCATGGTTCCTGCTATAGAAAATAGCATTCTGATTAGCTGATTAGATTTGAAGCTATATTTAGATGTTAATCAGAAAAAAAACCCCATAATTTTTTCATAATATTCTGTTCACACAGTATTGAATTTAACCATTTTCCAATACCGCCACACTACAAACTATTATAATTTGATATATTATTCTAACATGAAGAAGAAAAACAACTGCCCATGTCAGTAGTGGAATGCAGTTCATTACATTTACTCAAGTATTTGAAGTACTTGAGTATTTCTATATTATGCTACTTTATCATTCTTCTAATATTATACCTTTTAGTTCTTGACATTTATTTTTACTTTACTGATTGAGATTTGACATCAAAATATATGATGACTTTATAGAATATGATGCGTTGTCAAAGATTAAATTTCCCAACAGTAAATAAAATTAGCTCAACTTTAGCCTCAACCACGACAGCAACATTCTTTATTCGGTATACAATGATACATCAGTAATAATTATACAATAATGTAATGTATAATAGTACACCACTTACAGCATTATGAGTACTACTTTTAATACTTTTACTTACAGACATTTTCATTGCTGGATTTGTATTGGAGTACTTGTATATTGCCTGTTTTACTCAGGTACAGGAAGTGGTGGTAAATAAGTATGCATAATTAAGTAGTATGCTTAAGTACAATTTTGAGATACTAAAGGGCCTCATTTAGGTATTTCCATTTTATGCTACTTTATACCTCTACCCCACTACATTTTGTAAGCCGATATTGTATATTTTATTACTGCTGTGATTTCTAGCTACTTTCATACAAAATATAAATAAAAAAATAAGTTATTAAATATTACTACCCAGCTGAATATAAGTACTTAAAAATAGCCCGACATTTTCAGCTGCAACATTAAAGTAATGTTTACACATAAATATATATATATTAATACAATAAATACATGACTATGTTATGGGACATTCTGCATAATGCATACTTTTATATTTGGTAGCCTACTCTCAGTATATTTTTATGCTAAAACTTTTGACTGTAGGACTTTCATTTGTAGTATTTTTTTACGCTGTAATTAAAATATCTGAGATTTTAAGTAAGTAAGCTGACATATGTAAATTAGCATTGGCATTCTTATGCATAATCATAATTACATGGACAATGGACAGCTCAAGAGGCCCCATGTTGAGAGCAACAGCCGTGAACATGTACGTGAGGGCAGAGGTCATGCACGCTGGGTATCCGCCGGTCACCTGACGTCTCTGGCGGAGTTTACGGGTGACGGCTCCTTTAAGAAAACGGAACTGAGCCTCGGCTTTTTGACGCGCTGAGGATGTGGGCAGGAAACGCCATGCAAGACGAGAGAGGCGATCACGCTTCCCAGCGCCGTTGCACAATACGGCTCGATGATCAAAATGAGCTGTAATCGTGCCCGCTGATGTCCAGGGGCCGTCTTTCTCCTCGGATCTGCGCTCCGCGGCCGTCACAGAGCTCGCTAGGAGGATTTTACCGGCGTGGGGTTTGACTCCTATCCGAGCGAGAGGGCAGCCTTCCCAGCCTGCTCGGTTTGAAAACATCGGGGCTGGTCAGCGGGTAAAGGAGAGAGAGAGAGAGAGATAGAGATAGAGAGAGAGAGAGAGAGAGAACAGGCTTCCTAGCGGAGGAGGAAAAAAAAAAAAAGGAGGTGTCTGCCTATTTCACCCCCCACCCCAGCCACAGCCATGAGGGAGTACAAAGTGGTTGTTTTGGGGTCGGGTGGAGTCGGGAAATCCGCGCTGACGGTCCAGTTCGTGACGGGCTCCTTCATCGAGAAGTACGACCCCACGATAGAGGATTTCTACAGGAAGGAGATCGAGGTGGACTCGTCCCCGTCGGTGCTGGAGATCCTGGACACGGCGGGGACCGAGCAGTTCGCCTCCATGCGAGACCTGTACATCAAGAACGGCCAAGGCTTCATCCTGGTCTACAGCCTGGTGAACCAGCAGAGCTTCCAGGACATCAAGCCGATGAGAGACCAGATCATCCGGGTGAAGAGATACGAGAGGGTGCCCATGATCCTGGTGGGAAACAAGGTGGACCTGGAGGGGGAGAGAGAGGTGTCCTCCGGGGAAGGCAAGGCGCTGGCCCAGGAATGGACCTGCCCGTTTATGGAAACCTCAGCCAAAAATAAAGGATCGGTCGACGAACTGTTTGCAGAAATAGTCAGACAGATGAACTATTCCACTGTTCCCAGTGGTGGCGACCAGTGCTGCTCATGTGTCCTGCTCTAAAGAAGATAACAAATACTACAGACACAGTGCATCCGGGCTGAATTTAAAGCTTCTAACATGTCCTACAGGCTTTTTTTTTTTTTTTTTTTTTTTGCTAAACTATTCTCTCTCTCTCTCTCTCTCTCTCTCTCTCTCTCCTCACACTGTTGTCTTATTGTTGCACACAAACACAAATCGACGACGACGACAACAATCGATGATGTATTATAGTCTGGAAAAGTGTTTACATGACAAAGTACTTGAATGTTTTGGGATTTTTTTATAGCTTTGTATATGACACTTCTCTGGAAATGTGCCTCAATGGGAATGTCTTATTGTGAAACCTAAGAGACACTTGTTATTTTTTTTTTTTTTTGTGGTTTTAATTGTTGAGTTGTACTGTTACATCTTCTAGGCCGGGTCCATCTGTCTGGGGGTGGGGGGGAGTGTTCGGGGTCACTTTGAGGGTCACTTTGAGGGTATGCTTCTGTGGATTCGTCTACTTTTTTTTTTTGCCTGAGAGCGGCGGGCCTGAAAGCGCTTAAAATCGCTCTTAAACGACTCAATTCACCACTCAAGCCTTGCACAGGTTACTCAAATCGTATCTCCTCAATTTATTTCCCCCAAAAGGTCAGGTGTGATCCAAGAGGTGCAGATCGCCACCCACTAAGAAACTGTATTTTAAGCTGTGGATTGTGGTGGAGTTGTGTTAGGACTTTATATTCTAGTTTTTATCCCCTCCCTTTCCGGTCTGGTGAAAGTGGATTTATCTTAAAACTTGCACTTAAGCTGACGGTGTCCCTCCTCAGTGTGCACAAACGAGGACCTTTAGTGCATTGCTGTCGCTGCATGGGGAACGCCACGACCCCATGTCAAGTGCCTTCCCAAGAAAACTCCTGTGACTGTGCCAACTGATGAGCCCTACTACTTCTGCAGTGCGTCTTGATGGCAATCAGAACTTTTTTAGCCGTTTTCAGTGAACAATCTAATTACATTTGGTGTCAAAGTGAAAAGAGCCTCTTTCTACGTCACTGTCAGGAGGCTAAGCTTGTATCAGACCTGCTGTTTCAGGGTCAGATTCAGGCCGCTTCTCGAGGTACTAGTCCAACAAGAACAACAGAGTAACTTTTAACCTATACTAGCATTATGGTTCAGTGAAAGGCAAGCCATGTTTGTCCGTATTATCTAGATTTTTTTTTTTTTTCTTTTCTTAAAAAAAATAATGTGACATTTTTTGACTTACGGTAATTGTTGATTCTCCCTTTGGACAAAATCTCATGCCATCCACCTGTCAGTTTCAAAGACTTGTAATACAAAAAGCATTTTACGTAACGCTGTGTGCTGTGCTTGTCTCTGCTGATGACATAAAAAGTCTTCATTTTTGGGGTTCTTTGAATGTGATTGTCCCTGTAAGTAGCCGACGAATCGATTATTCAGCAAATGTATTAATAGTTTAAGTTATATATGAAGGAAAAACATCTTCCAGTTCCAGCTTCACCAACGTGAAGGTTGGCTGCTTCTCTGTGTTCATCAACTTGAGCTCATATTTTCTAATACTTTTGAACATCATTTAAAAATATTATGATTAACCTAAAAACAACATAGATTAACAAACATGAACATCATTAGTTGCAGCCCTTCCACCTTGTTGGACAAGCTGGGGTTTTTCTTGTTATCCATATATCATGTGGTGAAAGGCGCGGCACTATATGCCATACTTGACACTTGTTTACGATAATGAAAAAGGGCCACAGGTTTTGAATGTTTACTGAATAGCCTTCAACTCCTCTGTAGTATTATTGAGTAGGTGATCGTGGCCCACGTGAATAAAAAAAACTTCTCATTCCAGTTGTTTGGGTAGTGGGTAGGGTTTCCAGTAAGTGTGTTTTGCTGGGGGGAGCTGCTTCCCCTCTTCCCGCCGCATGTTTTCCAGGCTGTGGAGCAGAGGACAGAGAGGGCTTTTTGTTTATCGGCAGCCAAGTTCAATCAGCCATACATACTGTAGACTGGTATTTTGTAAACCGTTCCGCAGATGAGCCAATGAGCTGCTGCCTCAAGTGTCCCTCTAACCGCAGAGTTTCAAGGTCAGATTAGCAAATTCAATCTAATGACATGCTCATACTATTCAGGTCCGATGTGAAGAAAGGTTTGCTTCACTGAGTTTAGCAATGCTTATGTTGTTTTTCATAATGACCATCAGCAGCAACTGAAACTGTGGTTATCTAAGCTACAGGTCACTCACATCTCGTAGTCCTTAAATTAAAGATCACCTGTTTTATTTATTACTGCAAATTACATCAGTTTTATACAAAACATAACATCTTAATGATTACCAATAAATTAATAGGTGGCCTCACCTAATAATGTCTCACCTTATTAAATGAATAAGACTTGCATACAAATCAGCAGCAGTACATAAACACAGCAGGAGATGAACTTACAGTGACATTCACTTGTCATTAAAAAAGCAACAATCTCTTTTTTTTTTAAATAAAAAGGGAACATACAGCACAAAAGCTGTAAGATAAATGTGTTATCCTGATTTAGTTGCTTAGCTACACATTTTGTAATCTAGCAGGTGGTCAAATGTGTTCACTTCACAGATGTAAAATACCACGTAACTCAGTGGTTCTAGATTAAGTTTGACATAAAAAATAAAATAAAAACATATATTCAACTTTTAGAGATTACTTTTCAGATGTTTCAAAACAAAGAGAGATTTTCCCTGTAAGCTTCACAGGTTGTTTTATTAAAAATTAAAGGCTCAGAATTGGACAAAATATATATATATATATCAGATGTTCAGTCCAAATGTAGAACCTGAGTTAACTGAACTACAAATAGAGTGGTTCAAACTAACTCCACTTAACTAGCTACAACAGGTCAAAGCTACTTATACATTGATCAGTATTAACAATTTTACATGCAGATTCCAAAAGAAGACCCTAAATGTAGCACTGTTATACGTTTGCAGGACTAATTTTAAGAAGAAAAGAAGTTTGTAGTGGTTTTACTGGATATTTTCTACTCTACGCAAATTCTACAAAAGGAGAGTGCTGCTTCCCTTACGGGTTGTTGGAAAAAGTAGCCAATTGTATTTTGCCATTACTTCTATAACTGTATAGAAATTATAAAAAATATATACATATATGTTACAAATACAGTTTTCAAACTGCCTCTACGCCTTTGGAGCTTGAGGTTTGCCTAAAATCTGAAACCGTCTTCTGCTTACTGCTGCAATATTACGCAAACCTACATCCTGAATTTCAAAGATCTGCCCACCTGGCCTAGTACAACTTGTGTAATACATGTAAGATAAAAGCAATCTGTCATTCAGTATATGCTCTGCAACACTGAACCAGTTTTGTCTAAAGCATCTATTTCTATAATCTGTGCTACATCTGCATGTCATAGCATGCAAATCTGTCGCCCACAGCTTACTGATACATTGGGCTTCTTTAGTGTGTGGAGGGTGAATGATAAAATGCTTCCTGTTTTGAGGTAACCTCACATCAGATCTATGAAATGTTGAAACAGACACACAGTTTCTTTGGACCATTTAGAAATAAATGTTTTGCATTGTCACGGCCTGCACTCTCTCGGTTCCCCATGACCCAGGGCGTGACCCCAGTCCTTAATGCTCTGAGAACGAGCCGTCCTTTGATCTAACATCTTTGATAGAAAATGAAGGAGAGGGACACGATGGGGAAAGGATGAATAGATTTCACTTGTGTGGTTGTGGTGCATGGCATGCAATGGCGCCATGTGATCTGAGTTGAGCAAAAAGCCAGCAGTATCATATGACACTAATTTACAGTAGTTTACCACGGCTGGTTGTCTTTGAGCTTTCTGGACTCACAGACTGAGAAAGAAATGCGAACATGGATGCAAAAACGCTGCCAACTACTGCAGACGTGTCACCTTCTCACTGTAGAGCATTGAAAAGCACTGTTAAACCGCAGAACCACATGAACTCAAACCAACGTGAGAGCTGACAACATACACACTCAAACTGACCCCAGCAGCAGGAAAGGGTTCATGAAAAAAGAAGAAGTAGAAAAGTATTTCATCATACGTATGTAAAGCTTGACTTGGGTTTTGCAATAGAAGCATCTCCAACTGCAGAAGAGAGTCTATAGGAAGAAGTCGTACAGGGACTTAAAGCTTGCTACTTCACAGAAGTAGAAGTTGAGATGGCATATTAATATTTTCTTGGTTAGCTTATAGTTCTCGTAGTTTATACTCATAGTGACGCAGACAGACTTTTACTGGTAAACACACGGAAGTTCATGTTAGGTCATGTGTTCACCCATACCCTTCCACTCTATATCTTGTGCACTTTCTTTAAGAGGTTCAATTTGAAGACTTATATCCATCTCATGTCTGTCGTTTAAAGCAATAGTTCAATAATACACGTATTTGCTTGCTTGTTGAGAGTTAGATGGAGGGATCAATTCCACCCATGCATCTGTCCGGTGAAATATAAAGCTATAGCAAGCACTAGGTTAGGTTAGCTTAGCCTAGCTTAGCTTAGCACAAAGACTGAAAACAGGCAGGAACAGCTAGCCTGGCTCTGTGAAAAGATAACAAAATCTGCCTACCAGCACCTCTACAGCTCAATAACTAACAGGTTGTTTGATTAATTTGTATTTTAGATGAAAATGTAAAAATGACAAGTTGTGGCTTGAGAAGAAGTTAACTGCTTTAAATATCTTTTTTTGCCGACCTTTTCCAGGTTTTTGGACTTTGGACTGATTCAAGCTTATTGTTTCCACTTTTCCCAATCTTTAAGTTAATCACTTAATGCAGATCTAGAGCCAGACTCTTTCACGTTAAGCAAACAACAGTTCAAAACGAATAAACGTTCAGAACTGCCAGTATTAGTTATTATTAGTTGAAAATAAACATTTTTGTGATTTGTATGGATGTATTAGAATGTGTACCCTTACTGATACTCAGTTTACAGTACGGTTTCAAATTTGTATATAATGTGTTAACTGAATTTCTTTATTTCATGATTTAAGCTCATATCAAATGAAGATGGAATGGCAGTGTGCCTTTTTGTTCTACAGTAAAAAAGACAGCATTTTCTTTAAGCTGGGGTCACTTTATTAATAAAAACAACTTATAAAGGCAAACATAATATCAATAAATATAAAGTGTTCAATGTACAGACTTATCACAGGGTATTGCTTTTAACCCTTCATTATATTTGTATATTCAAAAAAATCTAAATTTCCTGAAGTGCTATCATCAACACTTATAGGCAGCCGTTCTCTGGAATTGTAGGAGTTAAAATGAAAGTGATGTTGGTCTTACTTTCATCAGGTTAGATAGCAACCATTACACTCCCCTTTCACTTACAGAGGGAATAACAAATGACCAATGAAGGATGATATATTATGGCCAGGGAAGCTGAAGTAATAAACTCCTTTGACAGGACGGGTGAAAATACCTGTGGATGATCAACAGATGGTTACACCTGTAGTGCTTTCCTATTCATCCAGAGTCATAGAAAGTATTTATCTACCAAATGAACCCATAATACACATGACTGTGGTAATATTCCTTGTTGCATTGTTGTATACGCCTATGTTTGAGTAACAATTGAGTGTTATCTCATGCATACAGGGTCCAATATTTCCAACATTGCCAATAGATGCTCCAAATGCAACCTATTCACCTTGAGAGGTTACATGAAAATGGGGAGTTATTATTCAATTACTTCTGTTTATCTTAAACAGCTCTCCTGACAGAGATTTATATAACTGAAAAAATGTTTCTCTGAACTCTAGCATTCATCTATTATAACTTGAATGGTGGCGCTTTTATGGTAACCATAAGATAAGGTAGAACAGAAAAAAAAAAGATATAAAACAATATAAGAGGATACAAGAAAGATAAAACAGGAAATGATACAGGCAGATATCTGCTACAAACAAACAGTAAGATGCATATATAATGATCTTTGAGAGTGAATGAAGGCATTTGCATGTGATTGACCACAGTGGCTTCCACTTTGAGAGCCTGATTTTATAAACAGCGTTGCCTGCAGGAGTCAGATTGTGAATGTGTGAGTGAGTCACTATGGTCTGTGGAGGGAACAGTAAAGAAAAGGCCTCGCATATCCAGGGACTGAAATAGACTAAATGCTCTGCGTCTGCCTCTCACACCGAGTGGGAGGACACAGCAGACACACAGAGGTGCTCTCACATTCATCCAGAATCTCATGTTCATTTTCAGCCCATTTACCTGTACACATAGGCCAGTGAATGAGGGATGTGTGTGTATATATGCATCCACTTCCATCTTCATGATTTTTTTCTGTAAGGCTGTGTGTTTCTTTTCTGCGCAAAAATAATGTATATAACAATATACAAATATATATTAATGATACTTTTAACTGTTCAGGCCTAGAACGCTGATGGGAAACTGAATGTTTCTTTGGGTACTGCTGCTGTAACGACTTGATCCACAAGAGGGCAGGCAGGTTCAACTGAGAAAGAATAAAGATGGGATGGAATCTGTAACAATATGATATATAACAAATTATCTCTTCAGGAATGTGTTAAATTGTAGATCCAAATTGATGACATGCATTGCGTAATAAATTAACCTTCTTAATTATAAATTATTTGAGTCATCAAACAATAGAGTTATAGTGTAAGCTCAATGTATGTTTTTGATTGTTGAATTAAATCAGTGTAATAAAAACAAATCTATTTTGAGTCAGGATGCAAGGTTATTTTTTTTCAGTAAAATGTAAGTGTTTTGAGGGAGGACTTAAAAAATAGTAGTCTGCATTTATCAGGTAAATTTTTTGTCTTATACTCTCTCATCTATGCCTTATATACCTTATATAGAGGGAAAGCTCTTGCATTTACCTGCAAATTAAAACTTGTTCCTCAAGGTCTTGTTGGCCTTATTTTCTATTTTAATATTTCTTTTGACAATCATGTTATTTTGTGATCCCTTACAAACACAAGGATGTAAACCAAAGGTCAAACAGTTACAATCACATCTTTGAGAGTAAGTGAAGGCATTTGCACGTGGTTGACCACAGTGGCTTCAGCTTTGAGGGTCTTTCTAGAAGCGTTGCCTCAGTGCCTGCAGGAGTCAGATTGTGAATGTGTGAGTGAGTCATGACTCTATGGAAGGAACAGTGAAGAAAAGACCTCACATATCCAGGCACTGAAATAGACTAAATGCTCTTTGTCTGCATCTCACACAGTGTGGGAGGACACAGCAGACACACAGAGGTGCTCTCAGCTCCCACACATTCATCCAACATCCAATCTTACCTTCATTTGGAGCCTATAAACTCGTACGCTTAGGCATGTGAATGAGTTTGTGTGTTCCTGTTGCTGTGTGTAGGTGTGTGAACACATGCACCCACTTCCATTTTCATGTTTTTCTTCTGCACAGCAGTGTTTTCTGTTTCTGGATGAGCCAAGTACAGAATGTACAGATGTACCTCACACTTCAGGCTTGATACTCTATGAGAGGATATAATGGATTTTTCCTTGGATCCGTCTGCTGTATCCTCTCTGTTCACAAGGGGGCAGGCAGGTACAACTAACAATGAGAGAAGAGGGCACTCACATGTTACTTCATATGTAAGATGTACTGTATGTACATGCTCTTTATACTAATGTATTTACATTTTGTGATCACTATAAATTACCTCTACCACTACCTCGCCCTTAAATCATGCATTCACAGTACAATTAAAATGTATCAAATAAGTAAGTAATGTTGGGTTAATAAAATAAGTGCATGTTGTTGATGTTTTACTGTAAAAAAAATTACTGCAATAATACCTGATCTTAAAAAGCTGTTTGCCAAGATATTTAGAAAATGATATTATTTATTATAAAGATATAACTTTAAGCGAGGAGCACAAAAACCTCAGAGAATAAGAATACATATGGTTACATGAAAACAACATCATAAAATAAGTGATATCCATGAGTCACATGATCTATCAATACAAGGTCTGCTTAGCAGACTTAAGCTATGGTGTTATCCCACTATAGGGCCCAAACGCCTTTTTGGACAGTAAAGAGTTAAAGGAAACACAATATTGTTCCTGTGACATGCTTAAACATAGCATAACAACAGCGCAACAAAAAAACAGTGAACTGATCAAGTAATGTCAGTTAATCAGCAATATTTATCTGAGGTTGCTAACATTAGAGACCATAAGCTACTGGTCATACCAGAGCAAATAAAAATGTAGCAGCAAAACCCTTTAGTGTATTGAATTTTTGACAACTTGTATTTGAACTATTGAGCATTGATAAGGAAGGAGTGCGTAATTTCTTCATTCAAAAGGGACACGTGTAATTTTAATGTCTAAAATACATTGAAAAGTTCATATACAAGTAATTGAATACTGGGGATATTTACAACTCCCAACAAGAAAGCTATACGGGTAGTACACATAAAGTTTTATTTTCGTAAAGGAAAAAAAAGGATCATTGTATATTCACAATCAACAATTTGTTAACATACCTGGTAGCCTTTCTGTTTACGTCATCATGTTATTATTTGCTTTAAGGAAAGTAGACTAGATGGACCAGACTATGCTTTCAGCTGCAACATGAATTGTCTGTGGGCCACATACAACAGATATATCAAGAACACATTTCTCACAAGTACAAGTTGACAGAAATATCCCCCTGGCTTTGTAGGGATTGCCCAACAGCCAAGCAGGCTTCTCTCGCCAGAGCCACCATGAGCTCAAACAAAAGCTGCCTTTGTCTTTTAATCTGTCAATCATCTAAGAATAAAGTTGACACCGCAGGTATGGCACACAGAAATATCTCTGCCCTCCTCTCTGTTTTCTCCTTTGAAACTATTAGTATATTAATTGTATTTGTGTGCGTCTGTTTGTCCGGCTGTCTTTGCTTTGTGTGTACTTTGTTAATACATTTGTGGAAATTGTGTCAGTATAACTCTAAATCACTCTTAAAACTCTTATATCCTTTGTGGTCCCACATGCCTAGCATTGCGCTGTGCTTACATAGGGAGATGTTTTTAGGCCGCATTCTCTCCACAGGATGACTAAATATATTGAAAAGGATTTGCTGACTAAAGAAAGTGTCCCATCAGCCTGCAAGAGACGAGGTTTATCCAAAGATGTATCTCAAGGCGGCCTGCAGTGAGATCTCCGTGTCCAGGCAGAGAGGGGGGCCGAGGCTGGATCGCTTCCCCAGTTCCATCCAGCAGAGGCAGGGGGCAGGAACCAGGGTGCACCCCTCAAGCCCCACCAGCTTCCTTCCAGAAAGCTTTGAAGCCAGCAGACCTCGACAGCAGCAGGGTTTGGAGGAGCTTCTTCATGTGCATTTCTTTCAAGCATCCGTCGAACCTAAAGCCAGCATGGTGTACAGGTATACCTGTTTTTTTTTACAGCACTTTGTTACAGTGTAGGATATCCATGTTGAAGAACATGAATGAAGAAGGGTGCATGCATTAGTATATTCAGACAAATGAAATAAATTCAGGCCATGCTGCTTTTTCTGATATAGTGTTAGAGAGCTTGTAGAAGGAGATTTACAACATGCATGTTTTGCATCATTTTGGCTCATTATGTTGATTCTGCTAAATTAACTGCAACTTAAATGTGAACTTAGTTTAAGACCAATGAGGGTAAACAGCAGCCTGTTTGTCAATTTGTGTCATTAATAAACCACTGGAAGTAAGGATTAAAGTTTAACTCTTCTCAGCGGGGTCCCTGTTCTGTTAAATACCTTATGCTTTCATCATCTCCTGATAAGGAAGAGTCCTTCTTAGCACAGCGAGACTCAGCACTAATTCCCATCCACAATTAGACTTGACGTTTAAGGCACATGAGGCGACCATCAGACATGCGGCTTCATCTTCACTAGCCACGGCAGGATGCAGTACTGTGGAAAGACTGAGGATTTGAATAAGTAATGAAGTATAGTAAAGGGCTTATGTTTGAGTTGATTGTCATAGCAAAGCAGAGAGAAAGAGAGCTTTCAGCAGTGATGATCAGATAAACAATTAATGGACGTGAGGCTGAATGAAGTCCAATTATCTTTCTCTTTTCCTCGGTTCACACTCACAGTATTGATTGGTATATAGATGATGCCAAATCCATTCTACTTGATAACAAATCTGATTGTGGGTGTGTAAAATAAGAAACTAAAATGTAAAACTGTAACAAGCAGTTTGAACCACATGAGTGAGTCATAGCCTATTTTGGATTCTACCTTGACTGTACATCAAGCATAAAATTATCTATTAAAAGAAAGAGATTCTCGTATAAGAATATATTGACATTTCAGAAAATAAACTTATTTGCATTCTTGCAAAAAATTTGATAAAAGGGTTCATTTTTGCTGGTAGAGACGGTTGGCTTAGCGTAAAGCATAGAAGCCATGGGATTGGGGAAACATTTAGCCTGTAAACTCTGTAATAAATCTGCTGCCAACACCACTACATTTTTTTTTACTAATGAGTGTGTCATACCTTATTTGTTTCATCTAAAAACGAAAGTGTTTAAACCACAAGGTGTGATTTAACAGGGTTTACCTGCTGGACCATAAAGTATCTTGATTGGAAACAAGCATAAGACTTTCTTGCTGGACCTTCCTGATTTTTGGTTAGGTTTAGGCTGGGGTGAGATTAGTTCGCTGTAGGGTAACAATATATAGCATCATAATTAGCCATGTGTTTCTTTCCCTTGCACAGAGAGTCTGTATTTTCAGAGGAATGGGCCTTTGAAACAATGGCCGTGTGTTTTCTGGTAGATGGGCTTCCGTTCCAATTGGACATTTTTTAGACCATTGGGGTTTCGGATTATAAGGCCATCTGAACAATGGCATGGCACCAGCTGTGTCCCCGTTCTAGTCTTTGAACTAAGCTAAATAAGCCGACTGCTGGCTGTAGCTTCATACAGTGGTATCAAACTTTTGATTTAACTTTTTTCAATTCAATTCAGTTTATTTTGTATAGCCCAGAATCACAAATTACAAATTTGCCTCAGAGGGCTTTACAATCTGTGCACATGCGACATCCTCTGTCCTTCCCTCACATCGGCACAGGAAAAACTCCCCTAAAAAACCCCTTTAACAGGGAGAAAAAAGGAAGAAACCTATGGGAGAACGACAGAGGAGGGATCCTTCTCCCAGGATGGACAGAATGCAATAGATGTCATGTGTACAGAATGAGCAGCATAACAGTTCTTAGATACAACACATTCAATGTATATGACATAAATGATTCATATAATAAGACTACTTATAATAACAGCAGCAAGTATTACAGTAGAATTATAGCCATGAAAATAGGGATAGTAATGTGACTAATAATAATAACTCTTGACAAGAGAGCTAAATTCAGAGCACATTTGCCTCCACCTGGTTTTATAACACTGTGATGGCTGAGTAGGCGGCTAGCAGCTAACGGTGCTAAAAGTGCTAACGGTGCAAGCAATAGCAAGAGTGCTGACAGTTTACAGTGTTTACCTAAAGAAGGACCAGATGGTAGGGCTACTTATGTACTGACACCATAACTACTGACACCATGTAACTACTGTATGAGGTCAGTGCAGAGAAGCAGCCTGGAGCTAGCCAGTAGGGCACGTGTACTTACATGCATTAAAAGGCGGGAAGGGCCTGCCGGCTTTGTAAACAAAGGATGGAGAAACTCGGATTGCAACAAATCCAGAGGGATAGCGACTTCATTCTGTGCGCAGATAGACGTAACCTTACATTAACAACATTAATTTACTCCGCTAAAATAATATATTTACATTGCAAATAGTTGTTTGCTGCTAACGTTGGATAAATGCTCTTCATATCTATATAGAGAAAGGGATGAGTTTGGGATTTTACAGAGGTTAATGCACTATTTCTTGGCCAGATGCTGTGACTCGTTGTCTTTACATTTGTTACATTTGGACAGACCCTAACGTTAGCTCACTGGTTCTAGTCTTTAAGCTAATTGCTAGCTTACGCTTCAAATTAGCATAAAGGCAGGAGAGTGGTATTACTATTCTCACTCTCGGCAGGGCATTTTTATTAGTATGGCACATAACACTATTAAAGGGTTGACTTTCTTACTAAAGGTGGGCCTGCCGCGGTGTCACAGCAGTATGGTGTTTATCCATTGTATATTCTTATCCAATTCAAAAGGCAAAAATATGTGTATATTTAATTCCATCTTGTTCAAAGTAAGTAAAGTACAGAAGGCTATCATCTTTTTTGCTTCCCATTGTCTGTTGTAGTGGCACAGTTTTAGTTTTTTGCACGTTTATCCATATTTGTATGTTAATCCTAAATATCAAACAACCAGCAATATCAGACATTACCGAAACCTTAATAATTTTTTTATGTCAGGAATTCGCCCATTTGCGCAATACACAACTGATGCCCATTAGGGGGGCCTGTGATTGGATGGTGATCTCACCTGAGACATGAACAGCACATGATCTGCTATTGCTTTTATATCAGATCTAGGATTAGTCAGTTAATCCCATGTTGATGCAATCGTCGGCTGTGTTTGACAGGGGTGGAAGCCCTTACATGGTGTTTATCATGTGAAACGACTGGGGCAGCTTGTGACATTTTGCTTTGTTGTGTCAAAATATGATTTTCACCGGTTGCTGACTTGTACGACTGTCAACCACCGTCTTAAAAAGATCGGCGTTGCAATATTTGTACAAATCCAAAAACCTGTTGATGTCCAAGGCATTCATAATGCTTAAAAGTGTGTGTATGTGGGAGGTTGTCCGTTTCTTTTTCCGATCAGAAATTAATGTGGGCTTTTTTTTTGGGCATGCATCTCTACTCAAGCTTTGCAAACTTTTGGCTATTTGTTTTGTGTACACTGTACAGAACTGGTCGTGAACAGGAAATAGGCCGAGTGTCGTAAAGGACCTTGAAGCCCCTATTGAGACGTATATTCCTAATTAGTTGGGAAAATGCTCCATTCGGAAAATGGCCTAATTGAGAATGTCCAAAGGGAATATGATGCTTACATGAGCCATATCAAATTCGGAATTGTATATTTAGATTAAATCGAAAATGAGTGTGCATGAAAACATAGTCACCTCTTCAAGAAGTACTACCCTGAGACTTCCACTTAGCACTTATTGTATTCGTATTAGTTTGTTGCACTTATTGTATTCGTATTAGTTTGTTTCTGCACTGTACTTTTGCTCTGGTTTATGCTCTTAGATGCTTGTTTAAGAAAGGAGATGCACTTATGTCTTTTAGTGACTAGTAGTTCTCTTGAATACCTATGTTGAATTCACTTATTGTAAGTAGCTTTGGATAAAAGCGTCTGCTAAATGACTGTAATGTAATGTAATAGTCATTGATGCCCTCTATGCCGCTCAAGAACCTAACATCCTAGTTCTCTTCTGTTATATTGCAAACTAGCTATGTTTCCAGCAGCAAAAATATAAATAATTATAGACTATAAGTGAGGAAAATGTTTTAGACAAGGATAGATTTAACAGTGTTTCTGCTGATAAGCAGCCTACTTTATTTGGGCCAGAGTTTATGGCCAAAGAAATGGCTGAGGCAGCATGAGCTGTGCAAGAAGAGAGTGCCTTTGGGGCGCTAGAAGCTATGCAGTAATGCACACTGGTACATATAAGCACTGCCGGTATGGCAGGAGAACATTTAGGATGAGCTCCCTTGGCCAGGGAGACTACAGCAAAAACATAAAAAAAGTTTATTAGTTTCTGATCTTGGAAAAGTGGGTAGTAATATTCCCCAATACTACTGTATCTCTGAACTATCTCTTTAACTAAATCAAACACAATACAGCTATTCTATGTGATCTTTTTATAACGTAAAGCAATATTTTTTCACTTCCCTTCATTGAGCTTCCCGCCTCCAGCTTTGAAAACCTCTGCCCAAGGCAAATTTGGTTTCAATAACACCTGATACATAAAAGCTACAACTCCAAAGTGAGCTTGTGAGCCATTTATCCTGAGGTTGAATCTGTTCATGTACAGCCTTTCATCAATACTGAATCAATGAACCACTGAGCACCTCACCATTAGACAATAAATAACTCTGCATCCACTTCCCTCTATCATTCAATATATCCCCGCTATGATGCCCAATGCCTGCTGGGCAGATGCATAAGGTCACTGGGCTTATGTAGGGGCTGTTACAGTAAAGATGTCAGCATTCATCAGTGTCACCAAATGCAGGGGCTTCAAACTGAGATGAGATCGTGGCAGAAGTTGATAATGATGATGATTGGTGATAATGGTAAATGTCATAATGATGGTGGTGGAAATGATGATATTGTTGGTAATAGGAGTGATGGGGTGATGATGTGGATGACAACATAATATAAGTAGATGACAGAATTGATGCTTTTGGTGAAGGATGGTGCCGATGATGATGATGACCTTGCATTTTCAGTCAAATCCTTCACATATGTATGTTCCCTTTTCGGATTTAGAGTCGAGCTTCATCATCAATATTTCATGGGTGTTTGCTGGCCCGGAGTGAAATTTGGCGCTTAATAACTGTGACCATTATGTCTGCACAGAGTCTGTACCCTCCCTATTTAGGCAGATTAAACAACCAATTCTTCCTCTGTGGTGTCGTACGCGCAGTGAATCCCAATCACATGCGCTGCTGTCTAATCTGCAGCATAGGGCAAAGACTATGGGCTTGGAGTGAGGGAGCGTGCTGTCTTAAATTGTGATTTAAAGGGGAGAGGTGGGAGACGGGTAGATGAGAGAAAAGAGCTAACAGACGGACAGAGGATTTGATTGAAAAGGGGGAATGCGGAGGAAAATACAGCAAGAAAGAAGTGATCAAGATGCGAGAGACTTGGACTGCTGCAGCAGTGACGTCACAGACAGCATGGAAAGGTTCTCCCTCTTATCATCTCTCATTTATGCAATAGGAGGCTAGTGATCATAAGGACTCTATTAGACAGTGACTAAACCTTTTGAACACAAGGGTAAACTGTGCACTGTTTAGAGAGCTCTAATTGTGGGACATTGAGTCTAATGTTGCAGAGGGTGGCTATTGTAGGTAAAGAGAATCACTGTTTTTCTATTCATAGATAGATGCAGCGTTTTGGAGTGCTATCAAGTTGACAGATGTTCCACACTGCAGGAAATCCAGGGTTGGGTTAGAGGTATTTATAAGGCTCCTCAGTGCAGAGTCATGGCTCATTTATTTCAACATGTGTGTGTAGTAGATGGAGGTTTTAGCAACAGAGTTTTATAACTTTATTATAGGTTCTTAATGGAGCAATTAAAGCGGAGTGGTTTGCCTCAGGGTAACAGCGTTATCGCCCGTTGGGGATTTCAGCCGAGAACGTAACAGTTCTAGTTGACGCTTTGGACTGACACACTTTTAAATAGGATCTTCAGGGAGGGAGATGTAGGTATGGTGCTGGTGACATTAATGAAATGATCGCAACTTTGTACAATTGTGCAGTTACCTCTCCAGTGCGAACAACATGATCAAGCCAAATCAGGGTTTTGCCCATGGGGCAGAGAGAGTTACAAGATGCTGAAATGGCAGCTGTTTTTTGTTCACCTGAAAGTTTGTGTGATTTAAAGGGGCTCTCTGTGAATTTTACACATCAACATCAGTTCAAAGAGAGAGCTTCTGGTCCTGTGAAAACAGTTATTCAGTCGTATAATGGCTTCTGGGACTCTGGAGGGAGCTTTCCAAATTCTGCAAAGTAATCCTGATGATGTCAGTTCGGGCTTTGAGACTTCAAATCCTTTGTAGAAAGCCTTTGTTATTCAAGACGTGAGTGTAATAGACATAAGCATTTAACAAGCAAGGAGGGTCTTACAAATGACTCAATCAAGTTGCATTATGGGAAGATCAAGGATTTTAAGGATCTTGACTAGGCGGCAACCTCCGGGTCTGCAGAGTGAAGCCAATGCGGAAGTATCTTAGAACTTGCATTTTCTCTATTTACCGGCAGGGGGCGACTCCTCTGGTTGCAAAAAGTAGTCCAATTGTATGTAAGTCCTTGAGAAAATGACTCTACTTCTCACTTGATTTATTCCCTCAGTAAACATTGTAAACTTGAGTTTATGGTCTCAATTAATACTTTCAAGTCTTGTTCAATACAGCATGATTTTCATTTAGTAAATTCTTGTTCAGTTTGGAAGTCAAAAGATCATAAGGCGGAGTATGCTTAAGGGCGGGCTTATCGTGATTGGCAGGTTGCTGCTGCTACCAGAGAGTCTCTACATCTATCCTCCGAATTCCAAATATGGTAACCTCCGTTCATTGGTTGCCAAAAAAAACAATATGGCGATAAAGAATGGGCGATGTCCCGATGACTACGTCTGCATACAGTCTATGATCTTGATATATACTGGGGGACAAAACATGTCTTGTCAATCCTTCAATTTTGTGGAAGTGCAAATCACTGCAATATCCCTTTAAGGAATATTTGTCTTCTATAATTATCGGAGCTTGAAAGGACAAGTCATGATATAGTGACAAATGTCATGCATTGTTCGATCCCTGGAGGTCATGTGACAAAACGATTTAGGGTTAAATCATTGCACTGCATTAATGTCTATGGCGTTTAGGACTAAAGGCACACGTGAAAACTCAACTCAGATACAGATACATTACATTTCATTAATTAACATATAGCTTCTCAATATATTTATATATATAAATATCCCCCTCGCTGACCCAGAAGCCAACTTTGGCATAAAAAATGACAATCACAACAAGGATATAAATAAAACTGTGATGGCCTCGAGGTTCTTGGATGTTCAATGAACCATGAAATCCTACATTGTCACATTACTGCTCAGTGGGGGAGGACAGTAAGATGCTGTGCTTCCTGAATACTGGTTTATGTTTTATTTCAGTGTGCCACTTAACATCTGCTCTGAGATGTCCGTGTCCTTGTCCATGTCCGTCTCGGTCTCTCTGGGTTCTATAGCCTGTCATTTCTAACAGTACAAAACATGAATTGTTGATACGCTATTTGTACAAGGGTCTTATATTAGCAGTTGGTACTTAGCACATGATTGTATATGTTCCTGCATGTGTAAAGAGGGCATGCACTGTAATGGCAGACAACAAAGAGAGGGTGTCGTGAGTAAAATGCCTCTTAAGTCGTCACCAGCAAAGTGAAGTGTAGCTGTGACATTCACATGTATGTTACTGCAATCAACAACAATATGCCACTTTAACAATCTGCCAGAAGTAAATGAACTCGCACACAAACTCACATCAACTCTGCTCATGGGATTTCCATTCAGAATATATACCTCTTCCTCCCTCTCTCTCTCTCTCTCTCTGTGTGAGTGAGTGGCGCCATAGTGAAAAAACACTGCAGTTCTTTCAACCAGTCAGCCTGAGCCAGTAGCCTGTACACGGTGTCTCTCGCTCATTCAGCGCATGGCTCACTCTCTCTCCACACTCAGCACGCGCCGTTACTCGCCTCCTCACTGCATCTGTCCTCTTCTCCCTGAAGTGAGGTACCATGCATCCTGCTTTCTCCTCCTCCTCCTCCTCCTCCTCCTCCTCCTCCTCCTCTCCGCTTGTCTGTTACCATTCCGGGGTCCCTTTATCAAACAGAGCGTTCTTGCTGCAAAGCCGGGGACCATAAAGCCTGTGTTACTTGCTCAGGGACTTTGGAGACGGGACAACGCTGTTTGCCGGATCTGAGGACAGCTGCTGGAAACGCTGCTGCTGTTTGACGCTTTCTGTTGGGATGCGGATCTTTGCGGGGTCTCCTCTCGCTGTCTAACAACACTTGGTTCCTCTCAAAGTTGCAGGAGGGAACCCGTCAATCAAGAATCCCTTCTGTGTTTCTCAGGGACGACTCACCGTGTGTAAGAACACTTGTATCAGAAAATATTTTTGTGAGTGTTAATTTGCAGGCATTTGCTTTTCTGTGAAAGCATGATGTGTGTCAGAGGGTGTCTGTGATTATGCGTGTTTTTGTGCATATGTGTACAGTGTCGAAAGACCGGTGTGGTGGACCGGCGTTACTCTCCCCACTTCAGGGGCTTTTTTACTGAAAGGCTTAGCCGCGGTTGGTGGGCGAGAAATATTCCCCAGCCACCCACAACTCCTTGCTGCCCGACAAATCGTCCCAGACACCCATAAAAGAAAAACGCATTAAAAGAGGAATAAGAGGCAGACTTTGTGAACGGAAATGGACTTATCAGAAATAAGCAAGAAACCAAATTTGAGTTGGAAACGGAAAAGTGCAGTTTATGTGGGAAGAGGAGAGGAAGATATAACAGGATGCAGAAAGTGAAAAATGAGATAGAAGGGCAAGAAAAAACTAGGGCAGAATTGCTCTCATTCTTCATACCGCCACATTGAGGCATATTAGAGGTGTGAGCGGAACACGCTAAAGAGGAGAAAACGGAAAAAGAGAATACAGAGAGGTTTCCAAGGGTTTTTCTCTTCTTTCACTGTTTAGCAGAACATCTTCCACGTCTCCCCACATCTTCTACCCTCACCCCTCTAACCCTTTGCAACACACACGCTCTCAAGTGCTCTTCTCAATTGAGCGACTCCTTCAGCGACTCATTCAGTGCCTCTTCTCCTTCATCCCTCTCCCTCCATCTCCATCCTCTCCCATATATTCAGGTGGAGTCGGACCGGCACAGGATCCCTGTCTCAACTCCTCACACACTGACCAGGACTTCACTACCGCTATGTCCAATCTTGACCTAATATCAGCTTGAGATTCTTCTCCTAAAAGAAACTGAACAATCTCATGCTCCCGTCATTCCTGCCTGGGATTTCCATATGAGGCAGAACTGGCCTGGACCACTGACCACTTTCAACTTCACATAAGAACAACAAGGACAAAATCGAAGTTCCACAGACAGAAAAAAAAAGACAGTTTAGTACTTTAAGGACACAAACAAAGCCTTGTTTATCTCGGAGCAGCTCTAGTGGCCTTTGCTAACAGCCATGCAGGTGTCCTTTGCGTGTACGGACCATGGGCTGAAGGCCCCGCGTAACGGCGAGCACAGCAAGCAGAACGCCACCAGCCCCAACACGACCAGCCAGGCCCGCGCCCGCTTCCGCACCGTGGCCCTGATAGCTCGCAGCCTGGGCTCCTTCACCCACCGCTACCACCACAACCTGAAGGAGTCCACCGCCAAGCTCACCGGCATGAAGTACCGGTACGTAGAATGGTGGGAGAGATTGTGTGGGAAAAAAGGAGTGAGGAAGGAGGAGGTGTACATAGTTTTAGTTAGTTTAGTTTTAGTATTCCTGCCCAGTGCTAAAAGCCTAACAAACCCCTGAATGTGAGAGGAAGAAATATAAAAACTGAATATGAATGACAACACAATATAATATGCTAGAAATGGAAGAAAAACAAGATACCTCAAATGAGAGGAGAGACTAGATATATTAAAAGGGCCCTGATGGAGACAATGAAGATAAATGAGCAATGACAGGTGATGAGTGGGATGGTGTGTGTGTGTGTGTGTGTGTGTGTGTGTGTGTGTGTGTGTGTGTGTGTGTGTGTGTGTGTGTGTGTGTGTGTGTGTGTGTGTGTGTGTGTGTGTGTGTGTGTGTGTGTGATTGTGTCAAGATAAAAAACACTTTTCCAAGATGCAGATTTATTGGCAACTCTATATGATTTAACAGGGCTTCAGCAAACTAGGATCTGGAATTGTAAAGATTGTTTGGAGTTGTGTTTAATTGCTTTCAAGTGTTTTTTGAAGAGAGACGAGATATTATGGTCTGGTAATGACAGATAGAGAAGGGCATATTACTCAAATTACACCTGTTAGTGCATATAGATAATACCCTGGAAATAAATATGATTCCATAACATGAAAGGACCTGTCACAAATATATTACCATACTTATATCATGAATACAAGATATGAACCATAATAACCATACAGTGTGATGCAGTCCCATCAACATGTACAGATAAGAGAAAAATACAAAACTGAAATTTTCATATTGAAGCTGCCCAAGAAAGTGGTGCGGAGCAAATTTGGGAGCATAGGTGATGCAACAGTACAGTATGGGTACCATAAGGTTTAGTATGAGAAGATTTGACTAAATGGTGATGCTTTATATACAAGATATTAATGGCAGGAGAAGCAGTAGTAAAACAATTTGAATGTGCAAGAGAAATAAAACTAACATTACCAATAAAATAGGTTAAAAAACAAACAATGAAATATGCAACTGACATTATGATGAAGTGCATTCTTTGAATCTACAGCACTTTACCTCACTGGGTTTGATCTTGAAGGTCTCTCATGAGCTAATTCAATACCACCAGCATCAGTATAAGACTCCAACCAGGCTGCATATAGCTCTCAATAACTGGCCATGACCACACAGTACATTCGGAAAGTGTCATTGTGTGTTTGTCTTTGTGTGTCTTCATGAGTGTGTCTGTATGAGTAGTAAACCCAGACCCGAGGAGTTAAATAGTAGCTTTCAGCTCACTCTTGAAAAAAGGTGACATTTTTTGCTTACAGGGTCAACAGAGACGCACGGAGGGACTGAGCGAATGGGAGATGATGGGAAGGGATTGATTTAGAAAAAAGAAATGGAAGACAGAGAAAACAAAAAGGCAGAATTAGAAAGTGAACGAAAGAGAAAATTGGGGCACGCGGGTCAGTTCACACAAAAGAGGCAATTAGCAGAATGGCGGCAGATTGGATGCGGAGCAGCTAAATGTGTAAGTGTCTACTTGTCACACAATCTCATCTCGTTTCCATAACAACATTGAAATGGCCAACTTCAATCTGTTCCCCAGCACCAAACAAGACGGGTGACTCTTGTGCTAACTGGTTCAGCATTCAGACTTTTTTCTATTAACCAAGAAGATTCATTTTAAAATTGTGTTGTTATTGTATTTTTAAATCAATCATTTAAAGCTTTTTTTTAATTTTTATTTAAAGTCACATATGCAACCAACAAAGAAACCACATTTTCACCATGCTTGTTTCACTGTAGCTTCTATTTTCCTTAGAGAGGAATTGATAGAAAGATGCAGTTCTGATGCAGGACTGATGGGAAGTGCATCTAAAATGTGTTTGTTTTGGTTTGTGACATGAGGATTTGCTCATTCTTGTAGCTCCTTCTGAAAACAGGTGGAAGATGTTAAATGGAAAGCTTCCCATAAGCCCTCAGCATATTTCCTATTTCACCACAGAGAAGCAAATGTTGGATGAAAAATCTCATTCCCTCTTTGCTTCCTGTTTGTCTGATAATTTCTCTGTCTACTTCTTTTTCCAAACCACTGACTCATAGCTGGTTAAAGTAGATGCTTGTATTGTTTTGGACGCCATCTCCTCTTACAAACTCTTTAAAGTTTTATCTGCGTGATAACAAAATCAAAAGCACTTTTTTGCAAAGAGTGTGTGTGTATGTGGGCGTATGCATTTGGCACATTGCATTACATGCATGCGTGCATATGCATTTGGCACATTGCATTACATGCATGCGTGCAAGTTGAAGGAGGAGATGAAGAGTGCAGAGCAAGCGAGCATAAACTAATAATACCACCATCTGCAGCATTTTAGTTGTCATGGCGATATATGGTGTTGCCAAATATAGTGTGGTTCTAATTGTTCTATAGGTGAAACCTTCCAATGCTGCTGGACCTCTGTTTTGCTCTTAATATAACGTACAAACCCACAAAAAAGGATGAAAATCGGCCAAAATATGTGATGTAACAAAACATGCGGTTTCTACTTGCTTCACAAATTGTGCAGATTATTTCTGGTTCCTGCTAGGGAGCCCCCGGTCGACTGGACTGAAGTTCACAACGGTCATTAGGCAGCAGAAGGCCTTCTGACGGTCCAGGAGGTTTAGGGAAGATTCCCCTTGGTTGGTTCAGCGCTGCGCTGCAGATGGGCATGCAAAAATCCCTTCTGTCAGTTCCTGCGGATGCAGCCTTATCAGTGGCCAGCAGAGAGACAGGCACTCTCTGCTGTGTATACATCTGTGTGTTGACAGTGTGAGTAATGCATATAATGAGGGAGGGGGGTTTGTACACAAATAATTGCCTGTTTGCATTATAAATGAGGGAATGGCAAGATACTGTATCGATCTTTTGCATTTATTATTCATTATTCTAATCAAACCGTAGGATTTTATAATTTCATAATTACTACAAAGTGAAACTATGTCTAACAATTTAAAATCCTTCACAGTGAGCTCGAACATATTTCAGTCAGCCTTCTTCATTTTCATGCATACCAGTGAATACTAACTACACCTAAAAACATACTGTAACTTCGAATCAGTGACGTCAGTGGGTCCATCTGATCATTTCAAGGTATTTCACACTTGTTTTCTTGTTGCACAACGAGCTGCATGAACGTTTTGGAGGAAAAGCGCTAGAGTTTCCACCACGTATGTTTGATGCAGCCCAAGTGTCATCCTTGCATTCATGGATGAATCTGCTGAGCCTTTTGCTTGATCCTTTAAATTAAACATCTCCATTTAATAAACCAATGAGCTATCAACCCTTAAAGCAAAAATACTGGTGTAAGGAAGTTTTGCTTAACATTATCATTTTGCCTGAGTCAACTAAATCATTAATAGCGGAGGATGATTTTCCTCTTCTCAGATCTCAGTAGTTTAATAATGAAAAATTACTGATGACATGCAGTATATGATTTTCAAGTGGAAAGTACTTTGTTCCTGTTATACTGTATGTCGGGGCCTTTAATCAGCTCGGTCAAGGACCTCCATTCAATAACTTGACATGGAACACACTGAATATTCTTTTTACATATTAAGCATGAAGTAAGCAAGAAATAAGCGTCTTTCTTTGAACCACAAATCATTCAGTGGGTTTGGACAAGGTATATGTGATTATTACACAGAGGGCTGCAGTTTTTTAATAGCCTTGTTTTGAGGGCTGATGCAACCTGCGTCTGTCCGTCCACAGAAAGATAACAGATATTCTGCAGCTGTGGCTCCTGTCAGGATGCACCAGAAATCCTAATTGGCTTAGTTTTTGCCTACCATGTGTTTTATGTTGGGGTTTTTTAAGTGAACTTTGGGTATGTGTGTGCATGCGCAGGTGCCTGTGTGCATACATGCGTGTTTGCATGACTTCATGTGCGTCTGCACTCCCGGAGTCCATCATGCTGCTTTTGCTCAGAGGCACACTATTTGGCTGAGGGTACCCTCTGGGCTGTTGTTGTTTTTGCCCAGTTTTTTTTTTTTATCATACATCAAAAAACTTAATTAGGCTTAAAAAAAAATGGATGTATTTTAGGTTCCAACATCATTCATTTTAAATTCATGTCACGGCTGTTCTGCTGTGATGTGTAGTTCTAATGATATGAGCCAGGGTGTTGCACAACAGGAGCCCTGTGGAGTGGAGCTCCTAAAGACCAAACAAGCCCCCAAGGATCAGATCCGCCAAAAACTCTCAGTTAAACAGCCAGGACGTTTTGCATGGATTTTGCATTTTAATTAAAGGTCACAACTAAAATGGTTTTCCGCGAGCATAATGGTTTTATAATAGCAAATCAAATGTTAGCTTTTTCTCCTAAAGTGGCCTCTGTAAACAGACTGTTATCACAGAGATAATTGGAAGGGATGAAAGTGAAAGCAAACACTGCTGCATGTGGATAACAGGATGACTAAGAGAATACATTTAATGTAAATTACAAACCATGCTTGGTGGCTGGGCTATCTGTGAAATCTATCTGAGCCATCCTCATCTTTGAGGTCAGCAGAAAGCCAGTTTGCATCAGAAGTATAAGCTTGGCAAGATACTGTATCAAACTCAGCATTTATATCATAGTTGCTGAAACGATAACAGTACAAAGCAACTTTTTCATCTTATTTCTCTAGAATGATTTCTGAGATCCTTGACAGTGCAGTTAAAAATGTCTCAGTTTGGCTTCTTAATGTCGATGCATTCAAGTGAACAGAAACTAAACCAAAAAAGAAACTGTGAAATCACTACTGTATGAAGGTTTTCCAGTTATCATGACATGATTTTCTTTTTTTCCCACATTGCTAAGCTCTCCACAATGTTCTGAATCAACCACTTCAGATCTGCCCACATGTTTTTCAATACAGAATCAACCCACAGGCCACTAGCTTCAATCATGCGTCTCTGCATCAAATACGTTATTCCATGAAAATTCTTTAACCATTGGTTTGGATAAAAACAAATGTCCGAGCGTTTTGAATATAGCCAAGCTCAGCGTAGTAAAAAATATCAGTGTTTTTCATGTGTATACTGTGTATACTGTATACTGCATATTGCATATGAATGACCAAAGTTGACTTTGGCCCTGTGGAAAGACAAAGCAGAAAGTCATGTCCAGACTCTTGCTCTCTATCACACACACACACACACACACACACACACACACACACACACACACACACACACACACACACACACACACACACACACACACACACACACACACACACACACACCATACAAACATGCGCGTTGTGCAGGCCCTGTAGGGAGCTGGCTGTCATTTCCTATTTCCCATTCTGTGTCATATAGAATGCTTTATCTGTAGAGGGCGTTTGATCTGCTTAGACTCGGGGCTTGGTCTTGAAACTCTGCAAGCCTCAGTCTGTTGCTTGTGTGTCTTGTTTTCTGTCTCTCTTTATAGCACTCTTTCTCCTTCTCTTCTCCATCCATTTCCTGTTTTATATCATTGGTGAGGATTCAACCAGGCCTGTAGGCTTCGTCAGTATTTTTTTTTTCCAGCAACTCTGCTGGGGCTTTTCTCTCCTACTTAATCTATTCATTTGTTTCCCTTGCAGTGCTCGATTTCACTTCCCTACTTTATTTTCACCCACACAGGCCCTGGCTTTGATATATTTAGAATATGACACGCCTTTCTACCCTGCACTGAATTATTTTTGCTTACATCATGATGGTTACCATCAGGAAAGTGGTGGGAACCCAGAATGTGGGCGTTGTCTAATCCCTCCGCCCATCAAGGTTGACATGTGTGGGTTTTCTTAGTCTGTATTAATCCCCAGTGAGTGAAGAGGTTTATCTGTTTACTCACAACCTTGACAAAAGTGTTAGCAGAAAAATATTGATTTGGAGGAATCCAATATCAGGAGAATAAATGATCCCGGGTGTGACTTGAGAAATATAAAAGTGCTTTCCTCGGAAGAAAAAAAGAAGAACTCCTACAATATAAGGTCAGGCCTCCAAAGATTTAAGCACAATAAATGGATCCAGATGTTGCCATTTTTCATTTTTTTTCAACTGGGGATCCACTAAGAATAGAACGGGCTACATACAGTAGCAGCTCGCAGGATGTTCATAAGCGGTGACAGGTTTGTGTGAGGGGGCGTCTTTAAATGACTCATTTGTCATTTTACTTCAAGGCTTCTTTGGGGCACCATCCAAGCATGAGGGACCGAGCCCAGCCACTGGCTTGCAAAGTTGTTTATGTGCAGTTTTGCATAGACAAATTGTTCTTTCCTTAGTTTGTTTATCAGACCATTTACAATATAAAATATGAAGAACTTGTGCCTCTGAAGCCCTATTTTCCCTCCCACGTGCACACAAGCACCCATTTTCTCTTGAATACAAAGTTATTCATTTTCCTTCCTTTGTTGCTGATGACATGCTGTAATCCCCTGAGTCATTAGGTTCTTTAGCAATGTGCCTCTGCTGGCACCCACTTACCAGACCTGGACAGATCTATTAATGTGCTACAGCCGGCTGCGTGGTTAATAATCAGGTATGGCCGGTGCTGTTGCTTCACTTGGGAAAACAATGCAGCAGCGAGGCGGCTTCTCCGCCAACTGAACGTCAGCTCTGTTCTTCTCCTATCATTAAGACATCTTCAATGCATTTAAAACGTCACACAAACAATGCAAACATAGCTTACGGAGGATCTCCAAAAACAAAGTTAGCAATTTTGCAAGAACAACCAGCTCGTTCTGGAAATGGAACATTCTTGCAAGCGTGCTTATTGTGGAGATAATGATAATGTGCATCAACTTGTCACTGTTAACGGTGTCAATGAAGACCAAAGGCAAATGTATGTACATTTTACAAGCTATGCAGGCATTAAGCAAATGTTTTTACCCAGAGCAACTTGTTAAAAATTCAGCCCTGAACATCCTTCATCATCTGTGCGGTGTGCCCTCAATAACACCCCGGCAGAACACACACAGAGATTCAGTCAGTATCACACTTCTAACCTACAGTGCAGCCCCTCCCCCACACTTTCATGGATCTGCGCTCCCACTCTATAATACATCAGAGAGACGGAGGATACAATATCCAAACTCCTCCGCCGTATCAGAGACAAGAACGCAGCCCACGATTTGTGACTGTGGAGAGATATGTCTCCCATCGTGTTGTCGTCAGTGCCTTAATACGCAACACATCAAAGAATCCATAAATGTATCAAAAAGTGTTTATGTGTTAAGACCTTTCTTTATATCTTTTCCACCTTTTCTTCTTGGCAGCTCGTCTGAACTGCTGACACGATGACTGATGCTTCCCCATGTTGAACACTTAATTTAATTTGCTGAGGGCACGGTTACATATCACGGGCTCGGATTAGTCCGCCTTCAGCTCGTCGTGCACAGGCCATTAGTTGACAGGCACGAGAAAAACAACTGCTGGCATTTCATATGGCCTCATTTGTTGTAATGAGTAAATTTCTGCAAAATCCAAGCAGAAGGTACAATCCTCAGACCAAACTGGGAGGTTGTTTCTGTGTCAAGAAATAAGTATTTTGACATATTCTCCTCTCAAGATGACATGTGATGCTTGTCATGGTGGCTCTGTGTGTGCATGTGGCCCTGACGAATCTGTCGAAAAAGTATCTGTCTCAATTTCACAGCGTTTTGCTTGAAATCACTTCCTCTTTCAGACGGCTGCCTTCGCGGGGCTGTGGATCACCATACATCACTCTGTGGGTTGACACCTGTAGTGGCTGGAGGGAGAACAATCGGCTCTTGCTGTTATCAGTGGTGTTAAGTCATCAAACACTTGTGCCACATGAGTTCCCCTCTCAGTTGGACATGATGTGGCACAGATTGTGAAACTAAATGTTAAATGGAGCGCTGAGACTCTGAGTGGATGGTGGCAGGAACTCTGCCTTAGTGCATCTTCCATCGTGTTAATGAGAGCCAAAAGTGCCGTATTATTGCCACGGATCAGCTGGATGTAAATTATCTGTTATCCAGGACATATAGGGATTAGGGGGGGAGAAACAAAGAGCAACTTTTGTCCAAAAATTGTGTACCAATCTCCCCAGTGCAGCAGTACAAACTGTTGTGGCATTTTTGTTTCAGTTATGAGTATAGTTTTTAGGGTCTTTAGAAGGCAACAATCTTCCAGAAAAAATTCATATTGATGGAATAAATCAACTGTCCTCCTGTAATCTCCTAATTCTGATTCATGATTGCAGGTGTGATAAAGGTGACCCTCACATTTAGGGATTCTCCTCTCGATCAAACATGATAAGATAGATCTTTATTACAAGTCATTTTTGTTGCCTGCATTGTAAGCTCCACAATAGCAAAATTACTGTCATATCATTTCAGTCAGTTATGAGTTATGTTGTGGAGACAAAATATATTTTGGCTTTGTTTTCGACGGAAAATATGTGTGCGCCCAGAGCAAAACACAGCAACACCAGTAATTGCAATCACATTTTTTTTACTTGAGCCTAAGCAACCCAGTTTTTTTTCACTACATTTTTTTATCATGTGTTTCTTCATAGGAACCTGGGGAAATCTGGGTTACGTGTCTCCTGTCTGGGGCTCGGTGAGTACATTTCATTAGCACGAGAGGCAAATGTCTAATGGTTTCATAAGCATCCAAGAGCAAACTCAACGTATTTGTGTGTGTGTGTGTGTGTGTGTGTGTGTGTGTGTGTGTGTGTGTGTGTGTGTGTGTGTGTGTGTGTGTGTGTGTGTGTGTGTGTGTGTGTGTGTTTGTGTGTGTAGAGATAATATAGAGCCAGTGAAAGAGCTGAGCAGAAGAGGGTTGTGTTTTTAATCTGATTATATTATATCACCCTATTTTAAACCTCATGCATCTTTCATATGTATGGAGAGTCATGAGAGACAAAACAAATCTGTTTGCAGAGTTTTAATATTTTCCCTGTTAATATTTAATCAATAGCACTGGTTTAGGCAAACCAGTTCAATTATCACACACATACAATTTACACCAGAGGGTAAACACATTCATCTTGATTCACAGAGTAATTATCTTGTATGTGTGTGTGTGTGTGTGTGTGTGTGTGTGTGTGTGTGTGTGTGTGTGTGTTTTTTTTTCAGTGTGCATGCATGTGTGTGCCAGCTTTGTATGTGTATGTGTGTGTACTGTGATGCAGCATGTGTGCCAAGGCACTTTAATGGAGTATGTTTCTGAAGACAAAATAATTTGGCAAAACAGAGGAATTACGCGGTGCTGCCGAAGCCCAGAAGATACTGAACGATAGAAAATTGTTGAATGAGCTACTTAATCATCCCTCCAGTGAGTTTTTAAGGATTAAGCCCCAGCACATTCGGTAGCAGGGATAAATAGTCAAGTGGTAACCATCCTTCGACGTAAAATAATTCGTTTCAAGCCTCGGTATTTGCAACCTCAGTCATGCGGTTGTGCAAAACATTGATTCCACCTTGCACTGTTTAAATGGCTTTAGCATTTAAATCTATGTGGGTTTCTGTTTTATCTTCTCAACTGCATAATCAAATTTTGAAAGGAATAGTTTGACACATTTTGCTTTCTTGACTACTACATTGAAGATTGATATTACGGTCATCTGTATGCTAAGTAAGGAGCTACAAATGGCAGTTAGCTTAGCTTAGCTTAGCACAAAGACTGGAAACGGGGAAAAAACAGCCTAACTCCATACAAGGTAAAAAAAAAATCAGCTTTTCTAAAGCTCCTCTAAAGCTCACTAATTAACATGTATATCATTTGTTTCATTTGTAAAAAAAAAAAAAAAAAAGAAAAGTGCTACAGCTGCTCAGCGGCTTCTTTTTCTATCTTTATATTAATCGTGGAATCAATCAATAATTTCCCAAAATGTCAAACTATTCCTTTTAAATATATTTTCAATGACCATTGCCAGATCAGAAAAATCCAACTGAGCCTACACCAATCAGTTCACACTTCTGGTGCAATTTGTGACAGACCTAACACCAGCCATTTTTTCGTTATTATAGTGAGATGAAAACAAACAGCATGTGACAGGATCAGGAAACATAAAAATAAAATATCAAAATTCTAATAAATACTGTGTTCACAGAAGCTGCAACTGCTTCTTTATAAAGAATATATAAAAATAATACAATACATCATTATAGTCTGTGCATGTGTTTGTTCACTTGTTTGTGGAAACTGTAAGAGGAGCAGTCACATGACCTGAGACTAAATCTGAACCCTAATACAGGAAAGTTTATTGATAGCTTCAATACTGATATAACTTATAAAGCCTCTTATAGCTTTTGACAAATAACAGGTGGTGTCTGTCTGTCTGCACCAGCCCTTTTGAGGCCAAAGGATACGACAAGCCTCCTTGAGGCGTATTACTGAAACTGAGCTTTGAGAAATGATGAGAAGAAAATGAGTAAGAAAGAATAAAACAATGAACCTGTGTTCAGAAAGAAAAAACTCTATGCAACATATGATCATTTGATAGAGTTTTTATTTTATGTGACCATTGCCATCTTAGAAAAATCTGGCTAAGCCTACACCAATCTGCTGCTACCCTTCTGGTGCAGTAGGCTACAAATTTAAGACCAGCCTCTGCATTGTTTCTTATTGGTGGGAAGATGGGGAAAGCAGCGTGTGACAGGATCATAACAGACAACAGAAGATTTGCAAATTCTGACAAAAACTTCTGCCTATGCTGTTTGAAGGGAGAAGCGAGGCAGGGGGTTTCTTATATCTATATGCAAGAAACCTCTACTCTATATCAGTGCTGTCTGTGCATGTTTCTTTATCGGGACAGTAGTTATTCTTCGATAGAAATAGCCAGAGTAAGCCTTAAAAGGTTATTTTCATCTGTTTTGAAACAACTCTACTCCCACTGATCATCATCTTACTTTAACCCTTAGTGTGCGTTACTTTTCTTGTATTTCTGTTTTAAATCGGCAATGTGTTAAAAAAAAAAAAAAAAACACCCAAGATTTTTTTAAAACAAGAAAAATACAAACAAACAAAATCTTTAATGAAAAATGAATCAAGTAATATCAAATAACATGTTCCCAGTGTGCAACACTAAGTGACGCCGGTAGATAAATGAGAAATATTTTGACTCTTGATAGATGAATCTTTAATTATAGCTTCCAACCTGCTATAACTCACAAAGCTTCTCTTAGCTTTTGACAAATAACAGGGACTGTCAGTCTTTCTGCACCAACCTATTTATAGAAGGAAAGAAACAGAGAATGTATGCGAATGCAAGAATTCCCTCACGAACAAACACAGAACACCTAAAGCTGCTTTGCTATGTTTTTGCTGCAACCAAAAATCTGCATAGAGCAGCTTACTCACAAGAAACTAATTTGGCAGTGAACATTTTTTTTCTTTCAATCTATCAACCCTGACATTTGGCTGTGATGGTTTTAGGGCGAGGCCAATTCGTCATACATCCATGCCAAAATGTCAAATGATAATTATTGCACAACTATAATGATTGCGAGTTTGGTTTGAAATTCATAAGGTCTCGCATGTTTTCAGTTTGTTCCAAAACTTTGACTTTGATGTTTCCTTCAACAGGCACATGGGTAACATTTGGAGGTCAAATCTCCGATGAGGTAAGACGACATGTCAAGTCCATCATTCAGTTGTCACAGCCCGTGAACAGATGTTGGCTTTCATTATTACCTTGCAAATACAACTAGTGAGCACTTGTGACAGTCTACAACATTCAATTCAGTTAGTAATCTAGCCTTGATCCAGCCTTGAAGGGGGGATGCCACTGAAATGGAGACAGCTCATCACTGCCTGATGACCACTGGGACTAAGTGACACACAAAGAGACACAAACAAACTCACAAAAACAAAACATGAGCCGAGTTGAGAGAGAAAAAATGATAAAATAGGCCTTCCCATGTATGGCTCTGAATAAACTGAAGGCACAAAAACTAGGTCAGAATATCGTGGGAAATATATTGAGCAGTAAACAACTTTAATCAACAAGCAGCCAGGCCGTTTTCATGGTTATGTGTATCTCAGTGGAAAAGAGATTTACTCTCCTTGAGCTTCTTTAGGGAATATTCCCATCCTTTTTGAAGTGTAATTTTGGGTAATATGTATAGCTGTACATAATACAACATTGAAGTCCATGAGGGGAAATTCTTCTTGTCTGTGTCAGGTGGCAGAGCAGCTCATGACTATTGCCTATGAGAGCGGGGTCAACCTGTTCGACACGGCTGAAGTCTACTCTGGCGGAAAGTGAGTTGTCTGAGATTTGTTATGGCCCTTCCAGGTTTTTTTCTCCATAGGACACCAGATGTTAACAAGGTTTAGCCCCAGACCAAGAATTATTCACCTGAGACATAAAAAAAAATGAAAGGTAGCTTGACTCTAAAGTGATTTACATAATCTTATTCATCACTGGAGGCTCCCCATTATGTTCACAGCTCAATCTATCTTTATAGGCCTGGTCATTGTCTCGCTGAATACTGCAGGACAGTCTGTTGGTGTATGGGAATGAATATTAATTTCAAGGTTGCATGTGAAATCCAGGCATTCAATACTGCCGTTTATCTTTTATCTTGTACTCATGCTGATTTTTAATCAGGTTTTCATGCTATAGATGTGTGGCAGATAACAGTCACGCTTACATGTTCTTAAAGAAATGGCAGCCTGAGATATAATCTCATCATCTTCTTGTGTATTTCTTTCTTTGAAGAGCAGAGATAATCCTGGGAAACATCATCAGGAAAAAGTGCTGGAGGTAAAGTACAGTCTCTTAAGATTCTTAATGCGTTCCATGAAAAGGTTTTTAGATTATGTTTGTGTGTATACACTACATGGCCAAACGTTTGTGTACAGGCCAACCAAAGCTGTACCTTTATGTTAGTATTTTATGGCAAAATTGCATGCACTCCCCTAAGGCTGCAATAATGCGCTCCTATTCAGCTACAAGAGCATTCCTGAGGTCAGGCACTGATGTTCGGAAATGAATAACCCTGATTTAAAGTTGGTGTTACAATATAGCCCAAAGACACACAGAGAACCATTTTTTATGGCTCACTTTGTACATGGTGGCACTGTGATGTCATGTGAGAGAAGGCCCTTTACGAAACATATTCCGTAATGGCTGAAATGTGCTTTTGTCTCGGACGGTTGCCCCCATCCTTTTGGGCTAGTAATTTGAAATGAAGCAATCTCTGTGAAGCTGTGCTTAAGACAATGCTAACATGTTGATGTTAAGAAGGTATAATGTTCAACCCGTTAGCATGTTAACATATAGAGCAAGTGCATTGTTTTGCAGGTATTTTGTCATAAACCAATGAACTGAAAAAAACTGAAATTCTGAACAAATGATGGCCATTTATGAAGGTCAGGTGATCACAAACATCCTTTGGTATGAATGTTTGTCCATCTAATATTTGTCAAGATAATTAAATAACAATAATAAATGTCAACTTGCAGGTAGCACTAGAATAAAAATAAGGGAATCACCAAAGTAGTTAGGATTTACCCTGTAGGGACCTTTAATGTCCAATCTGATTTTTGTGCCATCCAATAGAGACAAAAGTAGTGGACCAACCCACAGAACCACATTGTCATCTATATAATGATGAAAATGAACTTTGTTTAACAGACATATGTTTCCTTTCTCATTCCTACAATTATCTTGTTATCGAGAATTTCCCATTTATGTTAGGATTCCTGAACCCAGGTTGGGAACCACTTCATGCTATTATTTAAGTATAAGGTTTCCCCTGCAATTGACACAAGCCAGAAACCATGAAAAAGAGACTAACAATTTTGGCCACATGGTGTTTGTGTGCAATATGCTTGTGCTTAATATATTCATGTACGTCTGCTTTCAAGCATTGTACATTGTGAATTGAAGCGGTTGAAGGTGCAGAATGTGCATCAATCTCACCTATCTTAGCTTTTAAATAACCAAAATCTCCCTATCTAAATGTCACCATGTAAAAATGTAAAAGTTGTCCGTGGCTCACAGTTGAATAGCAAGCAGATGCTGGTGAGTGTGAGCTTGTATCTGCACCACAGAAAATATCAGTTTGTTGATAAGACTCGGTTATGTCTATCACCCTGCTCATCAACTCATGGCAACTCTCTGCCTGCAGTAACCTCAACTCTGGATCCTTTTAAATTATTGATTATTCCAGCATTGGGGATTTTATAGCAAGGCAGCTATCTTGGTGGAGTTCAGAGAAAAAGGGTCCCTCTGTGATTTTTCATACCAGATAAGTTACATGTTTGAACTGCCATTTCACACTGCAGGATAAAAGGTCACTGAAGAACACTTGAGTGTCCATGCACACATGCATCTTATGCACAACAGCTTTCAAGCCCTTTTTTATGACCTTTTGATGTGTCTGTCTGTCTGTCTGTCTGTCTGTCTGTCTTCCTTCAGGAGATCCAGCTTGGTGATCACCACAAAGCTTTACTGGGGAGGAAAGTAAGTGTGTGTGCATGCAAGTGTGTGTATGGAGTCCAGCATGTGAGTTTTCCTCCTCAGATGTTGCTGCTATCTCACCAAAAACAGACTGCACATTAAAACGTAAAGCTACACAGCGTGACATGGCATCGACCATTTTCGTAAAAACCCACAGGCGCACACATGGAGGCCACACTCGAAAAATGAGTGACACATACGCAAATTTAAACATGGCTGTGTTCTCACCCCCTCTTGATTCCCTTCATACTCTTCCTCAGACTTCTCGCCAAACTGCAAAGAGTCATATCTGCTTCTTCTGACATGCTGAAGTATTCTGCTCTCAGTCTGCATTAGTAACATTTCCTCTGTTTCTAAAAGTCTTCAGGCTCGTACTGAGGGAAGTAGTAGCTCCATCAGTACATCCACATTCTTCATCTGGTTCTCTTTTCAAGTATCTGATGTAGATGAGTAGAGTCGGGCCTAGGTGCAATTGTGAAAATTTGATTTAAGCTCATTTTCAGACTATCGTCAAGGTACCAAATCAGTCTGCAGGCTGAATGGATTTACATTACAACTACTTAACCCCCCGCTGAGCGAGCTGAGAGGCCTGTCAAGCATCTCATCACCCAAACACTCAGTAGATATTTGCACACTTTATTCTTCCACTTCCCTACCATTTTGCACAAAAGGTAAGAAAACATGTTAAAATGGAGGAGGGAAAGTATTTTTTGTGTTTGTACTACATTATTATAACCCTAAGCAGGCTGGAACACTGCAGGAAGGAGGGCGGCAGAAAAGAGAAGTTGTGAAATGAAGCAAGAACAAAACAAAAGACAGCAAAAGAGAGAAACACTGGAACAGAAAAAAAAGTAATTAAATAGAAAGGGAAAAATGCAGGCATGGGGAACATGTCAAAGTGACTGCTGACAAATCACTGAAGCAACATTTTGGAGATTATAACTTCACAATTTCACTGTTTTTTGGTTGACGACACAGCCTTATAAACCCACTGTACACTATATGCTCAGCGCTACATCTCAGACGGACAAAGTTAGCGACTAGCTTATGAACATAGGGGAGCAATTAGAAGCTACTGACCCAGATATTTCCCTCAGGAATTGGTAGACAACTAAACAGAACTATAAGGAGAGTAAATATAGGATTTATATTTAGCATCTAAGTGGATGCTTATGTTGCTTCTTATTGGCTGGATGTATAAAAAGGCAATTGTTAGCCAACTCAAACGCCATGACAACTTTATAAGGTGATGTTAGTTTTTGTGTTTATAACTTGTTGCACAGCCCCAAAGTAGCCACAAAATAAAAAAAATAATTAAAACAGATATGCCACAACAGTCAAGTAAATGTCCTGAATTCAAAAGTGTACTTAAGTAAAAGCTACATTATGTATCAAAAGGACTGAATGGCTTCTTTCAGAGTGCTATAAATGTTGACCTGAAAAAGGCCAATGAAGGGAAGTGTTTAGCAATGTGTTCTCTTCAGCATAATGGCATTTAAAAATTACTTCTAACTGTAGATAGATAGATAGATAGATAGATAGATAGATAGATAGATAGATAGATAGATAGATAGATAGATAGATAGATAGATAGATAGATAGATAGATAGATAGATAGATAGATAGATAGATAGATAGATAGATAGATAGAATTAACCTGTAATAAATACCCTAATTGAGTAAATTAACGTTGTTATCACCTGCAAATCCCAGAAGCCCTGCTAACTGGGAGACTACTGCCAAATCACTGGTGATCAGGACAAGACAGTGTCAACAAGCCTTGTGTGCACAGACACACTGCACAGTTTGTTCTATAGCTGCGGGCACACTGCTGAGTGTTGAGTGGGTGCATTTCTCTTCAGTGATTTGTTTGTTATGCAGGCTCTTGTTTGGCTTGCCTAATGGTCTGCTTCAATTCACGAGAGTTATGTCTATGTGCATGAATGTGTGAATGCATGCTTCATGTGTGCTGACGTGCACTCCTCTCCCTCCTGTTGCAGAGCAGAGACAGAGAGAGGCCTCAACAGAAAGCACATCATTGAAGGTAACAAGTCGATTTCCTCTCCGCTGCTTTGTCCTTCACGTCACCCCATCACTCGGAGGCCCGCTGCACTCCTCTAATCTCCCTCTTTCATCTCTTTTCCTCCCCCCCCTCATTCTTCCAGTCTGTGTCTCCTCGCTGCTCTTTGATTGTTATCGGCATGTGAATTTGAATGCTGTATTAGATACATAAAACCTTGACAGATGTTTTGTCTTTTCAGTTCTAATACCTTTACAGGTTTCTTATTAAGAAGCTAGTACACTACAAGTTATCCAGTATCCTCCTTAGGGCCTTGCTTAAGCTTATAATGACATACCACTCTCATCCCATCGGCCCGCTCTACCCCACTAACAACTCGCCATCCGGTCCACAGCGCAATGCACCTCCTGCAGTGACTCAGCTCTCTTCCACTATATTAACATTCACCGCAGGCTCTGCAACTTCCTCCCCAAAACGGGAGACGGGGACATACACTTAGTAAGGTCACAGACTGAAAAAGCGGAAGGAAAGTTGGCACTGCCAATTAGCTAAAGCCAGTCCAGATGATGGGAGCCATCTATTAGAGAAAAGTGCAGTGTCACTGCCACTACTGGTGTGGCACATGTCACCACAGGGTAATAAATTGGCTAAAAAAGTGAAACATCTGCTGACACCATCATCCTAACTACTTGTTGTGCATCCCACCACAGGCCAGTCAATGACATTAACAAGGAATGATGGGGTGTCAAACTTCATGTTCAATCGCAGAGATCAGCGCTGAGGAACAATAGGGTGCAAGGCAAAGTCAAAGTCTCCTTAGCAACCAGCTTGTGTGTTTACCATTTTACTCACAGGACAAAGAAATTCCTTGATCATTTCAAAGAGACTTTCTCAGAACACATAATTGAATCCATTATTCATAGCAGATGCTCGTAGAAAATCTTTGTGGTTCAACATCTCCCCAAAAAATTCTCAGCTCCAAAAATAGACTTCCTTCACAGCCAGTAAATTCCAGTTAATCCACGAGAAAAGCAGACACTGCTCGCGATGACGGTGCAGGCTCCCATCAGGATCCATGTAGGCTAATGGGTGTTTTCTGGGATCGCGGGAGTGCAGATGACAGAGGAAGGAAGAAGTGGTTGGAATCGGCGGTGAGGAGAGCAAAACTCTCAGCTGGGATTAGCGGGCAATGATGAAGCCTCTGGCACTAATCTTCCACGCACGCTCACACATACTCAAGAGCGCTAGAGCGTCTTTTGCCTCGCCTCTCTACTACTTTGCTGTCCTCCTTTGTGACAGTCTCCTGTGTTCACTGTTCATCTTTCATCTGGTCTTCCCTGTGTGTGAATGGGGACTGATCTGCTCACAATACTTTGTTGCCATCTCTTATCCTCTCCTCAACGTACAGGGTTTCACTTCCAGCAAATGCTGAGCGAGAGAGAAAGAAATCAGCAAAACCTTTTCTCTGTTCCCTTGCCTTTCTTATCATCCTCTCAGCTTTGAATTTTTTGGTTCCTTCTCCGCCTGTCAAAACAGCATTCATTTATGTAAAGAGGATCATAGTTTGCATAGATGTGGGGCTTTTTCCACATAGATCTTTTTTACCAGAAGATAGTGGTGTGAACTCAGCTTTACCCCGATTAACCTTGTAAAATTCTCATTGTGTTTATGACTTGTAGTCCCATAACCATGACTCCTGCTAGGCAAAACAGACGAACTATGACAACTAAGATTCACATGCAAGCTGGATCAAAAAATTGGCGAGGCCGGATGCAGCTGGCAGACCCTGAGTCACATGTGGTCAACTGTCACCTTGCCATGTTTATGAAGCTGTTGGCTTTAAGTCCCCTCAGGATCTTACTCACCCTGTATGTCCTTTTACCTGGTGCTTTGGTTTAAATGAAAAAAAAACGCAGCAATAATCTGTATTGTTATATTAACAATACTTAGTGGCAGGTTTAAGTTTGCTTCAAACTATTACTAATTTTAGTGTAATTTCATTCCTATTTCTTGTCTACATAACAGTGTTGAACAAATAGCAAGGAGAAGTGGAGGGTGATAGATGCATAAAGGGATTATCACTTTTACTCTGCAGGTCCAGGCCAACTTGTCCACGTCCAAAGGTGACAAGGGACAAATGATAAAGTAACAAATCTCCTTGGTCCAAAGGTATTAGCAGGAATATTTATTAGTAGAAGGTGATGCTCAGGGCTTGTGTGGGCTATGTTGCAACTTTATTTATAAGGGTGTCAAATCACCCTTTTGAGGTTTAGAAATATTTATTGATGTGTTAATGCTGTGGTTGGTAACACATCTATTCCAGCAGTAGAACAAATAGGCTCAATAGACATGACTCCTTTCGACTGTTTTCTTCTTTCTTTGACCTGCCTACATATTTCTCAACATCTCCTTTCCTCTCATTTCAGGTTTAAAGGGTTCCCTCCAGAGGATGCAACTCGAGTATGTGGATGTGGTTTTTGCCAACCGGCCAGACAGCAACACTCCCATGGAGGGTGAGTGATTGCTGTCCAGACCCCGGGGGCTGGTGGGGACAATGCATGTTGTTCTGTAACATGAGAAGGTGGGAAATACAGACAAGGCCGCCGGCCTCACCGGACTGGTGACCTTTGCCTTTGACCAAAGGAATTGTCTTTGTGGTCGAGTGTGTGTGTGTGTCCCTCCCCCTGACACACACACACACAATTCAAGTAATCTGACTTGCTTCATCTCTCATCCTCTATTTTAGTCTAGCACTCTCCCTCTCTTTCTCTCTCTGTCTCTGTGGGATAACTAGTTTCCACAGGGTCTCAGCTACACCCGCTCCCAGCCCTCCCTGTTCTTCAGAAGCAGGATTATCTGCCCCCCCTGGGGGAAGATGATGTATTTTTGGACTGGTCTCACTAGATACAAGCCCTACTGTGCGCTCCATTCCTTCAACATGCTAGTGCTGCCTTTCCCACACGTCCACCTTATGTGGCCATTTATTTCTTTTACACACTTCCAGTTTCTACCTCAATTACTTCTCCTTTGTGATTGGGCCATCACAGATACTTGGGCCCCTCTTCTATCCAGCCCTAACCCTTTTTTTTTTTACCGGTTGTATTTAGCTAAAAGGATGGAGTCCCACTGGGCTCACAAAAACATTTCCCAGTCTTTCTCTTTGCCCCCCATGCTTCCACCCCTGTGAGCCAGCTGACCATGGGAGGTCAATCTGTCAAACTTATTGTTCCTGGGGCCTTGCTGTCACTGGTAGTACTGGGGATTGGCAGGCAGACCCTGCAGCCTGCTCCATCAAACCTTCTAGTAACCTGTCTCTGCAGATTAAGTAATTTCACCATTGACAACTGATGTAGAGAAGTCTAATCTGATTGAAGGATCGATTGATCGAGAGTCTGTCAGGATGATCAAAACTGCACAGAGAGAGACAACAGATAAAAATGCACAAACACTGACACGTATTAAGATAGATAGGCTGTTTTGCTTTCAGCAGCTGTGCCACACAGCCGCTTCATTAATCAGTGTAAAACATTGTGCACCTTTTCTTCATCCTTCATTACAGTGGCGTAAGGCCACTGTCATAAATCACTGTGTAGAGGGTCGGCCACTTTTAACAACTCGAGAAAAGAGAGGGAGAGAAAGGGACTGCATGTACAGACGCACAAAAAAAGATTTTCTCAATAGCTTCTCTTGGAGACTTCTTCAAGTCATTGTGCTAACATGCAAAAACGTGGAACATTTGCAGTGTCTGAGGTATTAATTCACACACCCACATGTTCCTGAAACGTAAAAGGATTAATAGCATTGGCACAAATGCTATTGCCCAGTGGGACAATAGCACAAAAAAACCCACTTGCTCAAAAAGTTGTATTAAGATAGGAATGTTAAGATTACTGACAGGTATGTGTGTGTGCATGCATTCATGTGGGAGTTCTGTTTGTATGTGGTTCTTGTGACTTTAACTGCTTCCGACTTTGTGGGAGACAACGTGTGTCCCCTCTGGGACAAAAAAATGTGATGTCATGGCTGCAGAGTCTCGCTTTGTTACCATCACCGCTTCCTTGTATTCATCCTTCTCTTTGTGTTTCTCTTTCTCTTCCCTCTACTTGTTCTTGACTTTGTCTTTTGGTTTACATCCAGTCTAACAGGGCCAACCTGTGTTACAAATAACCAATGTCCACCTTCCTTTCCCGGATTGAACCCCCCTCTCATTTCCTCTCCTGCTCTTTACTGTTGCAGCTGTCACTTATAGTGATGAGACTGTATAGAAGTTTTACCCCGAGGGGTTAAAGGCCGAGCTGGAATTTCATCTCACATGTGGCCTTATGGTGTATTTCCCAAAGCTCTTACATTATAGCATATATGAAGAAAATGTGCCTCAAGGAGAAGCATCTGTGCCATTGTCAACTCATTATTTTAATCGGCATATCACAGCCCGCAGAGTGAACTGTCCTAACTGTGCGAACTGCACAATGTTGCTTTTTCAGTCACTCTGCATAATTCTTTTTTGACAGAGCAATATGCAGCAAATTGTATCCATTCAATCAACTTAATATGGATATCCTGCGGACAGAGTGAATAAAAAATGGGATACACAGGCGGTTAAAAAGACCAGACATGGCATCAATAAATAGACTTTGTAACAGGCCCTCCAGCCAGGAGCAAATGAAATGCTACTCCCATACAGCATACTAAACACAAACCCAAAGCCATCCAGTCAGGGCATTCCAGGATATCACCTCTCTCCTCAAATGTTCAGCAATAGAGAGCAGCATGCAGAATCATCTCACCCACTCAGTACCTCAATACTTATCTTCCTTTGGGCTCCACATTCAAAACCTTCTTTCCCACGCTTATAGAAACTAAGCTGGGCTCCATCAGCCGTTGAATATCTCCTGTGGTGTGACATATTGATCACCGCCCTGTAAACATTAGCTTCAAAATGCGTACCACCTCCAAGTAAAGCATCTCATAGACACCTATAAAAATCCACTAAGACACCTGCCGAGACAGATATGGACATCAGAGTGTGTTGCTGAATGATTTATTCCAAAATCCTCGCTTCACTCTGCAGAAAGGCACTGTGATACCTGCTGGCTGAAGTTGACCAAATGTTCCTGGCTCAATGCAGTGTCACTAGTGTGAGAAGTCTCAGGGACGGACTGATATTGGCAGTTTGTACATTTGCATTTAACACGTAGACGGAATGCATTTCATGCATGTGCTCACACAGAAATAGAACACCAAGCTTATTGAGTTAATTATAAGAATATCAAACATTAAGTGATTAGTCCCAAACATTATTCTCTACACAGTTTTAAAATGTAGCCTAAATTACCAAACAACGTGGTTATGTTTAATTATCTTCACCATATAAGACAAGAGTTACATGTTTGTGCCAATAAATAGTGAATTAAAGGAATAGTTTGACATTTTGAGATATATGCTTATTCACATTCTTGCCAAGAGTTAGATGAGAATTTGGCTATCACTCTCATGTCTAAAGGTAAATATGAAACTATGGTTAGCTTACCTTAACTAAGTTTAGTATACAGACTGGAAACAGGGGAAACAGCTAGCTGTGTTCTATCTAAAGGTCACACAATCTGCCTTAAATTACCTACAAAGCTCACTAGTTAACATGTTATGTCTTGTTTGTTTAATCCGTTTGCAAATCACTGACTATTTCTTAATCAGGGCAGTAACTTCCCATGGTCTTGTCCGACTCCAGGAGATATAGCATTTTATTTTGTGAGCTTTAGAGGTGCTGGCAGGAAAATGTAGTTGTCTTGAGACAGAGCCAGGCTTGCTGCGTTTGTGCGAAGCTAAGCTAACTGGGCGCTGGCTGTATCACGCGTTGGCTGTACAGATGTGTGAGTGGAAGTGATCTTCACATCCTAATTGTCCACCAATCTCATACATTCAAGAGCAAATTAATACAGTGCATGTTTTTCATATACACAACTACACCCACATCATCCTCCCCAGACACACCCATCGGGTTCATGTAAGTGGATTGTTGATGGTGGACGCTTGATATCTCACCTGAGCACAGTGCTCAGTGTGTGAGCATCTGGTGTCGGAGTGGATGACTCACTCCGGCCACGTAGAAAGAACATTTGTGTTCAGACTAGCCAGTGGGTATGCACGGATGTTGCCGTGGATCAAGGTGTCACTGAGGTGGATTATTCGAGTACGAACAAACTCATATGAACTGTATGAACCTCTGAGGTTTCTAACTCGGATATAAATTGTTTCCCTCTGTCCTTACATTTCTCAAAATCCCTCCCTCTCTCTGTTGCCGAGCAGATGCACTGTTATCCCTTCACCCTCCCACCTGCTACCCCCACACCCACACACACACACACACACACACACACACACACACACACACACACACACACACACACACACACACTTGCTCTGTCTCTCACTGAGCTACATTTTGGTCCAGAGAGGGAACTACTGATGAAAAGGAATCACTCTTTTTTAATCACACTCTGTGGTCTCATCTCATTATCCTCATTTTCAGTCTCCCCGCTTCATATATATCGCATTCACAATTTATATTGCTTTAATGTAGCACATGTTTCATTAATGCATTTTGAGTACATCCGCAGACTTAAGTAATCACTTCATCGCCTTGTTGTTTTCTTCAGTAATTGGAGAGTTTGTGCAGTGCATTCAACAGACACATTCAAAATAACATCGGTAATTCTTCCTGAGCTGTGAGATGTCCTTGGTTAAAGACTCCTTTGAGAAAGGAAAATTATCCACTATTCCACCCACCATTACTTACCCAGGCACAAATAGCCAACACAAACCACTAAAGGCCACGGTGGCTGATTTCTGCCCTTACAGCTGTAACTATGATTTGTTCAACTGCAAAAGCAACGTTCTGCCAAGGTTGGCTGAGCCCTTTCATTTAACCCCTGCAGCGTCTGGTCATATGAAGTCGTATGATCCCAGCAAAGAATATCTGCTTACACATGAGTTTAAAAGGAGCCGAGCTTTTCTCACAGAGAGGCTGAATACATTTCACGCAGCATCTTTGTTTTTACACTCCTGAAGGTGCCAGTTTTACATAAAGGCATTTCTGGGGGTTTTTGTAGTCTTCTTTATACCTTGTCCATGTCTTTTATGAGAATTGTTTTATTCTTTAAGATATTATAAAATACCAACTTAATCCAATTCTCCTTTTTTTGGTGTATATAATGGTAAAATAGTGTAAGTTATAAAAAACCTAATATAAATACAGTTTTAATATGGTTTTCCTGCAGGTTATATTAAAGTTGCGATTGTGGCGCCATCCACTGTTTGATTATTGACAATGTACATATCTTCTTTTTTTACAGAGATAGTGAGATCGATGACCCATGTGATCAACCAGGGGATGTCCATGTACTGGGGGACATCCCGGTGGTCAGCAATGGAGATCATGGTGAGTGATGGAAAATGTGTATCTAACAGCGAGATGTCTTCCAGAATGGTTTCAGAATTTTTTTTATTTAAATATGACATCACCTAGACCAGTGGTTCTCAACCTTATTTCAGTGATGTACCCCCTGTGAAATATTTTTTCAGCCAAGTACCCCCTAACCAGCGCAAAGCATTTTTGGTTGAAAAAAAGATGTAATACACAGCGCTGTGCCATCAGTGTCTGATTTATTAAACTGTCAACACTGAAGATTGAACATTGAACATTGTTGCATTGAACTGAGTGCTTTTGCAATTACATTTTAGTGAGAAACTTGTGCTTGTGCTTCACTGAGAATCTTTGTCAGTCTTGGTGGCAGGGAGGCCATCAAGCTCTTCTCCAGGCACAGTCTGTTTCTCTGCTTTGTTTTGATCACAGTCATTGCAGAGAAGGAGGCCTCACATAAATATGTGGAGGCAAAGGGTAGTAGCTGCTCCAAAGCTTTCTGTCCCAGGTCAGGGTGCTCGTAACGCTGCCTGAAACAGGCGTGCGTTACGTGGCCTTGACTTTATGAAGTTGATCACTTTGATGCTGTCGTTCAAAACGTCATGTAACACAGGGCTAATTTTTCTTTTTTAATGCGCGCTATGAGTCCTCGCGCGCTGCCCGTCATTGATGCTGCTGCGTCCGTGCAGATGCTGCTGCAGGATTTCCAGCTCATGCCGTTTTCACAGAAGAAGGTGTTGACAACATCAAAAATGTCCTCTCCTGTTGTTTTCCCCTCCAATGCTTTGCAGAATAGTATGTGCTCATAAATGTCGTCAGTATCGATGTATCTTACAAAAGCAACAAGTTGTGCATTTCCACTGACATCTGTGGATTCATCCAGCTGGAGTGAAAAAGAGTCGCTAAGTTTTCCCACAACTTGCTCGACAATATCTGTTCCCATTTTATCTACTCTGCGGCACACAGAGTCATTTGACAAAAGGCACAGTCTTTCATTTCTCCGCTGCGTTCGTGTCCAGCATGGTCTCAGCCAGCACAACGGCGGCGGGAAGGAGCAGGTCTTCGGCTATAGTGAACGGTTTCTTGGCTTTAGCTATGAGCAAAGACACCGCATAAGAGGCCTCCAGGGCTTTGGCTGATGTCGTGGAGGCTTTCCGCATCATGTCTTGAGATGACCTGAATTCAGAAAGTTTCCTCTTAAAAAAACTCAGGTGGCTTACCAACATGACTTGCATGTTTTGTCTTGAGATGCTGCTGAAGATGTGCTGGCTTCATGCCACTGTTGGCTAATCTCTCCCCACAGAAGAAACACAAAGCCTTGGGTGGGTTGCAACTCGTGGACGTAAATCCCATTAAAACATATTCTTCTGAATATTGACAGAATTTTTTCGGCTCTGGTTTCGCCTTCTTCGGCACTTGTCCCTATATGTTTTCAGCAGCATTGCTGCTGCGCTTCAACCACGACTCCATTGTTTGAGTTTTCAAGGCGGCAGTGATTGACAGGTGATGGCAGGTGGTAAGTGGGTCAAACCATCCTGGTATCGGGGAGACTCTGGGTTTTTATGATAATGAAATTGAATAGCCTACTGAATGTAACATTCAGTTTATGAACTTACACTTATATTTTGTTGAATATTTATTAAATAACAATTTTTAAAGGATTTTTGAATGGATGCTAATTTTAAATATATTTTTTAAAAATCTCACGTACCCCCTGGACTGCCTTCGCGTACCCCCATTTGAGAACCACTGACCTAGACAACCTTACATGTGATTTCTGATCGCTCAACAGAAATAAGAATACATCTGTAATGATATAGAGCACAGTGGGGGATATTCTAGTTTAATCTAGTTATCTATTTTGTTCACACTACTGAAGCTATCAGCACTTCTTCGTATTAAAGAAGAAGGCAAACTTCCCAAATGATTTCATATCTTGAAACACTGCCATACAAAGAGATAATCTTTAAACACAACGGTCAGTGTTGCACATGTTCCTTATCTCATTAACACTACCCCGTTTCTTTTTATTCCCTCTTCATATTCAATTAGGAAGCATATTCTGTGGCCAGGCAGTTTAATCTAATTCCACCGGTGTGTGAGCAGGCAGAGTATCACTTCTTCCAGAGGGACAAAGTGGAAACTCAGCTGCCAGAGCTCTACCATAAGATAGGTAGGTCTATAGTAAGTTTCTGAAGACAAACTTTTATAAAAACATTTGGGGCTGTAATAGATTGTGTACCCTGTTGCTCAGTGGCTCTTGTTCTATATCAGGTGTGGGGGTGGTGTCTTGGTCACCTTTGGCCTGTGGAATCATCACTGGCAAGTACGAGAATGGCGTCCCAGAATCCTCCAGGGCCTCAATGAAGGTACAGCTTAAATTTATTTTGACCACCTGCCTTGTGTCTATATATTTTATCATATATCTTTTGACTCTTATCCAAAAGTACAATGCCAGCAATTAAACATAATCTGGTTCACATTATTTCTGCCTAATTCAGTGAAATAATTATAATTCTTATTCTTGCACTGCTCCACCAGCCATACCAATGGTTGAGGGAGAAAATAATGAGTGAGGATGGGAGGAAACAACAAGCCAAGCTAAAGGAACTGACTCATATCGCAGAGAAGCTCGGATGTACTTTGCCGCAGCTAGCCATAGGTAAGGACATCCTTGGACCCTCAAATTTCCATTCCTGTGAGAGCAAACAAAGAAAATATTGTACACAACCAAATCCTGTGTGTCTCTTCGTAATATCTTATACTTTGATATCATACTAACAGCTGTTAAAACTCCTCCTATCCCTGATCTTTAGCCTGGTGCCTGAGGAACGAGGGAGTGAGCTCAGTGCTGCTGGGATCCTCCAATCCAACCCAGCTAACAGAGAACCTGGGAGCCATTCAGGTATGAAGATGTTTCCTGAGCCTGAATAATACTGAATAACTATTGTATTATTTGGTCAAGTCCAAACAGCATTTATCGTGTGCCCTGTCTTGCAGGTAATTCCAAAGATGACGGCAGGCATTGCAACAGAATTGGACCATGTACTGGGAAATCGTCCTCACAGTAAAAAGGACTACCACCATTAGGATGGACACCGTTTTAGTGAACTATGCTCCAAAAGCTTATCAAAGCTCACTTCTCACAGCCATGACACCATAAGTGTGCGCCCAACTTTGCTTGTGTAAGCGTATGTGTGACTGTGTAAAGTGTTCTGCTTGGTTCCTTGTCTGTATGAAGATCGACCAGTACTCATTATAGTAAAGTGAGCTACTTGATAAAACATGCATGCTACCGCTATAGCAGCCGGCCACTGGACTGAACAACAGTAAGAAGATTTAGAGAGGTGATTTCTGCAGCGAAATTCTCTTCTGCTCCAACTAGCTACTGTACCACAAATTTAAAGAATCATAAGATTAGAATAATGGTGAAATAGGTAACTGCACGATAGAGCTCAATTAATTGTGGACTTATTGTCCACAGAGTATTGCATAAGCTCACGGTAGTGCAGTAAATACATGAAAAAAAGACATGCTGTATCAAAATGTACCCAATGTTACAGAAATCTACTTTATTAGATGTTTGTGATGTGAAGCAAAAAATCAATGATGACGTGTGTAATTGGATCTCAGCAGACTGGATGACATGCTTACATTTCCCATGGCAGCTGGAGCTGGCCTGTCAACTAGATGAATTATTTCAGTACTGGATTAACTGAAATTCTGCTCACAATGTCGATAATACCAACAGAGCTAAACTAAACTAAAATGTGTTCCAATGCATCTGTACTGACTGTTATGTATATTTTCCTCATTAAGCAGCTATTTTAGAGTGATATTTTCATCTCATGTTGTAATTTGTTTTCTTTTTCACTTATGCAAAAGTACCGCATAGTGTACTGTCCTACTGTGCCCTTTTAACTAGTTTTTAATTTGGACTATGCCTTAATTTCTGTCAGTAAGAATAATGTCTGATTCATTCAAGTTGGTGAAATCCTCCTTAGGGAGAGCTTGTGAATTTAAGAAGCAAAGCCATGTAGCTAATTAAGAGACTAAAAACAAAACCATATGGACCCCTGCAGTCATTGCACCTGGTACTCTCACCCAACTTCTCTCAGATGCCAGTTGAAGCCAACATAATAGGATATTTGTTATCTGTTCAAACATGTGTTTTGGAGTCCTGCATCAGTTTTGTACATATACAAATAAAGAGCTTATAATTCTCATGTGCTATGTTTTAGAGTATCTATAGTAATTTTCTATTAATATTATGGATGCCTTCTAATTTTTGCCCCTTACGGATTAAAATAACGCAACTAAAGTAGACCTATTGTTTTCTAAACCGCAGTCAAATAAACAACAACCTGTGACTTGAAACACTGTGTAGTTACTGCTGTTTGCTGTTGGGGTTTGTCTGTGTCTACCTGTTTTATAATAAAAAAGTAATGTGTGAATAATCTATTTGACTTGTGAAAAGTATATACGGCTTTTGAGACATTTTTTAAAATTTTTAAATATATCCTTTTGTTATTATTTGGTTGCATTTGTTCCATGGTTGCCATGGAAACAATGGCGGGCGTTTCCGGCGAATCATCCAATCAGGTGTTGTTGTTCAGAGAGCTGATATTTGATTGGCTTAACGGAACTTCCTTGAATATACTGGGCTGCAGCTAGAAGCCCGCGGTTTACAAACTCTACCGCTGGACTAAGTGAAAAGGTTTACATTAAATCTTCCTTTTTCATTAACTTACCTAATGGAATGGTGTCAAAGTTGTGCTGACGCCACGGTGACGTAATCTCGGACTAAAGTCGTTGAAATTGCAGCGTTAACAGTGATATTTAAGAACCAAACACCGCGCGACTTGGTTTTGTTTGTAGCGGCAGTAACGCATAGGTTAGGTTAGCAGATGGCTAGTTAGCCACATAGCGCAGTGGAGGTAACGTTGCCTTGTCAACAAGCGTCAACTCAACCTGCTGCTCCCTTGTAGGAAACAGGCCGCACAGTTTCATACTACGACTTGGGGTGAGTGTTGTTTCGGTTTTATTCTTCAAATCAGACGCTAATAACATATATATATATATATATATATATATATATTATCAATAAAAGATTGTCACCATTAGCTGAACCTGCTGTAATCTGTTTACCTGTAAACAAACACTATTGTTACAATGCTGCAATCCATTCATTCTCTATGTGTCAATCATTGTCAATACCAGCTGGATTACCAACAGCAATGTCGCTGTCGACTGAGGCTCATTTTGGTTGGAGCCAAAGCAACAGAGTTAAAGGAGACACTATATGTGTGTTGCCCGACCTCACCCCTGATCTCCCGGACGATGACTTTGACCTGAATAAGTCCTACCCATGTACTCAGAGACCGGTTTACAAGAACAACATCTGGGCATCGCAGCGTCGTTACTGTCATAGTTACTTGGGCGGTGAGTGTAAATACATTGGTTGTAACTGAGAGTAGAGCTGACATGAATAAACAGTCGACACACCAATAATCCGCAACAGTTTTGATAATCGATTATCCTTAAACAATGGACCGAAATGTCGAAATTGATATTTTCTGCTTTTCTTTGATAAAAACAAGTTGACTAATGACTATAGTTGAGTTTGACAGTGTCTTTTGCACAAAACAAGCTTTTTCAAGAAATCAACTTGAGTAAATATGAAAATAATTGTTAGTTGCAGCCCTTATTGTAAGAATAAGGTTGCGAGAAATAGTTTTTTATTGATGTTGATGTTTATGTCCGTCCCCGATTTTTTTCTTCTAGGTGAAAGTTTGGATATTTGCACTTCTGTCGCAGCAAGAAACCTTCAAATCTCAAGCTTACATCGTGGCTCCCAAGTTGCTGCTGTTCCCCTGCCACATCCGTCCACTATGTCAGAGACAGAGGAAATCTTGTTCAGTCAGCTAATCTCTGGAGAGTTTGGCCTGTCTGGATCGCCGTCCACCCTCAACCCAAACAAAGTTCTTCTCACGGTCAACCATAAAACCAGAGAGGTACTGTGTGTCCACTTAAAGGTTTTTTATGGTTCTGTGTTTTAGGTGACTTACGGGGACAACATCTTTTGTAATTGGTCCAGTATTAAGGCATAGCATAGTAACCGGCAGGGCCATTGTGTAACGTCAATGTAACGTTTTGTTCACTAAAAGTGCTGGTTTTGCTACTGATAGGATCCGGTTGTTATTATAAGTGTCTTACAACATTATGGACCCAATGCATCTGGTCCCTTTTGTTATGGTATCCATGTTCCGCTCAAGGAGAAGTCTAGTTCTGAAATCTGAATATTGGGCAGCAACAGCTCCCACTTTTTACAGCAGTATTCCTCTGGGCATAGGGTCACAGCACCCATAGGAACTCCACCAGTATCCCAAGGTTTGTGGCCTTGCAGCACACGGATTGCCTTTCTTTGCCCGTTCCCCACTCTCTCTCCTCTTCTGCTCTTCAATTTGTAATAGCTCTTCATCCTTAAACCCTGGCTCAAATAAATACAGGCAGCAATTCAATTCAAAGACCTCGACAAAATTATCTAAATGTTCAGCCATGACATAGAAAACCTGTTACATAACACTAAGCTTTTCTTTCTGTACTCCTACACAACTAAATCTGCCCGAGGTTGCCACAGTTGTCTTTCCCCAACAGGTCACCCATAATGTCAAACACTGTCAGTGGCAAAAACAAGGACATTTAATAGACATAAATTCACAGTGCCAAATTGCCACCATAGGGTTATTTTGCAGCCTGTGAGCGACTGCCATCTGCAGCGCTCTTGCTCAGTACTGGACCAATTTTAGAAATTGCTGTCCGTATTAGTCAGTTAGACAAAAAGACATGGAAAATAGTTCTGCAACTAGATCATGTGCTGTAAATGTGTTTCTTCTTTTTTCAGATTTTGTCAGCAAATGAACAGGCCTGCAAACTGCTTGAGTGCAGGCCTAATGAGCTGATTGGAAAAAAGTTGCTCTCTATCTTGAAGAAAACCAGTCAGGTCCTGGAAGAAGCATTGGAAGAAGATTTTCTTTTAATGGATGGAACTGTTGCGGCTGTGTCTGGAAAAGTGGTATGAAAAACGCTGGCTTATCTTGACCAAACTTTGAAATAAAAGAGTTATTTTCGTATGTTAAACGTGCCACTCTTTCTGTAGGTGGATGTTGTGACATTATCTGGAGAGATGCCAGTGTCAGTGTGTACCCACAGGTGGTCACAAAACGAAGATCCCTGGCTTGTCATGATGGAAAGTGTGGAAAGGTTATCGGCCTTTCTGTCTTTTACACAAGATGTAAGTATGTCGTTATTTAGCAGCCATGGTAGTGTGATTTTTCTTTTTTGCATTTTTCACGAGAATTCCTGCTTTCTTCAATAACATGCTACTCGGTTAATTATTATCTTATTTATTAAAACAACTCTTTCTTTCTAGGGCCGTATCCTAACCTGTGACTTGGCGTTTGCCCATCTCCATGGATACCAACATCCTGACGAGTTAAAAGGGATGTCTGTGAAGGAGCTAATCCCCTCTTTACAAATCCCCCTGCACAGAAATGCATGGCCCAAGGTAAGCACACTTTCTTTGCTTCAAGTTTCTGTTTGGTAATATGCTTCTTAGACAGTTCAGGGACACACAGAATGAAAATATTATCCCACAACGTTTTAAGCTCAGGTAATTCTGTAAGTCTCATCTTTGACTTTGCATTTCTCTTGCTGCATTTCTTTCCTTCTTTCAGATGCTGAGGATTCAGAGAGTGTGTGGTAAAAGCAAAGGAGGTGCATCCGTCCCACTGTGTGTCAAACTTCAGGGTGAAGTGGTATGTGGGAGGCCCCAACATCAAAACAATGGGACTGGTATCACCTGCCCAACAGAGAGTCTTGAAAGACCCGATGCACAGGAAATCCAGCCATGCTGTCCACTCACCTCCTCTGTGTGCAAGTCAAACGGCTCAAACCCTGAAGAGCAATCCTCTGGTAAGGTGTTGTTTTTTATAGGGACCTAATGCTATGTCAGAGAGGGATTAAAAACACTCAATGTTATTCTGGAGAAACTGATGCATTATCCAAAGTCGATGTTATGCTGCCCAAGCACTGACCATCCTGCAGTATATACTCCTCAGCCTTTTGTTATAAGAAAAATATACACAAGCTTCACAACCCCTGATGAAAAAATAATGAAAACCCTTGTAGACATAAAAGGTTCATTTTAAGGTAAAGAAATCCCAACGATTCTTAATTTCAGTTGATTATACACTAATGAAAACTCCCAACGATTCTTAATTTCAGTTGATTATACACTAATGAAAACATAGTTGTAAATGTCATATTATAGTTCTGCAAATAAATCCCCCTGAATGTTCCTTTGAGGGGTTGAGAACGTTCCTCTACTTCTCAACGTAAATAAACAATTGAAAAACATTGGATCTGAAAACCGCACTGTAACAAAGCAAAAGTTATGGCTGTTTTGTAGCTCATGAAACATTGATACTTTTGAGATTTTTGGAGGTTTTCACAAGTGACCCACTGATACTGATATCGGGCTGAAACTGACTAAATTAGCTGGATCAGATAATGGCGTCGATGCTTAACCAGTCAAATATGCAAAATAGTCACTATAGGATAAAATGATGCTCCCTAATATATGTTACTCATCTTGTACTGTAATGTAGTAACTAATTGTGCTTCTTTAATGTGTCTGGACTCTTACAGAAGTGAAATTGGACAGCATTGTCCTCTCCCCCAGCCCTGCACTGGAGTACTCGGGAACAGTTTGGGTGTTTGCTCCTCTAAGCGGTCTCCTCCTGCTCCACCCTGATGGCTCAATCTGCAGCATCCACAACCACCTGGCTCTCAGTCTGTTTGGCTATGACAAGGACGAGCTGCTGAGAAAGGTTAGCCGACACGACCAGCTGAACGAGGTTGTTTGGATTGACGGCCTTGCCAACTCTCACTTCTGTCTCTGCCGCTTGGTCATCAACAGAGTGTCACTTTTCTGATGCCTGGTTTCTACGGATGGATGTCTGACGCGGACAGAAGGGCCAATCCCTTCCCTGACTCCCAAACAGAGGTTAATAAAAGTACAGCCTCATCCAAAATGTCAGGGAAATATGGTGAGTATTTGTGATGTGTACAAGATGGCAGCTTTTTCACAACCCACTTGCAGTGATTTGTATAAACTTGAGTTTTTCAAACTGTGAAGTGAGGTGGGCACAGTGTCAGGCTTTCAAAACTTCCGGGGTCAAACAACATACTCAGGCTTCTGTGGTGTATAAATATATAATGTGTCATATCTGCACATATGCATCTCACAAAGGTGTCCCTTCATGTCAGTGCTGCTACTCTGTTCTTTTACTCTTGATTTATTCCTGTTGGGTGTTTCTATTTTGACTTGTCATACAGTACTATTTGATTAAAGTGTGTTATATAATATTTTCTCTCAATCCTTAGACCCTTCCTCACTGGTGGCTGGTGATATGGCCATGGTGCATCAGGCTGTTCTGGGAAGAACCTCCATAGGAAGAGGCAGAATCTTCACTGGAACCAGCACCAGGCTGGAGAAACCGGGCAGCGCTTTGTCTACCCTTTCTCCTCCTGCTGTCACCTCCACAAGAGTGGTTATGTAAGTAGCAATCATTGTGTCCTTGTCATAAACCACCTGAATGTTTTTAGACAAAATCTCAGCTACTTCATATTAGAAAAGAATAACAAACCTTTTTAATGTGACCGTGTTAAACCTGTTGAGAAAGTTTTATGCCAGCAGACATTACAAGTAGACAAAATCTTTGTATGTTTTGTATTTTTCACATATAATCACCCACTAAAAAAGCTGTTGCACCAACATTCACGAATCTAAAAGCAGCAGACTGCATGAATATTTAATGTGTCTGGCAGTAAATATGAGAAAACAACAACTTTATGGTCCAGCCTTATACATTCTCAGATGAGGAAGGTTTCATATTTGGATTTACAATATATTAATGGTCCTCTTTTTTGCCATCTGTTGGACAAATAATGTCACAGCATGTTTTGTCAAAAATATTTTGATTTACAGTATCGTAGTGACTTATTCAATTTTCAGGTTTAGTGAAGAAGCTAAGTGAGAGGCATTAAGGGTTAAAAAGAAAGTTTGTTCCCCATAGAATACTTTCAATGGTCATGTGACAGACCTGGGACAGACATATTACTATGGTATTGCTGTAGTGTTATAATATATATTTTTGGTTATTTACTACACTTACAAGAGATAATGTCTCATGGTGTTGTTAAAATCCTCGTTGCATTTCATTGATACATAATAAGTCCTCAAACAGTTATGTAGTATCATAACATTTACTACACTACAAAGTTTTAATAGTCTTGAGCTTTTATCACAGCTAAACATATCAAATCTACAACAGCTGCCAGACAAGAACATGCATCAACCTGAATGCCTGGAGAAAACACTGTCAGCTTTAAAAAACAAAAACAAATAAATTCTCCACACTGGCTCGTTTACAGTTATGCTTCCCTAAGTCCGATATTCAATGAGTTTGAGTTCCTTGTGAAAAAGAAATGATCATTAAACGTCACATTCACAATAGATTATTTTTGGCTATTGCATGTATCCTCACTCTCATACAAGGAAAAATAAATCTTGAGGGATTAGATTAGACTCAGAAATCTATGAATGCACTGAATATAAGCAACATCTAGTAGAGGGTTAAATCGTTGTGTATGTGCACGTTTGATCACAAAATTATTTTCAAAACATATCTAGTACTAGATGCCTTTTATAGTAAGGTCGTAACATTGTTATTTGATCCTGATTGGCATTACAATACTTCAATAAAAATCCCGCCCTTCTTTCCTTTAGGGCTGATGACACTACGGAGCTGATGGAGGAGGCGGCCCAGGTTGCTCTCTGCGCGAGCCAGCTAGACGGTGCTGACAGCACGCAGGCACTCCTCAAGACGTTTGCATTGGTGGAACCTCCAGAAGACGAGACCTACTGCCTGGTTACCACCATACCACCACACCCTAACCAAGACCAGCAGCTCGGCGGTGAAGTTCATAGAAATAATCAACCTGCCACCAGGATTATCTCAGGTATGATGCGATTTAGTTAACAGTAATTTACTTGTAGTTTTACCCTGCAACCCAAAAACTAAACTGTGGTGTATATATTGGAATGGGTTCTGAAACCTCACCTCAGAATAAAATCAACAGAACATTCTGCACAAATGTTATGTGTAAAAAAAATTATTTCATATTAACAGTGAGCAATGGCATTAGAATAGCGTTCTTTGAGAAACTGTACTGAGCACTTTTCAGGTTTTTTTGTTGTTTCATATTTACTTCTTCAGACACTCCCAGTCAGAATGGACATGCTGTTTGCACGGTGGGTGGCCCTTCTCCTGATGTAGGCAAAGCCCATCGCTCATGTGCCTCTGCCCACCAAGACTCCAGCTTTGAGGTCATCTCACTGGAGAGCAGGTGAATTGCATACTAAATCACTGAAGAAATGAAACCTATTTATCACCATCTATTTTATTCCTTCAGTGCTCTCAGATTGTTTAGGTTGACTGCTTGTGGGTTGAATTGTTATTAAAATTGAGTTGAGTACCTCAACTTAGTAGAAAATGTATCTATCCTGGCATGACGACCTCAAAGTAATTACATAGCTTCTATTTGGACTGAAAAACTTTTTATTTGCATCATTAACAAACAAGTAGCTAGTAGCCACTTAAATAGGCTATAGGAGTTTTCAGTGATGCGAATGTGGTGCAGCACTAATTGTCAGTGTCATACCAGGTTGTGATTGGAGAGAAACCTGTAAACATTCTTCAGAGCATTCTTTTGATAAAATAATGCTATCTGGATTTGGTTTTATTCTTGAAAGATTTGCCATTTCATCTAATGCCATCAGTTGTTGTTCTTAGTCATCAGTTAATTGAAATTCAATTTCCCAGGTCGTCATCTGGCTTCTGTGAAAAGTTTGCTGGCCACGGTGGTTCTGATCCAAGCCAGGCAGAGGATTCTCGTTCAGCACACATCGTAGCCTCAGCCAGCTGTTTCCTGGACGTGAACAGCGATGGTGATCTGGTGACCCGGGCCTTAGCCGACCTAGATCTGAGCAGGAGTATAGAGCTTCTCAGTGGCGGAGGGTACAATGATGATAACCAGCGCTCCATGACATCCTGCGATACAGCTGAGCTGCTGCGTACACCCTCCCCGTGCGTGGTAGGGTCTGACCAGGAAGCTGAGACTGGGAACGCTGGTGTTGAGGCCAGAAGCTCCAGTGAAGTGCGAGTAGAAAACGACCAGGACGAGCAGGATCAGTGGGCAGCTCTTTCTACAATTCACAAAGAAAAGAGTCGAGAGTTCTGCATGCCAGTAAACAGTGGGAATCAGTCAATGACAGACATTCCTGCCACATCTACTCCTAAGAAACAGAAGGTGAATGGACACAACCAGGCCTCAGACACTACACAGATACTGGAGGGGCGATACGAAGGAAGCGGGTACCACAGAGATGGCACGAGAGTAGGTTGGTACTACTGCAACTGTTAATCTACCCTCCACAAAAAAAAATCTACACATGGTGTTAAAAAAAAAAAAAAAAAAAGCCTTTAACCAGAACCTTATTTTTCTCTCCAGATGTGCAGTGTGATGTGTGCAGGACTGACCTCCCTGATGGAAGCTCCATGTTCTGTGTGTGGATAAGCAGGCCTGGCCAGCAGGGGGCACAATTGCATACAGGTCGACCACTGCACAACCAGTCAGGAGCCAGTCTAGGAGAGGTCAGTGGCAGTAAATGTCATTCATACTGAGTTAGTATGGCACAAACTATCTACTCTATCAAAATATGAAATATGTTGTTCTGCTTTGAAGTCGTCATTCTGTACTCCTCTCCCCCTTTAGAGAATTGGTGAGGCCAGTCATGGGGACGTTTTACGCTCTACCATGGATCTAGACCAGTCTCAAGCCTGCGACGGGCAGTTTCAAGAAGAGTACCAGCCTCTTAAGGCTGTGGGGAAAGGAGCCTTCGGTTTTGTCTGGAAAGCAATAAGGCGCTCTGATGGAACAGAAGTAAGAAAATGTTTTCATTAATAGCGAAACATATCCCATTCGTCATGTATATACAACATAAACCATGAGATTTGCAAAAGTTATTTTTTATTTTTTTTATTTGCAGGTAGTAGTGAAGTTCATTAGCAAGGCCAGGATAGTAAGTGACTGCTGGGTAGATGATCCCATGCTGGGACGAGTCAGCCAGGAGATTGCCATACTGACACGAGTACAGCACCACAACATAGTCAAGGTAAGTGGGCTTTAAGCCTTTAAGACACAAGGTTGTAAAAAAAACTTACTTTGCTATGCTGATTATTTAGCTCATCCTATATGTGTGTTTGCCGCTAGGTGCTGGAGGTGTTTGAGAATGGGAGTTACTTCCAGATGGTGATGGAGAAACATGGAGAGGGCTTAGACCTTTTTGAGTTCATAGACATGCAGCCAAGGTTGGATGAGCCCCTGGCCAGCTACATCTTTAGACAGGTTTGTACATGGGCAAGAAAATACATGTGACAGGAGCATGGGCTCTGAAATGAAAAGCGTTCATTTGTCTAATCTGAAGGTTCTGTCTCTTCCCAGCTGGTGGCCGCTGTCTTCTATTTGAGGACTAAAAACATCCTTCACAGGGACATAAAAGACGAGAACATCATTATTGACAAATGTTTCCACATTCGACTGATAGACTTTGGCTCGGCTGCCATGATGGCTCCCAGGAAGCTCTTTTACAATTTCTGTGGCACACTGGAGTACTGCTCCCCGGAGGTGCTTCAAGGAAATCCGTATGTATATAATACCTGAGAACAACAAGTGATATTTGTTCCAACAAATAGGAAATTTCATATTGGTTCCTTCTTTTGTTATTGATGGTTTATTTAGGGGGAATAGATGTTCTTGTGGTTATACAGTTCTCTCAAATATATCTATATATATATTTTTATATTTATATATATATATATATATATATATATATATATATATATATATATATATATATATATATATTTATTTATTTATATTTATAAGCCAAGCTTATTTACATTATTTTGTGTCCTTGTTTGGTTGTAGCTATCAGGGTCCAGAGTTGGAGATGTGGTCTCTTGGTGTGTTGCTCTACACTCTGCTATTCAGTGAGAACCCTTTCTGTGGCGTTGAGGAGATCCTGGATGCTAAACTGAAGCCCCCGTTCCACCTCTCTCCAGGTATACTGCTGTTCTTTGCTGGTGGTTTGGTTTCATTGACTTTCACATAGAAAACTCTACAACACTGTATTAGGGCCACTGTAGGTAAAAAATTATAATGAGAACGGGGCCGTGAAAAAAATATATTAAACAAATTTACAGGGGAAAAAAATATAACGAGGCAATTTATGAGATAAGAATCAGGTTATCAAGATTATAAAGTATAAAGGTTCTTTTTTTTCAGGTTCTATCTGTGTTCTTTTATGAACATAAATAAATACCGTAGAAGCCAGAGGAAAGTAGAGACGAACAATTTATATCTTTGACTACACGAGAGTGTGTCTTTTAATTCAGCACAGCTGAATGACACGTATCAACAAACTTCGTTCCGTAGTTGCACACAGATGCTTTTAAGGGGCCATGCCCAACTACCAATGTGTCAGTGTAATGGGAAAACGACACAAAACAGGCACATAACATAACTGCTCGTGTTGAACCACAGATTACAGTGAATTATGACCTTATGTCTGGAATACCCGGTTCAGCCCGCTGCTCCTTTGATCTGGCAGTAAAACTATGTGGTTCCTTGACAAAAAAATGGAACCATTTTTGTTACCAGGGTTTCGCATTACTACATTTTTATACATCGTCATAAAAATGACCCTTTCAGTTTCTACAAACATTTTTCTTCTGTGCTGAAATTTCTCTATGTACCCTCTCAGACCTGCATGGTGTGTTATGTGGGCTGCTGCACCCTGATCCTGCTCAGAGAATGACTCTGGACCAGCTGCTGCTGCAGTCCTGGATCAGCCAGCCCATTTCACTGGCCGAGTACAGCTGGACAGAGGTGGTCCCTGCAACTGAAAGCTACTGTGAGTACTCTTTAACCCTAGGCCTAAACTGACAATGGACAGCCATGTTTTTCACTTCTGATATTATAGGCTCCACCTGTAATTAAATATCACTTTCATTGTACATTTTGCAATATTTGTAAATCTATCTGGTAGATTTATCCCTTAATTTACCACCTAAACTGATTGAGTAAGCTTTGTCTTGACTGTTTGTGGCTTTAGTCTAAATGTTTTTGAACTGGACTTCAAAAACCGGTACGATCAAACTTTAAAGTAGTAGGAAAGAGCACCTGGCCCGGCTTGTTTTGTTTTGTTTCATTTTATTTTAGAGGTTCATGTCATTAGTGGATGTTTTGTTATGCCACACTTTCTCTCTGCATTGACTTTGCCATAGAGAGTCTGTACAATCTGTTGTCTCAGTTTTCACATTAAAGTCAGGCACCGCTCATGTACTCAGGACCCTCTCTTCTTTTGGCAGGCTCACCACACCACCTGGAGCCCATTCCTAAAGTGTTTATCACTCATGGCTTGTTCCCAGATGAATACGACAAGACTCTTCCTGATGATGAGGAGGAGGAGGAGGAAGAAGATGAGGATGAAAGGTTGTCAATGGTGGCCCTGGAAACAGAGCTTCAGAAGTACCTCCATGAAGATTAAAGACTGAATTTGTGCAAAGAGGACATGAAGTGCAAAGTAAGAAAAAGGAAGCTTGTCTTAGTCCAAGGCCACAAACAGACACTACCGCCTAGAGAGGAGTCTTCCAGAGACAAATGGACCTTTACCTTAATTAACTTTACACAGCTTGCTACCAAGAGTAATGAATATAATTTTCAAGCTGTTGTTGAGCCAAATGTGCTTTTTTTGACATATTTGTAAATGCTGAGTGCAACACAAAGCAAAAGCGTCATGTCGATTTTGATTCTTATATCATGTATTTTATTTATTCTTTGGATTTAGGGAAAAATTGAAGCATTAAAATCATAATAATTGTTGAAGGGATCCAGCTTTGCCACCAAAACGCAGAAGTGACCTCAACCTTGAGCTGTTTACTCAGAGAAACCACACAGAGAATTTAGTTTGATTGAAAGGAGTTGAAGGGAATTATTTTATCAATGCAACTGTTCTGTTTTGTGTTCTTGATTTTAATCTCAATGTTTTAATAAAAAATTGTAAGTATATTTACAATATTTTATCTATTTATTTTTAAACATAAATAAATATTTGACCACGAATGTGTTGCTCTTTTTTATTGAGGAATTGTTGAAAAGTCTTGCAAACATTGTCAATGTATTTGAATTTAATATTTTTTATGCAGCCAGTAAACACAGCAAATCATTAAATGGTGAAGAAAAATCATCCAAATGTCCAATTTTTGCTGAGCGCCCTAGAACTGTACACACTTCTCATTATTCAAGCAGATCACAGCGGAACCTTTATCCTCTATAGACGCTGAACGGCGGACGTATTTGTACGACGGACAAGCATGGGTACCCGACTTGCTGCACGTCAGGTGAACCTAAACTTTAGTAAACAAACCCTTTAAATATGTCTTTAACTTAAAATACAGTTACTACATCGTAAAACGTATGACAAACATACTTAAAAAAATGTCGAAGAAACTACTCACAGTCCTCATACTTCCGCTGTAACCTCCATGTATGCTAACCTATGCTAGCATCTAGCTCAACTACTAACTCCACTTCTGTCATTTCCCCACGGTCATAAAAGCGCTCATTGTCCTGTCCTGACTGTTAACCATCATTCAGGGAACAAATACTGTTCGTGCAATATATCTTTGATTTATTTCCCACAGATTCTTCGGTGGACCGTGATAAATGCCACCTCCTCTGTCTTCAGACCTCTTCAGTTTGGGAGCTGTCACCTCCAGCCTCTATGCACCGGGTGCAGGTTGTTCTGTTCCTCCACCAGCCAGAAAACTCTGCGACCAACGCAACACAGCCATGATCTCAGTGTTCAACCCAGTAGTCCAGTCACAGAGCTGTCCCTGTGCTCTCTGGTCGATATGGGATTCACAGACTCCCAGGCACAGCAGATACATGAATACACGTCCAAATTCAAAGGAGGAGGTGCTGCCAAACACGCTCTGTCAACTCTCACGGCTCTGTTTGTCTTGGGCCTCAATCCTTCCAGTGTGATGAAACTGCTGGAGAAATGTCCTGAACTTTACACTGTCAAGGAATCACAGCTCCAGCGGCGCATAGGCAACATGCGGAAATTAGGTTTAGTTGAAGGTGAGTTGGTGATCTTTGTGTTTATCACAGTTTATCAATACGTTCTTGAAGCATTGCTGTAGTTGGATTTACTTCATGCTTGATATTGATGGATGCTTTGCATGGTAATCAAACCAGTATTTTTTCCTTCTATCTCCCGTTAGGCAGTCTTCAGAGAGTGGTGTCCCATTACCCCCAGATCCTGATCGTGCCTATGAAGGCAGTCAAAAGTGTGGTGATGTTCCTCAGAGAGAAGTGCCTGTTTACCGTCCAGCAAGTCACAGACATCCTCCGAGATAGTCCGGCCATAGTCTCTGAGAACATGGTTCAGCTGGAGTACAAGTTTCAGGTTGGCATTTTAAGTAATTCACTGGTTCCAGCTCCTCCACTTTAAATCTCTAGGTTTTGTATTTTTTGTCAGACAAAACAAGAAATTGGACGACTTAACGTTGACAGATGGGCCTTATTTAAAACAATGTTTAGATTTTTTTTTATTGAACATATGAAACGATTAATCACTGAAATATTCATTAGTTGTATGCCTGAAATCATTAGTTTTAGAAACAAGCAACAGCTCCCATAGTAAAATTGTTCTAATGGTAAAGTGCTGCAGATTTATTGACTTCCTCAAAACTTGACCAAACATCACATCAGAGGCCATAGTAATAAAAGACAACACTCTTGCTGTTCACATAGCCTTTGTTCCAATACAAACTAGACACAAATAAGATGCAATACGCATTATTTACTTTTCCACTTGGTGTACAAGAAATCAACATACTCTATTATTTTGCTCAGGAAATGATACAAGACGTGTTCCTGTAGCTGTTTCATTGCCATTCACAATTTGATTACCTTTATATCCCAAATGTGAGCAGCACATCCATTTCCTTGCAATGTGGGACAATAGTGTCCATCAACAGCACACTCAAAACCAAGTATTTCTAGTATCCATATTGTCTTTTTTCAGTGTGAACACTACAACTTTAAATGTAGATTGGAATTTGGGCGCTGGTATAGTACTCCCTCTAGTGGCCATGAATGTACTCCACATCTATCTGACAAAAGGGGCTGTGAATAGATCAGTGTTGTTATTAAGTGGTGTATTTCTTGGCTGTCTCTACAGAATAGAGCATGCTTTATTTCAGGTGTTGTGCTGCTTTAAACCATTTTTTTGTCATTCCAAAGTGATTGTTATATGTAACAGCCTGTGTATATACACGTATCTCTCCACAGTATGTCTACTTCCGGATGGGTATCAAACAGGCGGAGATGGTGAAGTCCAGGTTGTTTCGTTTCACCCTGGACGAGGTGCGCTGTCGACACTGTTTTCTGGAGCGCAGGGGCCTGTATCAAACCCCAGACAAGAAAGGCCAGACGATCATCATCAACCCAAAACTGGACAGCATCCTCGTCTTTGACAAGGACATATTTCTCACAGATGTAGCCAATGCGTCAGCAGAGGAGTATGAAGTATTTAGCAAAATGCTGGCAAAAGAATGGCAGGAAGAGGAGAGGCAGCATGGCAGCATTGAAGCCGATAGTGTGATGATGATGATGATGATGAGGCAGAGGAGGATGAGGAGACTGGAGGGAAAGGTGGATACATGAAGAGGAGAAAGAAATGACAGAGAACTGTGGGAGGGACTGAGAAAACTTATTTAAAGAGGGAGTGGTAGGATTAGAGAAAATGATATATCTGATGGTGATAAATTAACCAATAAAATGTTTCCTTTTATCTGTTTGTTGAACTCAAGTTTGTCATGAAGTGCTATAGAAAATTCTTATCTAAAACACACAATGGAAACAGCGTCGCTGTTATTGTTACCTATAGCTTCGAACCAATGACACTCACATATTGGACTGAGTAAACCCTTGGGTTTGAAGTTGATTTCCGTGTTCAAGATGTAATGACGTCGGTGTGTTAGACGGATAGGTGAGGACTCTATATTGATCAATTCCAACTGTGAGGTGTGAAGTTGTTTTTTTTACACTGTCAAAATAAGTTTGTGTCTTTTCTTAAGTGACTCCACAAGTTAAAGCAATTTCAGAGAAAATGTGAATCTTATGAATTTAATGTAGATGGTTTTCAATGACCAAAACAAACTTGTGGGTAGGAAACGTTGATGTAGTGGCAACATAAGGGATAGCAGGGTGGATGACGCCCCACCCCGTTACTATGTGACTGCCAAGTGGCTGTAGCCTTCTCTATCCCTATATTATCTGTATGAGTCAACAAAGGGTACATCAGATAAGGCCAGTGGGTGAGACGAGTGGAGCAAGACATCCATTGATTTTTTAGAAGCGCAAAGCTTAATGGAAGTGAAACTCGGAGGTTTTTCTGTTCTGGACATAAGGTAAGAAAACTTACCTTTGGCCAATCAATAATTTGTCAATAGGTGTGTCTACACAAAGTTTGAACAGAACCATCTGATTTTCTTATTTTGTCTCAAGTGTTGGAGTTTTCTAAGCATTTAGTGGGGTGGCATGGGTATAACTACCAGGTTTATATTAATAAAAAACTCTTATTTTATGCTGATGCCCCAATCGAAAGTGTCGAGAAATTGATGTCTAATAAAATTCACAAAAATATTGTTTCATCCAAACTCGGTGACTGAAGTGTAATTGTAATTTTTTTTAAATGTGATATATTAAATGAATACCTTGTAATTATACATCGAGTTACTAATATCCAGCTTCGAGTTCTTTATTCCACTTCAGTGCATCACTGCATGATCATTTGAATTTTTGGATCCTCATTTCCCTAGTCATTGGGGCTATAAATAAAAAAGCACTACAAATGTTATATCAATGTCTGAGGCAGCCAAGGCAGTTGAAACATGTATTACATCACAGGTTTGCCCAGCCTGCAATCCTGAGATCTAGAATCTAAAATATGTATATGAAATAGTCTCTATACACCTCACTGCTTATTTGTATCTATCTGTATTTGTATTTGTATTTAAGTGCTTGCATTTTGAATGTGGTCCACTTTTCATAAACAGGAAGCTGCTGGAGGAAGTAGTCAACACACCATAAAACACAAAATGACATCACCAACGCTCATCTCAAACTTCACACAGGAATGGGTGGAGATTATGCTGAGGTTGCACCTGGATTTCTTTTTCATCCCAACCACAGTCATCACTCTGGCCACCTTGCTGGCCGACCCCGTTCTCCTGACATGCATTTTCCTGTCCCGAGCCCTTCGTCAGGAGACACGTTACCTGCTGGTGGCCAACACCCTGGTGGCAGACGTGCTCTTCCTCGTCCTCAACCTGGCCACAGTGATCTGTAACGCTGTGAGAGCTCAGATACCCTGGCTGGCCTGTGAGCTGATGACGGCCGTCACCATCACCGCCTACTGCTGCGCCATCCTCACCGTCACCCTCATGGTGGTGGACACCTACACGGCGGTTCGCTGGCCCCTCCGTTACCATGACTTGCTTCCACCTGCCCGCACCCACCGCATATTACTGGGGGTGTGGGTGCTGGCAGCCATGTACCCTTTCAGCCTGGTGATCATGATGGAGGTGGAGAGGGGAAATCCGCACGAAAAGATGGCTGTGTGTCTGGTCCTCGTCTCCCTTGGCTTCATACAGGTCATGAACAAGGCGGGGATCTACATCTACTTCTTTGTAGCTGCACTCATCTGTGCTGCGCTCATTTTTTTCTGCTACATTCGGCTCTACATGGTGACGAGGACCCAGGGCATCTGGCAGAGCCGCTTCTCCAGGGCCCGGGTCACACTGCTGGCTCATGGGGTTCTCCTCCTGCTCTACTTTGCCCCCGGCTTTGTTTTCAGCCTGGAGCTCCTCCTGTTCCAGAGGAAAGACATCAGTCAGGATGTGCGTGTGTGGATCAGCACGGTCAATATGTGTGTTTTCATGTTGCTTCCCAGGGCGATCGCTCCATACCTGTACGGGCTGAGGTACAGGGAGATCTCGGACACTCTGATGCAGCTGCTGCACCAACACGGGAGACTCAGCCAGATCACAGTTACATGAAAGACACTTACAAACTGTCCATCATTCACATTTCTTTAATGGAATTGATTGTGATATACACATTTTCAGTTTTCCCAGTTGCCCTCCAACCAACAAAGATGTAACTGCACTGTAACTGACTAGCCATTAAAAAGTCTATTTTTTTCACATTTGATATGGTTATTTAAAAGATAGTGTTTGTTGGTGTATATTGTCTAAATTCTGTTTTTAAAACACTCCCCATTCCTCAAGAACACAAAAAAAACCCTCAGATATCTTTATTTTATCTTATTATTGACCTACAGCTATCATATTTAAGAACACTGACTGTAAAATATAGTGTGTAAATTGTGTCTAAATCTAGAGCATAAATCCTCCACAGCTCAGTTGAAACCCCACATTTCAAGAAACAATACTGAGGACATGTCCTCTGTGATCTCATTGGTAGCTACGGCCCTGGTCGCTGCCCAGTAAAATGTAAATTGGTTATTCAACATCCCTGCCAATTTTAGTCTTCTGTGTTTTTTGGGTTTGATAAAAATGATAATAATAATAAGTTAATGTTTCAGTGTTGAGGCAATTTTTAATCCTATATATCTTCAAGGAAATTGTACAACCAAAATATGTATTTCATCATCATTATACAATGTAAAAGCCACTCAGCCTCAGTTTAACGACCATACTGGGGTAGCAAAGCACTTAGCTCCATTTGCCCTCAAAGCCATGTTTGTCTAGAAACTGGATGTCCATTAACAAATGGCTGACTGACTTGGCAATCTAAGGCACACGAGGAAAGAAAAGAGCCCCGTCCCTCATTTAGGAAGGTGTGCGTACAGTGTGTGTGTACAGTGTGTGTGGATAGTGAATGATGATGAGTCAGACACCTGGCTTTAGGGACTTTTCTCTGCTGTGTAACCGGTACAATTACTCAACAGCAGAGGGACACATTTGTCTGTTCACTGAGCTGCGTCACTGCTCTTGTCCTGTGTTTGCCAGGTAACACACCACTCGCTCTCTGCACAAACATCTGCTCCTGCTGCTCACTGGCAAATCGCTACTGTATCTGTAGGTGGATCACATACGGAGAAAATAGCACATATTCCGTTGTTTGCAATTTTTGTATCAATTTTCATGCCACTGTTATTACACAGCTGTTATTATACAATGAGCTTGACCCTTTCTGTATTGACTAATGCTGTACTTGGCAGTATTGCTTATCTTGCTCGTGGTCTTCTCTGATTACATTGTTTTGTTGTGGTGAACTTGTACAGCAGGTGGCCCGGGGACCATAACAACCGGCCTTTTACTGTATTCTCTCCTACGCTCGGCTGGGCACATCCATTTCCTGAAGTTGGTCATTGTGTTGATCATGTGTCTTAACTTCTGGATGTTCCAGTAAGTGTGTTTTATGGATGGTTACAAAAGCCCTTCCACTGTAGCCTAACCGTTTGACTTCAGGAATAGAGACATGATCCTGCTTCCTAATGCCGTTATATTCCTGTACAATAGTGAGTAAAAGGATGTGTGTACTATTTGAAGTATGCCCAGACAGTAACTTTTACAGACATACTTAGTTAGTATGATGTGTAAAGGGTACACTTCTACTCAGTAGTAAGCACACGCTGCAAAACAGTGTACACCCTCAGGGTCATTCATAACATCATGGACACTTTCAGAGAACCCAGTTTGGGAGCTCTCAGAAATATTTTGCAACAGGGTCAAGAAGTTGTGACATTCTTTGTTCCAACTGGGCTCCTCCCACCTCCTCACCTGAAAAAAAACACAAAACATTGCGTGCCTCGTTTCGTCCTGTTTATTTCCACGTGTCCTCGGTATCACCTTACAGCTGTGTTTTTGTCAGGCACATACACTTTTCATGTTTTTTTTTGCCGTTGTGTCGCATATAAACGTCCGTGGGGTTGGTATTTTATACACATACTATTAATAATGTGTATTTAATGACGTTTATCTCCACTATGTATGGTTAATACCAACGTACTAACCGTCCTCTACGTGTGTGTATCGTGTATATAAGTTGCGCCACAACACTGGTATTGTTCTGCGAGTATTGCTCAACCGCTGTAACTTCTTGTTATGAACTTTTTTTCTCCCCTAAAAGTTTGTTTGCAAACAAAGGACAGCCACGTGGAGACCCAGTGGCGCTCGGGAAGTGTTGTTTCTCATTGGGCGAAACGTGTGCGACAACTATCCTTTTGAACTCCATTGCCCATGATGCACCAGCCGCCCCAGCTGAGTGGGTGCAGTGGGATGGATTTTTTTTTTTTTTTTTTTTCGCCTGACAAGTATATATGGATTCTGTGTTTACTGTTAGCGAGTTAGAGCTCTCTGTTTTTGCCCTCACCTAAAAGTCAAAATGTCCCGGCTGTATAACAGCCTACTTTGCTTGCCATAACTAATCGAGGGCAGAAATTATTTAAAAAAAAAAAATAACTATTGATAAACTATTTCAGATACAGATTTATTTTCCTCCATACTTTTTTTTGTTTTGTTTTGCCCACCGTAAGTGAAGAGGAAGCTTCATCTGGAAACGTCTGCGTAAGGTAACACGCTCTATCTATAACAAAGGATGTCGTTATTGAGTTCATGAGATCTGGATTTATCATAACGTATTGCTTTCCTTTTGGATTTGTCACAATATGTTGAGTTAAGTTAGTGTTTATTTTAGTATGTGGTCGAGGGCTACCGGTCGGCAAGAGGCGAGTCTTTTTTTTTGTCAAATTCACCGAAACTACAGTGTTTTCTGTTCTTGTAGTTACCTGGCAACACTTATCACACATACATTTAACGGGATTGTCTGCAATGAATACTAAAATAGAGGGATATTGTGCCATTTCATTTGATTTTTTTTAAAAAAAAAAATAGCAACAACACAATAACAACAACGTACGCATGTGCATTCATTATTATCTCTTAAGCCTCTGGCAATTTCAACTTCACTGTATTTCACCTGGATAACAACAACAACAAGTGAAGACAATTCAAACATAACGCAGTCAAATCTGCTAATATTTCACGTTATGTTTTGTTTATATATATATTTTACTACAGTAATAATACCCCTATTAAGGTATTAGACACAAAGTAAATGCCTCTGCGTCAGACACCTTTGGCTAAACCTGTCCTCTGGGTTTCATGACTTCAAGGAGGTGCTGCTGCAGGCTAATAACGCACGTGAATAGGTTGAGTCTGCCGAGCCAAAGTTAAAAATAACCTGAGATAAAATGACCTCACTGGAGGAAAAGGCCCGACTTGCTGGCAACTTTAACACAAACAGTATGGCCATAGATAAAAGAGTTCCATGTTTGATATGATCCCTTCAAGAACGTCAGAGTTTTCTGTCCTTAATACACACACATTGTCTTTGTCGACCTCATGGAGAACCATCGTTGTTTGCCTTAAATACACAAATGTCTAAAGACTTAAATTAAACAGTGACTATGACTCAAGGTTATCAGTTCCACTGACTTTGCACTTGCTGTTCAAACAATGATTATGTGCTGTCTGACAGCACTACTTCCTGACTGTTTCAAAACAACTTGACTGAAATGTAGGGTTGGCGCTCCTACCACCAACCTCCCTCCCGCCTGTTTCTCTTTGTTGCCATCCATCTCATGCAGTTCATTGTGCTGCAGGGCACAACTGTTTGGCAGCAGTGATGAACTAGAGTAACTGTCAAGCAGGTGTCATATCTTAAAGCTACTTTTCTTAAAACCATGATGCAAGATATATTTAGCAGTACCTCATGTGTTTTTCTCTTACACATGCTTTGTGGCTTTGCTCTGTGAGTGTATTGTTTGTCTGTGGTGAATGTTCTCAATTTGTACTACAGTGATCCAGTTAGGTTGCTGGCTATCCCCTCCAAACTATCAGATAGGATGCCATGATAATGTGATATATATAATGGAAACGTTTTTTTGTTGTTGTAATGAAACTGAACTGCCTGCTCTCCATCCTCAGGTCACCCTAAAGTTTAGAGTAGGTCTACGTTGAAGGTGGCAGACATGGTGTTGATTCTGGGCAGAAGGATGAACAGGGAGGAATCTGGGATCAGAGACTCGCCAGCTGTCAAACGAAAGGTGCTCTTAAGCGCTTTCCATCTTGCATCTTTTGTCTCGACTGACTTAAGTCACACATCGTAAACAACCCTTAATACACGTTGTTGTCTCCTAAGGTGTTCGAGGTTGACTCCAAAACCTTAGCCAGCCAGGATGTCTTGGACTTCTTTTCCGGCGCATCCCACTCAGAGGGCATCCTGCAGGTATTCAACGAGTTTCGCGACTGCCGTCTGTTCACCGATGTTGTCATCAGCGTGCAGGGTCGCGAGTTCCCCTGCCATCGCGCTGTGCTTTCTGCCTGCTCATCCTACTTCAGAGCCATGTTCTGCAACGATCACCGCGAGAGCCGCGAGATGCTGGTGGAGATCAACGGCATCCTGGCCGAGGCGATGGAGTCTTTCCTCACCTATGTCTACACCGGCCGCGCCAAGATCACCACAGAGAATGTCCAGTTCCTATTCGAGACTTCCAGCCTCTTCCAGATCTACACACTGCGTGACGCCTGTGCCAAGTTCCTGGAGGACCAGCTGGACCCTTGCAACTGCCTGGGCATCCAGCGCTTCGCAGAGGCCCATGCCCTGAAGCAGCTGGCCAGCCGCTGCCGCAGTTACGCCCTGGCCAACTTCTCAGAGGTGGCTCAGCATGAGGAGTTCATCGGCCTACGCAAAGAAGAGCTGGAAGAGTACACCGGCAGTGATGAGCTGTCCATCGGTAAGGAGGAGGTGGTGTTCGAGGCGGTGATGAGATGGGTGTACCACAATGTGGAGCAGAGAAAGCCCATGCTTAAGGCCCTGCTGCACAATGTGCGCCTGCCTCTTTTGCACCCCAACTACTTTGTCCAGACGGTGGAGGGGGACCAGCTCATCCAGAATGCCCCAGAGTGCTACCAGCTTCTCCACGAGGCAAGACGCTACCACGTGCTCGGAAACGAAATGATGTCACCCAGAACTCGTCCTCGCAGGTAACTAAAATGTTGACTGATTAGTTATGAGGAAGGCGGCAAATCATCTAATAGATGTTATCTTCAAAAGGAAACAAACCGTCATTATCGGTCCGTATATCCTGTCACAACAATTTTTTTGGCTTGCGAAAGTAGTATGACCTATTAGTCTGATTTAGATAATTGAATTATATGCTGTTGTACAGTCACATGAGCAATGAATAATTGTTATATCAGCTTTGCTATGCACCAGTTCTTTTCTAGTGCATAACAAAAAATATTTATTTTTTCTTTTCTGACAGCCGATTTGTCTTGTTGGGTTACAATCACCTATTACACTGCAATGACAGAGATGACAGTGAGTCTTTCAAGCAGTTAATTGATCTTTAACCCCGCATTGTATAGCTTAAGTTTACAGCTCACGCATGAACTTGGTGCTCCTGGCAGTGTGTTGTTGCGTATGTGTGTGTGCGTGAGAGAGATAGGGAGTGTTAGTGTACTAGTCTGTACTAAACGGACAAGTGTGTGTCATTGACTCAGCAGTGTTTTGTAGACCTATTTTGAAATGGAAATGATAATGAGGGAGGCAGGGCATGTTCCTACACAGACCGGTTGGCTGGAAAGAAAAAAATGATGAAAAACATGATGTGATGCAAGTAATGGCAATCATGAAATGTTGAGTCTTGTTACCATACCGGCCGTGTAGTTCACCTTGCTGATGTGTTCCGGTTCTGAGCGTCTGCACCTGTTCACTTTTTTAACCTATTTCCAAATGTTTTTTTATTTCCTGTGTTTTTTTCTTTCTTTGAAGAGTGTCAACTTGGATGGGACAATGTAGTGTTTGATTAAGAACAAAAGCGTAAAAATGAGATACAAAACCGGCCATATGGAAGCCTGCTGTACAACACACAGTGCGCCTGCCTTTGTGTGTCAGTCAACTGACAACAGTGCCGGTTGTCAGTTATTAAGGCTGTGAGGCGTGTATTTCAGGTGTATTGTGTCAGTATCCAGGCAGATCTGTCCGGATTAGCAAACCAATCAAATAGTCAGCTTTGTTTGCCCTGAGGGCCGAATCCGCTCCTGCTCAAAACAGATGCGTGGTTCTCCCCTTTCTGTGTGTACATTTACCCGTTTTTTTTTTCTCTTTGGAAGCCTCTAGAATATAATTAATCACAAACACAAACATAAAGCTATAATGCTCCTGGGCTTGTCTGTCTCATGTATACAAGCACATGAAACAGCCCAGATCTCCCACCTGGATCTGACCTGTATCATATATATACTTAGTAAACAGACAGAGAAATGTGGGGAAAAGTGCAAAGAAACACATTTGTGTCCAGTTTACATTGATATCCAGAATGTACTTGATTTATTAGATTTTTTTTTTTTTTTTTTTACAGATAAACCACTAGTAGTGTCTATCCTGCATCAGTATTTTATAGTTGCACAATAAGAATAAAAGCTGTAGTTAATTAGCTCACCCTGGGAAATGCGGTCATACCCACGGCATGTGTTGAACAGCCAAATAGGAAAGCTTTGTGAACATGGAAATTCAAGTCAAACCTCAAGTGTGTTTTTGTTGTATTGATTGATACTATCATTGTAAAATGAACTTTGCCTTTAAGATAAGTGAAGCCATTTCTGTAGAAACCACTACTCTGTTCCTGCCCTGGCACAAATTTCTGCCCTCTGTAATTAGAAATCCCTCAAAGCGTTGACATGTGTTTGTTTATATGACTTCAGAACCTTTTGTATAGACCTACAGATATAGTGTGTTTTAATTTGATACCATGCCTGCATTCTCTTCATTCTTGTAAGGAGCCTTTTAATTCTCACAACAGCTTCAGCTGTGTTGTTATTTCCATTCCATCTCTACATTTTTCCATGTCTTTACCTCATGCCTTATCTTGTCCGCTCCCCCTTTTTTTTTTTTTTTTTTTTTTTTTTTACAGGTCGACTGGCTTTTCTGAGGTGATTGTGGTGGTGGGGGGTTGTGAGAGAATCGGGGGCTTCAACCTGCCCTACACTGAGTGCTATGATCCAGTCACAGGAGAGTGGAAATCACTGGCCAAACTACCTGAGTTCACCAAGTCAGAATATGCTGTCTGCGCCCTCCGCAATGACATTCTGGTGTCAGGTAAGACCCAGCAACATTGTATTTTCCGAACTTTTATTTTCCCTACTTATTATTCAATCAATGACTAGTTGTTTTTTTGCTATTTCAAGAAAACCCTTTTGGCTGTTGGAAATTCAGAATAGCTTGTAACTTTAAATCTGAAGTCAATTTCCAGCCGTGGCACAAGTACTATTACACCAACTTTTTAAATGGTTATACTCAGTGTGATAAATAAATAAATAAATTCACAAGTACACTCAGGGACGTGATCAGTGCGTTTCTTGGCCTCTCTTGCCATCTAATCCCCTAGTGGAGTGGCAGGAAAAGGCCATGATGGCTGTGTGCCCAGTGTTATTTTTACAGCGACAGCCTGCCTGAGTCGAAGGAAAATATGAGATCAACATCTGGCCTTCACTGGCCAGTTCAGGCCCTCTCTCTCGCTATTGGCCAATCATCTGAATCACAACCTTTTTCAACGGTTCAGCAGCTTTCTAGGATATTCTGTAAGCAGCAATCTAACATCCCTTTCAGATTTTAGACTCCACCAATATGTTGTGATGTGATTAGCTTGGTATAAACCGAAATCTGAGATATCATTACACTCATTGCCTCTGGGGAATGCTGCTGCATTTATGGAACATAGCATGGGCCAAGTGTGGCGTAAACCTCCTTTGGTGAAAAAAAAGATGTAGATAAAACAACATATTAGTATCACATCTTTCATCTTAACTGATGAGGTCCGGGTAAAGGTAGTTGCTGCAGCCAAACATTGATATAAACATGTGTGCTGCGTACAAGCTGCAGTTCTTATATGGTTCTTAGATGGAGGGCATGGAGGTGGAGCGTTTTCCTACTTTTTTGGGGAAATTTTTATTCTAAGAATATTCATTGACAGAAGTCCAAATGTGCCTGAAGGGACTGCTTATGCTCCAACATGTTGGAGAGATGCAAAACATTACTTGACTAAACGGCAGTTGAATGATATAGGGAAGATAAAAAGGGAAGAAGGGGATTTAGAGAAATAAAAACGAGGTTCCCCCTTCAGCAAAGACTGTGCAGTGTTTTTCTTTTTATGCTCTCACTGTGCCAAGTCCTCACGTGTTCGCGATCGTTCTTCCCTTTAAGCGCTGCCTGAAAATGTCAACATCTCCCTCCCCCTCGTCTTTCTGTCTCACCCACATTCATACAGTCTCCAGTCTCTAGCACAGCTGCAGTTAGCTGTGGTCTTGAATAGGATGTGGCTCAATTGAGTATAGAAAATCTCTTAAGGAAGCGACATGGACTTTGGCAACAACTGACTTTCTCACCTCCATAGCATTGTGATCAGCTTTTTTGTCAGACCCACAGTGAGCATGTTTTGAGTTCAGGAGTACATGAGTCTCTTTGCTACTAGGGTTGTCACAATACTTGAATATCTAACTTGGATACAACACCTTGAAGGTATCGATATTCAATACTATTTTTAATACCATAGGGTAAAATTTACTCAACAATTAAGGCATAAAGATTTGATTTTATTAAAGAATAAATAGCAGTGCGTGTGTCAACTCACTGCCGGAGAGAAGAGAGAACGGAAAGCTCAGCTGGTACCCTTCTATCAATACCGCCGAAAAATAAGTATTGATATAGTTTCAAATATTCCTCATCGATATGTTTCCATATATTGTTATTTTTGACAACACGCTTTGAATTGCAATTGGATTATTTGTTAACACACATGAACTTGCCTCACTCATTACGGCGGGGTCTATGTCATAGTCACAAGCAGCCTGAGTTCTAGTTGCCTTCTCAGACAACAGGAATGTTGTAACACACTGAACTAGATAATCTGCATCAGCAATGAAACTGCATATAACTGTAAGCAATGCATAACTCTCAGAAAGCTGTCATATTGGGACATTCCAAAGGCACTGCCTTTTGTTCCCTAAGAGCACTGATTTGTAGCAGTGGTCCTCCCCGTCTGAGCCAGTGGGACAGTTCTGGTGAGAAAAGTACGCCTTTTAAAGGTAATAGTTCTTTTAAATAGCTCTTTAGGTTCGCAAGGCACTCTTTTAAATGGTTTGTCCAACTTGTTTCCTACATGCCTGAGGGGCAGCAGACTGTCTGGCTCTTTGACTATCCAGCTGATTATCGAGCAGACACGTACTACGACTAACTTCCTTCAGTTGTCCCCTTTAGTCCGTGTGCTACAGTCTAATTTAAAATGACTGAACATTTTTTACATAATTTTACCCATGTAAAGCCACTGGTTTATTGAAATATATGACCTTTCAAATAGGTGATTTAATTTTCATTAGGATGAAACATGAGCCTAATAGCTTTACCCAGTACCACCTGTCTGGTCTGTCTTTTAGCTAGCTTACAATACAGAAAAGAAGTCCTGCTTTGTTTGCATGTGAATGCAGAAGAGGTCTGGAGACCTTTTTTTTACACTGGCAGTTTTCTTTATCTGTTATCGTTGATCCATATAACCACCCCCTTGTGTTCTGTAGAAAGAAAACATCCAACAGCAAATTGCAGGCACTAGCACAACAAAGTGTAATTTAATAAGAAATTGTTTTATATCAGGTTGTCAAAATAGGAAACTGCTAATGCCTGAAAACACCTTATTTTGAGGGCAGGAGTGTCCTTATTAATTTTCATAATCTGTATTTTATTAACTGACACGGAATGTCACCGTGAGTTTATGTGCTTGAATCCTGTTCATATCCTTGTTACACCCATGCTCCAAGTCATACTTCTTCTGAACCTACTGTTGGATAAAAGCCTAAAAAGATAATGTTACATTTTCCCTTATAAACCAAAATTTGACACAGTTTTGGTTCCTTTTGATGGTTAACTTACATTTTATCAGGTCTTTGTCTATTCTCCTTCCTAAAAAGTTAGCTTGTGCTGCCCATTGTAGTCTTAAAACATTAGTTTGGATTTTCTCTCTCTCTCTCTCTCTCTGTGTGTGTGTGTGTGTGTGTGTGTGTGTGTGTGTGTGTGTGTGTGTGTGTGTGTGTGTGTGTGTGTGTGTGTGTGTGTGTGTGTGTGTGTGTGTGTGTGTGTGTGTGTGTGTGTGTGTGTGTGTGCTGCAAATTTCCTGCAAATTTCCCCGCTGTGGGACTAATAAAGGATTATCTTATCTTATCTTAGTGAGAGAGAGAGAGAGAGAGAGAGAGAGAGAGAGAGAGAGGGAGAGAGATAGTGCACATGTCGGGACATGTTAAAAATGTAATTATTCCCTATAACTTCTTACAATGTAATGTGTGCTCAGAGACAACAGATTTGACACTCAGTTATACTGCAGGAGTAGAAGTCATGCTGTAGCTCTATCAACTGCAAAATATACTTGATTATGGTGTGTTTGCTATAGAAATAATTCAAAAGACGATGGTCAAAGAATATAAGCAAACCTTTTAATTACTCTCGAGACCCAGCTCAGGTTCGATAAGAAACTTACAACTCTGACTCAGTTAGAAGATACATAAACACAAAGCTGGCTGTACACTGACAGCAGCTCCGGTTTATTTTTAAACTTTTCATTTATAACAGATCAACTCAATGAAAAGCGACAGCAATAGCAATCTGAGTTGTCTACTGCTAAATATATTTTGCCCAAAATTGTCTTAACTATTGTCTCGAATATGAACTGTCGTTCGGCATGTTTGTCCCTTTTAGGTGGCCGTATCAACAGCAGGGACGTGTGGATGTATAACTCCCAGCTCAACCTCTGGATCAGAGTGGCTTCTCTCAACAAAGGCCGCTGGAGACACAAGATGGGCGTCCTTCTGGGCAAGGTGAGAAGGCAGCATCAAGGATCTGTGCATCTGCATCGGGGTACATGGTTACCCCATAGTAGATGCCTTTGATGTATGAGTTGATTTATGTTCAGTGCCAGATACCACTCATTGATAGCACCCCCACAACTCTAGATATGTATATAGAGCGACTATAGGAGAAATCACAAGCTGGCCAGGTACAGTTTAGGTGGCCTGCACAAGGTATCTTGCAGCCACCAAAGCCCAGGCACGTGGTTACATTTTTAAAGAATGTAACTACACTCCAGCTACTGATGCTACATGCGTGGCTCTGTTGCTACGCCACAAGTATAAATCCAGCACATACACTTTCAATGAAGCAACAGTTTGGTGTCCCAGGAATGTCTGCTTATCAGTTATCCTCTATGTTGGTCTACGAAGGCAACTTGTGATTAGGAGCCATATCATATAATTATTGTGTGTGACACATCCTTTTGTTGCCCCAGGGTTTGTAAACGGCTGGTGCCAGCTCGTCTCGAACATCTTGGATATATACGCGTAGATACAACAGAGAGAAGGAAGTTTGTCTTTATTTTAAAGCAGCATATAAACTCGTTCCTTAGCTACTGGAACAGTGCAGCTGATTAACTTATTACATACCCAACACATGGAAAATACTTTACTCCTCGATCACTGCCTCTACTCTTGAGCTGTTACTATTTACAGTCTCTAGTAAGGCCAGGTGAACATTCTTGTTTGAGGGCAATAGGAGTTTAATGGACTTGTGCCAGCACTTCACACTTCCAAGTTAAGGACTAGCTCAGTCCACTTGAAGGAGGGAGAGCAAAAACAGAGATGACTCAGCGAAAACACCACTGACAAACTCAAGTGTGTGCTTTAGAGATCATGTGTATAAGTACCCACGTTTGGTAGGTACAAGTACAAGTGTTCTTGGAAAGCTTTGGGCTAAAACAGTGCTTTATTTACTTTTGTGAGGAATGGCTTTAATCATCTGCTGCAATTCTGAAAAACATTTAATTTTTTCGAACTCTGCTAGTGGCCAATCTGTTTTGGATTTTCTATGCTTGTCAAACAAGAACCAAAATGCTTAGTTGCCTTGCCACAGAAACAACAAACACACATGCATGCAGTCAAACTACACAGAGGTCCTCCCCAACAGTGAGGTAATCAGCTGGAGGGTCTCACTCTGGCTATAAAAGTCAGTAATTAATCCAAAGTGAGTCATGTATGGTGAAAACGAGATGGACCGGGGTGGTCATTAACCTTGACTCTGAAAGTTACAGAACAATAATACTATACTTGCCCTGCTAACTTAGAGGTGAAACTGGTCAGGAATCACACACAACATATAAGCAGTGATACGTATATAGTGCTACATGGTATAGGCATGAACAAAGGTTTTGTGTTTCTTGAAAACCTGTTATCTCTGGTGCCTCTTTGTCTCATCAACTATTACCTTAGAAATTAGTTGTCTGTGGTTTTTATCCGATTTCATTTCCTCATATCTTTTTTCAGATAGGTTGATGCTTTTTGTAATGTTTTCATTCCAGATTATTTCCTGCCATCTCAAAAACATACAGTATCTGTCTCTTTTAAGATCTATCTCTGTGTTGTTGTTTTTCTCAAATTTCCTCAGAATTCAGTTCCCCCTCCCCTTCAGTCATTTCCTCATTCTCCCTGTAATTTCCCCCTTTGATGAGCAGCAAGGCTGAGTTCAGTAAGCAAGACTGTGTAATAAGCATGCGTGCACGTTCATGCTTATGTGCAAAGACCTCAACACTGACTCCCATTAACTCACTATTCAAACAATTTGCATATTTAGTTGACAAATTAAATAACTTTTCACTTGCACGCCCACATTTGTGTAGCTATACTTGTGCAGACCTTTCCTTTTACTACACACATTCACTAAGACCCTGCCACAACATTAAGTCTTAACTTCTCAAGCTGGATCTTTCAGGGATAGAAGTACAAGAACAAACACACACACTTCTCTGTGTCCTGTATTCTTTGATGTCCTGTTGCTCTGGTCCTGTTTCCTTATGGTAGAAGCAGAATTAGGTCACCAGTTGTTTTCCTCTCCCTGTTTTGGCTGCACTTGGTGACGGCTGTTCTCATCTATCATAATGTTTCCCCCTCTATCTCTTTCTTTGTCTCTCTCACATTTTGTCTCTCTCTCTCTTTCTCTATTTTCCTATCTATCTATCTATCTATCTATCTATCTATCTATCTATCTATCTATCTATCTATATATATATATATATATATATATATATATATATATATATATATATATATATATATATATTATATTTCCTCTTGATGTCCTCTGTAATTCTCTCATGTTCAATACTTTCACCTATCTGCTTGTTAAGGACAGTTAATCATTCAGCCCTTGCCAGTGTTTGAACGCGGCCATAAAATAAGCCATGAATGTGCTTGTTTGCTGGTTGGCAAGCGTGTCCTCAGATAGTCATGAATCATGTTTGACATAGTATTTATGTGATTGCCACCTACTTTGAGTCGGTATAGAGAATGTGCTACTATCAACAAGCTAATGCGGAATGCGCCTATATCGATACACTTACACTTTCACGGTGTGTCCAAACCATGTGGGTTTGTTTTATTGAGCGACTGCAGAGTGGTGAGGGCGTAAAGAAAAGATAGATCTAGTGCCCCCCAACCCCCACTCTTTAAACATCGTAATGTCTGGTCAGTTCACCCACAAAATGATAAATACATCTTTTCTTATTAGGGTCCATGTTACTTTTGGTAATCCACAGCCTTCACTTAACAGTTTCTATAGTAGTTCCAATTCACAGAAAGGTTAGGTTAATATCCAAAATAACTAGGACGTTGTATCTGGAAAGACATTACCAGCTGCAACAGCATGTGACTGTTATTGTTTTCACCTTTTGATTTTGATGTGTGAGTCATCTTGGCAAAATGTTTGCCTGGAGACACCTAATGTGGCGGGAACTACAGCAGAAGTGGTTTTGAGTTCTTTGCCAGGTGTCTGTCAGTCTGTCTGTCTGTCTGTCTGTCTGTCTGTCTGTCTGTCTGTCTGTCTGTCTGTCTGTCTGTCTGTCTGTCTGTCTGTCCGTCTGTCTGCCAAGGTGATATTCTCACACTTGTGCAAGATGCAGTCGCAAAACTTTAATGATTATCTTCAGAGCCACACACTTCTCCAATCTTAGCAATTTCACATTTGTTATCAGCTGAATCAACATTACAGTATGAAAATAAACAAATTTCAGTTGGTGTGTGCCCAAAGTCTTATTCTGTGAGTTAGAGTGTGGAAACTGCCCTGACCAACAAAAGGCTACATTTGCCTTTTGTTGTCATTTAAAATACAGAGACAACAATATTTTTGAGATGTTAGAGGAAGAGTGAACAAGTTCATGAAGGTTTTTGTCCTCTGTTTTAACTTGTCAGTTAAAAAAGGAGGTAGTACTATCAGTTAGCCCAGGTGTTGAATGCAAATAGCTGCATCCACATCCATCTTTATGTTCCCCATTTTTCCCTCCAACTTTCTTTGTGTCTTTGTTTCTCTTTTTTCACCTCCCCCCCCCCCCTCTCTCTCTCTCTTCTGTTCTTGTTTATGCTTCAGAATTTGTAGAGAGACAGGAACAGCCCGAAGGTTTTCTGTTTCATAAGACCAGTCTGTTGATGAGCAATGCTGTGTTCATATAACCAGTAATGTATTCTTGACACGTGATCTCCTTCCAGCTAATGAGGAAATAGAAGTTTACCATAAATCTCTACCTTACACCAGCATTTTAACCCTCTGCATTCCTCACGTTCCCAATTTTTCTTTCTTATTTTGACATTCATTACGCTCCAGGAGGGTAGTATGTGTAACCAGTGTGCATATCTTATGTCAACAAAATTATCCAGTTGATAATGCTTTAGCTTTCATCTGCTGCAATTCATTCAAGGTTTATGTTCTTGTTATTGTTAGTGGGTCAGATTAAATTATCAAGAAAATAGCGTGGGACAGCATTTAATTAAATAACTTGGACATCAAATTTATTGACTAATAATAGTATTTTAAATTGTAAATTATAATGGGAATTAACAGATTTTGATAATATTAGATTAGAAAGGTCTATTATTCCCCAATGGGGACACTCATCTGTCGCCAAATCAAGTCATACAGACAAACAACATAGGCATTACATTCACAGTACATAACTATTAAATAAAACCATAAAGAGCCACTTCAGGGATGATTAACAGCTGAAAGATGCTACATCGAAAGACCACATCTAAAAGTGTTCATTAAAACAAAACACACTGAGGACTGTTTTTAATTTGGCACATGTTCTCTTTTCTACAGTGACCTCAAGTGAGTCTGGGGTAAAGCCAATCACTTAGCCAGCCTTTGTGATCATCTCATTGATCCTGTTTTTAGTCACGTGAAGTGATGCTAACCCCCAGCAGAGCACAGCATAACAGAGGACACCACCTAAGATTTCCTGATAAAAAAACATGAACAAGCTTCTTGCTGATATCAAAGGATCCAAGCTTCCTTACAAAAAAATTTCTAGACTGACACCCTCTTGAATACAAAACCAGTGTTCTTTTTCCAGTTTAATCTGCTGTCTAGTAAAAACGGGATTCCCCTGCAGGGATCCAGAGCCGTGTTCACAGGTATAAGAACAGAGAGAAAAGAGACAATGGTGCTTGTTCACATCAGTACGTCATCTTTCCCCTGCACCCGATAGACTGGTTCTCTAAGTACTGACGAAGGAACTATTGTTCATTCTCATAAACTAGTGAGCTTGAATACAAACATGTCTCTTACAGTGAATGTGTATGTGTTTGTGTGTACATGGTGTATGTGGAAAAGTATAAATCACACCTAAACATAATTCATTACTTCCCTTACTCTTAATTTCATAATCTTGCTCTGTGTAAAATGTTTGTGCAGCACATCAGTTGTTCCAAGGTGGTTATCTCAACTCCTCCTCTAATCCAAATATGTTTGTGTGTGTGTCCTTAGGTCTACGCTGTAGGTGGCTATGATGGGCAGACCCGCCTGAGCAGTGCAGAGTGCTATGACTCCTTCTCTAACCGCTGGACAGAGGTGGCTCCCATGAAAGAGGCAGTCAGCTCTCCGGCCGTGGCCAGCTGTGCTGGCAAGCTCTTTGTCATAGGAGGAGGGCCTGATGACGACACTTGTTCGGACAAGGTGGGAAACAGATGTTGCACCCCAAACCACACATTTAGCACATAGTGATGAACGCTGAGGTGCTTTTTGTCGCCGATAACTAGTTTTCAGTGATTATACCTTAGAGATGCAAGGGATGTGCACAATCTTTTTTTTTCAAAGCAGACTTTTCAGTGGGTTGTCTGAACAATGACTCGACTTGTTGGATTCAACAGAGTATATATTCAATAAATTATAAATTACAAGCTTAAGTTTAATTTAAAAAGCATTTTTTTTAAAGCGCAGCGTAAAATGTAGAATATGTTTCTAGTCTAACCTTCTTAGGAAAAGAAATTGGAAAGATTTATCGTACATGTACAGTATGTGCTAGTTCACAGACTTTGCATGATAAGATATTTTAGATGAATGATAAATGGACATTAAAAGAGCCTAGTTGTGGTCCTTTCTACCGGCAACTGAAAGTTACAGATACTTTATAAAATGCTAAAAAGCTTCCTGAGTCACTTTAACTTAGAGACCAGGACTTAACAGACTACCCTGAAAATCCTGTTTTGATTGACAGCCATGTTGCTGTTAGAAAAACAGGGAAACATTGGCATTCGCTGGAACTCAAACTTCAGTAGAAGCATTTTTTCCTCCATGGAATAGCCGGTATGCTTTGTTTATGTATGTGCAGGCTAGATAACACTAAGCACAGGAAAATAGGCATTCTGATAAGAGTTAACCCAGCATGGCTGACTATTTATGCCTGGGTCTACGTGGCCAAACGGGACTAGAGTTCATACCGGCTCACATTTCTAAGAGCTACTTATCTCTAAAGGAAGCATTCAAATTGATTCTACAGGCCCTTGTCTGTTAGAGTGTGTTGTTCATGTAAGCTGTAGTGAAGAGACAACAGTGTTTGGAAGGAGGCTATTTTAAATAGATGTGGGTGAGAGAATGCTTGGATTGTATGCAAAACCACACAGAGTGAAGCTTAAGTCAGCCCCCAGAACAGTCAGTATAAAGAGTGAACATATTTTTTCTATTCAACCACAGTTTCCCCACCACATGGATTCTATTGTCTTCTTTCTTCTACTACAATAAATCACAACTAACTACATGTAACTGTCTGTCACAGGTTCAGTGCTACGATCCAGAGACGGACACTTGGTTGTTGCGGGCCAACATCCCCATCGCCAAGCGCTGTATCACGGCAGTGTCCCTCAACAACATGATCTATGTTTGCGGCGGTCTCACCAAGTCCATATTCTGCTACGACCCCGCAGAGGACTACTGGTTACATGTGGTTCACACCTTTAACAGACAGGTATTAGGATAAATGCAGATCATTTGAAGATAAGGCTTTTTGAATACACCTGCAAGAACCCTCTGAAGCTGCAGTCTCTAATTTCTGTCTCTCTTCCTGCAGGAGAGCTGTGGTATGTCAGTGTGCAATGGCAAGATCTTCATCCTTGGTGGAAGAGGGGAAAATGGCGAAGCAACAGACACCATCCTGTGTTACGACCCGTCAACAGGCATCATCACGGGAGTGGCAGCCATGCCGCGGCCAATCTCCTACCATGGCTGTGTAACCATCCACCGCTACAATGACAAATACCACAGGCCCTGACCATGAACAAGCACACACACACACACACACACACACACACACACACACACACACACACACACACACACACACACACACACACACACACACACACACACACACACACACACAACACTCAAGAACTTAAAATCTCTTTGAAAACTTAAGCTCTTCAAGTTCACCCCACGCACAACACAAACACAATCACACACTTCTTTATCACAGGCACATAAAGTTGCTCAGTCAAACAGTAGCTGAGCTAATTTATTTCCTCACAGCATGATGTAGCAATACTCATCTTGGTGCTGTGAATCATTTGCTGTTGATAACCTTAGTTATTGTCCTTCTGTGGAAATCGGGTTGATAATTGTCTGTAACCTGAGCTCAAGTGGAGTCTGATTAAAGTGGCGGCTGTGCCTTGCACTAGCAGTAACTGCAAAAGGTTGGGAAGGTATTGTTCATACATGACCGAAGAAAACAAACTGATTACGATAATGGTAAATTAAATGGAATAGAAATCTGTTATTGAAATTGTCATTGGCGTATAAATATAAATTGGAGATTTATTTTTAACATTAGGATCACATATCTGTGGTAACAATATTCTAATCTCATGGTTCACTTACGTAGCTTTTCACAGAGCTGTCAACCATATCCAATTTGTTGTAAGAGTTAATACTACCTGGAAGGGCTAAAACTCTTAATAACATTATTGAGTTTTAATAATTCATTTTATAACGATAGCGATCACAAGCAGGTAATCAGTTTTTAACTTAACTTCCCAACACTGTGCTTTTATTACCGTGCAAAGTAACCTCACCCTAAGATCTAGGTTGCTGATGAGCTGAAATGAACTCAGATAGTGCTGATGAACAAGAACAATCCCATAGGACAAAAAAAAAAGTTCAAAAACGCAGGTACAAGAATGAGCCAAGAATGACCTGCAAATAGAAGAACAATGGTATGAATCTATTTATAACTGACAGATGAGTGACCAAGTGAGATATCCAACATTATACCAAATGCACTCCATGCCGATACGTACATACAGCACTGGTAAAGAACATTAAAAAAGTACTGTCCTCCGTTTTTGAAACTCTTTTCATTAATACTAAAAATGACCTTTTAGAAATGTGGTAAACAGTCAGCCAGCTGTTCTGCCCCAGTTCCAGTGGTTATAAGTTGCTCTCACCCGTTGACCTTGAGCAGGGTTAAGAGAAGAGAGAAAGAGCGGAGGCTGTACCAAAATATTGGAATATAGCCACTTTTTGCTCTCCCCTCATTTCCCTTTTTTCCCACATCTCTCCACATATCCCATACTTCCACTTCCCGTGTGCATATCCCTTTTCCATCCTCCAGCTGTGTCATCACCTCACATTTCTGTCTCCTTTTGAGCTTTATTTTTGCTCCACTTAATTATTGATATTATGCTCATTATTGTGACTTGTTTTTAAGTTATACTTGTTTGTTCTTTTTTTACAGTTGGATGTTTACTGTATTTAAAGTAGCTTTAGTGTGTCTGTTTCATATCAATGTTGGATCATTGGTGTACTGGGCTTGTGGGTGGTTTTGTAGATGTGAGAAGCCTTTGGAGATCAAACTCGAAGACTGCTCTGAATAAGTGTTGTGCATGTATGTTATGTATGTGTGTGACTTTCACGACTCGGTCTGGATGTGTCAGCGACAAGGAGGTTTATCATGGACTTCCACTGCGAGCATTGCACAGCTGTTAACTTCTGATAACACAGGTTAAGACGCTGATGATGGCACCTCTCACCTGTACACTTACGTGTAACGATGTAACTCGGGGTAACCGTAGATACCTCCAGATGTGCGTGTGTGTTTATTGGTCAACTAAGGTGGTGTGTGTAGCAGTGCTACACCTCTGACAGAGGGAGTTTGGAGTTCTGAATGACAAGGATTTTGGATGACGTGGCTCATGGTCAGTAAAAGTCACATTTTACTACAGTAGGCGTTAATAGACGATATATATTGCTGTGAATATAACTTTTTAATATGTTTTCTTTGTTTAACTTAAATGTAAATGTATCTCTTTCTTGGTTGCATATTGAGTTTTCTGTAACTGAGAGCCCCAATTGTGCACTTTGACAGAATCCTGTTAAATGTAAAATTATATGACGATTTCCTTTCCTTTTTTTTTTTTACTGTATCAGTAAATGTTCTTTGCTTTAATGTGACGTATGGACGAGACAGTCCTCCTGTCAGCTCCTCCTGTTGGCCTCTACCTGCTATGCCTTTGATATTCTAACAAAAAAGAGAACAATGTCAAAGAGAGTTTGTGCTTTCTGTTTTTAAAAAAAATACACAGCATGAGCACATCAGTTGAAGTGCTTCCGTCTGTCAGTCACAATGACAAAAACAGGTGGGGGTATTTCAGCCTAAACCATCCCCCAGGCGTTTTCTCCGAAGGATGAGTTCTTGGTCAGGACTTCAACAGAAGTACAGGCTGAAAAGAAAACATCCTAAGGCCCACTTAAGGTTAACTCAGGAGGCCAAAAAGAGGAGGATCAGGGGCAAGAATGTGGTAAAGCAAAAAATGAGAGAGAGAGAGAATTTGAGTGTGTGCGTCTGTGATTTCACTGAGTATTTACACATAACATTGTTATGTTGATTTTTCAATTTTCATTTTTAGATATGTAGAGGCCTTCATACATTGTTTGCATTGATAAGATTATTCATTGTTTTTGCTATTGATTTTTTTTCTTTTCTTTTGACTGGTGTGGTGAGTTGTTGGAAGCTTTGCAATTTCAGCTTGCATGCTTTGAATTAAACCCTGAACAGCTGAGCATTAAAAGTTGATTGATGGATTTTGATGTGAATGCAGATACAACACAAAGTGGATTAGATTCAATCCCAAAGAGTACTTTGTTGAAAATGTCGATGGGTATTTTGCACTTGCATGCAAGATGGGGGGCTTTAATGTGTTGTTTGCAGAATGCTGCCCGATTTGCCTGAATAAATGAATGACGAGTGGGGATTTGAATTGTACCATTTTTATATAAACCTTTCTTATCGTATGTATGATGTGATATTTTAACACCACTTTCTCTTCAGATGCTTTTTGTCTAACTGTGAGAAAGAATCACATTTTTGTAAACTGCAGGATGTTGGAATGTGGTTGACTTTTGTAAGAGAAACATAAATAAAGTTTTCTTTCAGTACAAACACTTGTTATAAATTGTTAAAAGATTGAAACAATAAGAAAAATAGTATAGGGTATTAGGTTAACATAGTTTAGAGTTTTAAGATTCGTTTTTATTCTGTATTTCACTTGATACTCAATTTAAGATGTAAAAATGGTGGATCATCTTCATGCTAGCCTTTAATTTACTAAAATAGATTTCCTGATACATCTGTACTTTTTAAACTAAGCTCTATATGAAAGAAATCTGAGGAATGACTAGAAAAGCAGCTCTTACACTGGATGTGATAGATGAAGCTGACCCAACCATTTCTGGGTATTGTCATTTAAATTAGTATCAGCACATGGATCTTTACACCATAAAAATGAGGGAGATAGAAAAGAAGCGATTATACTAAGTGGTTGAACCCCATATAAAACCAGCCACATTCTTTCTGGCCAGGATTGGGCAACTCATTCTGTGATAAACATTCAGCCCTTTTGTGTTGTCTTATGTGTTGATTTATACACTCCTATTGTGGTTTAGTTTAACGAAAACCACAAACATTCTTCTCAAAGATTCTTATGGGCACATTGTCTCTAAGTTGGTGTCAGTAAATTTATCTTGGTAATAAGATATTTGGCATTGGCTGCATACTGTCAACTCATAACCACACGCTTCCTGGGAAAGGCCACAAACAGGCACACACTAATAAGTGGGGTACAGTAGAAGGCTTCATTGTTCTGGTCTTAATAAAAAGGGGAGATTTAACTAAACATGATAAACTGACCTACTTTTGAATAGTATATAACTTTTAGTGCTACCATACATAGTGATGTACATTGACATTCATCAGACAAGGAACCTATGTAGTGCATGTTAAGTATTTCTTGTAAAATGAGCCCTTTTTTTTATAAATTTCACAATATTGTGGACTTAATTTAGGCAACGGTTGAGAGGCCTGAGGCAAGTGAGCTAAATGATGGTAAGGCGTGTAGAACTATTCCTATTCCTAACCATCTAAAATGTGCTAATCAGAAACTTGTTTCCCATTTTGATTTTGTAGTTCTTTACATGTGAACATTAAAAATGTAAGATTATAACAGTAATACCTATAGGCCTATAGCTGCAGCGTATGTCCTGGCTTAAAAACAATTACATGTGCACTGCTGTTCTAAAAGAGATAACTGCCTGTTTGTAGTCAATTTTGCCATACCCATGTGATGGCATTAAGCATGCATTTGGTAATATAATTCTCCCCCTTTCTCTAGTGAGCAAAACCACAAAAAGATAAAAATGCATTTTATGAGTGCTTCCAGGTAGCATCATCTCTTCTGTAGAACAGTGGTCCCTGGTGGCTGTTTTGGTGAGTTGCAGGGCTAACTATCTACTTCTTAGCCTACTTGTCCACCTCGAGATTTAGACATTCACTACACACAAGTGTGTGAGGTTAATGTAGCATAACGCAAAGGATATGCTATCACTGAATTAAAACACACGCCTTACAAAGAAACGTTGCTCCCCAGCACAGGGCTCTCCAGTAAGTTTACAAGTCAGACGGACTGAATCGGTGAATACAACTGTGTGCTAACGTTAGCTGAATTAGCAAACAAGGATAGCGGTAGGCTAACGTTACTACTGCCGTCTACACGAACGACTCAGACGGGTTTCTCCTGCACAGAGTTCGTTAGACACAGTCTGGTGGTTACCTTTAATATATATATTTTAAATTGGCTTAATTGAAGGCTCTGGTTTCTCCATTATTAGCACAACTAGCTATCCAGTACGTGCTAAAGCTAGCTTTGAGAAGCAGCTTCTCTGCCAGCCGGCTAATCCGATGCTAAGTAGTCTACCATAACAACTGGCCATGGGAGCTCGGATCTGAGCACCTAACTAACTCTAGCTGTTTGGAGATGCACTTTTCTTAATATGTTCTTCTTTGCAGACAGCCATGTCCGGGATTAAGAGGAAAATAGAGGGCAATGATCCCGACTATGATGACATTTCGCTGTTTCAAAATAGCAAGAGAAACAAAGCGGTTGAACATAATGGTAAGAGCCCTAACACAGCACATCTACTTCAGTAAACATGTTGTGACAGCTAACAGGTGACTCCTGGTCTTTACTATGTGAACCTCCTGCCTTTTCAGCCCGAGAAGCAGCAGTTCAGAAGATTGAGACCATCATCAGAGAGCAGTTTTCTCTGGAGATGAAGAACAAAGAGCATGAGATAGATGTGATAAGTCAGGTAACGTCATCTGAATGATACTGGAAAAGTGTCTTTTCTTCATATACAGATACAAGATACATAAAAGTAACGTACATACTTTTATGTATCTTTACAGTGTAAAGCAGAGCATTTGGGTTAATTGTTTTTCCATTATTTTACAGAGACTCAATGAAGCCAGGAGGATGATGGACAAGCTAAGGGCATGCATAGTGGCTAATTACTATGCCAACGCCGGAATAACAAAGCTCCCAGAGGTAGATTCCCATTTATTCATATTCAGACAGCAGTGATATAATACAGTAGCAGCAACCATCCTTTTGTTCTGTCTCCTAGCATGTTTCTAAGAGTGACCCTGCCGTGCTGAACCACCCAGCCATCCGACGGTTCCTGGAGTCCCCATCCCGGTCCTCTTCCCCTCTCAACCAGGGCTCCGAGACTCCTTCTCTGGCCCACTCAGAGTCCGAGTCTCTCTCACAGCAAGGAGACGGAGCTGAGAAGGATGGAGAGGGGGCATGGAGAGAGGACGGCAGCAGGCAGGAGCGTAGGCCAGGTCGCAATACAGGCAAGGTGAGTTCAAGTGACCAAGATGACAGGGTTGTTGGTTATTTAACGAATGCAAAGAAGTATCAGCATTAATCTTGTATGTGCTTTTCTTTCATCAAGCCTGTTATGTTCTCTGTTATTTGTCGTAGGACACATTTGGCGTTCCATTGTCCTTAGGAGCAGAGCAGAGGGTGACTTATCAAACTACTGGAAATGAAGCCTCTAGACTCTTTGCAAAAAAGACAATTGTAGTGGGGAACGTGTCCAGGTATGTAACCAAACTAAGCAAAAGTTTAATTCTCTTTGTTATCTTTCTGCCTTTTCATAATGTAGACCAGGTCTTTGTAGTTTAGGATTCTCTTAGGAAGTCATGAGACTGTTAACATGATAGAGGAAGAAAAAAATTCACATTTTTCTATAACTGTCGAATAGGTTTTGGTTCACAAATAGACCTCTCCTACTTTATTTTGATGGGTCACAAGTAAGAATGTTTGGAAAACCACAACCATAACATCAAATTTGTATTTTCATCTATCTCTTTGAAAACCTTAGACATGGTATTTGGAAAATATGTCAATATTTCAAATCTACTCTTCTTAAAACATTGACATGTAATAACAACGAAGTGCTGTTAGTCAAAGATACAAATATCCCTTAAAGGTCCAGTTGGTAACTTTTTTGAAAGTAACTTTCTATAAAAAAAAAAAAAAAAAAGTCAAACTGTCACTATATCCTGACAGTAGTGCATGAGACGGATCATTTGTGAAAACATCAGGTTCCTCTGCCTCCTCTTGGTGTTCCTAAAGGCATTTTCAAGTTTCCCAGATGCCAGAAGGAAAACAACCAATCGGAGCCAATGAACGCAGCTCTTAATCAATTCTTGTGAATTCTGTTTGAAATGTCAAAATGAGGCAGCGCTGATCAAATTCCATTACCTATTTTTTGCTTCAAATATTTTCATAAACATATTTTAGTGTGTTGTTCAGCTTTAAAATAAGAAAGTTTGCTCCGGCCAGTGGGCCATGCTTATTTTTCGTTCGACTGTTTTCAACATTGCAGCTGGGTCACAAACTTCCTCATTTTACAGCAAATTGTTACACAAAAATATGTTTCTGAAAACATTTCAGGAGAAATAGGCAACGCACTAACAGATTCTTGATTCGTATTTGATCAGCGCTGCCAAGTTTATCAGAGTTCACAAGCTGTGATTGACAACTGCGTTAGAGACTCTTTGGCCCTGATCGGTTGTTTTCCTTTGAGCGCGGTGGAATCTGCAAATGCCGTTAGACGCACTAACAGGAGGAAGAGGAAGCAAAATTGTTAATGTTGTTAATGCAAAATGTTAATGAACTGATGTGAACTGTGTACTAGAGTGTCTGTTGTTTTGATGTATGTAACTGCCCTTCTACAGGTATGTCTCTCCCTTAACAGTTATTGCATGACACAATTTTTTGGTTTTCTTACATGCCCAGTCTTGATGCACATGCATCAAGAAAAATGCCTTTTTACTTCATTTCATTTATTTTCCCCTGGGCATGTTGATCCAGATAACTTGCTGTTCCTCAAGACAACTAGTTTCAGTGTAATACGAATCACATGCTATTTCTAGGAAGCTTCATTGACAAGGCCTATATTTCTTGTGCAATCTAATTGTCTTGAAGGGCTAAATGGGAATGGCATTTCTCGTCTGCTACATCATGTGTGTGCATAATGAGAAAGCCCTCTGGTTGTCTTGTTCTTTTGTCTCTCGCCCTCAGGTACATTCCCCCAGATAAGCGTGAAGAGAATGACCAATCTACCCATAAGTGGATGGTGTACGTCAGGGGCTCCAGGAGGGAGCCCAGTATCGACCACTTTGTGAAGAAAGTCTGGTTCTTCTTGCATCCCAGCTACAAACCCAACGACCTAGTGGAAGTCAGGTTTGTGTGTGTCTGTTTTTTTGTATTTTTGAGACAAAGTGTGTTGGCACTCTTCAGTCATGAACACAAAATTGGACCAAACAGGCAGAGCTCCCCTCTTGTTGCACAAATTAGCAATTGGGTGCTGTTTTTATGTGGCTACCTCAGGCCACAGGAGAAGTCAGAGAGATAGGGACAAATGACAACTCCAATAACATTTGCAGTCACGTGTAGTGTTGCCCATAGACACAATGTTTACTTACAAACTGACATCATTATTCTAGGTTAGTAGTTTGCCCCACCTCGTTCCACCCACTATTTGCCAAACTGAAGGAAGTAAGGAAACTATTTGAATAATAGCACCTGGATGCTTGACAGACTGCTTTTGTCATCAGCTTGTGGTTAATAAAACAACTTTATGACCAGCCTGTCAAGTGCAAAACACAGTCTGCTGATGTTCACATTGTGTAATTCAGACTCAGTTGTAAACAGACTGTTATAAGATTCTTTAATAAACAGTGTCCCCTTGTGGATATTTGATGATACAGCTTATCCAGCCTCGTGCCCATCAATTATGGCGGAAACAAAAAAAACTAATCTGTGTCTGCAATATTTAAGAAAAGACATTATCATTATGTAGATAGTATTAGTCTGATAATATTGCATTTGTCTATTTAGGGAAGGTTTTTTCCCGTTTCTTTTCTTGAGGACCCCGAGCCTCATTTTAGGATTGGTCTGCTATTGTTTAGTAGTAGGTGAGACTCAGTGCTGCCTTTTGCGTTTTTAACTCCATGAGGTAAGTACAACGTCACCAAGGAGTAACCACACTTCAAAACCATCATTAGTTTCGTGATGTCGTTTAGCACACAATGAGTTGGACATCAAGATGACTAATAGTGGTCACACCTACACAGTGTAGTCACTCAGAAAAAAACGTGTGTTTAGGTGTTGGGCTTAGCCCAAAGCTCTGAGGTGTGTGGATTTGTGTCTCACAGTTCATTTAGGTGTCTCGAGAACAGAGCTTTTGGCCGCTGATTCTGTGGTTAAGATGACTCATTTTAGTTTTTAACTTTTAAAAGTGGCAATGGATTAAAATTTGCCCATGGCTTTTGAATAAATGATCTCTTTCATCAGCCAGCAATCCTTATCCTGAGCTGTAGCCTCCTGGCTGTTTCAGCTGACAAGGCACTCACGTTGCAGAAATAGTCTTCATTCCAAGTGAACCCCACACATCCTCAGCGATTGCTCTCGACACACCCTGAATGTAGATGAAGGGATGACCATAAGTAAGAAAAAACAATAATGCATCACCAACAGAGTATTCTTGAATAGACAAACACATGATATGCATGCACATAGACATACCCTTGTAAATGCACGCAGTCAGAACTGTTTCTGTTGTGAGTAGGTGAAAACCTCAAGCTTCAAAGGGGGAGGAGATGAGAGACCTTCAAGTCAATAATTAAAAACCCTTAGACAACATAGACAGACCAACATGTTTTTGTCTTTTGAGGGGGGCTAGCAGGTCAACAGTGTATGCCACATAGAAGTGTTATACATACATCACAAAGCTGGGTAACAGGAAATTAATATGAGATGCAGCTCAGCAGTGTGTGTCATGTTGTTCTAATCATGAATCGGAAATATAATTAATTAAATATTTAATTAAAATGAATTGTGAAAGTGTAAAGCGGCTAAGGACATTATGACGGGAGTATATGATGGATATTCCCATGCTCTATTATGTCTCATAAGTGTTTGCAGCTATTTTTGGTTTGATACTATTTGTTCATAGATAAGGTGCTACATTTTTTTACCATTTGTTATTCAGCCCTCTTCCCAACAAGCATCACATGGTTGGTACCAATGAATTAATTTGCTTGTTTTGTAGCTTGTTGTTGTTGTTGTTTTTTTACAAAGTAATGTGCTGCATCCTCCATTTTTCCCTCCAGATTTGTATTTTGATGACTCTACATAAGGCTTTTTGATTGTGTTTGTCCTCAGTGAGCCACCCTTTCATTTAACACGTCGTGGTTGGGGTGAGTTTCCTGTGAGGATCCAGATCCACTTCAAAGACCCTCGCAACAAACGTATTGACATCATCCACCAGCTAAAGGTCAGACCACATCATGGAGCCCACCATCAGTTGGCTTGTTTTTTTAATAGCTACTTTGCTGTTAGCGTACTTTAGTAATGTGTAGTAATTTGATTTGGTCATTATTATGAGCTAGCATCCATAATGTATTGAACTTTAAAACTATGAGTAGGCATTATAATTCAATTATTCAGTTCACCACCTCTACTTTATAACTGAAGCACCATAAAAGTATTTATTTTTAATTTTTTTAAACTCTCTGTTCTTTTCCTACAGCTGGACAGGACGTACACTGGGCTGCAGACACTCGGGGCAGAAACTGTAAGTTATTAATGTTCCTGCGGTGACTTTTTTTTCCTCAGAGCTTCACTCTGACAATGAGCTATATTTGTTCCAGGTGGTTGATGTGGAGCTCTATAGGAACTCTCTTGGGGAGGACTACATCCCTCAGCCCTCTTCCTCCAAGGTGACTCACAGAGCGGCCAGCCCCACGTCGTCCACCTCCCTGGCTCAAAGTTATGGACGCTCTAGTTCTCCCATCTCACATGATCCCAGCGTAGACAAAGGTATGCACACAGAAACATTATTGATTATGAAAAAGTATAATTACACTGTCCTCATCAAAGTTCCACTTTGGAGTTTTTGACCACCACTTAAACTGAGGAGCAATGGTCCCAAGTTAGTCCCCATTTTGTACTCATGAAGACCCACATTGTACAACTGCAAGCATGCATATTATGCCACTGGTTTAATGCTGCTTTGTTGTAACACATAAAGAAAAATAACATCGCACCAATAAAAGCAGCCGGCTGGTTTTGGAATAATTAATTTTTTAACAAATATACGGAATATGTTTAATGCATTTTTTAACATGTTTGTTAGTCCTGAAGGATACACATAATGTTTGGTGAGAAACTGACACAGAGTACCTTCATGGCACGCCCCCAGCCTGTTGGTGTATATAGTAATATATCAAAAACAATTAATTATTAGGCAGGAGTTTTGTACTCTTATACTGGACACATTGTATTTTTACATCTGTAACTCCGTCACGAAATACGTAACTTAACTCCAGATGAGGTTGAAAGGGAGTATAAAGGAAATCTTCCCTTTCATTTCCTTTTGAGGTTTCATCAAAGTGGAGATGGGAAGGTCTGCAGGTGGCCACAGCTCCGGCCTCACTGCTGGTGAACGCACGCCGACCCGGCCCAAAGTCAGCGACAGGATCACTCTGGGTTCCCATGGCAACTCTGCCTTCCAGCCTATCACAGCAAGCTGTAAGATTGTCCCACAAGGAATGCCACCCAGCCCTGCTGAGTCTCCCAGTAAATCGTTCCAACCAATCACCATGAGCTGTAAAATTGTTTCAGGTAAATTTCTCCACCCAGTGGCCATTTTATATTCGTGTATTTTTTTCATATACTTGCATGTCACTTAACAGCTTACTTTCAAACGTTTTTAGAAGATTCTTTTATTTCAGATTTAAAATATGAATACAAACGCTGACAGCATACACTTTACAGTCTATATTAAACTTTGTCAGAGTTCCAAATTTCACGCTATTCGTTTGTATTTTGCACATGTTGTTCCCTGGCATTGATGGTCATTCTTCACTTTGTCTTAATATTTAAAATTCAGCCATTGTGAGGACTGTACAGATCACAAGAACAAAGGAGGAACAACACTTCTCATTATTTCTTCCTTTTGCTGTTCCAAACAAAAATTGTAGCAATGGTCTCTGCAGAAAAAAATGTTTCTGCCTGCATCATGACTTGACTAGCAGTGATGTGAGTGAAATCATTTGTAGACTGGTTGCACAAAGGAAAAAGAAAAGACATCTTTTCCTTATCACCATCCTAATTATTCATCTAATTATTCACCTTCTCCCCCACAGGGTCTCCCATCTCCACCCCGAGCCACTCGCCGCTGCCTCGCACACCGACCACCTCAACCCCAGTCCACAGCAAGCAGAGCTCCTCATCAGTCCTCAATAACCCTTACATCATTGTTGACAAGCCCGGCCAGGTGATCGGCATGGCTTCCTCATCCGCCGCCTCCACAGGTACACATCTCCTACTCAGTATCAAAGTGCTGCTTGAAGTCGGAAGTGGACCTGCAGTAAAATCGAAAAGTGGTGTCTGAGCCGCCCACATAGAATGTAAACATTTCTGTGAAGAATGTACTCTATAGCAGAACAAATGGTGAACAATACCCTCTAGACTCTTCCTTACTCTCTCAGCATTTTCTCTCTTTACTTTCTTGCTCATCCTCGGTGAACCCATTGTACTTTCTTATCCAGCTATTTGCACTTCCTCCCTTCTGTTTGTTCTTTATATCTATCTGTTCTTGTGTCTCTCTTTCGTTCCTGTTTTGCACTCATAAAGTATGACATGTGGTGAACCAGCAGGGTAGTTGCTGGATGAGCAGGCACCATGGTGATTGAACTGCTCTGTTTTATGGCCAGATTAGGAGGATGAGACCACACGCTCACATCAAGTTTTGTATGTGTTTGTGTGTGTATTTCCCCATGAACAAGGTGTGCAATTATCTGCAAAGATGGCCGCACTGTCAGATGAAGCATTTGCGCGCTTTATGTACGCATCGCCCCATCATGGAGCAGAGTTATCTTACATCAGCAAGGCTATTGCATTTACCTTCTCACATCAGCAGAGTCAGTTCATATTCCACTTAGAAGCTCTTTCCCCTAGATTGCCACTCTTTCTCGCCCACTCAGCCGCTTCCACTCTTCCTCCACAAACGCACAGCTCAACCAGATCTGGCAGCAGGGCTTGAGTGCCAGTAAGTGATGTTTTATCAAGCTGGATGATGTGGGTGTTGTGGCTGATTCACCAATCCTGGGGAAAAAACACATTTTTATGCAGTAGGTGAGGGACGAAAAAACTTTGTTGCTCGGCTTCCACACCTACGCTGAGTAACCCTGACAGGGAACTGTCACCTTGCAACACAATGGCCTGAAAGGACGGCAAGAACTGCAGCGAACCATCACCAATGCAGTCCTCTCCTCTATGATTCATGGTGTGTGTTTTTGTGTAAATTATTCCACAGGAAGCCCCTCCGCCAAACAGTCTGTTGCTCAGGGCACTCGCTCTCCAGCCCCCAAAGTTCACACTGGCACCTTCCTCTCATCAGGGGTGAAGGTGAGTTGCTAGAGTCTGAAGTTGTTTGGTGTCACCCTTAAACATGAATTGTTATGAACTAAAACATCTCTTTTAACTGATCTCTTCCCACCACTGTGAAGTGTCGGTCCCTGTGGTATCTGTATCTTTAACAAACTGAAGTGGTATTAATAGTAGGCCAGGGTGCTATCTTCAGCAGATGTGAGTGCCTTGGCAAGCTATTTAAATGGGACATCACTCTAAAGATAGGAGGGGGTGCTGTGAGCTTTGAAAAAGCATGTGCAGAAGCACTATTGCATGGTTCTGTTTCCCTCAGTATCAATACCCCGCTGTAAAATCCTCCCACTCCCATATGCTAATCATCCTGTCGCAATCTACAAAAAAATACAAGTTCACTTAAAATTTCTGTTTTATCACAGTTGTACTCTCGTTGGCTCAGATTCTACAGTTGTTTCTGTTGTAGGCTGCTGGCACCTACTTTGGTACTAAAGGCGAGGGCAGATGTGGAATGTCAAAACATCTCTTTCATGAATTAATGATGATTGTGATTTTAAAAATTTTTTAGTTTTTGATGACAAAACTCCTCTCAATGCTCTGCAATCTGTAGCCTGTTGGAATCTTAACTTTACACTCAAAGTGTATCATTGAATTGTAATAACAGCCACAATATTGACAGCTTGTTGTTATTTCAAGATAAAGTGGCTTTCCTGTTTTTATTCTTCTCCCCATGTGCGCTCACTTTTTGCAGGTTATTATTAAGCAGGAGCCAGGGGAAGTCTCGACACATCAGCAGCAGATGGTTTCCACAGTAACCAGCCAGCAGCAACCTGCTGCTACAGCAGCACACCAGTTTGTCGCAGTGAAGGGAGGTCACATGATCTCCATGTCAGCCCAGAAACAGGCAGGAGGGGCCACAGGGGCCACAACTAGCAAGGTCAGTCTTGCAGGCCTCTTGCATATAGCCACACACTCTTACACAGAAGCACATCAATCATTTACATGTTTATAGTGATGTATAAATGCTGTCAAAAGCTACAGCCATTCAAAAACTATATGTTGCACCTTTCTCATTTCTAGATGTTAGGCATTCCTGTTAGCTCAACGCTCCAGTCAGCGGTCAAACAGGTGGCTATCAGCAGTGGACAGATTCTGGTGGCCAAGGGCAACCCTTCTGTCTCCAAGGTGATGGGTGGGAAGCAGGTCTTGGCTCAGGGAGTCGCTAAAGCCATCGTCAGTGGAGCCAGTGGCATCTCTGGTCAGCAGGCTGCTACCAAGGCGGCTGGTGGTTCAAGTGGCAAGAGTGGAGGTCAGAGTTCACACACATGCAAGTGCACATGGTACACAGGTTCATGTGGCACTAAGGCAGCACGAGCATTTGTACAATTATTATAACAATTTTTAATTCTACAAAACATTAAAGGGGATATGCGCATTTTATGTTTTTGTATATTAAGTCACTATTGTGTTAAAGTAATTTTCTGACTCAAAGGTGTAGAGCCTGCAATATACTTAAGCTTGTTCATGGATCAAAGTCATATTCAGCAAGGATATGATTGGTTTAGGGATACTGTGGCAAAATCTGTTTGGTTTAATCTAGAGTTTACGCCCGGACCCAGAGATAGAGAGACCGAGAGATTTGTGAACGATGAGTGTAAAGAGAGTCTTCCCGGCTGAACTTCAGCTAAGCTTCATATATTTCCAGTGCAAAAGTGAGTAAATAATATTTTTGTTTTTTCTGCACATGTTCTTAGTGATGGCCACTCTTCAGCTGCCAGCCAACAACTTGGCCAATCTGGCTAATTTACCTCCAGGCACCAAGCTCTACCTGACCACCAACAGTAAAAACCCCTCGGGGAAGGGCAAGCTGCTTCTCATCCCACAGGGAGCTATCCTCCGAGCCTCCAGTGCAAGTGAGACATGCTGCATCCTACATCAGACTTTTTTAAATACAGGCATTGGCAAAATAAGTCATTTTCGGTTATTCGTTATTCCCTTCTTCATACTGGTTAGTAGTCGAATACTTTGTATACATCTGTGAAGGAAGTGAACAGCTGTTCATTTTGTGGGAGAAAAACACATAATATGTACTAGCAGGAAACTCTTCGGGGTAAAGTTGAGCTTTCCTGACATTTGAAGGGGCTCAGATACTCCAGCAGACACCCTGACACAATATCAAGCCCTCAAATATAATACAACTTCCAGTTTAAAAAGAGTTTCCTACAAGAAAAAGTGAGTACTACGCACAACAAAGCAGGAATATAATGGCCTGTTTTGTGCCCCCTGTGTGTCTCTTACATGAATGTTTAAAATGAGTAACGTTGGGAATTGTTTTGAAATAACTGAAACTAATATATGAATCTGTAGGTGACACATTATGTAGGGTTAAGGTCCCACACAGACTTTCTTCTCCATGCCTCAAGTTGTAGACAGCTGTTTTAACAATGTTATTGCTCTCGGCTCATTAGAAAGTTTTGCAAAAGGAAGAAACCCACTTTTGAAGTGACTCTACAACTTGAGGCATGCGGGTGTCGGATACAGATATTGGCGGCTCCACTTCCCTCTGGACATTGAGTCAGTCGTAGTCATCTATTTCTTTCTGCATTTTATTAAATGTGTACTGCGAGCTAGATTCCCTTCACACAACACTCCCTGTCAAATTGCAATGAGATTAAAGACATTAAGCAGCATCCTGTATTTTTATCTAAAATACAAATTTCACAGCATTATACCAACATTACTCTGTATCGTTCAGCTTCAGAATAATTTGTCAAGTACAATATATGATTTTACCTATTAGAAATTAAACAAATTGCTAAATAGAAGATTAGCTGTAATTTGGGATAAAGAATAACAGGATTGCTTATCAGATTTGAGACTGATGTGTATGTTGCTGTCTGTAATTTAGGTCAGCAGTCCCAGAGCAGCTCTTCGGCAGGTGCTGGTGCTTCTCAGACCTCCTCCTCCTCCTCTTCCAGCAGTCTGCCTTCTAACCTCTCCTACACGTCATATATCCTTAAACAGACCCCACAGGTGGGTAGAAGTGCATCTACACTATAATACAAATCAGAGACATGCATACTCATGTAGGAAATCTTATTGATGTCTTTTGTGTTGTTGTGGACTCTCATTTTTGTTTATTAGAGCAATAGTGTTTGTTTGCTAGAATGTGTTAAGCAGAGTTTGAAGTGCTTCATCAAAGTATGTAAACTGGAAACTGAAGGTGCTTCGCCAAATTAATATTCATCACCACAGTTACAAAAACATGTTAGTTTCTTCCCTTATGGCACGACAGGACTTGCATGCACAGTCTGCAAATTAGGTTTTTCTTTCCTTTCACTCTTGTAGAGAGGTTGAGCCTGGTGCGTTCATAATTAGACACATTCATTACAGCAGCATTGATCCTGCAGTCAGCTTTAGAACAGTACTGTCTGTGCATTTAGCCAACGTCATTTAATGAAGTTGTATGCAGAGGTTTCCACCTACATTTCAAGTGAAGAATCTGGATTTTATTTTCTAATAATGATCAATTATCAAGGTGTTATCTACAAATGTTCTTAAAAAGTGTGTGTATAGCTCCTTAAATAGCTAAAGAGCTAGTGTGCGTACACATGCAAACACAGAGACACACACCAGTTCAGAGCTAAAAGGATGATGCTTTGATTTCATAGAAGGCTCTATTTATATTCTGTAAGCTATTAGGATATATGAAAGATGAAGCACATGATGTAATGGCTGGATTGTGTACCTCCAAATATACTGCACCGCATACTATGGTTTAAAAGGCGACTGCACCCTGTTTTTCTTTTTTTTATTCAATCAAAGTAATATGTTGTTGGATTTCTACCCTATCCCTTACCCCGCTTGTCCTCAGGGCACGTTTCTGGTTGGCCAGCCAGCACAGGGTTCAGGGAAGCAGGGAGGTTCAAGTTCGGCAGCTCATGCAGCATCAACTCCAGCAACTGTTACCCAGCAGGCCATACGGGTGACAGCTGGACAGAAGGCGGCTATCCTGGCTCAGGTCAGTACTGGTAACAAGACCGAGAGCAGGACTGATCCTCTACAATGTCTGATACCAATAGAAGCTGCTGTAATTACTACTGTTATGTTTGGGCCCCTTTTTACTGCTTCACAGTCTCCAAAAGCCCCGTTTTTATACAGTTAAGAGCAACAAGTCCTGTCTAAGATTACCTGGCTGGTCTTTCAGGACACACTTGAAGACTAGGGATGCACAGCAATCCTGATATCAATACCCAAAGCCCAGGTATCAGGACTGAAAGTCAATGGAAACTGATGGTGGAAAGGCTTATCTGCAATATGTAACCCTGTCTTTGAGAAAAAGAACATAGGACATCATGCTTTCTGTGCATCGACTGGCAGACCTGATTTACTAGCCATGGTCCAAAGACATTACCCACCCAGGACCTGTCACACTGTTTGGATGGGTTCTGATGTGTTCCTGATTTTCAGATTAGAACCAAAGATTATACTTTTGACAGAGATCAGAAATAATTATAACTAATTCATCTCATTCATGAAATGCTGTTCTTGCTCCCGTGTGTCCATGCCTTTTGATAAGTTCTCTGATCTCAATTTTCTCTCAAGAAAAGCTGATTTCAGATGCTTATTTTAAGCAAGGTGTATTACAATTTAAGTCAAATTAAAATTGCATAACTGCATTATGTTTTGGAGGTAGTTGATGGCATTTCAAAGGATTGTCTTTAATCTATTTCACAGACCTTATATATGGCACACTGTAAGATATTGGCCTGTAACTTATATTAAACCATTTTACTGTTTGACTTTACATAACAATGTTACCACTTTGCACCACTGAAAATATGCTGTGGCTGGTTAAATAACTGGTATTCTAGTAGTGTTTGCTGATGGAAAATGGTACAAGTGTCGGGGTTTGTCAAAGTTTGGAGAGAAAATTCACTTTGAATTTGTGCTCAACAGTCTTTTGTCACCTCGCTTGCTTCCTTTGCTATCTAAGTATGTTAATATAGACTGTTGTTGTTGTTGTTGTTGTTGTTGTTGTAAGGCTGGGACGATTCATCGACTTTATCAAATACAGAAATATGTTAATTTGCATAAGGTGTGTGTCTTAGTTTTAAGATTCTACATCTAATTTCTGATTGACAGGTGGTGGGCGGCTCCCAGGGCGCACAGATGAAGTTGTCTGACGGCTCTGTAAAGACGGTCACGGCATCTGCAGCAGGCCACTTGTCCAAGCCGGGGACGACCACATTGAGGATGACAGGCGGAGTCATCACGGCCGCTAGTTCCACCCCCGGTTCTGTCAGTGCTGCAGCAGTAGCCAGTCAACAACAGGCTAGTTTCGCAGTCCTCACATTCTTCTGTTTTATTCTGCCTGACAAGTGTTCATTTTTATTTTCAAACCAAACAGCCATTACATCACAAGTGGATTTAAATTATTTCTTAATGCTTGCAAATCTTTTAAAATACTCCAGATTGCCTAATTAGTTTAATATCCACCAAATCCAGTTTGTTATGAAATATTTAATTTAAGATTTTTTCAGGATTAAAAATAATTAGTTTTAATGTTTTTTTTGTGATTTAAGGATTATTTGCATGGAGAAGTTGGATGCTTTAGCAGAAGGAATAATTCAAGTTGATACATTTGTGTTGTTTTTATTTGTCCAAGCCGGCTACAGCTGTGGCCTGAAGCAATATATTTTCAGGTTGTCCGTCCGTACAATCCGTTCGTCAACACAATATCTCAGGAGCGCCACAAACGTCCACTTGGACTCAAGGATGAACTGATTAGAATTTGTTGGTCAAAGGTCACTGTAACCTCATAAAAAACTTTTTCAGATTTCATAGGCTAATAATGACAATTTCTCACAAATTTGGATGGATATGAATTTAAACTGCAACTTGACTGGTTGGCAGATGCATACAACCGTGAGGTGGTAATGCAAGTTTCTTTTTGCCAGTGAGAGATAAATATTCAAGTGATTTCCCACTGAAGCATGAATACATGGAAAATAGGAGTGACCTGGTGAGAGCGGTAGCACCGACGGTGTTGTGTTTTTCAGAGAGAGCTTTAGATGGTGTGCAAAGAGCCCTAAGCAGTCCATCAGCAGTGGTCTGTGTTCGGGTGATTACAGCTTCAGAATCAGTGGCCAGGCCTCATTAACTTTAGAAATGGAAACGCACTTAAATACTTACTAGAGGCTCCAACAAGCAAAAGCAAATATGTATACAGTATGAAACAGAAAAACACTCACTGTTCTCGAAATGAACAGTGAGTGAACAGTGTTCTGCAAAAAATAAAGATGGAATACATCATTGCTTTTCCTGTTTGGGAAAAACTGCCCTTTCAGGACTGTTAATTCAATTATCAGGACTCTACGTGAGAGAAATTGACTCTTTTGCCTTTGAGAATTCCATAAAACCAGTGACCCGATTGGCACATCTCACTCTAGGAGTTGCACAGCACTGGAAAACAAATGTGACCAGAGCAAGGAAACGACCATTAACACTAACTTTGAAGCCCCAGTGAATACAATTTCCCAGCAGTCCCTCCCTTCTCAACACCAGTGTGTATTTTTGAAATAGTTACATGTACACATTATCTCCAATGTAACTGCAGAAGAGATGAGATGGGTCGCCCAAGTATTTGAAAATAAATGATTTGTAAATGAAAGATGTCGCCCAAATAAACATGGATTTTAAATCTTTACTTAGTTAAAATTCATCACTTTAATTTGCCTTTGTGCCTACATGGAAATATGATCTACACACAGAGTTAGCACAGTTTGTCATCAGAACAAATTTAAATAAGTAAAAACTCTGTCAAGACTCTATGAGCATTTCATTGTTTCTGTTTACTTCCTGTTTGACAGCTGTGTATCTGTGTGTTCTGTGCAGGCTACAGATGGTGGGAAATCTGCCTCTCAACACCACTCGCTCCTGGTGGCAGCCAACCAGGCAGCAGTAATCAGTGCCGCTAAGAGCGCCAGTGCTGCTGCTGGAGGCAGCCTGTCAAAGACGGCTGTGGCCGCCTTGGTCAAGGGTGCCGGAAACGCTGCCGCAATGACAAAGAGTGCTCCAGGTTCGACGGGAGCTGTGGTAACAGTAGCCAAAGGCATTACCAGCATGCCCGTCGTGAGCATGTCCAAGGGTGCAGGGGCGGGGACTGTGGTGGGTGTGCCCAAAAGCAGCGGCACGTCATTGGTCACTGCAGCCTCATTAGTCAGCGGAATGGCTGCAGGAGGAGGGAAGACGGGCGCTACTCTCTCAGGTATGCAGTATGTGCTTACAACAATTGCTTGAACAAACATTGTACGGGCCCAGCCACAAACGTCATCTTGAATGTATTGTTTGGTCCAGGTATGCTGAAGATCCATTCTGGAGGTTCCAGCTCCCAGCAAACAGTCTTAACCATCCCTGCCAACCAGCTCAAGCAGCTGGGGGTCGGCACTGGGTCTGGGGGGGTGCAGACCATACTCATGCCTGTTGGGAAAGGTATGTGTGCCTGAGGCAGCCCTTTGAAACATTTGTTTAGCCAGCACAACAGTCTGCCTTATTATAGTTTATATAGAGTCAAATAGTGCATTCCAGATAGAAAACGTGTGCACTTCTTAAAGTAGATAAAAGGAAGTTGCAATGGCATTTGAATAATACATGAAGCAGCGTTGACATTGATTGCTTTGTTGGTGTGCCACATCTTTTACAAGTTTCTGAAGAGCAAATGTAGAAATAAAGCATTTTGTTCTCTGATGTGATTTTATAAGTGCAAGACAGGAGAAAGCAGCTTCTTTCAGTTTGTCTTTCTGATTGAAGTTAATTTTGTCAAAACATTTGACTACATTGTGTGACGCTTTAACATCAACTGTAGATTCTCCTCTCTGCAGTACACCATCTTGCTCCCCTCTAATTTCATCAAACTGTTAAGCCTATTTTCCTAATAGCCATTGATCCATCCTGTGTGTGTGTTGTGTTTTCTTCTGTGTATAGTAGTGTCTAAAGGCCCAGTCTCCAGTACTCCTTCCTCCTCCTCTTCCACCACTCCTGGAGCAGCTGGAGCTGGAGCCTCCCCAAGTCCTGCCAGACAGGCGTCCCCCTCCCTTGCCCTGCCTCTGGCACAAGGTGAGAGGGCTCCATCCCCGCTCCACCCACTCCCCTCTCCTCTCTCATTCTACGTCTTTTACGCCCAACCTCAATATTCCCTTCATTGTCTTACATTCTGTCATACTTTTTTGATACTAGTAGCAATGCATTGAGTTTTTCTACAAAGAAATGAACAAATATGTGACTCTTCTCAAATGCATCCGTGTTTAATACAACAAAAAGACAAACTTCAGCCTCAAACTAATAGTGTGGGATTATTGAAATGAATCTTTCTCTCACACTTGCTTTTCTCTGCTGCCACAGTGAAGACAGAGCCAGGTGCCAGCACAGCTGTCACAGCTGGTCCGTCTCCCCCGGTCACTGCTCCTGTCCCCACTTCTGTCAGCGTTGCCTCTGCAGTCAAGCAGGAGCAAGGGGCAGATACATCAGCACACGACCTCATCAAGTAAGTGCAAAAACAAGTCATTATGCTCCTTTCACTTTTAGCACATTAACTTATTTTTAAAAGGATAGATAATTTATTGTCTGGGAAAAACAGTTTTTTTTCTGCACCTCACACTGTGTTGTCAGAGTGAAACTGTGTTCTTATATATATTTCTCCTCTTAAGTGTTAATATATCCATATTTAACTTGCTGAATAGTGTAGCTCCATTTATAAAAGCTATCAAATGGTAACAAACATAAAAATTAGGTTTTAAGAACAGTTTCTCTTCCCAGTAGCCAATAAAGGGAATATTTTAAGATATTACACCTGACACTTGTGATTCCCTCTCAGCACTGAACACATAGAGACCATGATGCAGCTGCTGACGGCCGTAATAAAGAAGTTCCCTCTTATTGTTCCAGACAAGAGTAAGTGAGATTGGCTTCTATTTGGTGTGCCTAAAAACCAACTCCATATATTAAGACAGACTTAAAGCTAATACAATGGGTTTCAACAAGCTAATTAATCCTCTTTTTGTTTTTTGTTTTAGCTGAAGACTCCCATCCATTCTGTGCCTCTTCAACAGAACAGTATTATTCCTGGACTATTGGCAAGCGCAGAGCATCAGAGGTGACTTTTTGATGTTTTGTGTGTGTGAATGACGAGAATTTAAAATTGAGGCTGTACATTTTCTGTGGTTTTGAGTGATCATAAAGCCTCAGTGGAGTCAAACTGTTGATAGGACAGTGGAGTTGTACATTAGTTGTGAATATAAGTTTCTTGGTAAATGGTAAGAAATATCTTTCCATACTTCTGCAATAGTCTTCATGTTTGGCTTTTTTGTGATTTTTCTTTTTTCCTCTCACTAGTCATTTTATTGACTGAATTGTATAGACCCATTAATATCTCAGGGCTACAGCACCCACTTACTAGCAGTTGCATTCCTGGTTCCAGCGTGAGGGCGTCTATAATGTCAGTGATTATTTGCATTGTTTGCAGTTTTGCTGACTGTGTAATCTGTCTTGGTGCTTGGTAGTGGCCCCCTGACTCAGCGTGCTTTCTGCTTACCTCACATCTTCCTATCTATCTGGTCAGATCTGTATCTGCCTGGTTGTCTCCTCTTATCTCTTCCTAATGGGTTCATCAATAGCTCATACAGACCAGCACATGTCGGTTCTCTTTTTCTGCGACTATAAAAGGCTCTCACACAGCCCAGACGTGGATATTTATATCTACAGGTCACTGATTTACTATGGGGACAGGGTACTGAAAGCACATCATTGGACAAGGATAGTCTGCAAGAAGTCTATACTGGACTAGAGAGATTGTGTGCCCCAAAAAGTGCACATAAAGTCTAAGCAGACACAAGATGTGAAACTATGTGAAGATGTGGTTGTTTAAGGGGTTTTAGTCTTGATGTACTGTTTTACATAATTGATGTGTCTCTGTTTAGCTTCAGCGAGCGGTTGCAGTAAAGCGGGTCGTCCAGGATGTGTTGGATCGCTCGCCCCGCCTGCAGGCCCTCACCCCCCCAAAGACCAGAGAGGTGGCGCAGTGGTGCCGTCAGAGGGGCTACACGCCACCTGACCTCGAACCCCAACGCAAGAATGACGACGAGTCCATCGAGGACATCCTCACGCAGATAGATAACGAGCCCGGTGAGTTTGTGTGTTTTTTTGGTGCATCGCTTCTACACAGGGATTATGTGCTTTGCCTTGTTTTCGTGGTTTTAACAGTCCACACCGCTCAAACTGGATCAATATTCTCCCTTCAGTGTTTCATGTGTGGGTGTAGTGCCTTCTACAGTTACCAGTGTTTGCAGTGCAATCGTGTGTGAGGGCGGCCAGTGTGCTGCCTCAGTGTTTTTGTTCAGCTGTGTTGTTGTTTTCACGGAGAGTTCTCATTAATTCTGTCCTTTGTCTGTAAATGGTGAGAGACGAGGCTGCTCAGCTCAGTGAGTCACACACTTGTCTGAGCAAGACAATATGATAATCTGTGCCCTCCTTCTTGCACAAATATCTAGAATTTTAATTGTTGAACCGGTAACGTGAGCCAATATTTTACGAAAGCCCTCCATCATTCTTCTTTTAAACACACAGCCACACAACAAGCCGCTGAGTGAAGTACCGTTGCTGTTGCTGCTTGGCTACGATGCTGCTGCTTGTGAACTGCTGTGCTAAATGTTCGTGTGCGTTGGTCCGCAGAGTGCCCGACGACCCTGAGCAGTTGCGAGGAGCTGGTGCTGCGGCTGGAGCAGATGCAAGCTCTGCTGAAGACTGAACCAGAGGAGGCCGACGACAAAATAGTCGACATCGTCACTGTGACCCCTCCCTGCCAGAAACTAAAGGTCAAAGAAGAGGAGCAAGAGGCTGATTCGGAGCCTAAGTTCTTCCTGGGCCCCTGTGTGTCCGCTCAGTTTGTCAGTGAGACAGCGCAGCAAGTAAGGAACCTCTCTTCGGTTTTTGAAGTGAAAATAAAGGGAGAGTTCATACATTTAACCAATAACCTCATTTTATTTTGTTGCTTCTATTAACTGAATTTTTTCACTAAATGTTACTATACCACATTCTCCACTGTTATATAATGACCCCTCGTTCTCTTTCAGATCGGGGTGACCTTCCAGCCAGTCGAGGTGGAGAAAAATGTGTTCGCTCCAGTAGTGGAAGCCATGATTCTGAAGGTCGGTCACTTTACAGGCCAAAACAGAAAATACAAAGTTGCCCATTTACAGTCACTCATCATTACGAGCGGGGCGGCTGTGGCGTAGTGGAGAGCAAGGTAGTTCTCCAATCAGAGGGTCGGTGGTTCGATACCCGGCTTCGGCAGTCGATGTGTCCTTGGGCAAGACACTTAACCCCAAGTTGCTCCTGAAGGCTTGCCATCGGTGTGGACTGGATGTTGCATGAATGTTAGTTAGAGTCTGATGGTGGCACCTTGCATGGTAGCCTGTCATCAGTGTGTGAATGGGTGAATGATATGTAATATACTACTGACTGTAAGTCGCTTTGGATAAAAGCATCTGCTAAATGACTGTAATGAAATGTAATTACCTCAGTATACCCTTGACTAGAATGATGAATATACAGTATGTAGTAGATGAACAGCTCCACTTAGTATTGCGTGTTTTCACCTTGTACTGTATGAGATAATGGGGGGTTCTTTGTGACTAACTTTGTTTTGTGTGTGTGTGTGTGCACACTTCAGGCTACTGAACAGTTTGCCAGTGATGTCCTGAGAGAAGCTCTGGCTGGGGCCTTCGCCAAATCCCCTCAGAACAGGTCAGCCTCTTTTCTCCCTTTGTTTGCTCTTTCTAAAATGCAACCTGCTAAATGCTGAATTTTTCACTTAAATCATTATAACCAAACTACCCGTTTGCTACCTAGATTATTCTTAACTTGTTCACAACAAGAACAATCTATCAATAATAATGATAATTGTCTCAAAACAATGTTGAAATACAGAATTTACGGCACCTTAAATTCAATAATGTACATGTAATGTAAAGAGATCCGGTGGCTGCATATGCCCGATAATCTGAAATAAAAGTAATTATGATAATTTGGGTTTTCCATTCAGTTATGATTTGTTTATTATCAGTGGTAAAAAAGGACTGCTCAAAGCATTTTTTCAAACACAGCACTGTGTTTCATTCTCTGTAATGATCTGCAAATACTGGTAGCATCTGCAATCTTAATGACCACTTTATCCCACCAGCTGAAACCGAGGAGTTGCATGTTTTTGTTTTGTTCTATCTTTTTATCATTATATGCTTTGGTTAAACATCAGTAAATTTGACCGTCTTTCCCTGCAGAGTATTTTGTGTGCTTTGTGCCATTTGCATGATGTAAGACAGCGGGGCACTGAACGGAGAAATTGTAAATCCTCAAAATGCTTTGATTCAGAGATTCACAGATTCCATAAATATTCAGGAGCCAGCAGACTGAAACATATTTCCTGTGTTGAGCTACGCTCAAAATCATAACTTTGTTACATTGGGTTTTTCAGGGCTCCAAGAGAGATCACAGCTATGAACATCCACCAGGCGGTCAGTAGCATCCCCACCTGTGACTTCGTCACCAACACGCACATGGGTTACCTTTCTAAGGACAATTGAGGAATAACAACAAAGACACTGACTGGTAACCAACAAGTAACAAGACGTGAGGACTGTTTGAACTCCTGGTTACGACAAAGAGACTCTGTGAACTGACGGTGTGAATGGTCACACTAGGATTTAGTCCTGTTGCCTCAGGTTGCGCAGTTATAACTAATGTACTGTATTCATTAACTTAATCATAGAAGGGCTCATCTTGCTTCTCACAGCAGCCACATAACAGCTGTTTCTAATACCCTGGGTATATTGTAACATTTTAGTCCTAATATATTGAGGAGCAGCGTTGTGGGACTCGTGTTATTTGATTTTATGAGGCTGTTGTGCTGTAGCTTACCTCATAACAAGATTATTTTAATGATGAAGTGTTTCCTGCTAGACAGCCAGCCAGTCATCAGGGAAACGAAGCCTGAGTGACTTACAGGGCCAGAAAAAACTACATCAGACAGCTGTTCTCTCCTTAATGCTTCACCCTGCTGTCACAGATTCAGTTTACCAACAGAGGTGAACCACCGATTTACAACAAGTTGGAAACACTAATGAACATCTGAGTGTTAGAGTTCTCTATCAATCACATTGATAGCGATGTCAGGTGGATGCTTTGGGCTAAGAAAAGAGAGATTTTTCCAAAAGTGCCATTGCTATGGCAACCAATGCTCCGTCACTGCGAACATCCTTTGATATATTTCAGTGTTACCTGGCAGAGGTAATTATGGTTCTTAATATGCCGCTGTTTTTATAAAGGCTCTTCAGAAGAGGTGACAGATTCATGTTTCTTATTTTTAAGTTGCAGACAGATAATGAATGGTTATGAAAAATCCCATGTTTGACTCTTAACAAGACCCAGCAAATAGTCTAATGAACAGATCATACTGTCATTATGACTTCAAGACATCACTCTCAATATTTATCTTCTCTCCTTCGTGAAACCGGTTTGATAACCAGTTGAAAGTGCTTTTAAGTGTACTGGTTAACAACCATGATGTATCAATCATGTGATGTGCACAGTGTATATGACCAATATGAAATAGATGGTGTTTTCAAATCCTGTTGTATTTTTGTATCTAATAACAATAACTGCGAACAGTAAAGCCCTAACAGTAGTGAGTGAGTGTGTGTGTATGAACATGTGTGTATAGTGGATGTAGTCATCACAAAAATTAATTAATTTGATGGTAAGTGAGAGTGAGTGAGTGTGTGAGTGTGTGTGTGTGTCGTTGGCTGTTGTAGTGTTGGTAATTCTGTTTCATGTGGAGCTTTGCATTATGTTAATGTGTCGACTGATTGGACGAGTGAGAGTGTTTGGCCTGAGTGGTTGTGATGCCTGTTCAACCAAATTAGTGTAGAAGGTTACCCAAACATTGTATTTTCATGTTTCACTGCAAACCAAAAATATAATCAATATTCTTGTAATAAACAAAGAAAAACTCTAGCGGAATTATTTCTTGCAAATGTGAGTCGTGTTGAACTTTTTGTTTGTTTGTTTATTTGTTTGATTTGGATTGTTTTTTTGACAAACATAATCAGGACAGATTGTGAACACTGAACTGGGGTATCTCTGGATTGTGATGTAGGCAGCTGTCATACTCCAGAGTTAAAGGGCCAGTTCACTCATATTACAAAAACACATTTCTCACTATAGCCATGCAGATTTGGTTTAATGAGACCAGGTTTTCAAATATCTGTTTCTGAATGTTTCCTGCCGCCACTAAGATACATTTGAGGTGGCTCTCTGACAGTGGGATCTCTTCTCTTCTAACTCAAGGACAGAATGCAAATACGAATATTTACCAAAATAACTCACTCAAACTTATTTTCTAAGTTAAATTGCAATGCTGTGAGCACCACAAATAAAATATCATCCACTTCCATTGTATTTGTTTAGGCAGAAAACTTAAACCAAAACCATCTGCTATAGACAGCACTACCACTAACAAACTACCGTTTGTAGATCTTTGTTCTCAGGAACGCCTCGAGGGAATTTTATTACATCTGGATCTTCTTGGACTCCGGGATGAACTGACTAGATTTTGGAGTTTAAAGGTTACTTGGACCTCATAAAACCACGTTTTTTTGCAAAATAATTAATATGTCAACAAGACAATGTCACACAAATGTCAAATAGGATGTAAACTAAAGCTTGACTGGTCGGTGAAGACATAAAACCGCCAGACGGTAATTCTATTTTTTATTGTTTGAATGTACTGACCCTTTAGCAATTAATATAAAGAGAACAAGTCAGCCAAGATAATGTAATAATATAAAATAATATAAATAATAATCCGATTACTTTGCTTTTAACTAAAACTATTTTTTTTACATTAAATTAAACATCTGCGTCCACATTACCTAACCTTTAGTGAAACTGTGGTTAATTTCAATCAAATCTTTCTCTATTAATACAATCCTCAAATGACTAACAACACCCAGAACAGTGTGGTACTATGAATATATACAGCTGAGAAAATGAATCAAGTGACATCTCATAAAAAGTGTTAAGAACCTAATATTCTTTTATTGTAATTTCACTTACATTATATAATTTATGTATTTTCTTTAACAATAGATTTACAAAATAACAGACTGAACAATACTTTCTCAAAATAGTAGACTAATAATGAATATTGAGGAAATAAATAACTTGTTTTCTAGAAGATTTCTAGCAGAACACCAAAGGGAAAAATAGTAGTCTAAGCTTACACTCTTGACCATATGTCATTCATTATTGGAGCAAACTTTATGTACAATAAAAGGACAAATCAGCAGGTGCGCACACACACACACACACACACACACACACACACATACACATACAGACACAAAAAGCAGCCAGTTTTTTGTGCATCTATAACTGCAAAAACAAAAAAAATGCTTGTTTTTAGTTACATGCATATTCATTTCCATAGCAACAGGAGTGTAAAAGGGAGGGCGTCTATCTATCCGTCTCCACTTGGGATACTGGGCTGCAGCTCCACAGGCTACACAACAATGTACATTCCCTTGCATAGATTATTGTGTTGTGGAATCATTCCCCTGTTAAATCCTTAAAACCGATCAAAGTGGAATGGTCGGAAATCGGAGCAGCTGTCAGATGTTGAAGACTCTCGGTCCGCTTTGAAAGATGGCAGAAGGGTTCGGAGGGTACTTGGTCCGCACCAGATGTTCCTGAGACAAGGCAGAGAGAGAGAGAGAGAAAGAGAGAGAGAGTCAGGCAGGTATTAGAGCAGCTTTTAAGGTGATCAGAGAGATTAAACCAGAGAGGGCAGCAGCTGTGGTGCTCACACTGGACCCATTAAATGAGAGGAGACTGGTTTTGGCTGTTGCCATCAAGAAGCATCAGCTCTGCTGTCAGAAAGCCAGCAGCCTGGACTGTGTTGCTATTTCCTGCTTAGCGCTGCTGGGTTCTGCTGATGGCAGCTGTTCTCTAAAGCCTGACCAGAATCAATGGCTGTGGAGGATAAAAAAAAGTCGCCCAAATTATAGTCTTTCTAGCAAATATTTATTGGGTGAATGCACATCTGGGTCGCTACTTCAATCTGCCTACATTGCTGTGTAGTGAGGCAGCTTTTTATCAGACTATTGCAGCGCTGGACTTTAGAGAGATTGACGTCTTGCTGTCCCAGCAACACTTTGATTGTGACTACACAGCACAGTGGGTGGCAGGGCTGGCAGTTCATGTTAGTCCGGGAGTGAATTCACCTCCCCCCCACCCTCCCACACACAAAAAACACACTCACTCACTCCCGACTTTTTTTCTGCTCTGTGTAGCAGCCAGGTCTGCCTCTCTCCTAAATTAGATTGGTGCCAAAGAAGACTGCAACCCGGTGCAACATCGCACTTGAAACAGATAATCCATCAAATGGTGCTCGCTAACCCCTCCCCCCACTTCTCTCTCTCCCGCTCTCATTCTCTAACACCTATCTATCACATGCTTCCTCTCTCCTCGTCTTTTCCCCCTAGCTTCGTCTCTTTTCCCTCAACCTTCTTTTGCCTCTCCTCTCCTCTCTTAACACAATCCTCTCCTGCCAACTTGGCACAGGACTCACCCTCTATAGTCCCGGGCAGCGTGGGAAAAGGGAATAGGTCCAAGTGAAAGACAATAAGGGGGGAGAATGTATAAATAGATGAAAGAATGAAGGTGGTGGGACGACCGAAACTCACAGACTGACACAAAATGGCTACAAACGCAATGTAATGCTTTTGCATCTTTTTGCATTCGTTTTGTGTCTCTTTGTGGTTGTTAGATTGGCTTTCCAACAAAATGAAAGAAGAAATGTAACCAGTCGCTTTATACAGAGGCTCTGGGCCTGCACACAGTAGACCTGTTCAGTAATCCATCCATGAATCCTACTAGCCAAACTACCTACCGTTGCTGGTAGGTAGTTTGGCCCCGCCCCTGATTAAATGCATAGAGAGAAGAGAGTAAAGGGAGGGAACAGGAATGTGAATTTTAGGCTGCATTGTCACTGCAGGCTTTCTATCCTCTTTATGCCGTTTAAGGCCATTGTGTGCAGCATTCCCACACTTCATTGTGCATCTATGTCACAGCCATACGAAAACAAAGCACTGTTATAAATTGTATTCAGAAGCTAAGCAGGGTTGCCTGTGTGCTCTAAGAGTACAATCTTAAATATCCGGGGGGGGGGCTGCTTGCTCGTAGCTGACTATACAAAAACCAAGAGTTTCCTGCTGAAGTTTCCACTCTGCATGCTAAATGTGTGTTGTCTTGCTCGACCCTGACACACAAACACCTGATTATACAGGCGGCTGCACTCATTTAAGCCGGACAAGTCGGGTTTCAGGTTGAACACAGGTTCATTCTCTCGTCTGACAGCTCAAGTTCAGTGAGTTCAAGAAAAACACGTCTCTCATCATTAAAAGCATCGGCGTGTGTCCTAATCTGTCAATCGTCTGCCGCGTGTCATGACATCAGAGACAGCTTTTATCTGTTGGGATGGATTTTATGTGTTGTAGGTGGGGGAGCACTGATGAGAATACTATGGCTGCTAAACTCCTTTATCGTCAGAAGCAGATTTATTCTGATTTTAGCAGCTTATTCTGGATTTAACCATTAAACGTTTTAATGAATGGACACAGTCGGTCTTTTGTGTTCCACGCTAAATCAGGAAGCCTTGCCTGCTGGTGAAAATACAGTATAGGGCAATCGTGTATTTTAAAGGATGCCATCACAAACTAAGCATGCCCTAAAAGAGGAACACCAGCAGAGCGCTATGACTATGTGTAATGCATACTGGAGTGGGATGTGTGATGCTTGGTCAGACACCTCTGCTGGGGGCTGGTGGGTCAATAATGAGTCGGCAGAAAGTGGGCCGTCGGTGATCTGGGGGTGGATAATCTGAGATCAACTTGATTTGCTGCCAGGCTGGTTTGTGTCACACTGGCAGATTGTGGTAGAACTGAGGAAACTGCATGAAAACTGCACGTTTGGTGTGTGGTGTGTATAATTTTGACTGCAGTGTTCAGTCCCACAGCCGAACATACTGCCAGCGGCACATCCCTTCTTAATGTGGCGTGAACTCTCACTCCAACTGGGCCAGAGTTATTAATAGTCCGTGTCCCGCCATTGACATCTCTCACTTCGACCTCCATCACCACTGCACAGGATAAAGAGGGACATAACGGCTAAATAGAGCAGTCATTATTCAGAAAAGTATTTCAATAATTATTTTTATCTCAACCATGAATCCACTAAACCTCAGGTTCAGGACTGAGGGAAAACACATAGGGAGGATATTAGTTATACCGAGGTATTAAGTCCAAGTCTCTCTTCCTATAGATAAACTTAACACACCAAAATTAAGCTCCTTTCTTTATTAACTGAATTTTCAGATTTCATTAACTCATTTAATATCACTTATTCATTGATATTGTCTGTACAACATGAATATCTCTGTCCAATGAAAACCATGTTACTCTGTTACAGCCCAGCCCATGGAGGAATACTCTTTCGAGTTTGGCAATTTATGGTTTCCACTGGTTATCTCCTCTGCACATTGCCAGAATAAAAGTCTGCTGGGGAAAATAATGTAACATTTATTTATTTGCCTAAAAGTAGTAAAATGTGAATATACGAAGTCTACAGATCACTGGAAATTGCCAATAAAATATGCACTAAAAAAGACTGTAAACGTCCACCAGGTTCCTAAATCCACAAATATTGATGACATCAGTGTCTTCTGAAAGAGCAACCACCCTTTTCCCACGAAAACACATTGGTTCTAACCTTTCCAGATACCTTACAGTGTGAGATTTATTGCTACACAGTGTGCAAACAGACAAACCGGCCTGACCCGGCCAAGCCCAGACCGGCCCTAGATCCCCACTGACAGATGGCACTGAGGAGGCATGGGCGGGGAAGAGGGATGGCACTGAACCTCTGGAGATTCCCAAAATCTGTCTCACTTACTGTCACGCAAAACAGCTGATCTGAGCAACAGCACCGAGGGAGGAAAGAAAGAGGGATGTGTCCCCTCACCCAGTTTATCCTACAATAATCTGGACAGTTTTTTTAGCTTCCTGAGCAGATCCTCTTTCCTTGTTGTAGTTATGCTTCAATCAGACATCTGGTCCTTTAGGGCCCGTCTTTCTGTCTCATTATATCTGAGCGCACACATCTGGGACATAATGTACAATTGTGAGAATATTTTGGAGATTCTTCACTTCTTCATTTTCATTTTGCCCCCGTAACATGTCTTTAACATTATGTATTTAGAATAATATTTTAGGTGTGAGTTTGTGTTTCATTGTATTATAGTATTGTCTCTAGGCCGGAAAAAAAACCATTGATCCTCAAAAATGAAGACTCCAAATAGAGATTAAGATTTGTACATTTAATGGAATATGTTAACTATTTGATTTTGTCCCTCAACATTTTTTAATCAAATACAAATAAATTATCATTTTTTAGACAGACATGAATACACTTCTCTACAGGTTTGTTTTGTTTTCTGACCATTGAACCACAGTTGGAAGAATCACCCATTTATGTTTTTTATTCCCTTCAAGCCTGCTCTATTCAGGTCAAGAAATGAGTGTATCACCAGCAGAGTGTTACCTAACACAGAACATGGCCTGCTTTAAACAGCTGGGTCACTTTGAGCTGCTTAAGGACAGAATGCTGTATCACTTCTCCAAAACGCCTCAACAGCAACAGGCCACCAGGGAGATGAGACAAGATGACTTTCTGGAGGAGCATGCTGCAATTTAAACCTGTAGCTCCTCAAACAAGTTCTCTGAACCTACATCTGTTTTAGTAATGAACTTTATGCTGCTCCATCATAAGGATTGACACCAGCTTTTGCTTTAATATAACCTGGGAAAAATACACATTACATTACAGTCATTTAGCAGACGCTTTTATCCAAAGCGACTTACAATCAGTAGTATATTACATATCATTCACCCATTCACACACTGATGACAGGGCTACCATGCAAGGTGCCACCATCAGACTCTAACTAACATTCATGCAACATCCAGTCCACACCGACCACAAGCCTTCGGGAGCAACTTGGGGTTAAGTGTCTTGCCCAAGGACACATCGACTGCTGAGGCTGGGTATCGAACCACTGACCTTCTCATTGGAGAACTACCTTGCTCTCCACTACGCCACAGCCGCACACCATCTGAACATCACATCCGTCTTTACCTACCTCTCCGTTGATTGTTCTACTGAACTCGCTCCTCTCAGGCGGGACGCTCTGCTGGAGGCTGGAGGGGATGGGTGACCTTCCAGCTTGCATAGCAGTGGGGATGGGCTGCGGGACAGCAGCAGGTTGTATGTTGGAGGCAGCCGATGTGATATCGTTGTCCACCTGATGCAGCCCAATGGACCTTTGGCCCTCCCCACTGTAGGCAGCCTGGTAGCTGGTCTCACGCAGGACCTGGTTGGCCTCTGTCCCCGGGCTGGTGTATTGAGCTGAAGGATCTCTCCTCGCACTTTTGGCCGGTCTCGACCCCGTCCATGGCCTGTACTCTTGCCTGGAGGAAGAGCGGTGCATCAGGTGGCTGATAGAGGCTCAGTATGGGCAAACGTTTGTCTAAGTGGGACTTAAAGGGGCATTCCACTGATTTTAATACGAGAAGATCAATCTGCTTGTCATGGGGAGCGCTTAGCTTGTCAAAACGGTTGTCTTATAGTGTCTTCTGAAATGTTGGGGGGGGGAGAAAATCCAATACTCATACTTTAGCTCTCTCTTACATGAATATAAAATGTGTAGGAGAATTATTGATGACCCCTAATTCCATGCAGGCCGAAAGTCAATGCATTATTTAAAAACACAACTAATTAAGCATCAAAGCAGGCATCAGCATTAAATCAGCAGCCCGCATGTTTTTCCTGCATGACTGCTCCAAAAGCCCGACGCAGTGGACAGCGACAGGTGCTGAAACGAGCACTGGAGGATTGACATGTCCTACCTGTACGAGCTGGTTTTGCTCTCCTCCATCACCTGCTGCTCTCCAAACCTCTGGCCCCTGACCCGCTCCTCTCTGTCCCCCGGGCCCGCCTGGCTGTGGGAACTGTTCACCGGGCTGTCCGAACCACTGTCTGCCCTGCTGCCCCCGTTACTAATCCAAGGGAAGTTATCCTTCCTGGGAATGGGCCAGGGTTTGTAATCCTGCTTGTACTGGGTAACACTGGTGAAAGGCATCTCGGGCGGGTGGTAGTCCTCCCGGGGCTTGTAACTGGGCTCCCTCCGTCCCCTGAAGGATCCTTGGGTCCCAGGGCCATCTTTGGACGCGTGAGGGACACCGGCAGCACGCTGGTCCGGGGTCGAGTAGTTATTCCCGGGCACCTGTTTGGTGACGGATCGCACCTCCTGCTCGGCTATGTCCGAGTAGTTCTGGATGGTGAGCGGGACGGACAGGTCCGATTTGTCGAACTGGTTCCAGAAACGAGCCAGGCAGCACACTCTGCTGATGCACGGCCAAGCCATACCAACCCTCTTAACTGTTTTTTTTTTGTTTTTTTTTTCTAACTTGTGGAGAAGAAAAGAAGAAAATCAAACAGAAAGAACAGAAAAAAAATAAGAGAAAACGGCAACAGATCACAGGTTACATTCAGGCAGAGTATCGCCCTCCGTTTGTGGGAAGCTGAGAGAATACAGGGTCCCAGAGTCCATGTCAGCATCAGAGGAGTGCCAGCAGAGATGAGCCGGTCCGTCGGGCACCGTCGTTGAGTATTCCTCTCACGTGGTCTGTGGTGGTGCCTCCACTATGCAGAGGAATCTCTAGCAAATGATTATCCGCATCTTCAGCCGGATACGAAGAGTATCAGCATCCGAATCCAAATCAAAGAAAGCTTAATATTTTTCTCCTCCAGTCACTTGTGCAATAAAAAAAAATCATCATTTTTTTTTTTTTTTTTATTGCTTCTCCACTTTCTACCGCTGGTATTACTGTACTTTTACCGGTGCTAGCATGAGGGTTACATAATTGTGATGCAGCGTCAAACCTACAGTTAAGGTTGGCAGAGCGGGTAAGAACTTACTCATCAAAACCCTGATGACCCCAATATGGAGAATGAATATAATGATATAATGAATATTTTTTTATTTCTCAGGTCACCCTTTGACATGTCTTCCATGATCAACCTGCTTCTGCTCCATTGAGGTGAACAAACCCCCCAATACATAGCTTCAATGCTTTTAGTATATATTTATTTTATTTTATTTTCATCCAACAAAGTAGCCCAATGTAATTGAATGCGTCAAAATTAGACTCAATGTGAATCAAACAGCAGTGTACTGTTCAAATAGTGCAGATATTAGAATGAACAGTAAGGAGAACAATAATGGACCCAAGGAAGACATTTTGACATGTCACAGAAAAGCAGGTGTAAATAATGGAACTACAGATGGTTTAATTCCATTTAGCTGCCTCAGTTTTAGGGTCCCATTCTTTTTTTATGACGGCACAATGTTACACTGCCACACTGTCAAACTGTCACACTGTCAGGGCTTACTGGAACACTTGAAGAGAACAAATATATTGTTGATGTCATTAGTAACATCAGCTAGGGCTCACAGTTTCCTCATATTAGGACAGATTATACTTTGCAGACCAACATACTTGTTTTCTGTTTTGTTTTTACATCTGTCCTCCCTAGAGAAAAAGGCTCTGTTTGTCCTTTGTTGAAATGGATTGAAACCATGTTTACTTTTAGTATTGAAGGATGAAGTAGTTTAACTTTTGTGCGTGTCTCCTTTGGCACCAGCGAGTTGCCTGAAAGTAAATATACTGTAACCACAGGGTGGTAGGTCATAGTTGCTCACATGGATTGTTTTCAAAGACAAAATGAAATGAAAGAAGAAATGATCTATTTTGCAGTTTAGGTATGAGGGATTTTTAGAAAAGTAAAAAAAAGAAAGAAAACTCAACAGTATGCTTTTCTTTAAAAAAAACAAGTGTAGTCTGCCTTTCACATGGTATTAGAAATGGATGAAGAGGTTCAGAAGTGCTCTGATTCTTCTGAAATAACTGATAATTTACCATAATGGAGGTTTGGAAATAAGACACAGAAGCCCTAAAAAGACTGCAGACGATAAAGCCCTCACTGGCCAAGTTTATGTAGAGAATTACAGTTGATTACAGTTCAGTGAGTGTGAAATGGGGGATATACATTAAGTTGACAGAATGGGACTTGATGTACTGAAGGCATAAGAACTTCCCTCTGTGAGCTGCTCACAGAGAAGGAGCAAGATGAGCCTGTCACAGTGAGGCATAACAACAGAGCCACTCGTTGATGGAGATGAACAGGCACTTCATCTTCACACAACTGTACTTTCACTGATAGACTGCATCGGTGTGTAGTGTGATTGCAAAAGTGAGCCAAAAATATTAGAAAATAAAGATAATATAAAAGGATGCCTAGGTTAGGTTGACAGGTTGTCCATTACTTATAGCGATAATAATTATTATCCAGTAAACAGTACAAAATAAAAAGAGCAGTGTTATACTACCATCTGCAGGGGAATATATGACATTCATTTTTATTTTGGAGAAAGGTTGCTAAAGAGGTGAGTGACCACACCTTGATATTGAATGACAAATGATAGATAACTAGGATTAATTTCAGTGTTTAACTACGATTTTACAGAGTGCAACATAAAGAACTACACTTGTGTTGTACATGTTTTAGCTTATACATATAGGACAGGAGTACTCGCACTTGTTTTTGTGGTGAAAATCAAACCTCTGGAGTGGACAGTATTAAAAAAAAATATATTGTGTGACGCACCATTACATTTCACAATTTGGAACTAGGTTTAGAATCTAACTTCAATTTTAAAGGTACTGATTTGTTAAGAATATTTTTTATTGTGCCCTGCACAATTGGGAATCCTTGTCTTCGACTCAAATTTAGTAGGATAATTATACCTCCCTGAGGTGACCAGACAAGTTTCAAGTGTATCTTAACTAAATTTCTCAAAGAAAACTCCATTGATTTTATGATTGAGTTCAGTTTTCTTGGAATGAGGAGTAATATTAGCGAGTTTTACTTTGTAAGTGGTTTTCAGCCAGTTTTGTAAGGTAAGAACAATCTGTAGTAAGTATACCCACATTTGCAATACCACCAGTGTGATTAACCTTGTACATGCTCTCTGTTTTTTTTCTACCCTCTACAGTCACAAGGAGGAAATGTCATCTTAAATATATATCACATATTTCAATAAAATTGCAATTTAAAAAGTAACTGCAGTAACTTACGTACAAAAGCAAATGTCCCTGTAGATGATAAATCTTTATTCATTTTTATGTATGCACTATAAACAGCATTCATAATTGTGTATAAGCAGGCAATGGTTTGAGCAGGAGTCCAGGTCACAGAAAAAAAAGGAGTGCTTGCAATAAAAAAACAAGGGTAAGTAACTGCTGGTTTCACTCTTCCCTTGGATTGCATGCCATCTAGACACATGCATAACGTTCTGAGTGCACACAACTAACTCCATGTCTCCCCTCTCTGATCAGGACAAGCCCATACTGCTCAGGGAGAGTCCCAGGTCAGCATCATTTCATTTAATGTCCTGAGCTATAAGGACTGCAACTCAGACCTGCAGGTTCTCAGTCCAGATCGGGATCAGACCGATGATGCTGCAGTGCCACGACCTCTGTTGTTCAGGCAGCTGGTGGTGCGCCGTGGTTTGACTGTGCTGTTTATGGTGTTCATCCTTGCAGCACGGATTTTCACCAGCAAAATGCTTTTCAAACTATTATAATGTGAAACACAACTGCTGGCTGATTTACAACTGTCTGGGTGTGTAAGATGCTGGCTCATTTTGTTACACATTAGACAAAGTCATATTTCAAAAGAAGGCTGTATCCAACTGTAATTCTTTTTTTCCAGATTCTACAAAGTTATAGGTTATTTCTTTGTGCTTTATAATCTCCACATCTAATTGTGCAGCTATTCCAGATTGACATTAAATGTGGTTTGATTTTGATTTGTTAAGTTGATCTATATTATTTGTAATTAATGGAACAGCATGCCCCTTCATTTATAATATGTTTTGGTTTCCATGCTATGCAAGCTTAGATAAAGGAGCTGGTAACCGCGAAGATGTTGCATTTTTGCTTGAAAAACAAAACAAAATAAAAATAAAATGACCAGTCACAAGACATAATTCCTGTGACATCACGTGGGGTGTTTGGTCAGCATCAAACAGGAAGTTGACCTAAAAAAGCAAGAGGTAAGAGAACGACTTGCTTGTTTATAAGGTTATACATTTTGAATGACTAATAATTTCGAGATGTAAATGATAAATAAACATAAATGATTTAATAGCGTACCAAAATAAATGTATAATGTTTTGAAGTTCATTTCATTTCATTGTGGGACAAAATGTTTCAGCTGTATTGGGACAATGTTATAAGGCTATTTAAAATGAAGTGTAGCACTAATACAAGCTGATAAACAGAGGGACCTCACATCTGTCAACACACCACTAGGATGGGTCCTACAACCAACTTTTAACTAGATACCATATTTTTTATTGATTTATGAACAGACCTCTAATAGCTAGCGTTCCAAGATAATTGATGCTGATCATACAAATAATGTCTAATAATAGGCCTTTACAATTAGATCACCACATCCTAATACTTTTCTCTGATACTGGCGAATAAAGTCTATTGTTGTTCAGTATATTTGGTGTGCAAGTCGTGGCATAAAAAGCAATCTAGTCTCAACAAGCAGTAATACTGGTGGCTGCTCTTTATCTCTTTGTTTAGTCCATGGTTTAAACCCGATCCCTGATGAGTTTAACCCCAGGTTTGGGCACGAAAGTGTTACATCATAACGCCCCGCCCCTCTCTCTGCATCATTCACCAACATCAACAAGGAAATAAGTCTCTCGTCAAACTAATAATCCCTCAAATGACCCCGACTCATTGTGGTTTCTCATCAAGATTTATTTTGTAGTAGCAGAGAGTGTCTGCAGCACAGATGGTACTACAGATGTAGTGCTGTCACACTGCACCACGTGGATCCATTCACAGTAAGACACCGGCGTTTTTACTGGTCGCAGGAAAGAGCCACTGGCCTTATCGAGGAAACCGTAAGTACACAAAGAAAGAACGAGTGATTCAAAGCCCATTCCGTGAAGGAGCCTGTTACAGTCTGACATTTTGAGAGAAAATGGAGAGAGCTAGTCCCAATACACTATCCTAAAAACCTCCTTTGAGTGTCCAATCCCCCATACGCCACTGATCGGGTCACTTATATCACGTATAACATATCATTTATGTTGATTATAGTAGATTATCGGTGTGTTTTGTTCTTGTGGCACGCAGAGAAAATAAACCGGGACGCCAAAACTATCGCTGCAGATCGCGAGCTCCATGTGTCCTGTGTGAACAGTTGGTTTAAATGGGCGCCTCGTACACGCATGCGCAGTGTCTATTTACTTTAGCCATATACGGCGAGGGAGTTCAAGAGCACCACACAGCCTTAACATTTCAGCTCAATGTGCTCATTATGTGTTGATTTAAAAAAACGAATGGCTGAAATGTGTTCCAGCTTCCACCATGGTATTAGGAACCATGTCACCCATTTCAGACATTTAGCTAACTAATGGTTAACCAGATGTTTAACCAGTTGGTTCTCCAACAGCAGGATTTATAACAATACTAAGCCACCAGAGAGAAGTGATACTTCAGGAGAGACAACAATGTCAGGCTGTTGTAAATAAACAAAAATAAATATGATTAAATGCTAACCTGATGGTCTAAAGTTAAGGTTGGGCAGGAATAGACAGTTACAGTTGTGGCATTACAGCTTATTCAGTCAGTGGCAGCAATGAAAACAATGCATTCAGTGAGAGCCAGATAAAATCCTGAGGAACACCACAAACTTTTAATATAATGAATATAAGTAAAAGTTGTTTTGCAGCCAGTTGATTTATACATCCATGGTTGAAACGAAGAACACACAGACTTAAACACAAGATACATGAAAGATAATAAAACACATAAAACATACAGTTTAACATCAGTTCTTTCTACACATATTCACTCAGAAAAGAACTGTCATATTCTGGCAGTGCCTAAAAACAAGTGACCCTCAGTCACTTCCAACACCTTTTAAAAGCAACGAGGTAAAAAGGCAACAAATTTAAGACTAATGGAGAATCATGTCAATATCAAATTAGCACAAAATAATCCAACCTAGACAAATTATACACAACCAAAGAGTAAAACATTTAACAAATTGAATGCAAATCATAACCTCAATTGTTATCTGGCCCTTAAGGCCAGTATGATTTGGTAGTTTCTTCCCACTGTTCCTGTACAAGTTCAGCTAAAGAAAAGTAATTACAGTCTTATGTTGAAGCAGAGTAGACACACACGAACCTGACTATCCAATAATGATTATTTTAGCTTGACAAGAATGTATCATCCACAGTCATGTCAAGATTATTTGAATTGAAATGAAAATATTGTGTTTTTACCTGACAATGAGTATTCTTTCTTCCCTCATGATAAGTCACTAGAAGTTTAGCCCCTTGCTGATGAGTTTGTGTTATGAACATTTTTCCGTTAACAAACTTAATAAATAGCTTCTTGGATCAAAGCTATTAAAATAAATTTACAGCCAAAATGAAAGCACCTCACTGTCCTTTGTGAAATGGATAAAAGATTGATGTTTTTTGTTACATTTACATGTCACAGAGAATATGGACCACCTGCCGGATGACAACTCCAGGTACAAAGACCTTGACTATTGGGATGAAAGATACAAGACGGAGCAGTGTTACGACTGGCTGGGAGGCTTCTCCAAATTCCAGCATCTTCTGGAAAAACACGTCCACAAAGAAGACTCTATTCTGATACTTGGTTAGTAGTTTTATTATGTTCTGATTGTACGAGACACAAAGCTTCTCATTTGTCATGAGTGTCAGATCCAATCACCATGGTTGTCATTGTTGCCATAAGCATCACATATACTTATCTTAAATTCTTCTAGGCAGCTATTTGTATTGAATTGTCCTTATAGTTGGTGTGGTAGAGGTCGCCTTTTAGTAATTTATAGATTTGACACCTGGAAGTGCTCTTCACTCTTCAATTCAATTCAACTTTTTAAATGTTGTCTAACACAAGCAGCCGTGCGAAGAACCTTAAGATTAAATGAAATACAGCCTGATCAGGCATTGTACGCCCACTTTCTGTGCATGCTAGTTTTTGTACTCTGCACTATGGACACATTTCCCCCCCAAAATATTGAAGTTAAATAATGATCCCTACTCTTTATCTTTGAGACATTTAGACTGGATTCTGGTGGCTTTACTGAAGTAGAAGCTGCCTTGAAGAAAAATCCTGTTGAGTAGAGTTGTTATTTCTGTTACAAAGCGTACTGTGTTCTCTCTGTGAAGGACATAGAGGAGTTTATTGAGTGACATCACTTTTGAGAGGCAACACTTTAATGCCCAAGAAAGGTTGAATCCCCTGGTCTTTGGAGTGACATCTCCAAATGTGTCCACAAGATGTCCCTGTTCCCTTAAAGATATATCCTTTTCTCTTGCATCGAGTAGTATGTAGTACCTGATTTTTTACCAACTGCTCTGTAAAACATGGAAGAAAAACATTTGAAGCGTGAACACTGTGTTGTTGCTGCTGAACATACAGTAGACAGGCATGTGAATTGGAGATATGCAAAATATGAAGAAAGTGGCTTGAGAGCCCAAAGCTAGTGGAGGCTTTCTCACTATTAGCACACATTCTGCCTATTGATTTTGTATTTATTTCAAGCCAAAGAAATAATTTATCTGCTCATCATTTGCATGTTCATTTGTTATTTGCCTACCAATGCTGATAAAGAGTGCGCAGCTAATATAGACCTGTGTATCACAGAGCTTTTTAATTTGATTGTTTTTTCTACTTAGTTGTGATCAAAACAAGCATTTTTTCCCCTGAGAAGAAGCTCTACTCTTTGATGTAGTCACTTCTGATAGCAGGCAATATGTTCCACATTAATAATGCGCTTTTTGGTTTATCACAGGATGACTTGTACCCTGACGTGTGTATTCTGAAATGCCAGCTCTGAAGTCTATTGTTGTAACTGTTATACCTCCACAGAAGCATAGAGGGCTATGGTGGTCCATCTTTTCCCGATGTAAGCCTTGTTTATGCATGCTCAGTGGCGTCTGTGTATGTGTGTCATGGGGTTTGTTAAATTTGTTTCAGGGAGTGACAGGGCTACTGCTGTGTGTGTGTGTGTGTGTGTGTGTGTGTGTGTGTGTGTGTGTGTGTGTGTGTGTGTGTGTGTGTGTGTGTGTGTGTGTGTGTGTGTGTGTGTGTGTGTGTGTGTGTGTGTGTGTGTGTGTGTGTGTGTGTGTGGTGTATAAAGAGGAGAGGGACTGACAAGATTTCTCAGAAGTTCTTTGCTCGACAAAAACCTCCCTGTTTTTTTGCTGCTGTTTAATTCCTGTAAGACTAAAGTGCCAGTAAACAGGTTTAAATCTGGATGATGATGCTGAAGCCCTATTGTTTTAAAATCTGTATTGTGAAACATATTTCTAGAAGAGAACATTGACTAACAGACAAACACAGATAGTATGCAGCCTCACTTTTTCAATGTCATAGTAGGCACACCTACAGCAAAGGCGCAATGGGCTCAGGGACTCCTGAGTCTGATATATATATATATATAAATATATTATCTTCTCTTCTCTTGCCTCTCACCTGCGTTACATTGCAGCAGCCAACACCAGGTCAGAGCACTTTCTGCACGCTGATTTAAACCCAAAAAAGAGCCACTATAACGCTTGAGAGCTCTCATCTCGGAGGGAAAATCTCTCTTTCTCTATCTCTCTCTTCTTGACAAATCATGGAATCACACGCGTTTGTGACCAGCACGTGTTGCCGTCTTCTTCAACAACTTACGTGCACAGATAAGCAGCTATAGGGAAGCCTACTGAAAAGGTGTTTGAACCCTCATGTGTTGTACAGACATGAAGAGCTCCTAAAAGCACTTGGATATCACAATGCTTGTCCTGCCGCGGTTACACACATTCCCCTGCTATCCTCACTCGTCAAGTCTGTAAATCCAGAGGGACTATTGTCTCATATAAAATGACACAATGTATTAGGGAGACCCGGGCAGAGTTTGGCAGAGAGAAGGGAAGACGTAATGTGAAGGAAGACTTGAGGCGCCATGGGGCTGTTTGTGTGTGTGATAAAGGAAAGAGAGATGGAAGGTAGGTAAATAACTAATCAGTTTCGGGCCACTCAACTGTCTCAGATGGAGGTCATTTCCATTAAGATAATCTGTACATCACAGAAAGAAAGATACGAGGGAGGGAGCGGTGCATAGATGAGAAGAGCTAGAGCACTTTGCTGCGTGCTGATGACAGCTTAAATGTCTTCCTCAGTTTGTTCATGTATTTAAAATTAAAAAAAATGTTTCAGTCTTCTGTTTATCTGATCAGTTTCATACATGTATTTTGTTGACACTTTCTCAGCCTTCCTATACCTTGTTTTCTACCGACCCCAGTTCGTTCAGCCGGCTTTTCTAACATCTGGAGATACTGTCTTCACCGTCACACTGCTCTTGCTCCCCATCTTGTCAGTAACCCACGTCTGCCTTTCTGTATTATTCTGTCTTTGTCGTGAACTCCTTCATCCACTCCGGCATCTAGATTATAACCACGTACAATCCCGTCCCCACATGTCAACATTCATTAACCATAATCTGAATTGAAACAAGATAATGGAAGCTTGCATGATCAAACATTAGTGTAATCTCTTCTATTTTATGCTTTGATCAATAGAGATGGGTGATTATGCTGAATTCAGTTTGATGGTGACATTAGGATCGTAATAGTTTTGACTTCTAAAAGATAAGTCAGATGATATTTTATATCCAGGACATTGCCCCCTTTCTTCTTTGTGACATTCTTTATTTTTTATATTGTCAACAGATCCCATTAAAAGACCAAAACCAAGCTTTGTTTGTGTATCCAAATCTTGATATAGTGCATTCCTGGTTGTTCAAAAACAATATGTTGTAATATGTTGATAAACTTGCGCATTTTTGTAATTTTTTTAGCCAATCCCACATACATCATACATCTGCTAAATACTCTATAGTAAATGCTCTAGTGCAGTGGTTCTCAACCTTTTTTCAGTGATGTACCCCCTGTGAAATATCTTTTCAGCCAAGTACCCCCTAACAAGCGCAAAGCATTTTTGGTTGAAAAAAAGATGTAATACACAGCACTGTGCCATCAGTGTCTGATTTATTAAACTGTCAACACTGAAGATTGCATTGTTGCATTGAATTCAGTTTATGACTATAACTTACACGTATATTTTATTGAATATTTATTAAATAACTATTTTTAAAGGATTTTTGAATGGATGCCAATTTTAAATATATTTCAAAAAAATCTCACGTACCCCCAGGGGTACACATACCCCCATTTGAGAACCACTGCTCTAGTGCATCTAAGCTGAAGCAGGTCAAGTCTTCAATAAATAAACAATTTATTTACTGCTGTTTGAGGTATGTTTCCCTTTTATTTATTTTTTATAAAAATGAACGTATGTATTTGTGACCTGTTTTATCTTCAGTTTGTCTGTAGACGTAAATGTCTCTCTTCTACCTTAGCCATGTTCAATCTTGTCCACTTACTGGTAACTGGTACTTAAATACTTGCTACGTGTGCTTTTTTAGTTTATACAGTATTGATCCTCTAGTCCTTTGTGATTAAAAAGGTGGTATAACCGTCCATCATAGCATTTCCTGTCCTGTCCTCAGACACCAACTTTGACCACAATTACATGAGGTCAGTGTTGTTTCTGCTTCAAAATGATAGAGAACGTTGCCTATTTAGAGTTCTGTAACATTCATTCATTCATGTGTGATGGCTTATCAATAGTTCTGCAGTTATGAAACAGGACTATGTTAAACAAAAATGCCACTGGCACATTCCAATTGGTTAAATGGAACGTAAACTCTAACATTGATAATAATGGAATAGTATTAAAGCACTGTGTGTGTGTCTCATACGGCCTTGTAATGTGACATAACAGTGCTTATTACTGGCTGGGCTGGCTGAAGGCCTTGGGTGGTGTGTGTCACAGCATTGCGTCAAACAGTTCCTGACCCTCCACCTGACCTGTGTGTCTGTTAGCAACATTAGCGAGCATTAGCGATGATCAGCTCACACACGGTCCAGTTCCCGCCTGCCACACAGCCACTGCTCCTTCTTTTATGGCCTGCCCCCGGCTGCTGCCAGTGATGTAATGACCCCACGTCTCCCAGTGGTCAGCGCTTATGCCGCATTCTCAGAGGCGAGAGGGGTGATGAAGTAATGGCTCAGTTCTCCAGCAGCAAATAGGGCTGAGATGTGTGTGAGTTGGCACCCCGGGAGTAACTATCTGCCTATTATATTCTTTAGATGTTAAAATCAGGTCTAGAGGGCATGACGCAAAAACTCCAGTCAGATCAAAAACACCTACCTTTCATGACCACAGGGCTACTATACATGTGTGTGGGAGTGTTTTTGCATCAGTGCTGATATTTCAGCATCGCTATATTGTTTTATCTGACGTGCTTGGTAACAAGTATTTGAGGAATAACTACTCAAGCTATATTTGTACAACTGAAGGCCTGATCTGAAGGTTATGGAAGTTATTCAAGGAAGTTATGGCTTGGCTGCATAGGTTACTTACAGGCTGTGTATTGATGGCTGTTTAAATGCTCCCCGCTGGTTTTGTTTTGTTGCTTTGGTTGCCATGTTACGTGTGTTCGCATGTACGTATTTTATGCTGCACATAAGAGCAAAGATTTTGAACATTTGCTGGTACTGGCTTCTCAAACGTGGAGATGCTGCTTCTTCTTGGCCTTTACGATATGAAGCTGAAAATCTTTGACTGCGAAAGCTTGTTCTTCACCTAATACATGTTAGTTAACACTAAATCTAGATTATACAGTACCTTCTCTTACTAGCTTTTTTTCCGTAGATTTCAAGCTGCCTCTCACGGTCTACTTCGGCAGATGATGTGTGAGCAAACTTTGGCGTCACTACCTGACACAAAAAGAAAAAACAAGCTATCTGAGGGGGACATTTTGGGCTTTTTTAAATTTTATCGTCCACTATTTAATACACATTTAATACAAGCCATTAATAACCAGAGTATTACCAGCAGACTCATTGATAATGAAAATAATTTTTACTGTAGCCGCATTGCACATGTAATAGTCTTATAGGGTATGTTTTACCTTCTCTAAACTGTCCTGCGTTGCTGCCTCTATTTAGCTCACCCACTGACATCATCGTCCTGTCACTTTGTGGGTTCCTTCATCTCCTCAGGGTGATGTAAGCGGTGTTTATTGGCAATGGAATAGTGAAAGACCACGAGTGTGACTGTTCGGTCAGCTGTTGTGTAACTATGTATGGCCTAGTGCCTTGACTACAATGACATTATACCTTTTTATTAACATTACCACATGCTAACAACGATGTTAAGTCTTCCCTCCTTCACCCTTTCTGCCTCTAGCACGCCGCATCTTGCTCACTCATTCCTGACACCCGTCACCTTTTTTCTCCCACCCCCATCTTGCCTCCCTCCCTCACTTCCTCCATTTCATCCTCGCTGTCTCACCTCTTTCTTTTTTTCCTTGGCGACATTTGCCTCACATATGCCTCCCCTGCCCTCCCCTTTGCCTTCTTGTCAGTATTTGATATCAAAGACTTCCACCTGTGTGTCCAGAGTCAGTCTGGCTATATATATAGCTGGAGCGGAGGTGTTTACAACAGTGTTGAGATCTGTGGGAGCTGCACTTTTTATAGAGTCCGTCTAACTGTTGGTGGTCTATTATGTTGAGCTAGAGCTCATTCAGAAATTGGCATGCCATTTATCTGTCAGCTCTGCTGCTGTTTGCTCTTTGTTATATTCTGTCGTGTTTTGTTCCAATATTCAATGTGTTTAATATGTAATACCCAGAATTATTATTGTAGATTTAGACAGCTGTGCTGCTGATTAATATCCTCCTACCTCATGCTGGAAGATGCTGCAGACCAGACATACAGCTTCATCTTCGTGTGTGTGTGTGTGTTTGTGTGTTTGTGTGTACTGGGCAGGAGCTAACCCACGTACATAAGAGGATACTGCTTGTTTGTAAAACTTGTTTGTACTCTGCAGTACACGTTGAACTTGAGGCACATATAGGCTGAGCAGGAGGATTTTATGTCAGTGTGAACAGGGAGATCTTAGGTGACAGTCCTCTCACATCCCCTTTTTCCGCAGTGTTACAAATGCACACATGTTTACACACACACACACACACACACACACACACACACACACACACACACACACACACACACACACACACACACACACACACGCACAAACACACAGACGCAAACACTGACACTAAATGCTGATTGGATGGAAAGCCACTGGCAACACATAGAGCATGGCGGGAGAGTGAGAGAAATTTGAAGTGAGGAGTTATGTCTTAGCAGCTGTCAGAAGATCCGGCTGATATCAGATATGCTGTCCCTCATTTCTAGACTTGAGTTTCTACATTTTTCCATGTGACCTTTTCCTCCTTTTTTTACTAGTCGGTTTCTCTCCTGCATTCGCTTTTTATTGTCTTTCCTTCACCCCGTCTTCTCCTTACTCCTACATCCATTTTCTCTTTATCCTCCACTCTTATTTTCTCATATTGTCTCTTCCCTCTCACTCTCCGCACAGGGACGCACATGTATGCCCACACCGCCTCCTCGCACTTGGAATAACAACAGCAGTGAAGCTGTGAGGAACAGGCAGCTTTCAGAGGAATAATAGAACCAGGAGACAGGCCTCGGCCATTTCACGCTTGCCCTTCCTTTTATTGATTGCGGCCCTTCCTTCCTGTGGCGGTCGGAGGCGGAGCACGTCTGATCAGATAGGCTTTTATCAGCTCCGTCCTCCCCTGTTACTGTCCCAGTTTCTGATGGCAGTTGCCATCCAGCTTATTCACGGTGGCGTTCAAGGAATAAATTGGTTTTATGTGTTTAACAGTGGCCTAATTCTGAAGTGATTGCAAGGCCTGAGAGGTCCCGACAGTCTCTGATAAGTTTATATGTTAATCAGACTGATGTCGTGGTCTTGCATTGATGGTACAGAAGGATTTGCATGTTCTTGTTGGGTGAAATAATAATGATTAAGCAGTTGGTCAGGAACAAGGTAATGAAGATATAAATGGAGCTGCTGGAACAAAAGGCAGTAGAGGTTGTTTAGTCTGCAGTGTCCTCTGGCCTTGACCTGTAGGAACACACACACACACACACACACACACACACACACACACACACACACACACACACACACACACACACACACACACACACACACACACACACACACACACACACACACACACACACACACATATATACTGTCTGTGGACACAAAATTCTGTACATCGCCACACTGTCTGTTTTTACTGAGATGTGCTGAAACATCTGCAGCAGAGCAGCTACAAAACTGCAGCAGAAGAGGTGTGTTAGGTTGTGTGAATGGAAAAAAATTAGGGAGGTGGTTGATGAATGAATGACAGAAAGAGGAACAGAGGAGGTGGAGGAGGGATTCTTACCCCCATCCTATCCCCTCCCCTGTCTTCCTTCCTCCCTCCCTCTCCCTCTCCCTCTCCCTCTCCCTCTCCTCCATACCCTCCCCTCTTCGCAGCATCCGGATTGGCTGTTTTCAGCTTTCAGGGAGCACCTCACCATGCAGCAGTCAGTAAGTCAGTAAGGGCAACCCTGCCTCCATCCCGCCCTCTCCTCCTCCTCCTCTCCCCTTCCCACCTCCCTACTTTTTTGCCGCTGTAAGGAGTGGTGCTGTTTATGAATGAGCCTCAGAACCGCAGAACGTGAATGAAAAATAAGAGAGGGAGAGAGCAGATAGGGGTGCAGGCTGAATGAAATGCAGCAAAGCAGGGAAGAAAAATGGAGGAAAGATGCTGAATGAAAATCACAAGGGTGGACGGGGGTGTGGGAGGGGAGCGGGGGAGTTGGTGTGGTGGGCGGTTGAAATAAGGAGAAATTTTGTCCTTTTCGAGCTGTTATCTTATATATGTGTGTGTGTGTGTGTGTGTGTGTGTGTGCACGTGTGCGTGCGTGTGTGTATATGGTAATGTCCTCTCTCACTTGTATGCAGATCAGGGAGGATGCTTGGACCGTTTGCTGATTTGCCTATGAGCCAATGGGAACCTCCACTACTCACACACACACACACACACACACACACACACACACACACACACACACACACACACACACACACACACACACACACACACACACACACACACACACACACACACACACACACACAATTGCATACACAAATACAAGGAGCTTTCTCTGCAGGCTTGTGCACCGTGCTTTGAATAATAACGGGGTTACCGGGCAACCAGGCTAGGATGATCGATGGGCCTGGCCCTGATAAACAGAGCACAGAGGGTGCTCTGAGTGCTTGTGTGTGTGTGTGTGTGTGTGTGTGTGTGTGTGTGTGTGTGTGTGTGTGTGTGTGTGTGTGTGTGTGTGTGTGTGTGTGTGTGTGTGTGTCACAGAGTTTCTGCTGTCGCAGTGGGAGTTTCTTTGTTCTTGGACAATTACATGATATCTTATTATCAAATCTCCTCAGACCTGAGATTATATGTGTGTATGTGTGTGGGTACGAAGACACACAGAAACACAGAGACACAGGCAGAATGCATGTGTTTAATAGCATACGGCAGTAGAGGTTGCGGTTTGTGTGTCGACGTGGAGGTTTATTTTTTTATTTTTCTTGGAATGACTCCGTTCTCAGTAACACTGAACGCCCTTGGTGAGAGGGCTTGTGCAGGACTGTGTGGGTGACCACACACACGCTCTCCTGACACTTACGGTAATAATATGGCCATTGAAAGGGGAGAGCCTGTTACTCAACACGCCACAGAGTGCAAAGTATATACCTAGCCAATAAGTAGGACTGCCTACCTGATTTGATTAAATGTGTGTTGCATACAATTATGTTTTGTGCTGTTGTTGTGACGGTAAGCTAGCATGTTGGTGAGGATAGAGAACAGAATGTAAAAGATGTGAGGATATTGTAACAGTTTTTGTTTTTATGTGCACACAGGGTTTGAGACATGCGTATCTGACATATTTGCTTCCACCCTCACAATACCATGGTGGTGAGCGGAACTTAGTTTGTGGTGCTTGCAGCATTGAAGCATTACATTTCAAATATCAACAGCAACATTTCTCCCAAAACAATGTCCCCAATAAACTGGATTATCCACCAAACTCACTTTCAGGAGTTTTTATAGGGAACTTTTAGGCGGTGGAAAGTAATTCCAGTGATATCTGCTTACATCAAGGTCTTTGAATTGTCTATAGTAATGGATATACTATAAATGGAAAGATAGTTCGCTGAGTTTTTCAAATGTTATTTTTAATACTGAGGGGATCAAAATTCCAGTTACCTCCTTTGTATTGGTTATGGAGGTACGTATCTCTGAGATGGATGTTGTCATGGGTACGTACCACGAGAGGTGAGTGAGAAGATGTGTTTTTTGGGAATTTAGGTGAACTGAACCTTTGTAAGTGGTTACAGTTTGACATCCTTTCTACCCAACCACATACAATAGTTGCATTTTAATTGCAACTGAAAGATGCAATCCACCTTCTCAGGTCAGCAGCGAAATATAATACACTTGTAAAACTGGCCGGATTAAATTGAATCTGTAAAGGCTTTTTGAATGGATTATCCTCAATGTCGTCTTTCAAGACACTGTAAGGAAGTAGTCTCTTGGAAATTCAAGTGGTTTTATGTTACAAGCACAATGTTCTAACAAATCTGTGTTGTGTCTGTCTGTCGAGGCTGGGGAATATATTGGCGATTGGCATTCACAGAGCCGCCTCTGCTTGCACTGCTCACTGCTGCATCACATTACCTTTGCTGACTCCCTCTACTCTCTCTCACCTCTTCTCTTCCCTTCTTACCTTACCCCTCTTCGCTCCCCCTCCCCCGGCAGAGAGGAGGAGGAGGAGGAGGAAGAGTGGCTGCAGAGAGGTGCATCTGCAGCCAAAGTCGCCTCTCAAGAGCTGAAGTGTCATCCTGGAGCTCCCTGTGCATTTCTCACAAAGACATTATGTCGACCTCAAAGGAAGGGTCATCTGAGTGTATTTAGAGACGCACTGCTCCATTGTCATGAATACCAAGAGACAAGCTTCCCTTGTTGTGACAATCGCTGTCTGTCGCTGCACAAAAAGTCACTTCTCTGTGACCTTGTACACTTACGTCTGTGATTACAGCGACAGGCTCTGCGCACAAAATCAACATATAAGACATTAAAACAACGGCTAGGACTCTGCTTACAGACAGATGAGGCTTTGAGATAAAGTACCCATGTCATTGTGCTCATATAGGGCTTTTCAGATTACAAAATGAACAGTGCTTGACAAAGGGACATTGGAACACATATGGTCCTGCTATTAAGCCAAGAGTGATGTAGCATTAAAGGCCTCTGTAATGTCTGGATGGAAAAAAAATCTGAGAATGAACTTGGTTCTAATTGCTCAGCTATATTTAAACGTGGTCATGGAAGCACATGCACATAGCAACACAGAGCTCCACAGCTGAATATCTAACAACTCAGACAAGGCTTTAAAGTGTGTACTCCAGGCAAGGCACCAAACAGCCACTGCAGTGTCAGCATCACTTACTATGTTGCAGTTAGCTGGACATTGTGGTAGATGTCATCATAAACGCACAAAAGTTTGTGTACACATCGCACTACCCTGGACACAAGCTCACACATAACCAAACATACTCGCACACATGCATTATTATTTTATTATTTTACTGTTTGTTAAAAGGTTGTAAAACTGTAAAGATACACCACCATTACCACCAGGTGCTTGTCAGGGAGACAGCTAGGCACTGTGTTCTGTGTCTCAGTGGCATCATTACACTCTCATTGCATGGCAGGGAAAGCCCCGACATCGACGTAAGAGCAGCACTGGGTGTGCGTCATTTGATGCAGTTAAACCTCTGCAGTGACGCACTGTTGCTGCCACCCTACTGTGGTAATAGAGAGTTATACATTACAGTCACTTGTGAATAGGTGCGGTACAGTGTGCATCCTGGCGCCTGTGATCCAATCTTCATTAGAGTAAAGATCTACAGCAGCAGGCTTGTGTTGCTTATGTCTCTGAATTAACGGACAGCTCCCTGAGATGTTAAGGGTCTACTCTAGAGTGTACTGTAGGGACCAATAATCAATATGTTACTTAGTATTGGCATTCACAGCATTTTGACATCACATAGCAGGAAAGCCACAGATGTTGTTAATAATAAATTCATGATTAATAACAGTTTGAAGCCCATTGCATAGTCCAACTCCCTCAGAATATGTACTGTATTTACATCAGAACCTTGAATTAAAGTATCTTCCACATATATGTCCATATCCCCTCGTCATCCTGCAGCTAAGTCATTAAATACACTGTTTCTTTTTCTTTTTTGTGCGTGTCTGTACCAGTCACATTGTCAGAAGAGCTCTGGCTTTGTGCGAAACGGTCCCCAGCACTCTTATGTAATACTGCTTGTAATGCTGCAGGCTAACAGAGTTGCACCTCCACCTCTGCAACTTCAGTCTGTGTCCGTGGATCTGTCTGCCCGTTTGTCACTCTACCTCCTTGTCTGTGTTGAGTGCATCACTATCCATCAACAAAGCTACACTAACTCCTGATGTTTTGGCCCTTCTCTCTTGTTGTGCCATCTAAACTGACAAATTTACTCCCTGAGCCTCTGTTAGTCTGTTGCTAATTCTCTGTCTTTCTCTTCACTCTGTGTGTGGACACAATTTAGTGCCAGTCTTCAATCTTTGTTTTATTTTCTGGCTGCCTGTACATCTTCTCTCTCTATCTCTCACTTCTTATATGTCATGCATAACAGAGTTAGTTCAGCTCGGTCGTGATATTCTTATGTAACTCTCCATTTGCCTGCACTCTCCCTTGTCTCTCTCACACACACACACACACACACACACACACACACACACACACACACACACACACACACACACACACACACACACACACACACACACACACACACACACACACACACACACACACACACACACACACACACACTGCTTCTGTTATCTCTGTGTGTCTAGGGGAGCATGTCTTGTCATTGTGATGCACAGTTTGAGGTTCCTATTTCTCTGATGTTTGTGTGGATTGGCAGCTAATTTGTGGCCTTCACAGCTCTGCATGTTGTGCATTTTAATGACTCTCAGGTGGTTGATAAAAATGTAAGTGTTTCTGTGCAGTGCAGCAACAATTTCTCACCATCATTAGCAGGGTTGTCATTGTGTTCCTGATATTTGTTGATCCTCTGAGGCTTTCTTCACTGTGTTACTCATCTGTTTGATTGGTTTTCATTTCCGCCCCCTCTGCCTGTGCAGAGTTCATCACACTGTGATGCAGTGTTGTCATTTGTTGATGGAACTCATGGTAGCTAGACCACTTTGAACAGATGTCCCTGCTGAGTCAGATATGGCAGGATGACATTAAGGTAGTAAATCATATGATTACCTGGCTGCATGATAACTCATATCAAAATGTAAACACAGCAGAAAGGCATCTGAACATTCATCCTACGAATCACCATAGTGATATGGAGAGTCACAAAGAAATGCCACACCTGCTGAATCAAACACATCCGATCGTTGATCATGCTCTGTATGATTAGCCTATGTTGTGTGCAATAGTGTGTATTACGTCAGTGATGACGCATGCCTGGCAGCGTCTAATGAGTGGACATAATCTAATGAACATATTCAATTTCACAAACAAGTGTCTGACATGATAAAGGTCAAACAGACATCATACACCAGCGGGTTGTGGTTGCATAAGCATGTTTTTGTTTTCTGAAACCTGATTGACGATGGTGAAGGTGTCCTGTTGCATTTTCCACAGTCAGGTTTTCATAAAGTTTATGCTGCGTTCGCTGCTTGGTATCCTGCTGCGATCTTTATTTATGAAATTGTCTCCTGTAGATGGTACACAGGAGGTAGAACCCAGAACTTATTAGTCAGCATATATAAAAAAAGTATAGATGGAACAAAAAAAACAAGGTAACTAGCGTTAAGTGTAAATTATTTAATCATTTTCTTCTTTTCGTTATATAAATGAATACATTTCTTTCAGAATGACCCAGTTCATAATGTCACATGAGCCATTATGTAAAGATTGAGCTCTTATTATTAGCTGAATAGAAGGCTCCATGTAAATGCAGCTATGCACTGACCTGTGATCCATGCCATGCTCGATAAGAATTCATGAACAATAATGATTAAACTAATATAGATCCCTCTCTTCAGGACAATTGCTCTCCGCATTGTCTGTATGTATTACTGTGGGCATTGGTGCTTGGATGAACTGACCAGAAAGCAAATGATGGTGTTCAGTGAGTTAAGTTAAGGAGTACAGCGAGGGGCGAGATGAGGTATGTGTGAGAAAGATTGAATTGATTAATGGGGGAAACTGACTCTGGCTCACTGAAAGGCACCTGTCCCCTCAGTTCTATCGCTGCACATCACTGGCTTCGACTAGCCTGAACCTCCTCTGCTCTCTGTGTTGCTGGTCTTGCAGGGAGCCATTGTCATTCCATTATTTTTAAAAAGAAAACGCAAAGTATTGTCTTTTTTCCATGTGATATTGACGGATTTTTGTTTTAAAATATCATAATATTTAAACTAGACAACATCACCTATTGCTAATTCCTATCTCTCAATTAATTTCCCAGAAAAGGTGCTATACCACAATATGCTGATTGCGATATAAGAAAGAACACATTTTGGTTTAAGACTGTTGGTTGGATACAACAAGCTGTTTAAAAAAGTCAATTTATGTTTTGGTTAATTATGACAGTGAATTATTAATTAATCAAGGAGTTAAAGGGAACAAGGATTACGGTAATCATTAGTCGCTCTCCATGTAATGTTAAAGATTTATTATGACTCTCCTCACCTCTCTTAAATGATGTCAGGGAGAGACAGACAACACATAAACAAAAGTTAGTAACTAGAGCTGGAGGTATTGACATTTCCCTTTTTAAAGTGGAGCATAATAATCGAAGGGGTCATGAAATGATGCCCACAGGCTCCACTGCTTGTCACGTCAAATTACTTTGAACCTCCTCTTTTATGTGCCATTTATTCCCTCTTTTGTTTCCGCTGTCTCTCCAAAGTATTAACTGCGAACGTAGAAGCAAGAAGAAGCTGCCATGCTGTCTTTTGTCGATCTCTTAAAGTGACATGGTTTACTGCGGCTGAATTTAAGCAGGATGATACTAAAGGATAGTGATGCAGTGGTGAGTGAAAAGGTATTTTGAGGAGAAGTCTCGTGTTCGGATGGAGGATTATCTCGTCCAGTGGTGCTGGGATTAGCTAGCGCCATTAGAGCATGACAAAAAACTATGTGTTCGCATGGCCTATATTAGCCTGTACAGGGGATCAGAGAGCAGATGGTCGGCCATGGTTTGTAATGCTCCGTTCGCTTAACCTGAGAGCAGGGGCCTCGCATACCTCATGCCATCCCTAAGCACACTTACACACATGAAAGAAAGAGAAAGAAAGGACGAACGAAGACAGTTTTTGTTAGTCAACTGAGACAAACCCACGAGTCCAGTGTTTTCTTTAATGCAACGCAGTATTCCAATCAATCCCTCTCATCCCTACAGTATTAAGTCATGTTGGAGTTTGTGAGAGGACTGAGAGACAAACCCAAACCAGCCATGCAGAGTCAGTTCTTCTGCCTGTTGCCATGGCTACCTACTCCCCAAGACAATATTTATTTAAAAACACATTGTAATGCATTAATTTAACTGTTGGACTGTAATAAGAAGGTGGGGGTGTTGTTTATGTGTGTGACTTTAATGAGTGGGAGAGCTTTCATGGACTTGCGCTATTTCATATGCTGAATGCTGCGTGTCATATGCTTTATTGTGTTGATACCACTGGGAAATGAAGGACTTTATAAAGAATTGGCATGCAATTGACTGTTTGCTAAGCCCCTGCCCGCCTTAGTTAGTGTTGATACTACTGTCAAACTTTTTCCTTTTCGCATGGCACATATGCAGTTTACAAAGATAACAGTGGCAGATTAACTAGTCAAAATGTGGGTTAATTTTTGAAGGAATACGTTTTTCATCTCAGACACAAAAGCAGACTTCTAAAATGCTGCTGGCAGATTGTATCCGCTATAGCTAGCTAGCTTATTAATCAGGCGTTAGCTTTATGAGTTGTTGGAAAACTGTGTGTCCATCTGCCGTTTTAACGTTTCCAGCAGACTCATTTTAGAACAAAAATCTTGTAGAGGGGGTCTTAAATATGTCAAAGCTACATACACGCTATCATGCCAAAGTACTGCAGGCTGAAGCTGCATGTCCCAAGGCTTAAGTATCCATTCTCACCAGTAAATGATCCTTGTAGAAGACATAACACTAAAGAAATAAACTGCATCATTCTTGTATTGCAGCGTAGAGCCAGTTAGTAAAATGATTTGGAGTAAATTTGAATATCATACCGTTATTTAATTCGGACATAACCAGATTTGACTGCTTAACTTAGATCTTTTTCGTATTTTTGTTTGTACTTTCAAACAATTTGTTACACTTTTAAAGTTACAGGAAATTAAGCTTTCATTTTGAGGACTTTCTGATGTGTTGAGCAAAACATAACACTTTCCCAAATCCAATAAAGAGCAGGAAAGAAATGTCAACTTTACCATAAACTCTGATTTCATCTTGTATTGGTTTAGTGAACAGTCGATGTACCTGTTACTGGGTTCATGAAGAGGAGTAGGAATAAAGACAGAAATTAAGGAAGAGAGATTGAGTGAAAAGAGAGAGCTGAGCTGCAGATTTTCACAAATCCCACTACTGGGAGTCTTTCCAGACCTCGTGTTCCCATGCAGATTAAATCCACATTGAGAATCCACATATTAAAACTATGTTGCCCACCACACACACAAACCCAAAGCAGGATGAGGCTGCTGTGTTGAGACTCAGGCTGTCTCTCTCTCTTCCAGTTGGCTGTGCTTTACACACTTGCCTCCCAGCTGATGAGGTTTCCACAGTCCCAAAACATAGCTTTTAGTTTAAAGAAGCCCATTTTGCTGCTGTGCTGTGTATATATGCTTGGATTATAAATGCGGTTCATGTCCCAGTATGCTGGTCATGAAGCTGCGTTAGAGTGCTAAATCCATGACTGTTTGATGATGAGTCTCCCTTGTTTTTATACTGTTCTCAGTTACGACGTTCTAAGTCACTGACGCGTCCACCACGTCATTTATTTTTTTCCCCTCCTCTTATTTAGAGTCTACTCTGTGTTATTTGTCTTTGCTTCCTTTCTTCCTTTAAGTATTATTCAAATATGTCCCCTCACATGTCCATACTCCGTGTTCCCAGTTTTCAAATCTGCTGCTGCCTCATTTTCTTTTATTAAAGAGGCTCCTCACGACTCATGGCAACTGCTCTCGTACCTCACATGCTGTCTCTTTGTTCCTCCTCTGCATGTTCTATGTTCTGGTCTGTTTTTATGCCTGTCTACATGTATCTGTCTTTCTGTCTCTACTTTTGGCACACTGTCTTTTTGCTTTTTATCCCTGGCAACCTTTTCTCCTCTGGAGTCTGTAGCTCAGGTTATATAATATACATTAGAGAGAGGTGGAGGGAGGAACGCTGGAAGTAAGGAAGAGGGGATGGAGGAGGGGAAGAAGCCGCCCTGCTGCCCGACTGGGAAAGCCTGATGTTCTCATCTGTCTGAGCAAATTGATGCTTGACACGGCAGTCTGGGACTTTATTTTTTGGCACAAGTTGATATGTTGTTGGTTTGTTGTTGCACGTTTTGGGTATGTGCACTGCATTTAATTACTTTTGTTTAATTTTCTTTCATATCTGTTCATATGACTTCCCCCCCCCCTCCTCCTCATTAGGCATGTTTTTGTAAGTATGAAACCTCTGCAGCCGGTCTGGCTCATTTTCATCTTCAGGAGCTGACATCTGGTCTGCCCGTCCTCTCCTCGTCCTTTTTTCCTCCTCCCTCTCTCATCCCCTCATCATCTCATCTCTATCATGATTACACTTTGCCTCGCTGACCTGCGATGATGTAACTACTTTTTGGCAGCAGAATTTACCCCCGCCGAGCATTATATCCTCCCATCTTTCCGAGAACCACCCCCTCTGTCTCTGCCTCACACTCTTCCCATTTTTATAAGGTCTTAATCTTGTTCATAATGCATTCCCCTGCAATAGCTCAATGAGGGAGAGGGGTGGGATGAATGAGATTGCTGGGGAGAGACCATTTGGGAATATCAGATGATTTCATTCTGCAGTTGCAAAAAGAGGGCAGACGTTCTGTAGAACACAGATATTTTTTACTCTTAAGTTATGAGTCAAAGGATGACGGTTAACGGCACTTGGCAGCCTCCAGCTTTGGCCACTTTGAGCGTCAAACATTGTCTTTTCTCAATGCATCATCTTCATATTTTTAGTTAAGAGCATTTTTCAGTGTGCTGGCTACATTGGCTCCCTCTAAGAGAAGCAACTGACTCAGGGCTCAGTAGGCAGGATTATTAATGGAGACATCATTTTCCTACATAGCTAGATAACTAGCTACCTAGCTGCATTCTTAAAAATAGTGACCTGAAAAATAAAGACTAGCGTGAATGAGATCAACACAGCTGTACAGTTTTCTTACACAAATATCAGCTCTTATATCATATTTATTTTGTGATCAATGTAACAAATCTTGACTGCTCCTGATAACAGCTAATGCAGCTTCTGTTGCGACTGAAACTTAGCGTGGCAAATGGATCACTTGCTATCGAGTGTTTGTTTTCTTAAAATTGTTTTATTGGCTGTCTTTTAATAAAGTGATATAGTAAATATGTCTACAGTACCTAATAACTGTCTTAAAACCATCTTGTGTGTAAATATCCTCTTAAATGTAAGCAGTCATCCACCAAAAGTCAGATAATCATTTTTGTGTATTGGGTTAAAAATATTTTGAGTTTTGTTTTTATCACCCAGGCAAGTCCAGTGTTATTGACAGACAGTGAAGATCAATGATTGGTAGTTTAAGTACCATCAGAGACAGTATACGTCCACTGTCATTGATGCAGAAGTGGCATATCACAATGGACATGACATCATTGTCTGATCACAAATGTAGTTTACTATGGGATCTGATTCTCTATGACTGCTAGACGGCTCTTGTCTGTGGCATTTCATAATCTTTGCACACGTATTCACGAATGACAAAATTGTACGTCATCTCAGCTGTTCATCTATTAATACTGACTTTAATCTGCTTCTAGTATTACTTTTGTGTGAGTGTTGGTTTGCTTATGCACAAGTATGTTTGTAATGTTTCTATTGCTGTTTGTTCAGGGCAGGGTGGGCCAGAAGGGGAGGGGCTGCTGCTAGATTCTGTTTCGAGGAGGAGAGTAAAGCTGTTTAATCTACGGAGAAATCCTACTTAAATTGTGTGTGCTCCAGTCTTTGTGATGAAGTGATAAGTACTTTATACAAACTGATGTGCCAAATGTTTAACAATACAAGAATGAAAAAGTAGAACTATCAGTACTTTAGTTTGTTTGTTTGATTTTAGCTGCATTGGCACTTTGACTCCATGTTAACATTGTCATTGTGGTAATGCTGTTGTTAGTATTAGCTAAAGTACAAGCTTGTAGCATGGCTGGATACACCTAATTTATGTTTGTATGAATGAAGATTACTGTCTCATGCATATTATTTTGCCCAGCCCACATGGGCTTACAAGACACCATAAATTCAAAAAAAGGCAGGACCAGAATACAGGGACACATTTTCAAACAACAAATAAAATAGAAAAAAACTAAAGCATCCTTCATATTCAAGTAATCTTCGCTAAGCCCCGCCCACTGCTGCTACTCTGTCAAGCTGACAGAGTTTCCATGGAGCACACACTGTCACTAACTGCACTCCCTGAAGAAGTTAAAGCCTACATATCACATTGTAAAAGTGAACCACCTCATCACCTTTTGATTGAGACAGAAGACAATGAATTTAAGGAACAACACTGTTCCTGTATGTCCGGGTAGGTCTTTATTCATTGTTTCAATCATTAAAAAGTAAAAGCAGCAGTAGAAGCTAAAGTAGCTAGCAGCACTAACCCCAAAAGTCACTAAATCTAGCCCCCAAAATTTGAATTATTGAGTAACCAATGAACATGGCTATTGTTAGTACTCACAGCTGTTCAGTTAGCAGCAGCAGGTAGATAGACAGGCATCAATCACTCAGTGCCAAAGTACCAATTAAAGTCAGCCAGCAAACATAACTGATACAAAAACTGTGCGGAGAAAAGTTGTTAAAGCCCTGATCTTTTTTTTTCATGTAACTGTGCCAATCATTTAAATGTTAGAATACAGTAGCAGAGATCTTCTCCAAATTATGACGTAGCCTCCATCAGCGTTAAAGATTGAAATAATTTCAACACTGTGTGGGAATTTGTTTTAAATGATTAATAACCAGCTAATAAAACAGCAGCTGTCTATATAGACATCTGAGAACTATAAAACTGCAGGTCTGAAACTGCCGTCACTGTGTCTTTGCAACTGGACATTATATTTACTCATACATACACAAGAAAGGGTCGTTTTTTAGTTGGTATGGCAGGTTTCTTGTGTGTGTGTGTGTGTGTGTGTGTGTGTGTGTGTGTGTGTGTGTGTGTGTGTGTGTGTGTGTGTGTGTGTGTGTGTGTGTGTGTGTGTGTGTGTGTGTGTGTGTGTGTGTGTGTGTGTGTGTGTGTGTGTGTGTCAGTGGTAGCGGTAGGTTCAGGATTGGTGCCAGACTCTGCGCTTAGCCTGGCACTGCCTTATCAAACAGAGTTCATGCTGAGATTCAGGAGCTGTGCTGGCTCTCTCATCAAGTATGCAGTTGGAGTCGACGCTGCAGCAGAGATGCCTAATCGAGAGAGAAGAGAGAGTTAGAGAAAGACTCTGAATACGTCATGCCCCCCGCTCACTTCCAGCCTCCCCTCTCTCGTCTTTATCGTCGCACTTGCCAATTACTCCTTTTCACACTCTTCCAAATCAGCCTGCTCTTCTTCCGCATCTCTTCCCTTTCACTCCCTAACCCACCCACTAGATTCCTCCGCTCTTATCCTCATTCATAGCCCCGGCCATTCACAACCCCTCGCCCTCCCGTTTCCACCAAATTGAGTGTCATTCATACCTCTCCCTCAATCCCCTGCAGCCTAGAAAGATCTGTTGAGAGTTCCAGCAGCCCTCTTCACACCGCAGGTAGCCTCGCAGCACCACAGATATTACTACAGCGACATGTCACGGCTCCTCTTTCTCTTCCTGTTCCCATGACCATATAAGTACTTCCTCTTGGCTGAGTGAGTGACATCACAGTGTTGGTCTGACTTGAGCAGTTGCAGGAAGCGCAAGTGAAAGGTCACAGACAGGTGGAATTGGATGGTGTTTAAAGGGAGCCTGTTGGGAGATACCGACCACATAACTTCTGAATCTCACACACACACACACACACACACACACACACACACACACACACACACACACACACACACACACACACACACACACACACACACACACACACACACACATAAACACACACAGTTTTCTGCAGATCCTTCTTCTCACTTCTTCCAGTACTTGTTTCTTGCTTTTCTCATGAGAGAAGAACACCCAGATCCTGCCAAACAGGAAGTGGTCATGATTCAGTGAGAACAGACTATCGCATGTGTGAATCGGTGTGTGTATCTCATGTCTTTCAGTCCAGTCTGGTCCAGTCCTCAGTCACTCGGGCAGCAGATGCTTGCAACACGACCTTCCATTAGCTGTGTTCTTGCACGCTTATGCAGATGTCTGACATAAATGAAGACACAACTGAATTAATGATAGGTTCCTTATGAAGTATCAGACAAGCAGCTGGAACATCAAAGGGTGTCTGTGTGTGTCCATCAGGGAGCGATGAGGAGTAGAGATGAAGCATTGGCATATTGCATGTATCAGCACACCAGAGGAGGGGATGAAGCATGCAGCATTAATCACCATCTTCATCCACCAGCCTGTCTCAGAGGCTGACTCACTCTTCATTAGCGACTTCACTGCTGTCAGCTGCTCACTGGTGGCCCAAAAGCAGACGGAAAATCACACTATCATGTCAGTACAAACTACAGTAACTACTTTGGAGCACCTGTTGGCCAGAAAGTCTACAATCATGAAAGTACGGATACTACTCTACACCTGCTTTTTTTTTTTAGATAAAATGTAGGCCAATGTGGAGTCTGCCCACAGCTGCCATTGTATTTTCAAGTGCTCCACCTGGTATATATAGGCACATGAAGTGAATCATTAAATTGTCATTCAGCCGCACTATTAGAAAACTGAGGCGAACAGCAGGTAGCCATTTACCTAGCTTGAACAGATGTAAATGGGCTATCAATGAATGTCATTTAATGGCTTTGTTTATGCTCTGCTGCACTATATAAACAAGAAAAATGGTGTTTAATGGAGTCGTCAGTGTACATTTTAACATACAATGTTGTCCACGGCTAAAATGCTAAATGTGCTCATTGAAGGAGCTGGCCTCCCTATCAAAGTATTCATCAGAAGATTGACCAAGAGCCCAACACCTTCATAACTCCAGATTGTGTGAATGCATGAACGCAGTGTGACCCATGTCTGAAAGAACATCTTGAAGATTGGATTTGGGCTAATGGCTTATTTTAGTAGATAAAGAAACCTGTATTATGTGATCAGCTATAGCAAAGTCATTCAATGATAATGTGCAGCATATACATCTAGAGTTGCAGTGGTGCCATAATGAGTTAAAGCCTATGCAAAGTATAGATTACACTGAGTGATTTAGGGGGCACAAATAGTTTCAGGGCTGTCTTTGGAGCGCTGAATTTCTCTCAGCACGCCTGATTCTGACTTCCGTTTTAGATTAAACTGTGACACAATGACACTGCAGAGAGACATGTTATTTCCTCCTGCAGGGATCAATATGCTTGGTCAGCCATAAAGCTCCCACTCTGGGCCGGCTCTCATCTGTAAAGCCTGATCCATATGCATAATCACTCCAAGGTCAGGCAACAGAGCCATTTACATATAGACGCAGGCACCTTGAACTGACAAACTCGCCTGCCAACCAGGCAGAAAATTAACCAGTCAAGTTTGAGCCTCTGCGTGCGTGTGTGTGTGTGTGTGTGTGTGTGTGTGTTTGGGGTGTTCGGGCAGGGAGAGTGCTCATAGTGAGTGTGTGTATTAAAAACTTGAGAATACCTGTGCTTTTTCGACCATTTCATTTAGTCACAGACGTGATCTTGGTAGGTGGCTAATTGAAAATGCCTTTACTGCTGTACCCTCTCTTCCCCCACCACACAATAATGTGTGTGTGTGTGTATTTGTGTGTCTTTGTGTGTATATTTATTTATGCATTTGTATTTTTGCTCCCAGCATGTAGAGACACTGAGATTCTCTCAAGTTTTGGCCTCATTTAAATCTTTCCTGACAAAAATTTAGAAGAAAGAAGTTTTTCGGGCAGTAACGTGTTGTTGTAACATCCGTCTTGTGCTAAGTGTCATGAAATCTATGAAGACTCTTTGTGAGCCGTCTTATTTCAAACACTCTTTCTCCATGACTTTGCCTAATCTGTACTGTGCAGTATTTTCCTGCTGAAACAGTCTGGACGGATCCTTATTGCATGCAGTTACAAGGAAATACCTGACAGTGACAGTGATGTCTCTCTGTGCCTCTTGCATATTATATCTTCATACAGTGTGTTATTTGGGGACGTTTAGAGAAACATCTAGAGCTGCTTCTTCTAACTTCATCTACATGCTGTTTGTGAGTCTATCTCTGCTGTACTTGTTTCTGTCTGAGCGTTTGTGTGCAGGTCGCAGTAGAGGTGAGGTGGATTCATCGCAGATTAAAGGGAGCAGAGATATGATTCCTGTGACTCTAATTGCACACACACACAAACACATTTAAACTTTTTTTTTTGCTGAATCATGACCACCCCCCCTGCTGCAACACCATTGACTGACAATAGATTAAAGACTGCCAGTCAAAGAGAACAAACTGTACAGTCTGTGGTTACACAAAGACACACACGAGCACATACTTTCTTGCTAGAATAGCCCAACGGAAAAATAAATATTGTTACCTCTGCAACTGACTCAGCGTGGCTATAAAGAATATCAAGGGGAGCAAGAGGGGGAAGCTGTTGACAGACACAGCTGCTCACACAACTGAGCAAGCAAACAGTCCTGGACGAGCCTCTCCAGTTCCTTGTTACTCATGTGGGTAGTATGACCTGACAAAGGCTGTGACAATATGAATATTTCCACTGCAGTGATAAGTTTGCACACTTTGGTTATTAAAACATATTGAGAGAGCTGGTTTTGGCCCAATCCCAGTGTCCAAACTCACAGACTTTCAGTCTTTGAGGTGCGTTCCCGCAAAGTCTGTGAGGACTTGAGGTCTGTCTTGTAGACATTTTGAGCCCTTTTATGCACACTTTCCGTAAGTCTGCATTTCCACCGACTTTGCCTGAGGGAATTGTCCACAATTCATAGCCTTGTGATTCTAACCACGAGCCGTGCACTCTAATACCCATATTACAATACTATTAAGTATGCCAGAAACAGATTTAATATGTCCCCATAGATAGTATGTCCAATGCAGTATGCCAAAAATACCAGGATGTCCCACTGCATTCGCTAGCATTTTGCAGTATTCAAAGCAGAATGCTTTTCTGGCTTTTCTGATCCACAGTCATCTGCGCAGCAGATATATAATCAAGAGGGTCAAACTTCAAGGTGCAATGTTATGAGAAAGTAGTATGTCCCTATTAAATACATCCTGCATGCAACAATATGTACATTTTAAGGGCAGCTGCAGTATGTACTCAAGGTATAAAGAAAAAGTGCGTTCCACACTTTAAAGATTTATGATGGTGCAAGCATGTGCTTTATTATACCTATTTTATTCATCATCTAACACATGCAGAGACTCGAACTTGACTTGGTTAACTCATTACATTGTCTCAGAGAGTATTGTGTCTCCATGTTGAGGAACATCGGAGGTATTTAAAAACCAAGGCTAATAGTCTACAGCCATGTTATTCTAATTCATCCTAAGGCAACCATCAACCACCACCATCTTCTGAACAGCAAATATGAAAAAATATCTTGGATCAACCTAAATCCTTATCATCTATAAATTGTCATCCATCCGTATTTATGACAAATGACATCATGATGTGAGGGGGATCGTGCTTGGATACAGTTACTATGTGGGGTGTTGATAGATCTAATGAGAGTATTGTGGAGCCACTTCAGTGGGATGGAAACTGGGAGGGAGAGAGCGATGGACTCAATAGCTACTATTATAGATTCATGGTGCCGTTATCTATTATGGGAAGGGGCGGAATCATTTGTTGTTATTGTTTCTGTAAGTATAACAGGTCACAACATCATCCTTTACAAGGACCTGACCTGCAGACACACCTGACTCATGTGTGTGTGTGTGTGTGTGTGTGTGTGTGTGTGTGTGTGTGTGTGTGTGTGTGTGTGTGTGTGTGTGTGTGTGTGTGTGTGTGTGTGTGTGTGTGTGTGTGTGTGTGTGTGTGTATTCCCCCACTAGTTCTCCAGTTACACAGCAAGATCAAATTTCATCATGTGGGCTCTCTACCACACACTCTCTCTGTCCATCTGTCTCTCTGTCTTTCTTTCACTCCCACTCTGAGTCACCCCTGTTGCTCTCAACTCTCCCACTTTGTCTGAAAGCTGCCCAGCCGTCATGTTAATGCTCCATCCATCGGTCCACCGTTCACCGCAGCGCAGTATGGGTTTTTATCTGTCTGTTGTTTGACCCCCATTGAGGACAGAGAGTGCTTAAAATGCAGGCAGTAGTGTTGCAGCTTCCACAGTTGAGTGTTTTTTCTTTGAGCAGACGGTGCAGTTTAAAGCACTGTGGATTCAAATGTTCAAAAATGTTTATGTGCAGTACTCGTGGTATTGTATGAATTCTTGCTGGGAAGTTTAAAGGCTTAAGTAGTAATATAAAGAAGGAGGTGGTTAGATTTCAATAACTGTTAGTTGAGGCTAAATCGAGAGAAAACATGGCACTCTCCTCTCTTCTCCTCTCCTCGCGTTGCCATTTACTGAGCCCCCGTTCCTTGTGCCTGTTGGTGTTTTTGGATCTGAGAGAAGCTTCAGGCTCCGTGCCACAGCGGAGAGAGGCATATTCATACAATGGAGTCCTTCCAAAAGTCCTCCATCCCTCTTATACTCACACACGCAGGCTCACACTCCATCAAACCGTCCCACTGTCACGGGCACACATTTAATTATTCAGTCACTAATTATCTCGTACACCCGGTTACGTAACTGAGGTTGCTTTTGTGAGTGGAGGGAAGAAGAGACTTGTGAGGAGAACTTGCCGGAGGAGCCGAGCTTTTGAGAGAATTTCATCTGGCCTCGCTGCTGATGCAACTTCTCCGGAGCATCTGAAACGACTGGAAAGACGTGGAGATAAAGAATATCTATATTTAGTTTAGATGCAAAGATGAGGGTCTGTTCGCATCAGCTTGATCATATCAAAACACACAGCCATTAAAAATATCCCTTCAACACTAAATGAATGCCAGCTGGTGATGTATGTATCCCTTTTCACTTACCTCCTTTTTCTCTTCAATTTGTTTTGACATTCTGCTTTCTCTCTCCCCTTCTATGAGGACTTCTCTGTCACACCCACTGTTCCTTAGTTTTATAACTCTGTGTGTCACCTCTCTCCTCTGGTGTGTTAATCTTCCTCCATTCGTTTCCACCTTTACCTCCCCTCCTTCCTTCCTTGCTGAATCCTCTCCACTCACACTCCTCTGGCTCAGTGTGAGGCCGAACATGCTGTGAGGTTGTTTCAGTCAGCACTTCTCTTGAAAAATTGTGCATTTTTTTTGTGCAACACCACAAATGCCTTCAAGGTTAAACTGTCAGAAGGCCTCTATTTCTGCTGTTCATCAAATGTCACCCACTCTATAAATCCCCGCTGTCGAGTGAGGCCGTTCAGAGAACCTATATACTTTTATTATTTTTTTTACTTCGCCTGGTGGTCAGTTGACATGTTGTTTGAACTACTTTAATAAGAATACCCCAGCCTTAAGATATGTCAAATTAATTTATGTTTTTTTTTGTCTGTGATTGCATGTAAATGTTGTCAAGTGCTTGTCATAGAAATGCTTATACTTTTTTAAATAAGATTAGTGGACCCTAACTTAGAGGGGAGATAATAAGAGAGAGAGAATTGGTTAAAACCAGGCCCAGTGTGACCCTGTCTACTTTCGTCATTCTCATGGTGTCACGACACATGCTCAGGCTTTTAATGACCTGACATGACCAGCAAAGTCAAATTGAATGACACACTGTGTTAACTGCACTAACATTAGCTTTACCTTTTATGTACATAACAGAAAATTCTTCATCTTTGTTCTTTACATGTTATATTAGCAAAGGTTTACTTTTAATGGATAAAACACCATATCCACACATCCGCCCAGGCGCTTAGCGTACACTTACATGCAGCCACGTGATTAATGTGCATGTGCACCCACAGAAACAAACAATCTGAACCTTGTGGCATCAGTTTACCTCGGGCTAGCCCAGGGACTGCATGTTGTGCGGGGGTTGGTGGGGGACATCACCTTTCATCAGCAGTGGCCACAGTCCCCACCCTTAATGTGTCTAAACATATCTGGGATGTGACTGAGCACCCTGCATACCTCTGACATCATGGAGTTTCCACTGCTGCGCTCGTCTCGAGATAGCAGCTTTGATATTTCACACCGCTTGCTCACTAGCAGGGGTTCCCCACCCACCACCGCCTCCTGACCATAGATGGACTCTGGAGAGTCGCTGTTTACGTGGATGGGGGTCATCTGATAGCCCAAAGGTCAAATCTCCAAAAGTTCATGTTGTATTAAGGTCAAGGAGCTTGACTGTAGACTAATGAAATTATCATACTGGAAACTTTTATCTCAGCTGACATTTTTGGTGTGACTACAGGCTGCTGTTATTTTCCAAATAAGGATGTAATGGGCAAGATTGGCTACATTTTTCAAGTATCAATGTAAAAGGTGATTTTCTAGTTAGAAAACAAGCTTATGCAAACATTTCATGTCATCATTAGAGGACAGTTCTGAGTTTACATTTACCAGTGGATAGTCTGCTGTAACACTAATCGATATGCTTGAGCTATAAATGAGGTGAGCACCCACGTAGGAAACCAGCTTGATGATCTAGGGTAGCAAAGGGTTCAATGGGAATATTCCTTGTTGAACATTTCAGAAATATCAGCAGGTGTCAGTTCCATTTTTTAAAGAGTTCTGATTTTTGCTATATAATTTTGTCAATTTTCAATTCGTATGACATGGAATTTATAGATTAACTGATGAACTAGCTTAGACCTTTCCTTGTGTTGGAAAAATGCACTTTAACAGTGTAACATTTTAATTTTAGCTTTTGGTCTAAAGGACCTTTATCAGGTTGCATGATTGCTCTGATGAAGACCGAAAGCTAAAAATAAATGTATTTAAGCTAAGGTGCTGGATTGAACTTTTTGATACTTCCAGCACCTGTTTTTAAGATAAAGCCGAGTGAAGCGGCGCTTATCCTGCATTTACCAACAGTATAGTTTAGGAAGATACTTTCTCCTGTTTCGTGGCCCTTTTTTCTGGTGTCCGTTAAGCCATTTGTGTACGAGCAGCAGAGGCATGCTGCGTTATTTATGTGGCTTACTTCTAAGGCTTCGTTTCCTGTAGGCGACTTGTGTGAAGCTTTTCATGAATATCAAAGGTTTGTCAGGTCAGTCTTGCAACCTGATACTACTGTCGGACAGAGCATCTCTGCGTCTGCAGGAAGGAGCCACTTCCATGTTTGTCCAACATTCATCTCTGCGCCATCAGCTTGTTTTTGTCTTCTGCTATTTAAAAATAAACCTTGTTTGTGCATAGTTCCCTGTATACATGGACACAGAGACATGACTAACAAAGGCATCAACTAACAAACAGTTAACACGTCACAGCAGATGATGGATGTTCTCCACAATTTATTTTTGCAGATTTATTTGAGCGGTACGATACTTTTGTAAGACCAGGACTCAAATTTTCCATCACACACACACACACACACACACACACACACACACACACACACACACACACACACACACACACACACACACACACACACACACACACACACACACACACACATGCACACTCACACAGCCAGCAGAGCGAGGTGATATGACACCTCTAACTTTAGTCTCATTCTGTGCCGCTCTGTATAATCCAGTTAGGATGCACTATCAGGAGGTTTTAGCTTCCTCTCTTCCAGCTGGAGGTAAAACAGACTCCTGGCTCCAGACTGGCCTGGACTGGACTGGTACCCTGAATAAACCTTTGTCAGATAAGTGTGTGTTATACATACACTGTAGGAACTCCCCATACATGTGTGTAGACTGACATAAATGCAGTACCCCTGGCAAACCTCATTCTTTGGATGTGTGTATGTTTGTGTGCAGGTTAGTTGTTGAGTGTGTGTTTGTTTTTCTGTGAGTTAAGGTCAGAGGTTACGGGGGGCTCCAGCTGATGTCACTGACCCAAAATGAGAGTAGTGTCCTTGATGACAGCCTGGCAACTATAATTGACGTGACAACCCCTAGGAATGAGCTGTCATGTGACACTTCTTCCTCAGAACCGAGTGCATGGAAAAAGAAAACACACACGCACACACATAGCTGTGTCAGTGGGGGGAACCCTTCGGAAACAATGTCTGGCATGCCTGGGGATTTGAGAGGGAGTGCGGGAAGGATTCAAACCCTGGCATGAGACGGGGCCACAGACCCTCATCACCTCACAACTCTGAATTTGTCAATGATTGTCCTTGTTTCCATTGAGGATGAATCCATCACTTTTTATGGTGTTTCTGAGCCTTTGTGAGATGAAAAGAATCTTCAGTGTGCTTACAAATCATGTCACATTTGTCAGCCTTCCACTCCTCAACATAAAACGTATTTTCCAAAGCTGTTGCTTGTTTTTGGCACACGTAAAGTAAGATTAAGGTTCCCTAAAAATAACCTGTTGAGTTTGTGTAATTCAACCCAGAGACATTCTGTCATTTTCCAGCCATCCATAAAGAAAGCCAGATTTGAGTGTGACGAGCAGTGCTGAAACATTTTCCCCCTTGTTTTGAAGCCAATGTCCAGGGATAGCCATCACGGGACCCCTGGCACTCTGATGTCTGGAAAACGCACAAACACACAAACACACAGACGAATTTGCGTGCATAAAAAGCTAACGCACTCAAACACTTGTTGATTGTATTTGGCACCGGCTTGTCTTGCTGTACGTTGTTTTAATTCATCTGTTGCTGGTGTCGCTTCTCTCCTTGTCACTTTTAGTTCTGTTTCCATAGTTCCTGTCTGCTGCCTTTCATCTATTCATGCATGTCTGTACGTGTGATATTCATATACCTGTTATCACGAGAGTACAACATACATGTAAGGTTTCTCCATACTGCATACACAGACTTAAATGTGTTGTCTAGTGTGTGAGGCTGCTAACTGAATCCGTCTTACATTTCCACACACACACACACACACACACACACACACACACACACACACACACACACACACACACACACACACACACACACACACACACACACACACATACACACATGTGTTGCTTTTTGAGGCTGGTAATTAGTCAAAGCATTTAGGTGATAACAAGCGCCAGCCACACGTTTGCAACAGAGCTGTCGGTGCCAACGTGCTGCCGGAAGTCACAGCTCCACCTCCTCCCATCACACTCTGCATCCATCCCAGGCGGATACCCTTAAACACAGTTGTACACAGACTTTCACAAGTACAAGATAACATGAGCATTTCGAGGCTAACAAACATGATCCTCACCTTTACTGAAACTGAATACGTGCATCAACATAGAGTGAATGTCTCCTCCATGTCCTCCTCCTACTTCATCCTTCCCCTTTTTTCCTTTGCCTGTCTTCTCCACCCACTCCTCCTCCTCCTCCTACTCCTCCTCCGTCTACACAATCTATGCGTCATCTGATCCGAAGGGTGAGATGCAGCATTCAGTAGATTATTTTCATCCTGCGTTGCTACACGAGAGGCAATCTTCACGCTTCTTTTGTCCTCTTTCATCTCCCTCTTTGGCTTTCATCCATCCGTCACCAGGTGACGAGCTACAAGTTTAAACCTTGTTGCCTGTGAGAGATTTCGGGCAGTCTGAGGTCATATCAGAATAGGCTGCTCCACCCCCGAAATGTACTTTATATGAGCGCCCATATGGTCCTCTGGAGTGGGAAGTTTCCATCTCTGCTTGCTGCCCTTGATTGAACGGCAGTATGAACAAATAGAGACTGTGTGTGTGTTTGTGTCTCATCAATCACAGGAGGTGGTCCCAGTCAAAAATGGCCTTTGATGGGAACTTGCTGTTTAATCATATGTTGTTACTATATTGATCGCACCATCATGAACTATAAACATATTGGGGATTTGAGTCATCAGAGACATATTGGTGTCAGTCTCCCTCACTCTGTTCTTCCTCTCCTGTTTCCTCACCTCTTCCCACGGAAGACATGTCTCAGGTTTACTTTTCCTTCTCTCTTATTTCTTTTCCTTCAGGTTGTGGAAACAGCAGCATGAGCGGGGACATGTATAGTGCCGGCTACCACTCCATCACCAACATAGACTACTCCTCTGTGTGCATCAGTACGATGAGTGCCAGGTACAGTGACTGCCCGGGTATGACCTGGCATGAGATGGACGTGCGCCAGCTCACCTTTCCCGACGCGTCCTTTGATGTCATCATAGAGAAGGCCACGCTGGACGCCATCATGGTGGAAGAGAAGACGCCTTGGGAGGTGTCCCCTCAAGCTGCTGTTTTCATTCACCAAGCACTCACAGAGGTATTGTTAAAGTTCTGTGAATCCTGACAAGGGTTGAATATTAAAAGTTTTATTGGAAATCATTGCCAATATTCAGTCAATTTAGCAAAAGCGCTCTCATATTTCTGTTTTGTTCTATGTCATCGTGTTTACACACTGAAACAATGATGCCAAACTTCACATGGCATTATCAAAGTAATGTAAGTAGATCAGCTTTTCAGCTAAGATTACTCAATAGGGTTCAATGCTAAAAGTTGCGACTTACAGTTCAGCTGTGTTGGAGAATAAATTAGCACTTGGATAAAATAACAACAAAGTTTTATACATTTGTTTTATTCTTAATCAATTAAAAGAAACCAACAAAACATATTTAACATATAGGCCTGCATTTCAATCATGCCTCTCCCATATTCATGCCTGTGATTTGGTTAGGATGGATGGGACCATATAGACATACAGTAGTTCTTCTAAACGATATAAAGGAAAATCTGGTTAAAAAAACAAATGTTTAGCTCCGATCAAGTCAGATTCAGCAACTCCCATAGGCTGTTTAACCTCTATGCTACAAGAGTTGGAAGATGTTTTTCTTTTTGAAGACTGGAACTTATTTTCTTGAGGAAAGCGGCTACTTAGAATATATTCTGTTTATTTGATTGTCCTTTCACCAGTCAGTATTGTACAAACTACAAGTGTCTTTACTCCCCTATGATGATTTGAACGCTCTGCTGCAGTAAGAGTTTATCTGTAAATTACTTCTCCCTGACAGTGAAATCGGTAATAGTGGCACTCTACAATCCCACTCCATCTCCTTAGCCCATCAGTTGATTTACATGACGTCCAGTGCCTTTCAGCTGCTGGCTGCAGCACTAACTACTGCTGTGTCAATGTGACAATGACAATGTTTTGGCCATTAGCCATGCTTGACCTTGACACACTAAAACTAGAGAACACTGCTATCAACTGAAGTAGGTGACTCACGAGCTCTGAATGCGAAATAATTACTCATGATCTACTCGCTGCTACATTTGGAGCACTGCTAAATGAGTTGTAATTCAAAGTTTAGTTTGTAATTACAGGTGTAGTGTAGGCTCAATACACAGACGGAATATATAATTACAGTAAATGCATCAGTGGGAGGTCAGATTGTGTGAATCATCTTAATGCAGGCACGGAGAGAGGACTAAGTGCAACCAATGTTAATGCAAATCTAAACGAAAGAAAAAATACAGGCCTTTTTTCCTGATATTTTTAAAATATACATTAATGAAAACAATGTGGTGCTTTTCAGTCAAATATTCCACTGCGAATGTTGCAGTTATTAGGTTTCCGGCATAAAGTTTGTGTTGATGATTTGGATTTGGGATTAAGTGATGAAGTTTATTAGTGCCGTAGACTGTATATAGGAAGTGGACGTTGTCACAAGGACGTCACCCATTGGTTTGTGGACTCCGGTTTGGAGCTTTGGGTTCCACATTTCAGCCATTGTCATCTTGGTTTTTTGCATTTGCCATCTTGGTTTTTGGCCGTCACTATCTATGCTTTTAGCAACAGGAAGTGGCACAAGAAGGTGGGTCTAAGCACAAACGAGAAGTGAGAAAATGTGTCATTTTCTTATAGGCTTCTGTACAATTGAACCAGAGAAGTCGCCCCCTGCTTGCTATTAGAAAAACGTTCAGTTAGGATCTCACCTGGCAAAATTCACTCATGTGCTGAAGCAAAAAAGGTGCCAGCAGAGTTGTTGGCGTAAACTGAAGGAGCTAGCAGTAATAGTAATAATTTGTCAAACTAGCCATTCCACACCATTATGCGTGTCCTCCCTTCTTTGCTGTTTGTATTATTTCATGCAGTTCTATAAATGGGCATTTCCACCCATTAAAATGTCTGAACATTTTAGTGCTTCACAATTCTGTGCTTTGTAGTCAGTAGAAGCTCAAATGATGTGCTAGTTGGAGTTAATTTGAACGTTATGTTTGTCTGGTGGTGTGCAATGCATCATGCCAATTCCTTTATTTTAAGGTCCCTTCCAAATAAGGATTGGCATGATGCATTGCATGCATTTATGTCAGGCATCCCTGGGAGAAGATAAGGCCTGAAAAAATGTTATGATACTGAAGTATTTAAAGGATCTTTTGATCACCCGAAATCAACTCATGATTTAATGCTGTGAGCTTAACCAGGGACAAGCCGGACTCTCAAGGAGTAAACAAAGGCATACACTGTGCTCTATATGGGCCAAGATTTGAAGGATAAAGTCTGACTATAGCACAGACAGACACACACACACACACACATGCATGCACAAAGAAGGAGACAGTGTCCTGGGTGTTTTCCTCTAACAGAAGGAAGTATTAAAGAAGGATCAGTGAGTGTGTTTGGAGCACAGATGGGAGGATTTGACATCCATTCAAAAGAAGTAACGCTGAACTCACGAAGCAGCCCCGTTTGAAAGCCATTACGGATTCAAGTTCCTTCTCAGTCATCATCACCTGCTTCCCTTCACACCATCTCTTCTTCTCGCGTATACCTCTCACTCCGTTTTCCCCTCATTTCCACTTATGTTTCTCTCACCTGCTCTAAGCTCAGGGCTGTGTGGAGATGGTAATTTGTGGTTGTGTTCATGTTCACTTTCTGCTGCACTGCGAGTGTTGTTCATCTTGATGTGTGTGCAAATACCGGGGTGAGTGTGTTATCACAGAGAAGTCGATAGCTCTCTGCGCTGGTGTTTTTTTTTTTGCTCTCCCACTATAGCACATACGGTTAAGCAGTCACGACTAAATGTGTGCGTTATGCAGAAATGTAGGAGGCGGGTTCAGATCCTTCTTGCAAAAAACATTCTTACTTAATGAAACAAAAAGAAAGGGGAAAGATGGAGGGAGATGAGGAAGAGAGAGAATGGTGAGAAGGAAAGACAGAAACGGAAGAAGCAGGAAAATCACTTCTGAATAATCTTTTGCTGAATTCACACACGAGAAAGGAGAGTGAAGGAGGAGATTAAGGAAAGGGTGAATCTGAATGACAGCACAGGAGAAAAAGAAAAATAAGTGGAAAAAAGGGAGACCGACAGAAAGCTAATGAGCAGTGCACCAGTGTGAGACCGATGGGAAGAAGGTAGCAAGGGAGAGGTAGAAAGAGAAAGAGGGAGGGGAGGGAAAAGAGTGGAGAACACTATATTCTAAAATATGCCCTGAGAGTGTTTCCTAACAAAATAGAGTTTAGTTAAAAAGCAAAGAAATATATAAGTGACAATCAACAATCTAAACTACCAAACAATCAGCCTTAAAACAAACCGTGCAAAGACATGTAGATAACACGGCTCAAAGTCACAGAAGAAACATCAAATGCACTAGAATATGCAGAACTACAAAACTGTCATCGCTGGTGCCTGTCAAGGACAAGCATACTGTATATAGAATCATAGAACAATAGGTGTACCAACAAGTACAGTTTTATTTTTGTTACAAACATGCACACACACACACACACACACACACACACACACACACACACACACACACACACACACACACACACACACACACACACACACACACACACACACACACACACACACACACACAAACAAAATCTCACAGTAGAGGCCGTGGAGCAGTGAGGTGTGAAATTTATTTCACAGCCTGACATGCTCTGTGAATCACTTTTACTGTTGCTATGGAGACTCTTTTTATTGGATATCATTTCAGACTAACACTTTTAATTGCAAACCTTTAGTCTTGTTCAAAGAGGTTAAGATTAGTCCTTGGGCTTGTTCAAAGAGGTAAGGGCTAGTTATCTTAAAATGTTTTTTCAGTTCTGTTTAAGGAAGTAAATATAAATCAGTGGTTTAACATGATACTTTTTTGATGAACGGGAAGATTTTCTCTTTTTTTCACCTTCAATAAACATCAAGTGTCAGCTATAGAGCAGTGTCCCTGGTGTCTGTTGTTTTTGCTTAAGCTCACTGAAGTGGATATTGTTGATATTGCAAGGTCTAGAATTTTAGCCACGTTTACAAGTTTGGTAATTATGCATGGTGTCAGTATATTAGTGAGAGATTTTGAATTAAAGCCAAGTTGTCGTTGTGTGCAACAGCTGAAGGAAAAACTTTAAAACTGAGAAATAAAAGAATTTGTGAAGAGAATTGTTTTGTTAAGACAAAAAGTGTTAGTTTGGTGGCAGGAAATGTGTATCCTGCACACTCCAAATTATGACTGCCAATGGTGGCCTGCTCTGTTAGATCAGTTCTGATTCAATTCAGGACTTCTTTAATCAAAGTTGAAAATTGAACCTGTACTTCAAGGCTTTTCTCTCGTGGGCCTCTTCGCATCCCTCCTCCCACAGCTCAACACATTGGCTCCTTCACAATCGGCTCAGTTGATTGTTTTCTAGGTTTGTGAACAATCTTTCTGGCTCTTAGTCCCTCATGCCTTCAATTGTTACTGTGTGCATCCCGCAGGAATTTCTCTTTACCCCTGGCTTTAAACTGGATGGAGAGCCAGATTTTTGTTGGTGGGTTGAAGTCGTGGTGAAGCTGTATGGGTTTTCAACAAACTGCACTTGCCTTTTGGATATACTGAAGTCATTGATTACTTCTTTTCTGACCGTAGAGCTTATTTTAAAAAGCTTATTGAGCGTCTCTATTTCGTCTCTCAGGCGCAAATCTCCTTTTCTCCGTTTGGTGGAAGCGATGGCTCGGGCTGACCTCTCTGCTCCAGTAGGCCAAATTGCTCCTTAGCTAGATTGTACATTATGGTTGAGAATGAGTCAATCTTTTTCTGAATTTGATCTGCTGAAGCAGCTTCTAGGATGCCGTCTAGGTCATCGTCAAACTGCATTCAAACATTATCAGATGTTTGTCCGATGATAATGGCCATTTGATCGTGTCTTTCGTGACAAATAGATTGTGGTCAACAAATGCGTACTCACTCTGTCTGCTCTCTGTTGTTGAGGGAGCTTAAGTGCCAGGAGAACGTCAGCTCTGTGGAGTGCTCCCTGGTTGGAGTGCTCCTTTGTCTCACCAGGTGCCATTCGGTCACTGATGTTCCATAACGTTAACTGCTGTGTTGTATCTGAGCCCTTTGACGTTTTTACAGGCTTTCCCTCCATGACACCTTGCTGTAAATTCCTCTCTAGTCAATGTTGTTTGCTTTAATTTTCTCTCAGTCAAATTTATTTTTTTGTTTTGCTGTCCCAGTTGGCAGTTGTGAGAGAAACATGTCCTCCTTTTGAGGTTTTTTACTTAAAAGCAGTGCAAGTGTTGAAAACAGAGATAAGAGAATATACAAAGTGAGATATTTGCTGATTCAATTCACATGTCTTTTTGATCCCTTTAATTGATATATGATATATTCTCTGAATTAAATGAAAGGTTTGTATTTTGTGTTTCTGCCACATTTGAGCCAAACAGCATTTGAGCAAAGTTCAGTCTCAGTGTGCGAGGAGTTGGAAATAAATCAATCAACCCCACAATCCTAAGGTATCCCACCTCCAATGGTCTAATGTATTGGAAGCACTGTGTACCCACGTACCCATCATGTTGGGAGGCTCATGTCATGACATCACTGTAAGCTGGTTTAATGCAGAAAATGAGAAACACTCATTGACATTGAGTGGTCCTCCCTGGTTGCTGCTGTGGAGAGTTCTCCCATGCTCCGTTACCGGGAAGCTTGGATGACTGACTCACACACATGGCATAACAGTCTCACACATTGTGTGTGTGTGTGTGTGTGTGTGTGTGTGTGTGTGTGTGTGTGTGTGTGTGTGTGTGTGTGTGTGTGTGTGTGTGTGTGTGTGTGTGTGTGTGTGTGTGTGTGTGTGTGTGTGTGTTGATGTCGGCATGTTTTCATTGCCGTTTGAACCTTTTGTTCCAGGATAAAGTGGATTACACCCATCCACTTTATTGTCTCTCTTCCTCTTTTCACACTCTCCCTTTTCTGCCTCACCCCATTCCATCTTCTTGTAAAATGTGAAGCTTGAATAGAGAATGGAAAATTAAGTGCAATTTGTAGGTTTAACGTTAAACCTGACATTATTAACATAGATTCAGTACAATCTGGATTTAGGAGATTTTGCCCATTTAAGATATCATGCATACACGTAAATATTGAACTCCACTTTCTTAGCTTTTGACAGGTCCTCTGATCATGAATTTGCAGGGGTAGCATTGCCACTAAAATTGTCTACAGTAAAACATAGGGTGTTAGGTTGTATATTTCGTCCACATGACTTGTTGTGTTGCCAACACACTTTCAGAAGCTCTGTTTGCCTTTAGTGGCTATGCTTCAACTGTGCAAGAGACTAAGATAGCCGACCAAAATTTCTGCCATGTCATATATTCATCAGAACATCTGACGACCAGTCGGGAGCAGTTGATCGGTCCATGATTGGTTCCCCTTGTGTGCTGCATGGCACACAACACCAGACGAAGCTGAAATTCAGTCCGACTCCAAAGTTAGTTGTGTGGCTCAAAAAACAGGTCAGAAACAGGCTCAAATCATGCAGCGCATGCCCAGCTTTTTGGATTAAGATTTATTTGGATTCTGTAGGTAGATATACGTTTAGGAAGGATGAAGTTATTAGTCCCAGCAGCCAAAACGATGGAATTAGTGCTTCAGTAAACGTAAAAAACCTGATTATGTCCATAGAAGCTGAAGTATATTCTTTACATTACTGTTTGTGTGTTTGTGTGAACCTTTTCTTTCCAAATATTTTTTTGCCCACATATACATGCTGTTATTTTATTTTTATGATTATGTGTGTGCATCACCTAAATGCAAATTTGAGTATGTGTGTTTGTACGCTTGAGTTTATATACAGTCAGGTCCATAAATATTTGGACATTGACACAATTTTCATAATTTTTTAATAAAATTACTTTTAGTCCCTTCAAAAGGGAGGGACCACGTATAAAATGTCTTGTAATTGCTACACCGTTCACCTGATTTGGATTTAAATACCCTCAGATTGAAGCTGAAAGTCTGCACTCAAAGGCCATCTTGATTGTTTCATTTCAAATCCATTGTGGTTGTGTACAGAGCCAAAATGATGAAAATTGTGTCAATGTCCAAATATTTATGGACCTGACTGTACCCGCTGCTTTCTAGGTGTGTGTGTGTTTATTGCCGTGCATGAATGCTTTTGTGAGTATGTCTGCAATATTTCGGGTACATACCACCTTTGAAGTGTGTGTGTGTGTGTGTTTGCGTGAGGGTGCTAGCCCTGTCCTCTCCAGCTCCCGCAGAGGAAAAGTAGAGCAGTGGAGCACCAAGAGGAAGAGGGAGCATGGGTGATTGCAATTATTGTTGCACATGTGTATAGATGTGAGGATGTAAGACGGGGTGTTCAAGTGCATTTGTGTATGCTGGCAGAGCAACTTTTTTGTTTAAGTGCATTCTTGTGCTGCTTGTCTCCCACATGCTTGTGTGTGGCTTTACAAAATGTCTGTGTGTGTTCATGTATAATCACAAATCTGCATCTTTATGTTTCCTTACATGTGATTATTTGTGGATGTGTTGTATGTGTTTGCGTGGATGTGTGTGGGGAGATGGACTGGTGAGCTGAGGCCTCCTGGCTCTCCAGTTATTTTCACACAGCTCAGGCATAATTCTCTGCACATGCTCAGCCACACACACACTCGGCACTCACATTGGCAGATGGCCTGCCCCACACGCACAAACAAACACTGACACTATCTTTAAAAAACACATACATGCAATATATGATATACATATTTAGCATATGCTATTGTAAGTGTATAATATCACAGTTCTTCAAGTAGTACCTTCAAATTTAAGTAGTTCAACCATTAAGCTGGGTTTAATTTTATTCTCATTTTCTTCCCTCCATTTGTACAGATTTTCTACATATTCCCTCTTGTCTTCTGTCCCAGTTTAATCCAATGCCCCCTCTGTACTTTTCACCTCTTGCTTCCTCTTTCTGTCTGTGGATACTTTTCTTAATCCAGCGTTAAGGTTCGTCCCAGCTGTGAATAGGGAAGCCCCCCGGAGCCAGACGCAATCCCTCTGTTCCGTTTTACACACACGCTCTCCCTCCCTCTCACTCTCTCACACTCGCACACAAATACTTTTTTAAGTTCACAGTCTGCATGAATATTACGTGTCGTCTTATGTGCTGACATGGGTTGGCGGATGCATCTGTAAATCTTCTAAATCTCATAAATGTGACTGCGTGCTTGAATGCACAGATCTCCTGCATTAATACTTACTTGATGCATTGAGACACCCACACACACGGCATTGGTTATTATTTATGATGTTGCTGATTGGTACTTTGGGAATCATTGTGTTGCAAGATTATTTCCTTCTTTTCACGAGACATACTGTACAATAAAATCTGTGCTCTGGAAATAGATTTTAATCCATAAGAACTGCCCTTTAGAATATGATGGTACATATGTGCACAATACTGAGAGCGAATGTAAAAAGAGTAGGAGAATTAGACACCAACAACACACTGTGGTAGAATTGAAGAAAAAAGTGAGGAAAATGGGAGAGCAGGCTGGCTGAATATATATTTTACATGAAACGAAAGGTATTATTTTACTAAAATATGAAATTAACTATATTTTTTAACACAAAACATGTAAAGAAAACACAGAATACAGAACTAACCTGCACCACTGCATGGAGCCAGTCCAAGTAAACATGTGACATGTGCACACACATTCAAACACACACACACACACACACACACACACACAGAATGTCCTTCCTAGCTCACCGTTGCCTAGACAACCGGTATCGACTACAGAGCACTGTTCCTATGGAAACAACAGATGCCTAAAGGAGGAAGAACATTAATTGGAATAAGAGAATATAGGAAGAGAGGGATGATGAAGACTAGAGACAAGGGACAGGAGAAGAGATAGAGGGCAGGATAATGAGGGAAGGTGTAGCTCAGGAGAACTGTGGACCCTTACAATTGAAAATAGATTATTACCCGGGTGTATTATAGGGATTTTACTGTCAATTTATCTTTTCATTTTATCTTTCTTATACTTTACTGTGCATTTGTTTGTTAATCCAGGTGACACAAGATAAGCACAACCTGGTAGGGAAGGGGAAATCCGCATTATAGTAAATGTGTGAAAAATCCTTGTATGCCACTGTAAAATGAAGTGAAGTACTCTCCTTGAAGAAGGTAAGTAGACCACGCAAATCTCCCAGAAGTGTGTGAGTGACTGAACATGCTGGGATGTTTTTATACTCCTGGGCTTATTATACCATATCATTGTTAGTCAGTCTGTATACTGAAGTAGTTCCCAATCTTTTCTGTCAAACCTACCTCCACATCACTGTCAGATGAGTTCAAGTACCCCTTCATTAACACCTCACGTCATTTCCTAAATGTGCTCTTTTGAAATGATTTTAAGCTGGATGTTATTTAAGACTATTAATTATGTAAAAGTATACATGGTTACCACCTATTTTAAGACATTATCAATGTTGTTAAAACTTAGTCCCTTTTTTCTTTTTGTTTAAGTTTGCCTTTTTACAACCACTATATTTATCCATCAGCTATCTTTTTCAATTTCTCTGATCAAAATACGTGGCAGTGACCAGTATTTTCCTGGTGTCTTCACTGGTTGCCTGGCAATCTGTTGTTTTTACACTTCAGTTTTTATAAGTATTAAATAAACAGGAGAATGTGTTTATTAGAGGTGCTGGTACTCAGATTTCCTCTGGACAGAGCCTGGCTAGCTTTATCACCTTCCTAAAGCTGCTAAGTACTGTAGTGCTATTGTTCTACATTTTAGGCTGTTCTTGTTATTTCGTCCAACCCGCTATAGCTGCTGTTATCATGCAGTCCAGTAGATTGTTGATGGTTGGTCCTGCCTTTAGTTTCATAGACTGGTAAAATGGAAAGAAATAGGGCAAGCCAGACGATAAGATTATCCTAGTTGTTACAAAGAAATGCATCTCTGTTTCTTTGTTTGGCCCTTTTAATATCATTCCTTTATTATCACTCCTGAGTTTAAGTATTCAAAACAGTGGCATACATACAGTTAACGTGCACAAATGAGTGCCATCACAAAGAACCATACACAAGTCTACTTACATCTCTGTTTCCATATTACAGCCAGGCAATTAAACAAAACCTTTGTATTATTTATACAATGTGCGCAATTCCTCAGTTGGTAGCAGTGTCTGGATTTTCTTCGATAGGATGCACTCCTTCTCTCCCCCTCTCTGCCTCCATCCGTATCTTTTCTCTTTTGTTCTTCGATCATACAGTGTTAGAATGCAGGAGAATCGATACAGACACTTTTCTCTCATTAAGGCCTTTCATAGTCAGAGAGGAGGGAGAGGAGGAAAAGGAGGCTCGACTGACATGCTCTGCGTTCACTGTTTCGTTCTCCCGTTGAAAGTTATAATTCCTATTGAGGAGAGTTTAGGAGGTTGGGTTTGTTTTGCGTTGTTTCAAGTCAACACCCCGTCATGATTATGTTTGTTTCTACTGACACATTATGGAGAATGCGTACTGTCTTTATATTGAAAAGATGAAGGAATCATGCAAACATACAGGCTTATGTTCATTAGAGAGCTATTACTCCAGAGTTGATGGTATGGGCCCTGCGATAGTCTGGCGACCTGTCCAGGATGTACCCTGCCTTCAACTTAATGTCAGCTGGGATCGGCTCCAGACACCCTGCGACCCTGACCAGGATAAGCGGTTAAAGATAATGGATTGTATTGATTGATGGTATGGGCAATGTGGATGAAAACATCGGTCTGACATAACGGGATCGACCACAGACCTGTTTTTTCTTTACATTGCATGTGTGTTTGGATATCTGGGGAATCAGATATACCAGAGGCATCATTGTGCATGTATGAGAGAACGAAAATGTTTGTTTGTGCGTCTGCGCATCGGTGTGTGTGTGTGAGTTTCTGGATAGATAGGACCCAGTCAACTGTGAAAACGGCCTTTCTCCAAACAGCAAGTCAATCAAGCCTGCAGTTGGGTCGTTTTCTTTCCTCTGCTGCCTTCTATTTTTCCTCTCTCTCCTCTCCCCGAACCTTTCACTGTCCACTGAAGGCTGGCTCGGGTCAGTGGCTCATCCTTGTGATCTTCTATCTGGCTGTCCTCCAGTCCCACAGCGGACACACACAGAAGACTGCTAAGAAACAGATTTATTTTCTACTGGCTGAGGTCCACACAACATTATGCTGGTTCTATCTCAAGTGACCAAAATGACCTCCTCATTTTTGAGCTAATTGACCAGAGCAGACAACTAATGTAACAGATATTGGCTGCTTAAAGGAGTGGTTGAAGCGGGCAGAGATCGCTGATTTGGACTCCTGAGGCTTGACCCTTTCGCCAGAAATAGACTTGTTTCCTACAGGTACAAACAGATCATGTAACTCACCAATTGTCAGCTGCTGAGTTCTCTTAGGCACCGCTTTGAAGAGACATTGGCAAAAGCTCCTGCAGGCTCTGAGCTCTCAGATCTACCCCTGGTTTCATATGTATTTGTCAAAAAATTAATTTAGTCCGTTTTAGTGTGTTGTTTTTCTCAACAGAGTTAAAGGTGTTAAATTCAAAATCCAGAACACACCTACTGCGTCCATATGGCTCTTAACATGTAGACTGCTGTGCCGGTAGCACGCAGCTATCAGTGTTGACAGAGCTGACAGAGCTGACACTGTTTATAGGGGGATCCGGAGGGTAGGTGCTATATTAAAGGTGCGATATACTGGATTCAGAGCATTAATAAAGCAACAAACAACTATTTGCTTCGTGAAGATATAGTGGAATAATGTCTAACTGAGCCGAGAATTAAGTCACTCTCACTCTGTGTGTGTTGTTATCAGAGCTTCTCCTTGATTTCTTGACATTGACTGGCTGGCCGTGCTTGCTTTTAGTGCATGTTCATGCATGTGAGAATGCCCCACTGCTAACAACTCTGCTGCTCCGGTAAAACGCTGATAAAACTGCCCCAACCGAGCTCTGTTTGTTGCGAGCCGCCGTCTCAGCCGTTGCCATGTTGACAGCCGTTGAGAAGCAATAGAAATTCCCACAATATCATATATTGCATCTTTAATGCTCTAAATATCAACACACCCTTTAAATAACTTCCAGTAGTTTTTGTGTGGTTGTGGAGGGGGAGTAAATTTTGAATTTGATTTTGCTCAAATGTTAACAATTGTCAAAACGGTCAGCAGAGGCCAAGATCTCCTGATTTTAATCCCTAATATGGGTCCCAAACAGCTGATTCCTAAACATCCAATAATGCAACTTGATGGCATGTTGTCACTCCCTGCCTAGTCCAATGCCTGCATCTTTCAAACCCCTTGAGATATGTTTTAAGACATATGAAAATACTCCGCTGGCATTAATCATTTGTGTTACTTTTGCTATATCTAGGCCAGACAGGAAGTTTTTATGTATTTTTATCACTGGAATGTGTAGACAGAAGTCTTTCTGATCCCCTGGCCTCAATAATTTAACCTTAACCCTGACCCACAAGGATTAGGAGGTTCATGATGATGGTGTGTCAACTCATTTAGGTGCACCACCTGGTTTATCTCACCAAATACTTAATGACTATATTTTCAACTTCATTCCTCCTCTCTCTATTACTCATTCTCTGATATTTTTCATCTCATTTTATGAAACTAAACACATCATCTTTAGAGCCCTCGGCCACCACCCTTTGTCTTTAATCTTATCTCCTCCTCTTTCCTCTCTTTCTCCCATCCATCTCATCATTGTTTTATGCTAGGCATCCTTTACACTCAAAGCCAGTGTGTTCTGCCAGATGTCTAGGGATCCCACTGTTGAACAGCTGGCCGCTGGTGCTACAGACAAGCACACTCATGCATACACCTACTTGAATGGACATGCATCAAAACATCATGCATGTTTCTGCACAGAGACAACACAGATATCAGCCTGTGTCCAGCAGTGTCACAGCTCAGGATTTCTAGATGGATTTCTTTGCATTTCTTTTGCTCTGAAAAATGTTCTTTGCGTAAGGCAGCGTGGCGTCACACTTTACTGCTTCTTGACAACCTCTAGATAATTATACTTTTATTTAACATACACCACTCATCCTGGAAGAAGCGTGACCATGCGACAGTGACTTCATCCGCAACACAGTAGCTGCAAGCAGCTGTCTACAGGCTTTTTGGCAGACACAATATTGTATATTTGAAAAAATATAGTGAAGCGATGAAAAAATATGTAAATGAAGTCCAAAGAAATGCCCTAATGTCTGCTTTCCTCTGGTATAAATAGCTTTAGCAGATCTAGGGAACAAAAATATTTTTTGCCTTGGACTTGGATATTAAGCGGTAAATTGCACATTTTAAATTACTTTATTATATTGCAAGGCCTCATTAACTCGAAAAGTTATTTCATGTTCAGAGTGTCTCCCTTTTGCAGATGGCAGACTTACATTTGAACCTCATACAATTACATTAGCTTTATGGCCTTGCCACAAGTTAATAAAGACAACATTTTTTATCAAGATAATTAGCCACTATTGACTGTAGATGCAGATACGTATTTGAAATCACACTGCTATCACATCACGAACACAGATCATCTAAATAAGATTACACGTGACCAAACAGGTGGATGGAAAGATGTCAGTTTGCTACAAACAGATACTTTCAGTATCACTCAAGATTTTTTAGGGGGTATTTGTATGTTTCATTGGACAGAAGTGGAGTTATGTAATACTCCCAATCAGTTAATTAAATCGCCTCCTTCAGTTTCGTCAGACTGAATTCAATGCAAACCTTTTATCCAGTCGTCCACAGAAACAGTAATGCCGGAGGCAACAGCAGAGCACGGTTTGCCTCATCTTGGTTTGACGATTTAGATGATCTCTCTGCTCATCTCTCCTTTTTGCTACCTGTTTATTTCTGTTCTGGGACTGAAACATTTCATCGTAAAGTATAAAAGCAAATAACAAAACCAAACTGTAAATAGGTTATCTGTGGGGTATATTTGTACTCATGTTCTTAAGCTAGTCTGTTTCATTTTAGATCTGGTTCCTAGTTGGCAAAATACTGTTACGTTCTTATGCTAAAAATCATCCTTCATTTAACCCCTTATCTCAATGTAATTTTAAATCCCTGTCTTTGCCAGTTAAAGTAACTGATCCCAAACAAGATAAATCCTGCACATAACCCACTTGTAAATCTTCTTTTGTTTCTACAGGTTGTAACATTAATTAAGCTACCACTAAATACTGTAGTGTTAACCAAGATAATTAAATTAATTCAGATTCAGTACTTGATTCGGATTTGCCAAAATGCCATCAAACCACAACCCTTCATGTGGTTCAGTGCTCATAGGGAAACCACATACACACATGAACTCAATAAGTAACTGTATTCAAATTATCTTTGTGTATGAAGTTAATAACTAATTTCCTGTTTGCACATCTTTGCTTTCAGCTTTAATTACATTCCACACACTTGTGTTTGTGTTGCAGCCATAATGTAAAAGGTTCGACTGAACTCCATGCTGCAGTTAGTCAGAGGTATTGCGTGAATAAGTGTGTGTGTGTGTGTGTGTGTGTGTGTGTGTGTGTGTGTGTGTGTGTGTGTGTGTGTGTGTGTGTGTGTGTGTGTGTGTGTGTGTGTGTGTGTGTGTGTGTGTGTGTGTGTGTGTGTCCATCCATCTGTCCTATGGTGCTCCCTGCCAGTTGCTGCCCATATTGTCTGTCACTGACTGTAGTACACAACATGCTCCAAGGCTCTCCATGTGACAGCAGTTAAATAGACAAACCCAGCAGGCTGCAGTCCAACTTCAGCCAGGGAGAGATTAGAGAGCTAGATGGAAATGAGGAGGGGGTGGTGAGTGTGCAGGAAGACGTTACGGGGTAATCAAATGTAGTCCAAAGGCTGGTCGGTCTGTCATTTCTAGGAAACTGCCTTTTATCTGGACATCTGCAAATGTTTGTGTTAGTCTTGTATTTACCTACCGACAGCGAGCGCTGCTGCCTTGTTATTTTCTTAGTAACAAACAAATTAAGCCTTTTACCACTTCCCTCTCTTTGCTCATATTATTTGTAATTGAGTCTGTTTGTGTGTTTGTTACATGGCCAATGGCCGTTATCTTGAAAAGGTGATTCATATAACCTCCTGCAGTGAATTGACACACGTGCAGTCACATTCATGTTTTTATCTTATAAGGCCTCGTTTTTTTCCCCCTCTGTTGACCATAAATCATCAACACTACATGCATAACATGAACACTTAGCCAATACGTAAACTTAGTCTCACCTAGACCCTCTACACACGTATATCTTATATAAAAATGTCCTCTCCTGAATCGCAAAATAAAGATTGGTCCTCAGAAGATAAGAGCAGTCGAACAGAGACAGAGAGAAAGAGTGTAACTCTGTGTTTGGCTGTAGTGGCAGCCATCATCCATCACAGTGATTATATAATGTTTGCCGTTCACGGCCAACAGACGAGTGAGATGAATGTAAATGAGGCGGCTTCCTCCTTTTCTCCAATGTGGAATCAGGTTTACTATCCCAAAAAATCCCAGGAGTAAACCAGCCCTGGTCAGACGGGATGTAGGTTACAGTGAATTGTGCCTTGTAGTTCTGGTGGCTGGTGAGTTGTGTTGATGCTTGGATAATATTCGTGTTTGAGCCACACCACTTTCTACTTTCTATCCATTTTGTTTTCTCTCTCCTCTCCCCGAATTAATACATTTTTTTATTTATTTTTTGCTTCTCTAACCTCACCTCCCTCAGCCTCTCTTGCAACAAAATCTCCACCACCCGACTCCTGAGTCTGTTCCAGGGCCTGTTTCCATAGCAACAGGTTACCATGGAAACTAGGTGACAGTGCAGTGCATCCCATCGTGCCATCGCCAGGCGATAGGTGTACCGAAAGGGAAAGTTTGTTTTGTCCGCCTTGTGTTTACCGAAATCAATATGAAACTGCAGGTTTGATTTCACACTTTGAATATGCATTTTAAACCTACATGGAAATTCTTATTATATTAATAAGTGATGCTTACATTCATGCAATTTTAATAAACTTTGACAGACAATTTTAGTAATTTTAAACCTCCAGATCTTATCAGCCTCCAAATATTCAACGGATGAGTGAATCCTGAATCCTGAATCTCTATTAAATACAGTGTTTGAAACAGTTAAATCCATGTTCATGGTGTTCACCTGACATTTGTCCAATACATCAAATCTCTGAATCACATGCTGACCCACTTCAGAATTCCGATTGTCCATCTATTATCTGTGATATTTCCCTTTTCTCCCTTTTCTCCCCTCTCAATCTTTCTCCTATCTTATGAAATCTTCCCTTTCATGTCTCTCTGAGCCTCTGTGTGGTGTACAGAGAGACATCCAAGGGCTTGAAATAACTACCACTTGCCAAATGATGCAATTATACCGAAAAAGCAAAAAATGGACTCTGCTTTTATGTCGCTTCAAAATTTTGAAATAGACGGGAAAAAAGGGATAACAGCAGGGTGTTCAGAAGACAAAGCTACTCACATGTAAAGGGAGGGAGGGCAGGGGAGAATGTTTTCCTGTCTTACATGTTCAGAGCAGTTATAATGCTCCAGAGTGCCTTCGCTTTGGGACCACTGTATGTGGTCAGTTTGCTCATTTGGACAGTATGGATATGAAAATTAGAGTTTTGTTTATAGCCAAATTATTGCCCAAGTACTTAATTATGAAAAACAACAGCCTGGGGCCACGTTGGATTTTCACAAAACAATCACAGCTTCTTGAATCCGGTCCCCCATCAGACGGAGAGAGATGGAGTGACAGACAGAGGGACTAAAAAAAAGAGTGACAGATTAGCAGTACACAAACCAACAGAAGGTGCGACAGAGTGATGGAGCGACCGTGTTACGCCTGCTGCCAAGGTGGAATCAGCTCTTGCTACTACCAAAATGTTTTGATTTACTCTTATGCAAAATCATCTGTACCGATGTGTACAAATGAGTCAGCTGCATCAGAACTGCAAAGTAAAGCTTGTATCGCATGGAAAGTGTTACTATCTTTTTCCCAGTCAAAGCAGTACTTTATATCAGAGGATGGAGGGTGCAATGGGACCTTAGTGGGTGAGCTTCAGCCCACCGATCTACTGCTCTACAGCCGACCTGGTTTGAGGCACGTGATGAGACGCTGCTGTAGCATTTTACAGAACTGCATTTTCTGCCTACAGGATCCACTGCTGTCACAAAAATAGCTCCAAAATAGTAGCAACAGTTCACCAGTACTTAGCACGATTCAGGTCACTATTGAGTGTCTGTTGAATTGAATGTGACATTTTAAGGTAGGCCAAAGCAGCTCACAGCAGTGAGCATTTGATTGTTTGTTGGGGTTACTCGCTGGATGGGCCAAAAACAGTAACTAGGAATGAGGTGGTTTACATTTTTCGAGTCATTTTTAGGCGCTCAGCTTGTCGGCTGTTGATGATTTTATTTTTTTTGCATGAGTTGTTTCGGGCTTTGATGTGCAGTGTTACTCTCTCCAGCTTTGATGCCGGTGGCAAGATGCAAAGGGATTTGTTCAGTCCCCTTTGGGATTAGCTCTGGGAAAAGCACTCTTGATGTTGTTTGTCATTACTGTCCATAGAAATCAGGCTAACATGCAATGGTGAAAATGTGCATTCAATTATACTAGCGGCATATCTGCTACATGCTACTCAATCAGAATCTGATTTGAAATTCAATTTTATGGTCTCCTAAGTAAAATGACTTTCCACGAGTTAGTCTATCAACTGTAATGTATGTATACTTTCCATTACAACTAACCACTAGATCATAGATTTACATACCCCAATGATTATTTTCTGGATTTTAGCACTACGCCACACATGATCATATTGATCCTCTTAAGTACTGAGGAGCTGTTCATAAGTAAAGTGAAGTGACTGAATGAAAAGTCTCCAGTTACTAGAAGCATATCACAATTTGTTCTAGTTTTCCTCAAGAAAGGACTGAGAGTTTACAAAGTTACCTAAGTTATCAAAAATGTAGCAGAGTACTGATGTGTCTTGTTCAATAGCTAAGCTTGGGAGAGAAAGCACTTACAGTAACACAACAAGCACCCAGCAGCAGCAGCAGTCTTCCTTGTTTTCTCTTTGAATTTTAAAAAGACAGAAAATAAATGATTCAATGTTTTAATGAATCATTTCAATAAAAAAGTTGTAATTGTGATACATAATTATATCGATTATTTAAGATTTTTCATCTAAAACCTAATATCTGTATTTAGGCCTCAGGTGCATCTTCATTGTCAAGTACCTCTTGGGTTTTCCCTCAACACTGTTGTATTCTAAAATAAACCTGATTCATAAGCTGGTTGATAATAAACAATCAGTAGCAATATCTTGTTTTTGATTTTCAAACAACACACACTAGCCCTTTCTAGTTGATGGACAGAAATAATTGTGTGGTCATTGTGTTATTGTATGAATAGATGATAATGATTGCCTAACGTTTTTTTTTTTGTTTTTTTGCTCATTATGGATTTATTGGTTTTGACACTCATCATACACACATCCATACATTCAGTGGTTGTTGCCTTTAAACGGAATTTTCAGTATTTTTCAAACTGGGTGTCGTTCTCACAAGTGTGTCAATTCTAACTTTGCAATTGCCACTTGTTTTGCAGAGATTCAAGAAACAAAATGGTTTGAGACATATTTCTTTTCCAAAATTAACATAGAAATTAGCCCCATGGATTAGCTATTGTAGCTAACTGCTAACAGCTGCACACACGGGTTTGTTTAAATGTTGGTTGCTGTTGTTTAAGCATCTGAGGATACTAGACTTAATTCACCAGCAGTTTAGTATCTTAAACTTGAGCGCTTGACTTAAATCAAATATGGAGTACTGTGGAAGCCATTAAAGCATTTTACTATGTGTGTGTTCACACTGTAAGCTTTGTGCTTGAGTCATTCATAGTTCTTTTTGGACCTGATGCTGCAGAACAATGGGCAGGGAATTCCTCTGGCTGTTAAGTTTTTAATAAAGCCTCATGCTGGTGAGTCAGTCCCACTCCAGTCATTTCAACATCAACTCCTACAGTGACTGCTGCTTTCAACTCACTGTGGGAGCCCAGTCCGACTAGTTGGAATTAGGAAAGCACCTCAGAGCTTCAACAGCCAGCCAGTCAATCAGCGTGGGCGTCCGAGTCCGCCCTGCTCAATGCCTCAACTCAACTTCATTCATCTTGATATTATTATTATTCCAGGCGTGTTTTATTTCACCAACGAGGTGTGTTTGAGCAGCAGCTGTCCAGACTACTGTTGGTTTTGCATTTTCAGGAGGGTCATCAGAGGTGTCAGAGTGGAGCCATCTTTCAGTAGATGTTGAGCATCGGGGCAGACTCTGTTCAGACTCCCTTGTTGGCCAGATGCCAGGACAGTACATCTTGCTTCAACAGCTTTGTTGACAGAGAGTACCTTTTAATTGTTTTATTTAATAAATACAGTATTGCATTAAGAGTGTTCTTTTGCTGCTACTTTCTATGGCTTGTAGGTAAGTGGGTTTTGGGCACATGGGACTTTGGGCAGACTTTGATATTTCTCATTTATCATATTTAAGTCTGAGGAAAATGAATCTGCACCTGCACACCCACACAGATGTCTTTGATTACTCTGAGTGGGTGGAGCTCTGCTGAGAACTACACATAACTCTATGTTGCACTCTATTATGTGCCAATATAAATGATAATGGAATAAGTTTTCCCTGCCGTATCACGTAATTGAGGTTTCCAGTAAGGCCAGTAAGGAATACATTACATAACTTTGTGTAACTTATAGTCTGCACCTCCAACTAGCATTTTTTGCCCCTCTTGTACTTTGCAGCCCTCACTGCTTCAATGAGGAGCCAGTTCCTTCTCTCACGCCCTCACATGCAGTACAGTCACACTACACTGGGCTTGAACCCATCACTTGTTCCCCTGAGTCTGCAGCTCTGACTGACTGACTGCGAAAGGCTCAAACACTAAGTAAGTAGAAGCACAGTTAAAGAGCAGTTTGATGATCTAGTATTTAATGAGTCTCGGCCTGGTTTTGTGGGAAGAGCAAGAGCTGCTTTATCATTTTGGCAGTATAACTGGAAAGGACAAGAGTGCTGTCTTGCTGCACATCGGCACAGAGTTGAAAGTTAATTGAAGTGTGGCCCGGATAGGTGAATTGAATTGAGTTGAACTATACAGGCTGGGAGTTGGGCGACATATTCTCTCATGTGTCTATATTTCAACAGCTGAATTCACACTTTTCATTGACTGAGAGATAAACCTTTTAATGTATCAAACCTGTGACTCTGGTGACCCAGCCGAAGCTTTTAAAATCAGTGTGCAACCTGTGAAAAACAGTCACCTTTCAAGCACAGTTGAAATATTAATATTTAACCAAGAACAAATTACAAACTGTTGTCATTCTCCATGAATAAAGCCTGCTGTACATTAAGCCCAGAAGGGACTCCATGCCATCCAGTGGAAAGCTTGCAGCCTTTGACACTAATTGGCTCCTTCTGTCTTGTTACACCATCATACACAGCTGCCAGCCTTGACAAATACTGTTGCTAATATTTGGGGCTTTTCTCAAGGGTCCAGCCCAAGAAATTACCCTGATGGCACAACTGGCCTCAACAACTAATCTGATGTAGGCTAATGTTTGTGTGAAACTCCTTGGTCCTCATTTTTAAATGTATATATAGTATATTAGCTTTGATTGCGACAGCTGATGTCACATTACTTCTGAAATGAAGAATTGTCCACAGTCTAATCAGAACTGACCAGGCAGCAACAAATTCAACAAGTTTTGCATTAGGAACAATCAACTGAGGCTGCAGCAAGATGAGCAGACTTGCTTTCTTGCACCCAAACTTCAAGAATAAATTAGCTGAAGTTGTTTAGTTTTTCTTTTTTTATATATATCTTTCTTTTTTTTTTGTCAGGTTGTTATGGAAACTGGCCCGCCCACGTCTGCAGCAGTGCTTTGCTGTACAGAAGTGTTTTCTACCTCTAATTCTCTCCAGAGTCACTAAGTGAATAGTTTTACTGATATTCAGCACAACTTGCATACTGACACTAGATAATCATCTTGGCATTTCATGTTGTGCTCTCTGGAGCCAGTGGCGCCCCCCTGGAATTGGTCATAGGAGATCAAATCTTGGTGGCACACCAAAACCACAGTGGTTGTATCAGGGTGGAGCCATTTTGTGTAGCCAGTACTGGATGTGAACCAGTGAAGGACAAAGTAAATGCACCAGTGTCCTTTGGCCAATCATGATTAATTGACCTGTTACTGTTAGTTTGTCTGACGAGCACCACCTCAAATTAATTGGTTTCCTTCAGAGGAAGTGAATCTTAGCTCCTCCTCCTCTCTCACCCCTTCAGAGGGAAACTGAAAAAAGCAAAGACAATTTACTAGCTGCACTCAAGAGTAAATGGGCCTCTCCATGATGATAGTATACTAGGTTTTTTTTTATTAGTCAAGCCAGCGAGGTAAAATAAAGGAGACCCACTTTTGCTTTTGTTGTAGGATGAGTCACTGAGAGGTCTCCAGTGGGTTGAGACCTGGGGGGAAGACTCACAGAGGGACACTGCTTGGCTGCAGTGAGTGCAAGGACAATAATAGAAGGTAATGACAGGAGAGGGTTTAATAAGAAGCTAATGTTAAACTGTTTTCAACCTGTTGAACGCTGTTGCTTACAACCCCGGCTACGCTAGTTTGCTGCCCTTGCCTCTGTACAGCAGTACAGTATTCAAGGCAAAAGGAATATAAGTTTAACATTAAATATAAGTTGAATACAAAATTTAAATTTAAGTAATTCAAACGGATGATTAAAGATCATCTATTAACCCACTTTAAGGTAATAGTTTGAATTTGTGAAAGCCCTATAGGCAATGCTGGGTGCCATTGTAGTCAATGCTAAGATGAAGCTTAGATGTTTCTTGTAATTGATAATTTAGGTATCCTGCTTTAAAAAGAGAGAGATAAAGTGAGAGTAACAGAGCCAACATTTTAAATATTAACCTCGGAGCTACCTCGGAAGAATGAAGGTGTTACAGGTGTCAATTTTGTGTCATGTAAAATTTACTTGGTCTCAGTTTTAGTGGCTCCCAGCACTATTGGCCCATTGAACAGACTGGAGTGTGTTAGTGTGCCTCTGGAACCTCCAACTGGCTATCCTGTCCCCCCTTCCCCATCCCACGGGAGACCCCTTCAGCAGCCAGACACACTGGCCCATTTTACTTCCCTCTCTGCCTCCCTCCTTCTCTGCTTCTCTTCCTTTGTCTCCCTCCGTCTCCAGCTGCTGCCAAACGCTTTATCTCCGTCTCGTCAAGCTCAGACTTTATTGAAGCAGTTGTTTCTGTTTTGGCTCTTGAATCTATCCATAATGTCTATCTCTATTGATTTATTTTTTTGTTTCTGTCCAAGCAGTTAAAATTGAATTGGCAGTTTATGGCTAAAAACTAATCACATAAAGTGGCAAAACATTAGCTGCGGTGTAAGTCGTAAGCGGCAAGTGTTGCTAAATAGAGAATGGCTGCAATAAACTAATTACCCATCCGCTGCTGATGCAAGTCTACCCACAAGAACTTAATGGATAATTACATATAAGTTCAAGCAAGGGCTTGATAAGTGTAATAAGTGTCCTGGGCTTTAAAAGGTAGCGTTTGATTTAGAGACGGAGGAAACAGAGGCGCAGAGGGAGCAAAAGGGAGCCAGCCAGAAAGAGGGGAACACCCTCCCTCCTTTTTACTCTTCCTGCGTCGAAGCCAAACATGTCACTGTACCAGCTGCTCACGTTTTGCTCCAGTTTCTCTGTGGCTTTTATTCCTCTGAGTTTTACAATTTTTTTTAAACTGTTCTGAAAGGCAGATGAGTTTATTAATTACACATTTGCTGATTCTGCGCCTTCCCATCCAGTACAAAGTGTTTCACAAAGTCTGCATAATTTTTTCATCATACTGAACCAAGAATAGCAAACATTGCAGTGAAATGCTGCTCTTCTATCTGTGACTGCTATCAAGTAGTGCCCGTGGATGAGGAAAGTTTTTACAGTATCAAGTGCAAGCAAAATGCTCAAACACACACACACAGGGTTGTGTGTGTGTAGGCATTAAATTCAGTGCAAGGATGCTGGGAGCATGACAGTGGGCGGATGTGGGAGTCTGAAGTGTGTCTCTGTCTTTCTCCGCCGGTGTGAAAAGTAGTTCAGTAATTAAAGCAAACCTCTCTCCTGTCCCCAATGGAAAGGAAGGCAGAGAAGGTGAGGAGGCTGTGAGGGGGAGTAGGAGAGATACAGAAGAAATGAGAGATAAAAGCCGGAGACGGTTATTTTTGATGAAAAGGGTAGAAAGGGAGGTTTTAAATTTAGCTTGGCATGCCAGATTGCCGTGAGGGGTGAATGTGGCAGCTGAATGCGAAGATGCTGACTGGTTAGACGGGGGTCCACACACAGGCACAGACATAACACGCACACACTGACACTGACATGACATTAACATTAACATTACATCTCTTAGCATGGGCACGCTGTTGAAAATTTGCCTGAAGACGGGAATTTCCCCTAATTTTAAAGGAAATGACCAAAGCACAGCTTTCATTTGTATTCATGTTGAAGAAGCACTTTGTAAACAGATCAGTGACCAAGTTCACGGCTATATTTATTGAACTTTAGCATTCGTCTTTATTGAACTTTAGCATTCACTTAAAGTCAACCTGCTAATAAGGCTGCTGAGAAAGACTTTTCTGACACAGTCATGCATGTCGGCAGACTGAAAGAGCCACAAATCCCAGTGAATGTTAATTTCCACTGTAGACATTCACTGTAGTTTTGTGTTGTTTGAGCTGTGTTGTCTTATCACTGCTGCTCGTTATCAAAACTTCCTGGCATTCTCCTAGTCTAACGAAGGCGTGAGCTTCACTGTTCCACTGCCTGGTGTTTTTGGTTTGAGAGGTGTTTTTGTTCTGACCTACATACGTTACCGTGACCAGCACTAAACTTTTGTCTCCATGACAACGTGAGGTGTGAGAGGGAGTGATGCGCCTACTTGAAAGCCAGGATGTTGTTGTCTTCCTACGATATCCTGAGCCTCCACAAGCCCACACGATCTGATTTATATCAAAACAATTTTTCAAGAAGGTATCAAGCCTGGAAATCTGCATTTTGAATCAGCGTCAGCTTTGTCTGTAATCATAACTCAAGCCATTTTTTTTGTCCTGGCAGGGCAAGGGTGGATGGATGTTGAGGGAGAGAAGAGAAAAGGTCTCTGATGTATAATTTATCTATGCAGTGGGTGGGTGGAGGTGACGGGGTGTGAGCTGGGTGAGGAGAGGGGAGGACAGGAGGGTAACAGAGAGGTAATTTAGGGTGGTAGAGGTGGGTGGGCAGAATAGAGGAGGCAGGGAGTTTGAGGTTTGAGAGAGGGAATCCAACAATAGACGTTTTCCACGTTATCCGTCACTGTTCCAAGTACTGTAGGTCTTCCTGTATGATAATGTGTCTGTATAAATGAATAAGTGTGATCACAGTCATGCATGTTTATTATGTTGTTTTTCTCTTGTGCATATGGTGCACCTATACTTAGAAAAACTGCTATTATCTTTTTGAAAAGTGTTTTCTAATAAAAAAAATATATTTTTAAGACATGTTGCTGAGGAAGACACTTTGCTTGTGCAGAAACAGCCCACTCGCTCAGGCAAATTTATACTCGCTTCTTCAGGGCAGATGGTGTCTTAAAGCGTTTGCACATTTGGCTCTTGAAGGCAGGAGTTTGGAGGAGGGGGAAGAGAAAAATAAGGGTTAAAATATGGATGAAGGGATGAAGGTAGCAAAGCAGGATGTTGCACCCCTGAAGGGAAGAGCAGGAGAGCAGATCTGCTTTGTTAGGAGACCGGCGTTGAGACCTCATTCTCTCACCCTTCCTCCCTCCCATCTTTATTATCTTACCACCCCTCCTTTTTGAACTCCTCGTTCCTCTCACCCACTCATCTCTTCGTTTCTCTGTTTCCTCAAGACGTCTACACGTTTTTGCCATTCACATGTCAGGCTGCGGGGTATCGGTAAGGTGAAGTGGAAAGGAAGAGAAGCGGTTGATTTCAAATGCACATTCATTCAGGGAGGGGCTGCAGTGAGGGGGTCTACGGAGCTACATGAGGCCAGTAAACAACAGCATAGAAGATGGGAGGGAATTTATAAACTATCAAAATATGACCTAAATAAAAAGTACAACATCCCTTTTCTCTCTGCCCCAGTTCAAGTATTTGTTCGTACTAGTATGTTTTAGGGCTGCACAGGCTGCATAGCCATGTGTGTGTGTTAGTGTGCACAAGTAGTATATGTGTGTGGGTGTGTGTGTACAGTATCTCTAAGGGAGACCGTAGGCAGTGGTCCATACAAGTCTGCTGACCAGCGATAGCACTCTGTTGTTGTCTCTACCCACTGATCAGTTCTGCCTCACCCACAGGGAGGTGGGTGCGCACACAAACAAATGTACATGGAGGATCCACCTCTGCTCGCCTCTCAATAATCATCCCCCCGACTAAAGCCTCCATTTCTGGTTCAGAATGGGCACAAAAATAACAAAACAATAACCGCTTTTTAGTGGGCAAGCCACAGTGTTGTTGATTCTCCCACGTTTTGGATTCAATGCCGGGACGGAGTGAAAGATATTTTTTTGTCTTTTGAGATGATCACTGTGTCATATAAGGTGACCATAGAGTTATAAACATTATTGTTTATTGATCAAGAAGCATAGCAGACTACACATTGGACCCTTACAGTTATAGCCTGCAGTCCTTCACGACTTGGTGATCGGGTGTAATTTAGGAACATACAGTATGAATCTGCTACAGCTTTTGTGGCTTTTTGTAACTTGTAGATGGGCAGTTAAAGGTTAAATAAAGAAATTGATTGACATTAGATTTTTTGAGAAAGTGAAAGTCAATCTACAGCCCAAAATAATGATAAATGAATTAATGACCAGCCTAATATTTATCAGCCATTCTCTCTCAAACTCTGTTTCAAAATGAGGAGTGAGTCGAGTTGGTCCTGCAAGCCACTTAGCGTGTGATTGATTGTCTAGAGTCAGCTCAGACAGGTTGAACTCATTTCAAACAAAGAGAAAAATGAAACGCCACAAATAGGTATGTTGATGCAGGAGAATTTGAACAATGATACTGTGTTCGCTCACAATCTCAGATGAACCCAGATTACGTAACACGAAAGTCCTACAGAGCGATATCACAGATTAAGATGTGACCACCAGCCACCCTTTCCTCATCTGACTATGATGAATATTATTATGCAGTCCAGTGTGAGCAGGAAGACAAAGCAATGAATAGGAGAAATTGAGGACACAGAGAAATGTCATTCTCTTTGGATCGACAGCTTCTCTCTGACTATTGTCAGAAGGTCAGGCGGGGACTTGGACTGACATATACAAAGTTATTATTTCAAAGGTTTAGACAAGTTCAATGGTTTCACCCAGTACAAAGACTGTTCCTTCTTAATTCTTCATGGGGTGATCACAAAAAGGCCAGACATTGTTCTGATAATATACTTAAATATACTAAAAAGTTGATTGCCACATGACGAAATATTTAGAAAAATGAGACTAGGAATATTAGGTAGGATCAATAGAATACCTCTGATTCACATCCAATAAAGAATGATTGATATTACAATATGGTTGACCATCTCAAATGGCCGGGGTATTACCTGGAATTCCTCATGGGGATCTGAACTCCGGATCTCATGTTTCTTCTTTGTTGCTGTGCACTCAAGACAGGTCAGGTCACTCAGACACGAGCTCCTTCCACAACACTGAATAATTCAGGAGAGGCCATGATGCAATGTTTGTGTTTGAGTGTGTGTGTGTATGTTGGATATGGTTTCAAGTGTGTGAAAGATGGGCGCTTACAGAGTGGTTTCCTCTGTGCTCTTGGAGAAGCCCTGTGGCCCACTTAGGATCAGTTTACAGATGTTGGACTGAGAGTGGATTTAAAAAAATTGACTCAGTGTTTTGGGATGCAGACCCCCCCTCCAGTGATTGGGTGTAGCAGCCAGTGAGCCCTCCTCCACCTGTTGATTCTATTAGATATTCTACATTAGGCACATTTTTAGATACATTACAGCTTGTTACTATTACTTATAATAGCTTGCTATCTTTTATGTGCATGAAACACTTGTTTATCTGCAGCATTCAGAGCACAACATTACATTGGAACAAACCTGCCACTGTCGATCCTTTATCATAGTAATGACACCACTCTGATGTGTGGGTAGATGATTTACATAGTGCCAGAGCTGTCCTCGTAGTACCCCTGTTGATATACATACAGAATTTGTATAAATATGACTCACCACACACTTGAGCGTGATAATCTCGGTCAGTAATGTATCCTGATGATACCATGATGTCAGATGGGGTAATGTCTGTGTCAGCTTGTTTAAAATGTCCTTAAATAACAGAATTTACTGTTCAAGCTGTCGTCAAACTACTAGCCGAGCTAAAAAACAGTCACTGTTGTGGCCAAAGCAGTTTGCTGTAGGTCAGTGTCGTCTTGGATTGCAGTGACGTCAGTACTCCAGTCACAGGTGTCATAAGGCTCTGGAGTTACACTGCACACGTACAAAGTGTGCGGACCATACATCTCAGTGTCATGAATAATGGCTTAAGGGTGAGGTAAGGGTGATGAACTTTGTTAACTCCCACCTTGGTTTACTCACTCACCAAAGCCTCCGGAGGGCTCCACCTGTACTGTAATTTGACTGTTTTGTTGTTCAAGCAATCTGACATGGCCTTCGACGAAACTGTCATAATGTATTTTTAAGGGAAAGGAAAAGATGTGCTCATCGGGAGGGTAAAAAAGATCCCCATCTCTGCAGTTTTACTGATTTTTTTATTGTTGCCTTTTTTAGCTAAATATGTTTGGTTTTATAGCACACATATTTACTGTACGGTTCAATATCAAGAAAGGGAGAGGACTCGTTGAGGCTTATTTTGTACACACATTTGAGGAAGGTTAACAGTTAGCCTAGCGCTGTCAAAAGCAATATAATATGCCTTTAAACGACTTCTAAACTGTGTTGTGTCTTATGTATGTTGCACCTGTAGAAACTTAAAAGGTGGCAGTGTGATTCAGCGAGCAGTAAGCTTATTCTGTGAGCCATTTCTTGACGAACAACATCTGTTCATATTATGGGGTTGAGTAGCAGTAATTCGCTCCATTTTTTTTGGTTATCGTCATGGCTTCAATTCTGAATCTGTCAACTCTCTGCCATGTTTTTGTCAGGCACTTCCTAAGGTAGATCACCCTGAGCTTTACTCTCCCACTGCTGTGCATTATATTACTCATTTCATCCCATATTCGACGACCCCTCCACCCTTACTCTCGTTTTTCCTCCGTGTCACAGTGGAGGGTGAATAATTCATTCATTCGGGCTGCTTGCTGGTGGAGATGAATCATGTGAGAAGAGCAGGATAAACGTGCTCGTATCAGAGCAACTCCTCCCCCCAAGGACCCCAGGACAGCATGGGGGGGGACACTGTGCCCCTTCACAGCTTTATAGACCATACCTACTCCGTCCTACAGGACATTACCATTCCAGCTTTCATGAGCTTAACACTAGCTCGTCTGCCTTTAAAGATCAGCCATCCACCGAGACCATGCAGCAGCCCCTCACTATACATACTATATATACAGTCTAATGCATTAGGGCCTCCCTGAATTAGCTCATTAATTATGTCTCAGAACAGTTCGAACATTTTTATATTTAGTTCACTAATCCCTTGCAACAATAAATGTCCATGCAGTTTTTATTGCTTATGTAATATTTAAAATGAACAACAGTGATTCACAACAGCCTTCAACTGTATGTCACAGATCTTCATCAGTGGATTTCACATTTGACATTTTAGATGGTCTGAAATCTTCCATAATTGTACAGGATTTAGCAAAAGTTTTGCAAGTTTCAGGTACAGTAAGTCTCAAGTCCCAAGTCAAGACTACCCAGTCCCAAGTGAAGTCTAAGACCATAACTTTGATTTTATGGTCCCAAACAAGTCATTACGGGATTAGAAACAGTAGCAACGTTAGGCGGACTTTACTGCTGGCCTCCAACGTTACAGAGCTTACATTAGAAACAGTTCATTTTAAAAGACAACCTTTAGGCTACCAAATCTTTAATACAACAATTGTGTTACCATGCTAGCCGCGTTGAGAGCTCATTTATTTCATATTTTCAAATGGTGCCACTAAATACTCCTCCCTTCTCCCACACACACTTACGTCTCTGGAGAAACGTCCTGCCTGAGTCAAACTAAATGTGTTTCTGCATGCTTGTGTTTGTGTAAATTTTCACATTCTGTGTGAGTGTATTTTGTTTGCCTGAGTGCTGTGATTTGTTGAAGCTAACTGTGTCCTGATGGGCCCAGAAGTGTTGATGGGCCCAGAACAACAATTATTCATATACAGTCACACATATACATCACAGTTTTCGTGCTGTCACACCGTGTTATCAGATCGCAAGGCTAAACAGCCAGCACTGCGGACTGAAAATCTCCATGCTTAACATTTGCTCCGGCATATAGCAATGGATGCCAATTTGGGGGACAGAAGTGTCTGTCTATTCGTCTAACAACAAGTAGTAACAGAGTTTTTTGGATGTAATTTAGATGATTGCGTCTACCACTGCTCTGGCTTTCCTTAAAATAAAAATACCTAAACTGAACAGTTGTATTGATGATTGGAATTAAAATGGTGTGGGTCTTTAGTAGGTCTTCTAATACTCTTCCTCTTCTCTTTCTTTATCCTTCTTCCAGGTTAGACGCTGCTTGAAGCCTGGAGGACGGTTTGTCTCTGTAACCTTCGCCTCACCCCTCTTCAGGAAACGCCTCTATGCTCGCACAGAGTACAACTGGTCAATTAGGAAGTATGGTTATGGAGAAGGCTTTGAATATTTTGTGTATGTGATGACCAAAGGAGAGGAGCTAAGCCCTGATGATGCAGCTCTAGAGAAAAAGCTACTGGAGGACACCAAATCCCAACCTACCACGAATGTCACAATGCAAAATGAAGATAAGGAAGACTTCCTGTTTAATATTGACTTCTAGGAAAATATTAACCCTGAGATTTACAAGTAAGCTCTATACTGTGATAATGACAAAAGAAACTCAAACTTTCCACAGTCACAGAAACAACAGAAATTGCCTTTGTGACCACTGCCTTACAGTTATGTAATTTTGTAAGAATGAACTGCTATGTATTTTAAGATGTGTTCTATTTTTGGGCATAGATGTTCATATTGACAGCTGTGAGGAAAGATTTTAGTGGATTTGTTTTATAAAGGATTTAGACTATGCACCACCATGCTCTCGATACATTTCCAAAGAAGAATTGGAATTGTAACAACAATAATTGTGTTTGAAACTATTCAAAAGAAACTGTGTGGTATTTATTCACATAACAGACTATTGACAACACTTACATGTAGAGAAAAATGTTTAACTAAACATGGTGGAAACTTTACAAAATGGTTGTGCCAAATAAAATAAATTAATGAAAAAATATAGATTACCCAAACTCACCTTGTCCATTTCCCTGCCACTGATCTTTTACATTTTACGACAAATACAGATAAGGTAACTTCCAAAATAAAGACCACAATCAACTTGACACACTTAACAATGTCAATGCTGAATAAATCTTTGGCTTGAAGTCTCATCTTATATAGTTTGCCTTTGATCCTAACTAAAACATTGTTTTCTATGTGTTTTCTATGATTGCATTGTTTCAGTTTGTGATTACTATGGAGCAATTTCTAGTCATGTTTAACTATGACTCATCAAGTTTCTGTCTGTGTCATAATTTTGCTAAAGCTTCTACGATCAGATCCTATAGTAGTGCAGATCATAATAGAAACTTTTTTATTAAAAAAAAAATGTTTACATCCCAGTGTACTTAATTGTTCTGTTTGTCCATACATCGGAAAGATTCAACAGTCTCGTCTTCTGTGGTGCAGCACAAGTCTGCCCATGTTGCAAAATTTGCAAGACACGTCTAGACACAGAACATAACAGCATCACTGACCTGCATTTGCAGTCAGTGTTTAAGTCTGTTTATATGTCTGTCGAATTGTCTGTAACCGGACCCTGTCTGGTTTAGATTCCAAACAAAAGCTGCTAATGGAGATGCAGTGTTTGAAACATGCAGGCACATACAAGTAACAGCTCACCCTGCGTGTTATTTGTTGAGGAAACGTGAGATAAGTCTCGGGTCCTGTGCGCTCTGCTGCTTAAATTTAGACCTGAAAGAGAGCCAGGCATGCAGACAGGCAGGAAGACTGGTGACTGGAGGGGGACCACATTGATAAAGTAGAAATCATTTATTTTTAATTCTCCACTGAGATCTAATTACTGCCTATTTTTAAGACTTGGAAAAAAAGGTGCATGATTTTTCAGATGGCTCTTCTTTCGTTCCATGACTTTCTGCTGGTGTAACTCTGTAGTTTGTTTAACTTGAACTTTGCTGATGACAAATCAGTCTTACCCCAAGGTCTTTTTAGTAGCTGTTCTGGAGCTTTTGATCATATCCCACGATCTTCCTCAGCAGGCAGAGTTAGCCCAGTTTCCATGTAAGTAACTGTTGGCTAAACCCCACCCCCCTTAGTTACTGTTGCTACGCTGATGAGGTTTGTGTTCTCACATGGCACGTATGGAGTTTTGTGGTGAGATTGTTTAATCATGTACTGTTTTCAAAGCCAAGAACACATTTTTACACTCAATCTGTTGTGCTCTACAATGACATGAATATTAACATTTTTCAAATGTTTTCATCTTTGTGTCTTTTTAACTGTAAGAGGATTTCAAACTAAGTAAACAATAAATATGACGTTAATACATTTATGTTTCCTTTGACTGTTACTGTAGCTTAGCCAACTATTGCAATTGTATATTCTCTTGTTATCCACACTCGCAAATACACAGTGCAAGCACACCGGATCACATATTGAAGTGTATCTCTATCAGACAGGGGTTGTCTCAATCTCACCCACTCACCCCCTCCTCCTCCCAGACCCCTGCATTGTCTATTATCTGGTTTCCATGGTGACATTTGGGTCCAATGCCCTGATTACCTAAACAGGAGGGTTATGTAAGTGCCAGTATGTTTGATCTTGACAATTGAGACTTAGGGGTATAATATCAGCTATATAAAACACATAATGATGGATTCACCTCTCAGTGTGGTGGGATGGAGGTTGGATATTTCCCAACATATGGAGAGTTTTGGTTTTTTTGCTGGATTTTCCCTTAAAGTACGAGTTTTCCTGTTTTCCTTTTTCCCCGTTGGACTTTGTTTGGTCTGACTTCAATTTCTGTTCCCCCAATATATTAATATAGTGGAAAACAGCAGTTTCTTTTTTTGTTTTATTGCAAATTTGGTTTTCCGCTCCCTTAGTGAGATCTGCAATCTCACTAAGGGAGGGACTGATCTGCAATGGCAGAGACTCCAATAGTGAGATTTAACTTGACTGGACTTAAGTTATATAACCACCGAGCATGGGGCAGGCCTGACCCAGGAGAGGTTTAGTCATCATTTTCTCTTTAGCACAAACCTTTTTGCCTTATTTGCAGTTTCTTTTAGTTTCTTTAGCTGATCACCTGAGTCATCCAGGTGTCTTAGGCAATGATTTAATATATAGCACCCTGTTCTCATGTGTGTGTGTGTGTGTGTGTGTGAGATAGTAGAGACAGAATTTTCTCTCCTGCTGCTAATTGTCCTCCATGCTCTGTTGCCCAAGGGCAGCAACAACACTAATCTACTGCATGCTCAATGCCTTTCTCTCTCTGTCTTTCGCTCTCTCTCTCTCTTACTCTCAGTCACTTATCTCACCACCACCACCCTGCCCTCTCAGTCTGCATCGATTGGCCCTGAGTGTTTTGGTGTGTGGGTGTTATCTGAGGACTCATGCAACTCAAAAGGTCTACTGCATGCTTTAACCAAACATCTCTAGGTTTTATCTGCCTCCCTGTATGTGTTTGTGTAAAACTGTTTCACGACACAGCACTACTGCCCTTTTTTACCCCATTGAACTTTTTTTACCCCATTGAATTTTTTGATTCCTACTAATTTTCTGGTTTAGCTATATTGTAATAACAAAGTTATTTATTGATATCTGGGAATGCAGCAATATTTAAACTTGTCTTATGGGGCAAGAACGTTCAGACAGTCGTACAGGTTTAAAACAAACCCCAAGTTAGTCAAACTTATTTGCAGATGAAACAAAGACGCATGGTCTAAGTGCATGTTCGTGCATGTCATTGTGCCCGACTGACTAGCTCACAGCTCTGCACTGCACTCATACAGCTTTCGCTTTACTGCCGAAAACTGTGTCCGGACTGATGGCGTTTTTCACACAAGCGTAGCAGCCACCCTCCTGTTCCCCCTAAGATAAACACTGTTGCCTTTGTCAGCTTTTTTTCTGTTGTTCTAGTTGCCATGTTGAGACCCTTCAGAGGCAATACAAATGCTCCAAACTACTACTTAGCACCTTTCAGGATCTTTTCAATCCAATATTATTTTGTAATTCCTTTTTAGCATTTCAAATCTATGAAAATAAGACCAAGCCTTAACCTACAGCCTATGAAGCAAGTTGCTACAGACCAGCATAGGTAGGATGGAAGGAATCCTCAGCTGTACACCAATCTGCATTGGATGTAGAGTGGACTTGGAGAAGGAACTGCCACTGCAGCTCTGTATAACCGCCCATCTCCCTTGGGGCAGTTTAATGGTATAATATACTGTATGGCAGGCTTATGTAACTGTAGGAGGAATATTAATGGATGTCCGTTAAGGATGGGGCTAAAGTGGAATCAGATCAAAGCTCTTTGTTCTCGCTGCACACGCTCAGTTTGACCCTTACAGCTGAGAGTTGCTGTGAGCCATGTGCGTTCATGTATGTGAGACATAATAGTACAACGGCACTTAGCATTTACAGCTGTCTGCCTTAGCTTTTATATTTGTTTTACACGCAAATGTCCATATGTCTGTCATGCTTGTATTTCTATCCAGTCTTTCCATGTGGTTATACAGTGACTGTCCATGCGTAAGGCATCTACAGCATGTTCGTGTTGATCCCAGTATGGCCCGCAATCCTAGCCCCTCTGCCTGGTCAGGACACAGGAGCCGCAGACACCTCGGGTTACATCTATAGCTCTAGCTCACAGTAAACTGACCTCTGACCCTGACAGTTGCAAAATGATGACTGAATTTACGTCTCATCAGAGGGCAGTAGCTCAATCGTTTTTGCTTTGGATGTTCAAGTCAGACATCGTAGATATTAATTTAAAGGATAACTCTGGAACATTTTCTCTTTGAATTATTGTCAACAAATTTAATTAAAATACTTTTAAGTTGGATTTGGTCGAAATAAATGTATGTAGCCAAAGCTGAAGTAGCTTACTAGCTCTATTGAGCTTACCAAGTCATGATGCCTGTTATAGATCTGCTCTCCAGAAATTGAAAATGCGTTGGTGGATTTTATTTCAGATGGAACCTGACTGTTTTTCTATAAAGCCTGTCCGGTCTTCCGTCCAGAAATCAGAAATCATATAACAATATGGACGATTTCTTCGTCTTTCTTTTTATTTACACTGGCTTGGTTAATTGTAATAAGGCAATATATCATCCAATGCCAAATCTTGTCTGTGTATTTTAATACTTTGCGAACAACAATGGAGCTTGATGGCACGGACACAGTTTGGGTACACTGGCAATACTTGTTTGTAGGGTTAATTAATAGTTGGTTTAGATCTCTTTAGAGGATTGTTATGCCTGTCGTGGACAGAGACATTCTTTTTTCAGGTTGTCTGCCCGTTTCATTCTCATATACACAGTATTTGAGGAAAGCCTAGAGGGAATGTCTTCACATTTGGCACAAACTCAAATGAACTGATTCGATTTTTGGTGGTCAATGGTCAAGGTGTCTGTGACCTCACAAAACAGGTTTTTGGCCATGACTCAAGAATGAATGTGCCAATTACGACAGTTTCACACAAATGACCCATAGGATAAAACGATGAAGTGATGACGTTTTGCAACTTCACAGGTTAGTGGAGGCATACAACCATGGGGTGATGATTGAAGTTTAATAATACTTTGAAGATAAACACCAGTGTCATTCTTTAAGCGTATTGGACATATTTTATATAAAAGATATTCGGTACGATTTTTTTACCTGAAAGGTATGCAAAGTTGTAAAACTACAAATCAGCGTACTAAAACGCATAACACTGAAGTGGGAAAGGAGAAAATCATGGAGCAGATCTGATACAATTCAATATTTGCCCAAATATGTCATTCCGGTTCCGGCCTTCCAGGGCTGTCCATTACTGTGAAAAGTGTAATTGTCTATGACCATAGACAGCCACACACGTACACACGTACACACACACACACAACCACACAGACGACATCCACAACAACAACATGATCGATAACACTATGTGTTCATTCAGTGCAGTGCTCATGTCATCAGGACAGTCAATAATCTCTCTGATGGGAATTTGGTTAGCTACATTGATGACGCATTGTTGATGTTCAGTTATTAGAGTGAAGTGCATTTTAGTGTCCTTCATGGATCAGTATTAAAGCATTGTTGTCAGAGCATGTAGCTTTTTATAGATGTGTCCTGATACGGTACATTTTTATCCAAACGATAAACTTAAGAGACATGAAAATTCAATCGTGAGATTACCAGGAAATTCCTTTCTATTGAGTTATCAATGCTGTTCAGGTTAGTGTACCACAGGTGGAAAAGGGGGGATATCAACTGACACAATTTCCTGACTGACGCTGTTGTCAGATAGAGTAGTACGTTGTTCTACAGTACACCTTTTCTCCCACCTGAGATCTGTTGATGTAATAAACTAGTTATTCCCTGCCATGGTACTTGTACCTCAGGGGGTGCTCTAGCAGATACCAGGGGGCACTTAAAAAGATTGGGAAGTCACTCAGCTAATATGGAAAAGAAATCTGTGATTTGATGAAACAACAACATAAAAAGATACATCCACGTATGTGTGTTTTAGATAAAATTGATGCTGTTACAGAGACCAATAGGTACTGTATGTTAGTTTGACTGCGTAGTTAGTAGGTTTCATACCATTATTTATTTATTTTTGCAATTGGGAGTATGTGGAAACTAGCAAGCAATAGCAAAAAGCGATAAATGGTTGAAATTGGCAGTTTCTGCCATTGTGTGTGGGTCGGTTCGACAAAAAAAATGGATGTAAACACTGTAACAAACCACAGAACAAAGTCATTATATTAGGTTTTGGTGCATGATTGTTTTTTCTTGGTATACCAGCCAAAGCCAGTGTTTCGGCCTTGCTATAGACTTCATGTGAGAGCTACAGTATGAGGACACTGCACATGTAGACTTTGATAGATGATCATGTGGCCAGTTGTGGCCCCCCAGGGGTCTGTGGTTTAATGAATTCACTACTGTAGGCTGGCACAGAGCTGTTTAACAGCTTAACAGATGGATCACCGTTCCTTCCCTGCTCTTTAATTAAGAATCAGTATTTAATGTGACTGAGGTCATGGCTACTGACCCCAAAGGCGACAAAAATTTAGATGATTTTTTCTGATGCTGAAACTACATGTATGCTATTTATTTAAAATAGTTTGTTCATCTTTATTTTTTTTAATTGTCACTTTGCTGTGCTTTGATTGGTATGTTCTCATTGTTTTTTCCCCTTGGCTTTTATTTACAGAACACACCCAGACCACTCTGAAATTGGTCCTATTGTGTGTCATCTTCAGTTGAATGGTTAGTAAAATGTCTTGGGACAAAAGCCATACCAAAGAATCACATTTACATGTTCTTTCACCATTTATTAATTCACCAAATACAGTGAAAATGGCATCATAATATACAATGACTCATTCTTAGAATGTCATGACATTTTTGTTGCTTTTTTGCTTCATAAAACAATGTTTCATTATTGAAAATATTAAGGTTTCATGCACAACAAACCATATCCAGTTTCTTTAAAATAATGGTACAAAATAAACAAAATTAAAAAACAAAAACTGTAATGTCCAAAATCGGTCAAATAACAACGTGTTATTTGAGGATACTCGTAAACAGTGCAATATACTCTAAAACTGCCATTTTCTAACAAATTCATCAACGAAGCTCAAGTCACAGTATACGATTTCTTAATAATAGTTTAACATTGATGTGTGCAAAAACCCCAGACACATTCAGTTAGTCTTTAAAAAACGCCGGACCTCTGATATCGAATGAGACCAGTCCACTAAAATCTATGCTTCGCCTCCATGAAGCCTAGTCTCATCTGTATATCCTCTCTGAAGTAGAAATATTTTTCTTGATGAATTGTAAGACGATAGACTAGCATATAATTTAAATAACAAATATTTAGATATAAAAATACAAATATGACTTTTGTTAAAAAGAAGCGTGCCAGGGTAAGAGTAGTGGCACCTGCATTGGCACCGGAGTGAAAGTTCATGCAAATAGATGGAGAAAAAACATAAAGAAGACGAAACACGAATATTTGCAAACTTAAAATAACCAAATTTTTTTTTCCCATCGATTTCATGACTTGTTTAAAACATTTAATATATTCCCCACAACTGTGCTGGCCTCTGTAGATATCTGAGCATGTGAAAATACAAACAAAAAAGAAAAAAGAGAGGGAAAAAAAGATATGTGCAGGTGTAAATCAGCTACATGAAGGTGCCAAGCTGCACCGTTAACCACTGTTGGGTAATGCAAGAAGAAGAAGAAGAAGAAGAAGAAAAATGTAGTCTCTGGTTCAGGTTTAATCTGTGGCCTAATGCTCTTTTTAAAGGCCAAGAGCAAACAGGGCTTCCACTACAGAAAATATTAACATTGCACCATCCTCGGATATATGTTTTTACATACAATAGGTCTCCTCTATTTAGCAGACTCGAGAGTTTTGGTTGGTCTGTTTTTAAAAAGCAATAGCAGCAACAGGAATGCATTGGACCAGTGCTGAAAGGACAGCTCCCGTGAATGCACCGTCGCTGACCGAATCAACAAAGCAAAGCCTATAAAGGAGGGGGGGAGGAAAGGGGGACGTCTGAGAGCTTAGCCTACCTACTGTACTGTACAACTTATTGAAATAGGGCTGGGATTTAGCGTCAGCCTCCAGTTGCAGTGTTTTGTTGCTTACAGCGCTGTTGGAAAGGAAAAAAGAGATGGTCGTGAAGTAATGACAAGTTCATCCATCATCAAAGTCAGCAGAGGCCGAGCGGTGTCCGCCATCTCAACATCTTGCTGTTAAAATCGGGATTCGTTTGGAGAATTGCCAGCAATCCCATGATGAAATCTTGGTCTTTTCCAGAGTCTCTCTCCCATCGTTTTCTTTTCTTTCGTCTCTTACTTTCATCATTTCCTTCTCCATTTCCCCCATTCTTTGCCTTTTTTCCCCCCCCCTCACTGCCGTTCGTGAGTCACCCCATCATCGCTTCGTGCCGTCGTTCTTCTCCTGCAATCCTCGAACATGCACAGCCGACAAGTGCTTCAAATCGGTGATCAAAAATAAAAAGTCTGCAAGGCATCGCTCACGTTTAAACGCCTGGTGAAGACTTGTCTGTCATCCCCTTCAGGACCTCGTCTATTCGGTCGTCCTCGATGACCACTGTGGAGAGAGACGGGGAGAGAGGATGGTTATTGAGAGAATGGAGGGAAAGATTCATCATGACATTTCTATAATATCTCATTTAGCAGTGAGATCATTGTGTGTTTTATTGTAAGGTCAATGGATTCTTATTCAGGGCCTATAGTGGAGGGGATACGGCGCACTAAATAACCAAAGCAAGGAGGGAACATGTGAGTGCAGTACGGTTGCAGGTGAATAAATACATTAATTAAAGCACTATTGCAAATCCACGACCTCTAGTACGCGCACTTGGTCAAAATAACTCATTCAAGGTAATGGCGACGAGCCAGGCATTCTATCCTTTTGGGTTTAACCCTATTGTTTTGTGCACAGCATGGGGTGTGTCCTTACATGAAGATCACGTTTCAAGCATGTATGTAAACGTGTGTGTGTGTGTGTGTGTGTGTGTGTGCCGCCGACAACCACAAACTCAAGTAAGTATCTATCCCGTGGTGCATTTAAAAAAAAAAAAAAAAATCAAAATTGTGTTTAATATTCAAATAAATTATAGGAATTGCAAGATAGAGCATCACAAAGAACTCACGATAAGTCCCAAAATACTTTTTTTTTTTATCACATAAATAATTCTGTCCATGTTTCAGTTATAGACAACATGCCTCAAAATCCCTCATTTAAACATCCTTTACCTCGCTTGGCTCGGCCGATCTGTCCAAGCTTTGGGGGTCTTTTCGCCTGCGACGCAGAGAAAAAGGCGCTTGTGTCCTGCAGTCCGCAGCTAAAGGACATCTGACTGACCTCGCTATCTGCCCCATAGCCGTTCATTTTCCCCTCGTTGTATGGCAGCACCTCGGACATTGTGGCACGATGGAGAAGGGTCACCAGCGTAAAGAAGACAAGTAGACAAAAGTCTTCCTCAGCGACTTTATATTCTCAATAAAGACGTAGATTCCTTTTTTTTTTCTTTCTTTTTCTTTTTTTTTTGTGCAAGCTGCAGCGGTTGTTCTTTTTCTCCTGTTGGGATCCTTTTCTGAGATGTAACTGGATGTGGAGGTTTGTGAGGTTCGGGTGTTGTTGGGGGTCTCTGTTGTTGCAGCTGCAGGGAGAGACGGCGCCTGAGTGAGAGTGAGAGTGAGCGAGGGAGAGTTGTGTTCGCCTGTGTTGCTGGCTGATGTCTGGTGAGGGAAGTGGGAGATCCCGGGATCATAAAGGAAACCCAGGCAGAACGGTGAAGTCATCCATCCGGGGTTGAAGCGCGTGTGTGTTGTGCGCGTATGTGTAATAAGGCAAAGGGGACTCCGAGTGGTAGAGGAGCAAGAGGGACATCAGCAGGCGAGAGATGGAACTGCACAAGTGAAGGCGCCACACTGAGGCCAGGCTTGAGGCTTGGAGATGATTCTTTTTTCAGTGATGTACCCCCTGTGAAATATTTTTTCAGCCAAGTACCCCCTAACCAGCGCAAAGCATTTTTGGTTGAAAAAAAGATGTAATACACAGCACTGTGCCATCAGTGTCTGATTTATTAAACTGTCAACACTGAAGATTGCATTGTTGCATTGAATTCAGTTTATGAACTTACACTTATATTTGATTGAATATTGATTAAATAACTATTTTCAAAGGATTTTTGAATGGATGCTAATTTTAAATATATATTTTTTAAATCTCACGTACCCCCTGGAGTGCCTTCACGTACCCCCAGGGGTACACGTACCCCCATTTGAGAACCACTGCTTTAGGATATGTGAGGAAAATCCATCCTCACATAGACACGTATTGTGTGTCTGGTCAATGAATAGATACATTACCAATATATGTGGCATTTAATAGCCCCATTATAGGGTATGTTTCCCTCAATCATGTAACAAAGGTGTATTAAGGTTTAAAGGGAACTTCCTAATGGTTGAATACTTCCTTCTCTGTGCTTCTGAGAGCATAAAGAGCATAAAGAGCATTTCGGTTATTTATTTGTATAGTAGTCACCCTAAATTTACTCAAGTACTGTAGTTAAGTACAATTTTCAGGTACTAATTGTGTCACTTTATACTTCTATTTTACTATATTTCTGAATACTAAACTTTTTACCCCACTACATGTATGGGACAGCTGTAGTTTTGTATTAAATATTCAAAAAAACTGTACACAATATAATGCTTTTAGAAGTATTTGTATGCCTCGATACTTTAACTTATTTCCTTAATGTTTTTCACTTAACTAGCATTACTTAGGTAAAACGTTTTAATGTGTAACTTCTACTTTTGGCATAGCTGAGTGCTTCTTACACCATTGTTGGTCGTGCAGCATGCTTGCATAGGCTATACCAGAAACTACGACAAAGACTTTAAAGGGGCACTTCCCTCTACTGATTATGTACAAAATGCAGTAAAGGCCAGTGTACTCATGTTGACTATACAGTTAGTGTCTGGAGGAGCTTTTTAAAATAAGATAACCCAGATGATGTCATCATTGGGATACAAGACTGTAAAATGAAGGATGTAGCTTAATAGATGTAGGTTTTTCCTAGGCAGGAAAGAGTCTTACAAAAAATACCATTTATTTCATTATGGTAAATGCAGGATCCAATTTTTCCTTTCCTTTCTCTTGTGAGTATCCACATTTTTTAAAAGTGAAATACTGAATCACTGGTGTGCCTCTTTACGGGCCAGAGCAGCAAAAGAAAGTCACAAATCACAAACACTAGACATTAACATAATATTGAACTATACATTATGATCATCTATACATAAAAAGAAGCATGACAAATAAACATTATCACATTATAATATAGACTTTCTACTAAATGAAGACAATAAAAAAAAATACAGAATGATATAATGTGCTCCTGATTATGTGTCAGCAGTATATGACACACAGTCAGTGTGAATGGCTCTGTTCAGCACCACGGACAGAGCCAGTGTCATTCATACACTAGCTGCACTTGAAATTACGTCATTCTTCCTTGTCTTCTTTTTGTTGCAGTCTGTGTTACAACACTCGTCCTTGTAGCATATGGTGTCTTATAAAAACTAAAGTAATGAGCTGACAGAAAGCCTATTTCTTTAGCAAACCTGTTGAACAAACTCGTGCCAGCTGACCGATCTATAAAGATGTTATAACATGTTCATCGAAGCAGTGTTTCTCTGTTTCAGCAGCCAGTCTGCATAGCGGACCGGTGAAAGTGACCAGCTGACACTCTCTGAGATCAGTGTTGTTGGAAAGGCTCTTGGATCTATGAGGATAAGATGTGTGGTGACCACAAAGTCAAAGCAAAGCCGGCTGGCTTTCCTCCCACAGAAACTTGGCCCATATAACCTCCTGTAAAACAAGCTTCTGATATGACTCCTAGAGCATTTATGTTCACCACCAGTTTAGAATACATTGGCAGCATGTTTATTTTTGGAGGCAGGTTCAACCCAAAATGTCTCTTTTAAGGCATGACAAAATCATTCACAGAACTTGTTATATATATCCAATTCTGTTTTTTCCTCTCGTGAATCCACACTCAGTGTATAAGTCTATATAATGCATCAGAGACCACAACTCTGCCAATTTATCTAAATGTAACTCCCCAGGGGCTTGAGTCACACAGCTCCTCTTGCCAAATGAACCGCAGCCTCCAGCTGTCACAAGCAGAGAAGTTGATTCATGCACGGGTTTCAAATTATGTCATCAGCTGGTGACCTGCTTCCCCACATGGCACCAGGTGCTGATCCGTGGTCATTATTTAGGAAAAACATGCTTCTGTTAAACAACTGGAAGCCCCTTCTTCCATACCCCTTCCCCTAATGATGCCCCGCCTCGTACATAATGTGGAACTCAGCGCACTTAAGTGGAACGACTCCTCGTTTGGTCTGCCTCTGTTAAGTTCAATTGATCTTTCTCAGTCCAGATGCTTCTCCTCTGTCCCCTTCTTTCTCTTTCTCCATCTCTGCCTCTTTAGCAGTTAGCATTCAGGCTCACTCAATCAGTCCCATCATTTTTGATAAGGGCACCCACCCTTTAAAGGTGTGTGTGGTGTGTGTGTGTGTGTGTGTGTGTGTGTGTGTGTGTGTGTGTGTGTGTGTGTGTGTGTGTGTGTGTGTGTGTGTGTGTGTGTGTGTGTGTGTGTGTGTGTGTGTGTGTGTGTGTGTGTGTGTGCTCTTGAAGCACTGCCTCCAATTATAAATGAATCACTATGCTGAGTCACTCACTCTCCACATCTCTCCCCTCGAGCAGACCATGGCACTGCTGAACTTACACCCACACCCACACTCACAGCTACACACACACACACACACACACACACACACACACACACACACACATACACACTGTATTTACACACTATGTTCCTCCTTGAGGCATACTAGCTGAGGAAAAAACCCAATAACAAGCAGAGAGCTAAGAGACCAAATCAATTTGCTGTGTATCTCTAAGGATTTGTCCGTGTCTGTGTTTATGTATGTGTATGTGCGCCTGTGCGCAGGTGTATATTTTAGGAAAACTAAAAATGTAAGTGAGAGGACAAGGAGAAAGAGGAGAGGCACACGCCATCTGCTTTTATGGACCAATAAAAGTATCTTGTCTGTCTGCTTTCCTCGTCATGAAGATTAATGCAGTTTGTTCTCCAGCATAAACATCCTCCATTAGATTGTGGGAACATTGGCAGAGCTCCTGCTTTGGATCAGTGAACAAACAGCTGAGATAGAAATGCTCACAGCTGTAGCCTGCAGAATGCTGAAGCTTCACTGAGAACGCTGTACGCCCCGCCTCCCACACCTCCATCACATAGAGAACTAAGCTGGGATCGAAGGTGAGTGTTTTATGTTGTTTGGTGACATGTTGGTAAAGTCTCTGATTTCTAATCTAATAGGAGACCCTGGCAGGTACTAACAATTTGGTAAAATCAACTCACAACTAAGGAATAAAACAGTTGTTAAAATTTCCAAGTATGGATGTAATGTTGGGAGAAAATGACGATAAATCACATGTTCACTAAATTGGACATAATGCATCACTGGCTGTATTTCAACTGGATTTAATAGGCTACTATTACTACGACTTGTTCTTGAATACATCATATGCAGTAAAAAAAATTGGCGCTGTCAATCAATTGATTTGTGTTATTAGAATGCAACTTGTAGTTTGTGTAACAAAACTATATTTTTCTGTTATTATGATTTTAATCATTGGTTTGTGTTATTTCTTTAGTAGAAAACTAAAATGCATGCTGTTCACCAGAGTGGACATGTGAAAAACTTGCCTAAAGAGGAATAAAAACACTTATTGACAAATTGACATATAATTATCACCGGACTCTGTAATTCCTCGTCTCCATCCCTCTAATTGTTATGGTGTTAAAACCCACAACTTCCCTGTTTTTGTTTGCTCTCACCACTCCTTCCAGAAATGCTTCCAGCAGTAGCAGTAATCTGTTTTCAGTGGAAATGTTCTGATAAACCAACTGTATGCTATCTGACCAGCACCAAACAGCAGACAGATAAAGTTAACCACTGGCTGGTGTTGAACATAGTGGAGCATTTGGCTGCTTAAAAGCCAGATATTTTTCTCAAAAGTTGGTGGAGAACAAACAAGGGAAAACACAGTGAATATAGGACTTACATTCATCAAGTAGCCAGAAATACTACTCTGAATAAATGTTAGTGGGGCTCCTTGTCTGTTTGGACGTGTCCTATGTTGGAAACCACTCCAGCAGTATCTACTGTAGCCATGCAGTTTGTGTTGTATCAGCTCATGTTTTGAAATATCCACTTCGGAAGATTTTGCTCCAATCACACAGCAATGTAGGTGAATAAAATAGTGTTTGTGGTGCTACCACTACTGAACATTTACATTAAAAATGAACAGCAACTTCCCTTTGCAGATATAGTTACAGTTGTTAATGTCTTAATAAGCCACAAACCAGAAACTACTTTGAACCGAGGAAATCGTCCCAAGGAAAATTGTTGACAGCATGTTTTAAGGATTGGAGTTAGCTGTACACTGATTCTGGAATTTGCCTGTTTAATATTTTAAATGTAATTTTTCAATGCTGTTGGCACCACAATCAAAGCTCCATTCACCCCCTTTGTACTGGCACAGCAGAAGAAAACTCAGAGATGGCTTGAGCATGACAGAATGTGACCTATCTGCATGGCTACCAGGAGAGATAAGTGAGGAAATATACCTTTTTTCAATTATGGGGATCTGTGTCCGATATTGATGTACTCAGAACTCGGATGTGGTTGAATGAGCTTTGTAGAAACAGAGCACTCTGCTCAAACTTAAGAACCAAACAGAAAATCTTTAAAACTGACCAGTGTATATTTTCCTATGATACAATCCCTGTCTGCCTCACCTCAGGGAAGGAGTGCTTGGTTTGTTTATGAGAGAAAAGGCATTGCAGTCACACTACTGTCACAAAGTAGGTCACTTATCCCACGTTTCACTGCATGCCCAAAGCAGATGGGTGACAGCGGTAATTGGCATCAGGGACTATAGCACGCTGTGATGGCTCTCTCTCCTGAGGTACAGCATCTCTACCTTTCCTCCTGCGGTCTCTTGAGTGTCTGCTAATGCCAAAGTCAAAAAAGAACCCTCCACCCCACCGCTCCCTGTCAGGAGCACAAGTACATAAGGTCGTGGTGTGTCAGGAGTTATCAAAACTTTTTCTTTAGATCTGGAACTAACTATGCCTTTTTCCATTTTACACTACTGTTTGTTGAATAGAGCATTCATCTCCATCTGATATAGTATTAACTGGGCTATTTTTGGATGCAAGAATTCAACACACAAAATAAATCTTACTAAATAAATAAATGATTTCACATCTACAACAGGATAATACCATATTTGTATATATTGTAACAAAAAACAGAATTTGAGTGAATGGGATGATACAATTGCAGGAGACCATGATGGAAATAATTCCTGGACTTTGTTCTGTTATCCCTCAAGTTTCTTATACACACATATTTTTTATACTCTATTTGGAATTTCGACCAATAAATAAATGCAATAGTTGGAAGTTTCACTCAAAGCCTACATTACATTACATTACAGTCATTTAGCAGACGCTTTTATCCAAAGCGACTTACAATCAGTAGTATATTGCATATCATTCACCCATTCACATACTGATGACAGGGCTACCATGCAAGGTGCCACCATCAGACTCTAACTAACATTCATCATCCAGTCCACACCGATGGCAAGCCTTCGGGAGCAACTTGGACACATCGACCGAAGCCGGGTATTGAACCACCGACGCCACAGCCGCCCCTGGCCTAATGGTGGCGTTAGGGGGAAAGTCAGTGGATCACCAAAATCAATCTGTACAACATTTTAGAGCAATCCACTGAAGAGTTGCGACATTTCAGTCCGGACCAAAGTGGTGGGGTGGTGGACCAACAGACCGACATTCCTAACCCTAAAAACATCATAACGCCAGTTGACAATATTACAAGTCGTGATAATTACGAGTCAAGCTAATACTGCCTTTAAATCCCTGTATTTAAAAATGGAACTCCTAATAAACAAGGTCTTACCTTACTTAACCACCAATGCCCGCACCCTCATCATCACCAATAAGGGTCAACACCCATGAAGCACAGACAATTAGAGAATAATCATATGATCTTAATTGTTTGTCAGCTATCAGAATGGATTAAACAGGATATCACAGTGTTTATTAATTGCATGGGACTTGTAAACAATCCACTGGAGCCAGGGTCTTCCCTCACTGTCAGCCAGTGTATTTCACTACCTCTTGAAGAAAGATTACAATTTGAATATACTGAAATAGGCTAAAATAAACAGTGAGGAAAAAAGAATACCTTATTTATATTTCAAAGCTTTAGTTTCGTATTGAACTGATCATACATTACAGCAGGGGTTCTCAAACCTATTACTCAAAGGTTGTTATTCATTCATTCAACAAAATACCATCATAACGTATTTCATTCATAACACAAGTAAAAATGGGTATTTCATTTATTTATTTATTTTAAGCAATACTTACAATATTGATTTGGTTCTTTATTGATACTCTTATTGGCTCTTTTTTCATAACTAAATTATTGCTTTTTAATTTAGGACTATATTTTTTAAACATGAATAAATTCAGATCAGGATAAGAATTTATTTATATGTTAGATAAAACTAAATTAGGTGTCTTGGGCAGCAACAGTAGCCTACTGTTTAAAAAAGCAAAGTCAGTATAAACTCCATAATATCTCACAGAAAACAAATCTAAAATGTTGCAAAATAAATAATACAACTATTCACTGCCTGCAGGTATCACTGGTAGAGAGGAGTGGCTGCTTTTTCATCAGATAATTTAACAACAATTTACCAGATTTGAACATACATGGCCAACTTAGATAAAAAGTTAGATTACATACAGACATCTTTTGTTTAGCTTGTTTGTAACAATTAGCTTTTAGCCAAGCTAGCATGCTGTGCTGTTCAAACACAGTGGCTGTGGATGAGAGACTGCGGACAGAGCAGATTAGATTATAACTTTTTCTAGATGTTAAGATCATGTTTATGGGCGTTGAACAGGTGTATTGATAGAATATTGTTATTATATTATAACTGCCTCAACTTGAGTTATATTCGACTCTCTGCTGTTCTCAGACTTTGCTCTGTGTGTGTTTGTGTGTGTGAGGGAGCAACAAAGAGATGCTCATGGCTCGTGATAATAAATTACACCAAAACATTAAAAAGTAGAGATAAAATGTCCATATTATCAATATTACAGTCTTTAATAATTTGGGACCTGTGCACGTTTAATACATGGTTTTTCGGTAGCCATCCCTAGATTAAGTGTGGGCTTGGTACAGATTGACTTGTCATTCGGTCTGGATGTATTAAAGTATTTTCATAGCATTCACTCTCTCCAAAGGCCAATGTGAGATTATTCGTATCACTCTTTTGCTGTACTGTCTCTGTATTCTCCCAATTATTAAATTTAACAAATCAAATGCCCCTGTTTTTTTACTCATGCCCTCAGAGGTGTTCGAGTGCTACAGTAATAGTCTGTTCACCGAGAGCCACAGCTGCCCTACTGCTGAGAGAGCTCATGAAGAATTTCTACAAGTGAACCCTTGTGACCGCTGAGGAAGACTCAAGACATCCTGTGTCTCCCACCTGCTTCTTTTTCCCACCCACTCAGGCCTTTTGCCCCAACCTTCACCATGTTCCCCCCGACCCCACACACACACACCTACAAGTTTTCCCTTTGTGTGCAAAGAAAAACATCCACCATTCTCCCCACCTCCCCCTAGCTTGTTAGAGATGACAGAAATAGTAAGCTTGATGATTCACTGCACCCTGGTCTTTTCTGACACCAGGTGCTGTCAACAAGCATTTGTGCCAATGTTAAAATAAAAAGACCCACCATGAATTCACATCATCTTGAGAGTTCTGTGAAACATCTATCTATTCAGACACAAACTCATTTCCTAATGTTTAAGGGGAGCAGCAGCCGTTTAATGTAACAGCTGCAGCTCAGATGTCTGTGGATCAAAAAGAGACGCCAAATCTTAAATCATTAAAGATCTGTGCATACAGATTGAGCATAGTGCTTCATTCATGGTAGCTGCACACAGATCTGTATACTAAGACTTAACAACAAGCCAACATTTTGCACCCTCTTGCCTGTTTGTAGTGCATTAACTCTAATACACTAATACTATGGTTATTCAGATACAAACAGTTCAACTTTCAAATATATCAGCTAGACCGCATCCAGCTGATGCCTCTTCAGAATACAAGAGTGCATTGCATTCACAAAACAAAACAAATGTACATACCTTATCTTGTAATTATACTATCTCATAATTACAAGAAAATATCCTATCATGAGAAAATATCCCATAATTAGGTTGTAGCTAGTTGTCTATCTTACTGTGATTGCAAAGAGGCGTTGTTTGTGTTTTAAAAACGTTTCACCTACTAGTTATTGATCCAGGAAGTCTGAATCTGTGAATATATTTCCAACTTTACCGAAAAAGGCTACTTTAACTATTCTCATAATTATGAGAGCAACATTTTATAAATACAAGATCTTTCTTTAAATAAACAGAAACATATTTAATAATAACCAGATAAGATGTATATATGTTTTTCTTTTGTGAGGGCAATGCGCTTCCCTATTGAAGGACTCAATTATCGTAATCACGTAATGCAGGAATAGACTAGTCAAGGACTAGCAAGAGCAAAAGCAATAGGAACAAGTGTAAGGGAAAATGAAGTATTTACTTTTTTATATTTTAATTTATTCCTTTTTATAGTTCAATGTTTATTTTCTTATTATTTTACAGGTTTTACTTTTTTTTAATGGCACTGTTTTTATCCCATATATCATGTTCAGGCCCAAACCCAAAAGGAATTTATCTACTAACAGGTATTATGTGTGCATAAAAGCCTGATATATCTGGCACAGCGGATTAAGATATATCAAGCTTTAACTCACAATACTTGGGAGTAGATATATTCATTGCCCGTAAAGACCTGCACATTGGATTGGTTGACAATGGGAAGAATTGTGGGTTTACAGTTGATAGGTCATAAAATTCCTTACACGTGTTAATGAACTGGAGACAGTAATCTACTGTGGACACGGATTTTAGTGGCTCTGTCTCATTACATAATGGATCAATTCAACTTGACTAAAGTCAAGCTAAAAGAGAATCGGATTTCATTTTTCCTAAATGCAACTTTCAGGGCCACGGCCTGGTTGAATAAAGGGGTTGCGAGCAAAGAGAAAAAAAGTTCAGTATTGCATTAAAAATAAGATTAACTTTTGTGAATATCTTATATAGCATTGAATCTTTTTTCAGCCATCCATTTAAGATGCTAATTACCTCTGGGTATAGCCTATATACAGAACATAGACCCAAGCTCAGTTCAGAAATGTTAACAGGAACTGTTGGACTCTCTCGTTTATGATTTTAACAACAGGAATAGCACTCTCTAGCCAAAGGATGTTATACAATTCAGCAGTTAAGGAATATACAAGAACATGAAGATTACTGTTCTTTGACTAAGGTCCATAATAGTTATAGTTTCATAAACAACTTCCAAAGTAGTAAGTGATTGTTCCCACAAATTAAAAGGGTTTTGAGACAGTCCTTTTTGTTTGGTATTTTTATTTAGCATGTTTTGGTTTTTGGATGTCATCAAATGCAGTAATTGCACCACCTACTGGAGGAGAGTTATAGTGTAGCACTGAAGTGGATAATAAAATATCTTCTCTGCAGTTGACTTACTGGTTTCCTGTTTGTACAGATGGTGTAATTAATCTGGATGAATCACTGCACTTGGAAAATGTATTTTTAGATTTAATCTTTTTCCCCCCCTTAATTTTATACAGGTGTTCATGTGGATAAGAAATAAAAATGGAAACGTATTTGTGAGTCTCAACCGATTCGTGTGGATTTCTTTGAGACTGTTTTACTGCATTGTTGTGTGTCACACAAATTCACAAGTGCAGTGCGTACCCAGCGCTCTCCAGTAGATGGTGCTAATGCAACATTAATGGATGCTAACCATTTTTAAAGTAAAGAGAAGAAGAAGAGTGAAATAAAATGAGTCCTTTGATACAACTAATACATCCATAGATCAGGCCCACGGGGTTTTCCCTGCCATTTTACGGCTTGGGGCAGCAACCTAAGCATGTATGCGCACCGCAAGCAACATGAGTGTAAAAACACTGGCTTTATGACTTTTTTGACACTTTTTCGACATACTATAAAATTACTTTTTAACACTTTTTTACACAAACTATACAGTGACTTTTTCAACATGCTAAACTAGTACTCAAAAACTTTTTCCAAAATACGATACGATTTATTTTGACAAAATATATTTTTTACTTTTTTCAACATACTTTTCTTTTACTTTTCCTATGACCTATTTCAACAAACTTTTTTCGACATACTATTCTATGACTTTTTGAACAATCTATACAATGACTATCCTTAAACTACTTTTACTTTTCAAGACTTTTTTCAACATACTTTTCTTTTACTTTTCTATTGACTTATTTCAACAAACTTTTTTCGACATACTATTCTATGACTTTTATGAACAATCTATACAATGACTATCCTTAAACTACTATACTATGAGTTTTTAATTACTTTTTTCGACAAAATATCCTTTGACTTTTTTGGAAATGTTGAGCTATGACTTTTTTGACATACTATACTTAGGCTTTTTCGACATTCTATACTATGACTTTTGTATAACTTTCTTCGATTGGCTATACTATGAATTTTTCGACATACTTTATTATCACTTTTTAACATTTTTTTTCGACAGGCTATAATATGACCCTTTTGGACATACTATAATTCGATTTTTTTTAATGACTTTTTTGCCATGCTATTCTATGACATTTGTATGACTTTTTCTCATCATAATATATGCTGACTTTTTTTGACTGTTTTTGAAATACTATACTATGATTTTTTTATGATTTTTTTTCGATATACCATACAATGCCTTTTTATGATTTCTTTCAAAATACTATACTATAATTTATCTGACATACAAAACACAAATTTCTTTCGACATACTATACTTAGATAGTTGAACATTGAAACATTGAACTTCTTACTGAAAGACAATCACTCTAATTCTTAGCCACAACAGTCCATGAAGAAAATAAGTTTTACCGACGTGTTCTATGACCTTTTCTTGATACTACACTATGATTTTTTTCCTTCAACTTTTCTCGACTCACAATGTTGTGATTTATTTAATGACATTTTCCTTTATGCTATACAATTACTTTTTAGGAAGGCTAAACTACATTAAAAAACATTACACACAATATGCTGTGACCTTTCTTAAACAGGCCCTATTATGCTATTTTTCCGGGTGCTTATTTTTATCTCAAGCTACAGTTACAACATGTTTATATGCTCATAATCCGCCTTGTTTTTCTCATCCTGGCTGTCCTGCAGCACCTCTTCTCACCCTCTCTCTGAAATGCTCTGTTGTAGTGCTTGCTCCTCCCTCCAGAAAGCAAAGTCTGTGCGCTGTGACTTTTTAATGTCTTTTTTATAAAAATTATAAGATTTTTTGGGGACATACTATACTATGATTTTTTTCATCATACTAAACTATGATTTAAAAATTATTTTTCAACATACCATACTAATCCTTTTTAATTACTTTTTCTCACCTTCTATTCAATTACTTTATTTTACCTTCTTTGACAAACTATACTGTCATTTTGTTTTGACCTTTTCCAACAGAGACTTTAGACTATGACTTTTTAATGACTTTTTTCAACATAGTATACTCTTTTTTTTGACAAGCTTATAGTATGCCCTTTTTTTTTTTGACATGGTATACTTACATTTTATTAATATATTTCAACATACTATAGTATGTCTTTTTATGATTTTTTTCAAAATATCATACAATCATTTATTTTGATATAATGTACTTTGACTTTTTTTCAAATACTATACTGACCTTTTTATGACTTATTATTACACACAAAAATCGAATTTTTGACTTTTCTATAACATCCAATACTATGATTTTTTAATGACTGTTGTCAACATACTTTACTATCACTTTTTAAGACTTATTCTAAAATACTATACTATGACATTTTTATTGATTCTTTTGTGACATATGGTCATATGACTTTTTAGTAATACTATACTATGACTTTTTATGTTTTTATTTCGACATAATATATTATGACTTTAAAAAAAAAAATGTAGACATACTATACCAAGACTTTTTTTACATGCTATACTGACTCTGAGTGATTATGTTTTGTAGTCTCATAATTGTTAGCAGCCTCTTTTTGCTGATATAGATATATATTAACAATAGAACATAATGTTGATATATGTTAAGCTTGTGTTGACCACTTTCCTTTTGTCAGGCATCTAACCAAAACTCCATTCAAAAAGAAACAATGACTTTGAAACAAGGCAAACTTGAAGTGCAAAAATACTAACTTATTTACTGGTTCAAGGATTCATTCCTGCAGCACCCTACAGATAAACTGGACTGAGTAAATAGCATACAACAGTTTTTCCCGTGCCCTAAGAGGTCTGCAACTGCCACACAGTAATAAAAAACCTACAGCTGCTTTTCTGCTGAGAGAGCTCATGAAGAATTTGCTTAAGCGAACCCATACGACCGCTGAGGAAGATTTATGTGTCTCCCACCTGCTCCCAACACCCCAACACACACACACACACACACACACACACACACACACACACACACACACACACACACACACACACACACACACACACACACACACACACACACACACACACACACACACACACACACACACACACACACGTGAATCACATGTATCTATTCAGACAAAAACTACTTTCCTGATGTTTGAGAGGAACAGTAGCCATTTTATGCAGTACAGATGTCTGTGGATCATAAAGAGATGCCAAATCCTGAAACATTATAGAGCTGTGCATACAGACTGAGCATAATGCTTCATTTATGGTAGCTGCACACAGATCTGTACACCCAGACTATACATTTTATTTGCCCTACCTTTCTAACACAAAGTGGGTGAGCAAATTAACTTATATATAGATTGTGATAGTGATAGTAGTGAAATATACAAATAGTTCAAAGAGTGATGCTTTATTGAATTTGTTTCAACCAGCCAAAATTCCACCCACTTTGGCCAGTCTGTAGTGCATTAAATTAACACTAAAGCCTCATCTTGGCAATAAGTGTACCTTTGCTTCAATGACTTCCAGTGACAATATTTAAATGAAAGTGGATTAAACAAAAGCTTAGCTTTTTCTGACCAGGCTTAAGATATTTAGATACATACACTTCAATCACTGTGGCAGCAAACATATAAATGAACAAAATAAGGCACAGAACAAACTAGTAGGAAAATTAACATCTCTGTTGCATAAATTGACAACCTTTTTTTCTTACTACTTCGTTTTCAATCACACCCATCTTTCTCACATACAATTACAGATACAATACCTCACCTAAACTCTGCAGTGAACAAAGTGTTCCCACAATATTAAAAACCTTCATTATCTTTTACAGTAATACGATTTTTAGAAAGTTACCTTTGCCCTTTTTAAGGTTTAAGTGCAGCTCTTTAGACCTTTGAGGTGTAAAGCTGGTACAGTTTGTAAAGTGGTGAAGCTCCACTGAGGACATGTGATCACACAGGTTCCTCAGACGTGGTAGAGAGGCACAACTCGACTGATGCTCTGTCTACATATGGGGCATCGGCGGTGTGGAAAAGCCTGGTAGCAGCTGTGGCAGCAGCACACATGCCCACAGTCCAACAGAATACAGTTACGTGGCTGACTGAGGCAAATAACACAGGCATTTTCTATGTGTTCCTCTGCCCCATCTTGAGGAGTCTCAGGGCCTGTTACTGGAGCTCGTGGTCTTGAGCCTTCGGTCTGCAGTCTCTCAAATTCCCTCCTCTCCTGCTCCCTCTCCCAGCGGACTTTAAGTTGATAGTAGTAGCGCCGGCTGACCCAGAGGAACACTGCTGCCCCTGCCAAAGCAGAGGCAATGGCCAGCGCCTTCCACCAAAAAGCTGTGCTCTCTTGCTCTCCCAACAGGGTGTCAAAGTCTGTAATGCTCAAGAAGTACTGTGAGCCGTTTGAAGGGGGTCGGAGATTCAGAGTGCCGTCCGTGTCCAGTATCAACTCACCCACACCAGTAAGAGTTGTGCCCACCTGGAAAAAGAGGGGAATATTTGTGAAATTAATCATTAAGATTAGTTTGTTTTTTTAAATATTTGGCCTTGTGATTAGCAAGAGAGTTATAGATATGAGTTATAGAACTTAACAACGTTAGTTACTTACTTTAAGCATTTCCTCGGTCTCCAGTTGTCCTTTAAGCTTCTCCCCACTGAGGTATTGTCCTATGATGTCACCAAAGCCGTAATTGACTTGGTGGAACTTCTCATGGGTAGTCTCCATGTAAATTCCGGAGGCCTGCAGAGGGCACAGGACTCTGACGGTGGTCTTATTTGATCCCACTAACACAAAGGGGACTGCATTCACTCTATGGTGCAAGACTCTTTCACTGTCCGTCCTGCAACATGTAAAGGGAGGAACATCAGATCTTTTTAATCTACACATATGATGATAAATACAAAATATCATATACATTGGAACTTTGGGGTTGCCTCATTGTAACATGTATACATAAATATGCAAAATCTGAGAAAACTAAGGGGGATCAATTGAATGATATAAGACTGGTTTGTAGAATTTGATTAGTTTCTGACATCAACATCCAAGAAGTTATTACAAATGGGAAGCTCAGCTATTTCTGAAAGCTCTAAAATATCCAGCTAACCGCTTAATAATGCGAAAGTCCCAGAAAATATATATTATGGATACCTCATATTAGCCAGCACTCAGTTAAAACACAAACACACAGGCTTTCAATTAAGAGCAAAAATATCACTCATCAACTAATAGTGATGACACCACATATAGCAGTAATGCACAATGACATTATACCTCCACTCTACACAGCTGAATTGAAGAAATGTACACCTTTCAACCCATATAGGACGGAGATAAGTTTTTCCTACTTCCTATATCTAGAGGTGACATTCTATTTTAGGCGCATACCACACAAGTGTAACATCCCTGGTTCTAATCCAACCGGAAACCTATACTGCATGTCATACCCTCTTCTCTTTTTTTTCCCCTGTCGGCCTCTAAACTATCCACTATAAAATAAAGGTTAAGATGAAGTATCATGTATGGTATTATAACAAGGCACTGTTTTTTTTTGTCTTGATTAAGTTCTCACCAAGTGCGTGAAAGGCTGTTCCACACCAGCCTGTGTTCTTTCAACATGAATTTCTGCAACACTCCAACAAATTCCTTTTGAAAGTGGCTTGTGAGAGGCTCTGCCGCTGGTTCCACAGCACCTACAGTATGTATATACACACACATGATAGAGAATAAGAGGCAAAGACATTATACCTATTTTTCATTGTAAAAAAATATGCTGCTATTAGCTTTTGTGTTTTAGAAACAGTAAGACCCTGTTTACCTTCAATGACAGCATACTGTAGACACGCTCCTGGGGTAACTTTCAAAATGTCTTTGAGTTTTCCATCTATGGAGAAGTGTGGAGCATCCTGACAACATAACACACAGACTGAATATTTAGTACACATACAGTAGTAGACAAAAAGAGGATTTCAAGCAGTGTGTGAAAGCTTAAGATTGTTTACGTGGTTTCACAACTAATTGCATTCCTCCCAATGGATTAAACAGCATGAAAACAAAAAATGTAAATTAAAACATATATCAACATAATGTTATGTAAGATTATATTGATTACACATGAAATAAAACTAACATCAAGTTTATCTAGTGTCGTCCGGCTCTTTCTATAGAGATAGTAGCAGATGCCTGAGAGGGCAAGGCTAGCCCCAAGACACGCTGCCTCTGGAATCTTCAACGGAAATCCATCCATTCCCGCTTAGCGTCCCGTCACTGCAAGTCCTGTTACTGCAGACCTGTAAAAAGGTAAAAAAGACTTGTTTCCTATCCATGATGACAAAAAAGTGCATATTGCTTAACTGTCAGTACTTCATGGTGCTTTAAGTTGGTCATCATACTCAAATTTACAACATGTAAGCTAGAATGTGAGGTATATGCAGACACCATCAAGTCTCACTGAGGTGATCAGAGGCAGGAGACACTGCATGATATGTTGTAATGTTACAAACAGAGCTAGAAATAAATAAAGGAAAATTTTACATGTCAACTTTTGCACTTGGGTATCATGGAATTTGAATTTACCCATTGCTTTCGTGAATTTGTCAGCTGTCTAGGGTAGAGTAGCTTCTTGGTGTTGACGTTCAAAATATGTCAGTTGGCAAGGAATAGCTACCACTTGTTTTTCACATTCAGATGGTTAAAGTATTTTGAAGTTCCTGGAAGTACCATTAGAGGGTAACCTGGGTTTGTTTTTTCAAATACAGGATGCTTAAAAAGAAACAATACCTTTCCTAGAAAGCATAGCTCTGTGACTCGAAAATATGAGTGGCACAAACTTAGGTTAACCGTTGGAGATAATAATAAATGACTTGATGCATAAAGTAATATGCCCTTAAATGTACATCTATTTTGAATATAAGTTTTGGTACATTTAATGGCATATTACTTTATTTATCGAGTTTATTTTTGATTTGATAAGGTTCTGTCCTCCATAAACTATTCCTTACATAATTGACAAAACAGCAAAAAGAAACCAAAATATGAGGGTGAAAGTAATGTTAAAGTTATCTCTAAATCTAACTAGCTAGCTAGCTGACATTAACACCATTAATATATCCCAAACATTAACTAACTTGATATCTGCAGCAGTCACAACATCAAGTCAACAATACTGCCTTCGTTAATAGTGCCATAAAAACATTGCACACTGCATATCCTGTGAGTGTGCCACCTGTCATATAAATTATTTCAGTGAGATTATTTTAAATATAGGTTAGCTAAAGTTAGCAGCTAGCCACTAACACTATACCGATGCAGGTAGGAAGTAGTGACCTCTAACCGTGCTAAAAACAATATTCGCGTTATTTAACCATGTGAGCAACGGCCCTCGATGTATAAATGTATAAATGTCTTAACAGTCAAGTACAATCAATTACATATTTGTTTTTCTTTACCTGTCAATGAAGTCTCTCAAGCTGCTATCAAGTTGACATATTTGGTTGAACGGGTTGTTTTCCCTGTCACGTGACGTGTGTGATGAGAACGTCCTGCGTCACCGTATCACTGCGCATGTGCAGTCTCTCTCTCTCTCTCTCTGTCTCTCTGTGTCTCTCTCTCTCTCTCTCCGTCTCTACCGCTGTGGTCGCTAACCTACGCCTCCGAGATGGCAGGAGGTGTGCGGAAAAAGTCTCCGGGTTCCCCGTCCGCACTGTGGGGGAAACTTCACACACTGTGGCAGGACAAACATATGGTCCTGTTCAAGACGGAGTACACGTTACTGGTCGTTTCAGTGTTGTGGTTCCTGGAGATCGGGATCAATGTGTGGGTCATACAGAAAGTAGCATGTAAGTAGCTGCACGGCTAGTTAGCATGCTACGGTGCTCTGTCATTTTTCTGAACGGGTCTGGACGCTAAGTAGCGAGCATTAGCAAGCCTACTGACTTACTCTGCCACCTGTCAAAGGGAATTTTCTGCCATTGCGTGACCACATACAGCCGTCTGTCCTGTTATAGTGCTGAACGGGATTTATTATGTTTCAGGAACTGCTGGCAAAAACGTAATGCAGCTAAACATGCTACTTTAATGACAATAACGTTAAGTTGAACTTTGAGAACCCTTAACTGACCACTGACAACATACATTAACTCATATATTTATGTCATAGTTTATTTTGACAAATTTACTTTTTTGTCTGATATAAGGCTGTTACAATTGTCATCTTAATAATTGATTGATTAATTAATTAAACCTAATCAATGAGATCTGTTCAATAAATACATTTTGTATTCTTTAAAATGTCAATAGTGATTAAAATCTTCAAAAGCCAATTTGAGGTCTTCATTTTTCCTGGTTTATACCATCAACAGTCCATAACCTGAAGCAATTTATTTCACAATGATATAAAATAAAAAATGAAAAAAACCACCAAATGTTTCACAGTTGACATTTTCTACTTGATAATTAAGTAAAAGTATTTTTTAGAAAGAAAATGGCTCAAAGATCAATCAACTAATCCTTTCAGCACTAGTGGACTTGTCCATTTTTATGAACTGAAACAGTTCATGGATCGATGTTAGATTGACAGACAAAAGCACATGATATTAATGAAACTTTTTAGTCGATTATGAACCAACAATTTGCAGCTTCGCAAAGTTTTTCACAGGTTCCATATCAAAAGATGAAGACTTAAGGTTATTGGATGTCCCATAATTTGTTATAGGATATCACTTTGATCGAAGAGTTTTGATGGGCATTTGTAATATTTTTTTAAAATGTTGCTATTGATAATATAAATAAAAACAACACAGCACTGACAATAACCTTTCCCATCGCTCACAATCCCTTTTATGCTTATTACTGCAGACACCGAGATAGACTGGAAGGCCTACATGGATGAAGTAGAGGGAGTCATCAATGGTACCTACGACTACACCGAGCTTAAAGGAGACACTGGCCCGTTGGTGTGAGTTTTGGTGGTTTTTTTGTGGTATAGGTCTCTTTATACTGTAGTTAGATGTGGTTTTCAGAGCAGGATAAATTAGCACCTCGTTGTTGCAGGTACCCGGCTGGCTTTGTCTACATCTTCACAGCTCTCTACTACATTACCAGCCGCGGGGTGAACATCCATCTGGCCCAGTACATCTTTGCTGCTTTCTACCTCATCACACTGCTGCTCGTCTTCAGGATTTACAACCGCACAAAGAAGGTCAGTGTGTGTAACAAAAGCCTAAGTTACCATGTGGCATTATAAAATTTGCTGCGATAAATCTAGTGAGCTAGTAAACTGTAGTGTTGTGCTTGTGAGGTCATTGAGTTAGCAAGAAACTATTTCTATGTACTTTTAAACTTGAATGTTCTGTATATATGCCTGTAATGTATGCCAATTCACAATAGTTTCTTTTTAAAACATTGAGTGCAATTTTCTATTCTTTATTTCTTTGAATTTTTCCCAGGTTCCTCCCTATGTGTTCTTCTTTGTGTGCTGTGCTTCTTATCGGATACACTCGATCTTTGTGCTGCGTCTCTTTAATGATCCTGTGGCCATGATGCTGCTGTTTGCAGCTGTCAACCTCTTCATGGATGGACACTGGACTCTGGGCTGCGTCCTTTACAGGCAAGTGTGAACTCCTTAACAGCGAAATGCAGCTTTTCATTTGATGGCTTTCTCTGGAGGAAGATATATCAGCTGTCATATGTATCTTTGTAACTCTTCATACATACTTACATAGTTATTTTGTTGCGATGCATTGCATAAAGAAATAACAACTCGATCTTCCTCTCTTTCTGACAGTTCAGCAGTGTCTGTGAAGATGAATGTGCTTCTTTTTGCTCCGGGACTACTTTTCCTCCTCCTGTCTGAGTTTGGTCTAATCAGGACAATTCCCAAACTTTCTCTTTGTGCAGGCATACAGGTAAAAGATGACCTATGACATCAAACCAGGGATAGTTCAACTGGCATATTTTTTTAATGATATCCGGTACTGCCAAGCATCATCTCTAAATGAATCTGTCTTCATATTAAAGCTTTTGCTGGGTCTGCCTTTCCTCCTGGACAATCCAATGGGTTATATGAGCCGGGCCTTTGATCTTGGCCGTCAGTTTATGTTTAAGTGGACGGTCAACTGGCGCTTCCTGCCAGAATGGCTCTTCTTGAATCGGCACTTCCACTTACTCCTGCTTGCTGTCCACCTGCTCGCCCTGCTGCTCTTTGCTCTCCGCCGTTGGAAAAGGTGAGAGGGACTTTTGTTGTGCCAAGGTTATTGTTGCCGTTATACTTATGTGAAAATGCTACAAGCTGTGATGAAGAAACACAAAGATATCTAGACCGTAAAGAAGCCCTTGGTGATGTGACTTTTATTGTAACATAAATATCTCAACCTATCTCTGTTTTCTGCTGAAAAAACCTCAAGGCATAAACAAATGTGGATGCATTTTTGCAATTCAAGTCATTGTCTGTGGGTTATCCACTTGTCTTTTTTTGCAGAGGAATAATGCCACTTTTATATTAAAAAATGTTTTGTTACTATTTCAGGGCAATCTTTATCATTGGTGGAAGCCAGTAAAGTGCTTTATAAATAATATTGAGTTACACACATTTCTATATGTCAGTTTTCCACAAATATGACTTATTACATTTAAGGAATGTGTTAACATGTGCTGTATTGATATATTTTAGGCATATAGGTGGTATAACCATTTTTCTTATTAAAAGGAACTATTTTTCTCTCTTACAAGGCCAGGAGAAAGCATCTTCGAACTCCTCAAGGAGCCAAGCAAGAGGAAAACACCTGCTCAGAAAATCACTGTAGATCATATCCTTTTGTTACTTTATGAATCTACTCCTATGTTGTTCTTTAAAGGACAAATCAGCATTGTCAGGAACACTAACTTTTACTGCTATGCGTCAAATATACATTTGCTTTACATGTTTGCATGATATTGGTGAGCGCTTAAATTAATGAAGTTTTTAGTATTCCCCGGCTTTGTGTCAAACCTTAACAGAAAATCACAGATGGTGCTGATTCTGTTCACCTCTAACTTCATTGGCATGTGCTTCAGTCGTTCGTTGCACTACCAGTTCTACGTCTGGTACTTCCACACGCTGCCTTACCTGCTCTGGAGTGGAGGAGTCAAGAAGCTGGCCCACCTGCTCAGGTAACAGGGCGTCTAAATACTAAACTACAAGTTCTATTTTTGATAACTTTTAGACCTACAGCACAGCACATCACCAAACGCTTCATCAAATATTAATGCTATGTTGTTTTCTCCTTGTGTTCAGAGTCCTTATCCTGGGTCTGATCGAGCTTTCATGGAATACCTACCCCTCTACAAACAGCAGCTCAGCCGCCCTCCATGTCTGTCATCTCATCATCCTCCTCTGTCTGTGGCTGGCTCCGCCGCTGCCTTCCGCCCCGGCAGAAACACAAGAACATACACCCGTCAAAGACAAACGCCAGTGAGCCACAGCCTGATCAGAAAGAATGTCATATTTAAGTCTAATCAGCTGATGAACAGCCTTTACTACCCTCCTCTCTTTGCTCCTCACACCGGTACAGAGTGTTTTTATAAGTGAATACAAGGAGCCATTTAATGCTTCTCATCTCAGCTCACTACTAAAAGTGAAGGAAGCTAATGTGTGGGTGCAGTCTGCAGAGAGATACCTACATGATGAAGTAGTTTAAGATATGATAAGAGAAAGAAAAATAGGGATTCTCAGGTTTCATATTCAGATACAAGAGTGGAGTAGAGTGCTAAGAGGAAATTGTCAATTTCAACAGGCATTCTTCCTTTACTTGATATTCTGATATTATCAAAAATGATCAAAATATCATTGATACAGAACTTGAATGTAGCACCAAATTTTTTGAATTTGAATTAATCAGGCAGTAGGCTGCAGCATTTCCACTTGCCGCAGTTCTTGCAGTATTCTTCAGTACAAGGCCGAATATATTTTCCAGTAGTTGTATAATGTTACATAAATGTGTAAAACTAAGCTGTAGACAATCATGGCCATTTGTCTGTCTGATTTGTTACATTATTGATTCATCTTCTGTTGTGTGGCTCACTTCATTCAGCACTAAGTAAATTTAATGTCAAAAGTTGGCAGTAGACTGAAACAGTAAGCCCATGACATTTTATATTAAAAAGAGATGCCACTTACCCTTGAAGTTTTTCCTTCTTCTTTCATGTCTGTTTTTGTTACACATTACAACAAATGTATAAATTCCACAGTTTTTTTTTTTTATTGTCCCAACCTTCATTTTGTTATTTAAAGTAAGATTTCATTAGTTTATCAAATAATCATCCTGATAATCAAAATCATTCTCATTCAACACTGACTGTGATCATACATTTGGCAAAGTAACTGACTACATATAGACTACAAAAAGAACATTTAGCTGGTCAAGGCATTGTTGTGATTGCATGAAGCAATATACAGATTTAAGATAAAAGGCCACTTGGTCTATGTCATTCGAGGTTATTCTTTCCACAAAAATATAAAGTCTTAATTGATAAAGTGTTTCATGTGCAACTTAATATTAGAATGAACTTGGCACTAGGTTATGGTATTAGTTGATCCTGCAAATAAAATACAGGATTCCTCTTCTATGTAGAGGCGACACTTCTTAGGAGTCATTATTATTATTGGTAACAAATTCATTATGCTAATCGGTAGATCTGACTCATTTTCCACAGAGATCAATGTCTCACATATTATTGGGGTTATAACACAACATGTTGAGCTTGATGTTCTCGTCCCAGTGGCGCAGCAACAGGAACAGCTGTCTGGCGGCTCCCTTCAGCCCTGCCAGGTCCACTCCTTCGGGCAGCTCCTGACAGCGCAGCCAGAAGTCTGCCTTTGCTGCCACCAGCTCCCACTCCATGAAGTAGCCGGCACAACGGTGCTCGAGCCAGGCTAGAGCAACAGCTGTGGCCCAGCTCGAGCCCTCCAGGTCCTCTTGAGCCAACTGGCTGCTCCCTTGTAGATCAGCTGGCTCTATTGAGGAGCCTTCACATACATCTGTCTCTGATCCACGACCACTATCTGCCTGGCCGTGGCTCAGGCTCTGAGAGGGTCCGACAGATAGCTCCAAGGAGCCCTCCTCAGAGCTGGGGAGGTCAGGGGGTGAGGTGACAGGGTCTCGGTCAGACAGGTGTCTTCGGCGTAGCCTTGGTTCCAGCATCAGGGGAGTGTCATCTGGAGTGTGGTGGAAAGGAGGGGCAGTTGGTTTGGCAAGGGAGCAAGAAGAAGGAGAAAATGTTACGTGGTGGCTAGTGGGAGCACCGGAAGGCTTGATAGAGGTGGATAAAGATGGAGCACTGGGAGATATGCAGCGAAAGGGTGGGCTGAGACTGCGGCGGTGGAGGCTGTAGGGTGAAGCCCTTTTCAGTCGGTCCAGGGGGATCTGGACACAGTCAGAGTAGATCTCTGTCAGAAGAAAAGCTCCTGATGCCAGCTGCAGATGCACCTGATTAGACAACGTTTAGAAACAAATTAATAAATGGGTTTGCACATTTGTGTGTAGTTAAGTTTATATATTGTCAATGTCTGCACAGCTCACCAGGGGCAGGTAGTCTGGAGCTTCAGTATCAGGTTGTTTCTCAGTTTCGGCAGACAGACAGTGGGACTTGAGAGGAACCTGCTTTCCTGATGAAATAGAGGACCTGAGTCTGCCCAGTGGAAATCTGGAATATACGAAAGAGGTGGATTTTTGGCCTTTGAATATCCATACATTTGGATGTAGATGTAATACATACCCCAAACAGAAAGTTTCTTACTGTCCAAAGTGACTTGAGCACAAGCACTGGTACAAAGGTCCCCTTTAAAGTGTAATGCCACATTCACAAGAATTATAATTTAGAGTGAAAGTCTTACCTGGCGCCAAAGAAGCTCTCCATCGACTTGCTCTCGATAGATCGCTGTGAACGAGTGCATGAGGCGCCTGTTATTGCTGGGGCTGTAGCAGAGTACGCACTGCCCCCTACACCTGAGAAAGCAGTGTGGAATAAAACAAACAGTATTGTGTCATCAGCACAGTGATAACGTTATGTTTCTGATTGTATTTAAAGGTTCAATTCACGATTTACATGACTTGCACCTAAAAAACATTGCTCCTTGCTGTAAACATCATGGGCTATTTTTATAGAAAAGAATAGTTCCTTTAAAAACTGTTGAAAATGTGTTTTGGGGATCCAGAGCAAAGGGGAAATGTTGCCAAATAAGTTTTTCAATGCTGAAAGCTCAAACAAATCCATACACTTCCTTTGCATTGGGGTGAAGCAAAATTATTTTTTTGTTCTTTCTGTAATTCGGGAAAAATTGATCCTTTTAGAACTACCTCAGGGTTTGCGGGTGCGCACAATCAAGTCAGGAGAGAGTGGTTCAGATTTTCTCCTTCAGTAAAGACTTGAAAGGACTTTCTGATCAGACACCATCAACTTCGAGACTACACTCTCACTATAATGTTTTCACTGATCGAGTCGACAATACTTACTAGAGTCCCAGGATGTAAGGCTACAGGGTGAGGCAGGGGTGTCATCTCTGTCTGAGAGATACAAACATTGTTGATGACCTAAAGTCTTGCCAACAGAAATGGGTGGTGGTATCATTCACTCCATCTACCTGTAGAGTTCCAGGTGTCCTTCATCTCTTCACTGTCTCTGCTGGTGCGACGTCTGCCTAAACCAACAGAATACGCCCTCTGCCTGTGACTACATGATTGGGAACTCCGACTGTTCCCTAAATGCATCCCTTCACACACACAAACACAAACACACACACACACACACACACACACACACACACACACACACACACACACACACACACACACACACACACACACACACACACACACACAGACTAAGTTGTGTTATTTAAATGGTTACTAGGTCCACATATCTTTACCCATGCCTGAGTATATGAGATCATATCTGTATTTTTCTCATCATTTTATTTTGTAACAAGCTTTGCAAACTATTATTAAACTACTATCTATGATTTATATTGTGCTGGGTCAAATTATGTACTCGTCCCCACAAAAATAAATATTAAAAGGTGCACTCCAGTGAGCATTATTATCATAAAGATGGGAACTCATGAGAAACAGATTAAAAAAAAGATTGGTCCAAAACTAAGAAGTGGTGGATGAGATATTTTCAGATTAATCCAGTCTATGGCACAAATACAAAAAACACTTAATCCTAAAATTCCCATTATGCAACACAGAAGCTTCTTTCAACAGACCCTTGCTGCCTAATGTATCCCAACATCTTTCAAACTGCATGTAGTGCATGTTATTCTGAAAATAAGCTTTCAGTTAAAAAAAATTGTTTGTAGTAAGCCACACCTGTGTTTTGGACATCCATGCTGTCCTGCAAGCCTTTGTTGGAGTTGCTATCAGTGGCAGTGAAGGCTGTGTACATGCAGACGATGTTACAATGCTTACTGGTCTGGATAGCCTTCATGCGGTAACGCTTTGCTGAACCTAAGAAACAGTAAGGGGTAGACAGTGCGTTTACCAAATAACTTAAGATAACGTGAGATAAACATTTGAAGTATTTAAGCCTCACCATGTCCACAGTCGCTCTCCTTCTCTGCCATTTTCTCAAAGTCCCTGATAACTGAGCGAGCAGTCAGTTGGTGAATGATCTCCTCCCATGTTTCCCCTCCCTTTCCTTCTTCCCCTCCTCCTCCTCCACATCCCTCAACTCCTGGTGACTCCTGGGCCTCAGGGGTCCATAGGTGCCCCAGGTCCACGGTGACCTCCCAGGACACAGGTCTGCCGCTCAACAGGCCGTGAATGAGTGAGCGGCACTGACCTGGTGGAGGATCCTCTGTTGGTGCTGCAGTAAAGAGGTACTCTGGGTCTGTGAAGCTGTCCCAGTCCAGAGGAGAGGCAGGAAACAGGAGTCCATCTGTCAGAGTGAGAACAAATTAGATAAAAATGTGTAAGAGACAAAATAGGAATATTGCTTTTCTTAGAACTATAGCTTACTAGAGTCAGTGAGGCTTCTGCGGGACAGTGTGCCTCCTGATGGGGGTTTTGTCTCCCCATCACTTTCGTCCAGTCTCCCTCCTAGAGTTTGGTCAAAAGAGACCCTCTCCAGAGCTCTCCGTAGGCGATGCATCTCCAGCTCGCCCTGGGGGGACGAGAAACTCCGTGCTGCCATGGTTGAACGGGCAAGTACTTTATGTCTCCTACGAGACTCCTCTCCTCCATCCAGAAGCCCACTCTGGTTGTATAAGAGGGAAAAGCAACCGGGTTTTCAAAAAGGAGGTTAGACTTCTATTTTCTTTTTCTTTGCAACCACATATGTCAAAATTCATCTGTTTGTACTGTATCTATTTGTGATATTTTGCACATTACAGTAGTTTTGTGGTGTGCTTACAGTACTTGTAGTGCTTCAAGTACTACATCGGTTATGGATGTACAACTTTTCCAGAACACTTCAACAACCCCCAATAATAACAAGCAAGAAAAGCAAGAAAGATAGAGGTTGCACCCCTCCCTCAAACACAACATCGCTTGTGTCTTTATTGTATTCTGGTTTACTGTGTTGGTGTATAAATATATATCATTCATTTTCCACAATAGATTTCTTCCAGTGTTATTGTTGAAATTTGTCACAAAGTAGTGGGTAGAGAAAGAAAAAGACACTCTTGGATTCACGGGACTAAAAGATGATAGTGGTGAACCTATTACAATCAATTGCACCTTTTCCGCCCCGTTATCAGGGATTTCTGCTGAGAGGTTTTGCTGCCATGCAGAGTCTGCCCAGCGAGACAGGGATGGTCTCTGTTCTGGAGGGGGCATCTTTTCGAGGCCTTGGGGTAGAGACCCAGTATCCAGCATCGAACCAGAGGAGTGTGGGTCAGGGAGAAAGACCCCGCCTGCAGAGTCAGAGTTGGACGAGGCGTGTATGTGTGAGTGGGACTGTGTTTGTAGACTCCGCTCACTACTGAGGGAGCAGCGAGTGAGGACATACTGCTCCTGGATATATGAGCTCTCCTGGATCCTCCTCCTCACGTCACTGGACCAGTCTAGCTCCACACCTAGAGCGGATAAAAGCCCAGCATGAACCACAATGGTATGATGTGTCCAGTCTTGATTTATATCTATTCACTACAAGATCCACTGATGTATGACTGACCTGGGCTGGTTCCAGGATCTGTGTTTTTGGCGCAGGAGAACTCAGAGGAGATTTCCCTGGAAATCTCCCTCAGTGCCTCCTCCAGGTTGGTGCCATCTGCACATGTCACCACAGGCATTAACTCGGAGGTAGGGGGAGATGAAAGCTCATCATTTGACTGTCCAAAAACTGAACCCGTGGAGCCACGATGTACACCTTTATAGCCCCGTCCTTGAGACTATAAAACAGTTAGATTAGAGATCAGCTTGTATGTGCAGACACACACAGACATACTTTTTAAGAATGTAGTAAGATATACCTCAGTCCTTTTTGCTTTGAAATTCGTCATATCATAGAGAGTGCAATATCCAACTAGACGATTCCCAGGGTAGAGCGGAGGGATTTCATTGGGCGAGAGAAAAGCTTCCATGTTTTCTGGCAGATACCAGTCAATCCGTACGTCAGTCAGCACAGGTTCAAAGGCCTTTTTCAGAGACTTTATTAACTGAGGAGATAGATTGATGACATCATTTCTAAATGCTTTACCATTTATTTTTACAACTGAATAGTGGCCAGTGATAGAAGAAGTAGTCAGATTCTTTACTTAATTAAAAGTAGAGATACACTCATGTAAAATACTCCATTGTTGCATTTAAAATTGTACTCAAGTACAGAAGCATTATCAGCAAAATGTACTGAAAGTATCAAATGTCACAGTACTTGTTGTGCAGAGAAATTGCCCATGTGATATTACATTATTAGCAGAAAAACGTATTCCTCATTGAGGACTAAAAGTAGTAATTTACTGCTGTAGCTGGTCAAGGTGTAGCTAGTTTTAACTACTTTCTACACAGTTAGGTAGTTTAGTCCTTTAGTCCAGTGGTTCCCAAGCTAGGGGTGGGTTACCTCCAGAGAGTCACAAGATAACTCTGGCATAAAAAGAAAATACTCAAGCAAAGTAGAAAATTATGCTTAAGAAGGTTACTTGAGAAAATGTACTTTACTTTTTACTGCTAATGGCTTGCGATTTGCAGAAAGGCAAATGTGAAGAACTAAATCTGTATGTATTTATCTTGTGAGAAAGTAAGCTCATGCTTAAAATTGTTCTGCAATTTATATTTTTGCCATTAAGTGGCAGTGTTGCAGTGCTGCTGACCTTGGGCTGAAGCCTCTCCTCATCATCCAAGAACTCTGTAGTTCCTCCTGTCAGTTTGGCAACGCCCTGCAAGAGTCTCCTGCAGACTCGAGGACCAAGGCCTAGACCAAAGCATCTGCAGAAGTAATACAGTACTGCATTTTTACCACATCAATATAGAAAATACAATTATGATATCAGTTAGTATCTGAAAATTATCTTTTTACTTTAATAACGTGGTCCTCAATGCATTGCCTGCACAATATGAACAATGTGCTCTGGGCTTGGTTTCCCATATGAACAAATCAACTACGAGCCTTTTGCAGCAACTCAGACTTACGTAAGTATCTATTTGTGAAACCCAAATAACATACAAAGGCTTCAATGTGTCTAAGAAAAGACAAAATTTGGGGTCATCAAACAGAAAGAACTGTTATTTGGGCACTCAGAGGGATCACAAGCCATTTGGCTAATTGAGAGTTTGAAAGGAGTAGGGGACAGAATAATTGAAAAGGCTGAGATCTTGCTTGTGTGCTGTCTCTAAAAACGTCTATCTGGTTGACCAGATTCTGTTAGCACAACCTGAATAAGAAGAGATAAAAACCAAAATGATATACATACAAGGCCGATTTTTGTGACTACATATAGTTAGACTGACATATAATGAACAGGCATTGAAGTAAGATGTATTGGGAATAAACATAGATTTACATAGTATGCGAAGGGACAGCCAAAATACAGTGGAGAAAGTCAGCCTAACAGGAGAATACTAATGAGAGATAAATGGAGTTATTGTGCATTGCTGAAGGGCCTGGGGAAAACCAGAGGGGCGTTACTCTTACTGCAGAGAGCACTTAACGGGATTACTGGGCGGGGCAGAAAAATACCTCAGCCCTTTCTTTTTTTTCTTTCACAGTGCTTTGGTCTCAGTTCTTCAAGATCACTGTTGGATGGTCTCTTCCTCTTCTTCCTCCCCCAGATGGTGTCTCCTTCATATTAATCACCTCATTCTGCCTGCACTCACTGCACTCCATCCCTCTCTGCTTCCTTGTCACCCTCATTGATTTGATGAACTATCACACGCCAACCATAGAATAAATCTTTGTTAACTAGTTGTTCAACCTGATGTCCATTTTGTGTGTGTTTTTGCCTCTGATTGGATATCCACCCTGTGCCTCTCTGTACCATTCTTCACACATGATGGGTCATAACATCTAATTGCAGTTTAGTTTAAGCTCATTACCTGCCAGCGCATGTGTTTCTTCGGACCAGCTCCAGCACTTTAGCCACATTGGTGATGGATCCATCTGTGATGATGAAGACCTGGCGAGGATATGAGCGCTGCATGGGCTGCTGGTACACCCAGGACAGCGCCCCCAGCAGGTTGGTGCCTCGCATGTCAGCTCTCATCCTCTGGATGTACTCTAATGCCTGTATTAGAGTGACCTGGCGGAGGGAAAAATAAAATGAAATACGCTATCAGATCTACAGTAAAGTTGGGAAAGCAAGCATCAACCAACAACATCTGTCCAACTGCTAGATGCTGCCTGTGCAAACATCACCTATGTTGTTAAGATTCCCCATTTACCCTGTGAGGGTGGCAAAGTATTGAATCGGCAAATCTCTAATAAAGAGAGAGCAAACATACATGCATTAGCACCTGCCTTAAAACCCACTCAAATCACACTGTGGAAAAACATGCCTGACAGGGGTGGAGATGGAAGGACATCTCGTGACTTAGTGAAAATGCATGAAAGGTCACCATATGCTCAGTAATATGTGGAACGACTGTTTGTCCTTGCAGCCCCTGGTCTGGAAAAAACCTGATACTCTGCTACTAAGGCAACGCAAGGAACTGACATACTGCCTGATTAGACGCTAGACAAAATAGAACAGATAGTCCAACACGGGCGAAAAAACATCAGCTTTCTGTAAACATGATTCAGATGCTCCATCTTTCTTTCACTGAACATAATTCACATTGAATTAACAATACCATGATTTGTTTCCCTGAAAATTCTATAAACAGGACAGATTCAGATAATTATCTCATGCATAAAACTAACATCAGTGCAGAGCTTGCTGGAGGTGAACAGAGGCTTGATGGTGGTGCCGAAGCCCACAATGTTGAGCATGGTGCCAGAAGGGAGACTCTTCAACGCCACCACCATGGCATCCTGTGGAAACATGAAGGCACAGACAGGATGGAGTCAGATCAACATATGTCTCTAACTCTTAAGACCAAGCTCTGGTTCTGTGGGATGTTCATCCTGCCTGCAGCCTCACCTTTACACGGTGGAGGTTGGTGCCACTCATGCTGCCACTGCGGTCAACAAGGAACAGCAGTTCTCTGGTGGCTTTGTGCAGCTCCAGAGGTTCACGCAGCAGGTCAGGACAGAAATTGAGCATCAAGACGGGGCTGCTCAGAATGTCCTTGTGGTATCGCTTCCTCACAAACTCCAGCTTCAGGCCAAGTGGAACATCAACATGTTTTTATGCAGTGACACGGTCAGGTTACATGAACAGTGAAACTTGTGAGGTTTCAATGGTAAATAAAGTAGCACGAGTGATCACAAACCTTTCTCTCAGGTTGTGAATCTTTGCGAATGCAGCGAATGAAATCACGGCGGGAATAGATCTGCTGTTCATACTGGCTGAACGAAAGCCTGCCTCTCTCTAATATGACCAATGGGCTGTGAGGTTCTGTTGAGGAGGTTTGTTAATTAAAGTTACATTCAGATATTTTGGGAAAAAACTGACAACAAGGAAGGAGGAAAAAAGTAGGTACCGTTTTCAGGTACTCACCACTGAGGTGCAGAATGATCTCTATGTGTCTGTCAAATGGATGCTCCTGTGCCAAGGTGATGTAGGTCGCAGAGGCACTTTGGGCACTGGGGTCTGCATCCGCCCTCAGAGCGTGAGTGGGGCTCTCCAGTCCTATCAACCAGTTAAGGAAGAAATAAAGAAACATTTAATCATAGGTTTTGATGCATTTTTGATAAGTAATGATTACTTTTTTTAATTTTAGATGTACAGTACCAGTCAAAAGTTTGGACACACCTTCTCATTCAATGGTTTTTCTTTATTTTTATTTTTATTTTTTTCTACATTGTAGATTAATATTGAAGACATCCAAACTATGAAGTAACACATATGGAATTATGTGGTAAACAAACAAATGCTCAACAAACCAGAATATGTTTTATATTTTAGATTCTTCAAAGTAGTTGAATGAGAAGGTGTGTCCAAACTTTTGACTGGTACTGTATAATCACCAGCCATGCATATGACATAATCATTTGAGAGTTATTTTTCTATTTCTACAGCACACAGCAGTAGAGGAGATTAAGTCATCAGTGTATCTCCTTTTGGATTTTGTGTTCTGGCTGTGTTTGGATTCAAACCCTCTCTGTAAATCCATTAATTTTATTTTGTAATGAGATTGTCAACCATTTTAATTTATCACAATGACTCAATGAACCGTACCAGCTAGTAGGCAGGCCCCTCTGACCAGTAGCTGGAAGTTCAGTTCATAGGGTGCCAGGTTGGCAGCTGGACTGGTGAAGATGGCATAGGCACACTGCTGCTCAGATTCTAGGGTCCGGTCCTGTTTTCCTGAGGTGGCACCAAAACAGCTTGTTGGTCTGAGAAGTAGAGAAATGTGAAGTATTTAGGAAAACAAAATACAACAGTCTGTTACATTCAATTCATTCGAATATTTGATAAAATTGTGTTGCCAGAATTGTTAATGACATAAATACCCATTTTCTTCAGATTTCCCCCCATTTTCACTCTTGCTTGAAGTCATCTGGCCGGTGACGATTGGTGTCAGCAGTGTGGGGTAGACAATGCTGATTGCTCCATTTTCTAATGTGGGGAGTTCTAGTGTGGTGCTTATGATAACGGACACTATATCCATGGGGCCAATGACGCCTGTGCCCACGATGAAGGTGGTTCTTTCAAGGTCTTCGTCCAGGATGAGATGTCCTGAAGCAGAAATGTAGCAGTTACTCAGATCATACACCAATTCAAACAGACATATTGGACTGAGGTAGGGCTGAATCTCATCTGTTTTATTTAACAAAAAAAGAAGCAAGTTTTTAATACTTCTTTTGACACTTCAATGCCCTCTTTCAATATCTCAATATCATATATGTATGGCAAACACATCAACAAAATATATCATAATAAAAATATCAAAAGACATTTGCTTCAGGCAGTACCTTCAAAGAGCAAACAGTTAAATACCAAAATATATTCTATTTACCTTGTTAATTACTTATGGTCCAGTACCCACTAACATGTATGCCAAGATCTTTTATTAAATAAATCCCACAAGAGATGAATGAAAGAGAATGTACGTCTGGGATAAGAAAATTAAAAAGACATTCCACTGCTCAAAACATTTTTCTGACTACCCTCTCTTTAATTAAATAACAAACAAATAAAAAACATGCTGTTCTGAACCCCTAAGAACTTGGTACAGTCACAAACGTAAAATAATGAATGCATTGAAATAAAAATAATTCCGTGCACATGATATCACCGTTTCCAATAAAATACTACACACTTGAAGTTGATATATGTTTGTACTAAGTGAACGCCCCATCACCATTAGGCAGGCAGCCAAATCTATTTGCCTCCCGCAACTGTCCTTTCTATCCTAAGAGCGGATCAAACAGGACAGAAGAGGGACTTACTGTGGCTATATTTGTGTTCATGCCACCAGATCATTACAGCAGTGGACTGTGGTCCACTATACATTTATGTACAAATGACAATTTTTATCTATAAAGAAAATAGAGGGAGTCTCCTCCCATCCCCACCGTTGGTGCATTGCATGTCAAGGCTGGAGCTCCCACAGCAGCCCCACTCCCGACCATTCCCACAGTTGCCTTCCAGTCCAGATCCAGGGCAGCAATCCAAACAGCAGTCCTTCAGCTTCCCTCGGCTCTTTATCTGGACCCCCACCAACCGGCCCGCAATCACAGCCTCAAAGCCAACCACAACCTCCTTCTCCCCGAGAGGGTACACAAAAACACCTAGATGACCGAAAATGTTTGACAAACAACACAATTATTTCATTTTTGCTAAATAATAGAAAGCACTCAAACGACATAACATGTATGTACAATTAATTTCGTATGGGAACGATAAAGATTGACTGTTGCTTTCTGTTAACAGTTTGGTGACTGACCAATTTTGGTCCTGTTAGATTTAAATGCAACTTTTAATAACTTTGAAGGTTAGATGGACTTAAAGTGCTTTGCTCTTGATATGAAAAATGTTTTTTATTCTCTAATACAACCTTTTTTGTTGAAGGTGTTATTTGTGGTGTTCCTCAAGGTTCAATCCTTATCCCTCTAGTTTTTTAAATAATGCATTTTTTTTACCTCACACCAACAACATCCTGTTGTACGTCCCAATAAATTCACAACTCCTTAGCCCACATTAAAATCCCTCGTCTCATCATGTCTTGTACTAAAACCAGACATCGCAACATTTTATGATGATAACTCTAAGTTAAGTCTATTTCCAACTAAATGTATTTAGCCCTTTGCTGACAAATATGGCAGGATATCAGATCATATTGAGTTGGCCGCTAGAAATATAGGGGTATTATTTGACTCAGACTTCTGTTTTGAAGCTTGACTAAAGTAGACTGTCTGCTTATTTCTTCTTCCAGCTCAAACCAATCTCATGTACTTCCTTTATCTGATTTAATGTTATATTTAGTCAAATAAAATACAATTCCATTCAAAATATTGCTATGATTATTACTTGTGCTAAGAGTGAATCATGCACCTTCTACAGACTCCATGTCAGCATTAGCATAGGTAAGGTGTGCCGTGATGCCCAGGGAGCAGCCGTTGGCACAGGACTTGATGCAGGAGGCCTTGAGTAGCAATGGTTCCCATGTAGAGCAGTTCCTCAGTCCCACCATCTTCTCAGGACAGCAACAAGCCTCTACTATGCTGGTTGCATGAGAACACAGGTGAGTGAAATGGTCCGAGCAGGCAGGAAGAGGAATATGTGTGTGCATTCAAATTCTCTCATTTTCCATTCACAGAGCAATCCTAGTAATCTTTGGAGATCAGACCTGATATTTGCTGCATTAATTAAAATGTCCATTGGTTTCACATATTTTATGTATACAGTGTATGCCCACCAGATATCTATAATGTATGTACACATCAGCTCTTGGCCATGTAACCAAGCTATCTCCTCTCCTCAGGCTCTTAGCAACCAACTGTGATAGTTTGAGTGTAAGAGGCTTGGTCAATCATTAACTTTGCAGGTCAGCACTTACTTCACTATGCATCAGGCCTATCATATGCATTCAGTGGCCAACCTGTATGCAAATCTATGTAAACTTACGACTGCTGTCTAACTTTTACTTAACTGTACTCTTAGTTACCTGCAAGAACCTAGAAAGTTAGAAATGATTGACTATAATGATTTTTGCCGAAAACTTGATAACCAAACAAACCACCAACTAAACCCAGTTTTCTTTGGAGTTTCCATTTATATAACTCAAGCTGTACGCAATAACTCTTCATGACTGACAACTCAATAACTTTAAGTGCAGCAGGTGCAAAGACCAGTGTGCAGATTGCAGCTTAGCGAATGGTAGACTGCACAAAACTGTGTGTTTTTGTGTGCGCACACATGCACGCAGTTGTAAGTGCATGTGTGTGTGTTTGCTGTGGTCCAGGTAATGGCTTTTTCACATCTACCTTTCTAACAAGATCAACAGCCTCCATCTGGCTACGGTGCTCTCAGGTCATAACAGGCAAATAATAAATGCCTGGTTCGTTAAAGAAGGACAAACTGATGCTGCCCCAATACACACTAAAGTAAGTACAACATGGCACACCCCCTGTAGACTGCTGAGACTTACAGCTTTGGCAAGGCTGATGAATAAGCCAGACAGTCTGTTTAGCTTTATCAGTGAGACAAAAAAACGATAATGACTTCTTTAAATAGTATTAATTGGTTGTGTGTGTTGTTTTACTTACAATGTATCAACACATGGTACAGAATGAATGATTAAAACAGTACAGATACACATACTAACCTCATAAAGTTCTGTCTGAAATTCAAATGCAGATATTTGCACAAAAAAAACCAATTGTCCAAACATTCAGTAACACATTTTTGGTAAAAGGCAACGTATCTATAGCAGCTGTTATCTAGCTGTTATCAAATAGTGAACATTTTGCATTTTTGAGGTTTCATTATTCTGTCTGGGTTTTGCAGTATCATAGCTGGCCAAGAGTTAGCTCTGGGCAACACTGCAGTCCCCTTATGTTAAGTACAAGCTCCAGATAACAAGCAAAAATAATTATACAGAAACACTTACTGTACTGTTCAGTGCAGTGTCCGACAATATGCCTCTGTGTCCAGTGTCTGCATCACTCCACCATCACATCTGCTCGCAGGTTTCCCCAGTGACACAACGGTAGGAGTTTTCCTGGTAACAATTACTGCTCCCTCCTCCTTTCCTCTCTCTCTCTCTCTCTCTCTCTCTCTCTCTCTCTCTCTCTCTCTCTCTCTCTCTCTCTCTCTCTCTTCACTAATCCACCAATTACCCTATAAGGACAATAATTTAACAGAGTCATATATTAAGGAATGTGTTTTTACAAATATAGTACAAAACAGTTACTGAATATGAATATTGTCTGCATACAGTAAAAGACTATTGCTTGTCTAACCTGTTATGAGACATTAAAGCCAAATCTGGAGTAAATGTAATATTTATTTTCAGTATCGGGCAATCAGTATATACAAACTAAAAAGCCAGATTCAGAAACCTTGAAATGTCACTGCTGTGATCAATCACACACATATAGCTCTGTATTAACCTACATTTCTTGTTAAGTGAAATGTCATCTGCTTACCTGCTCTGACCTCAAACCACAGAACTGATCAGCAAGTATGATCCTGAACCTGCTGTTCAGTCACAAGCTAACACACAACGGTAAGTGAGGCAGAGCCTGCTTTTCATCCAGACAATTGGCTGTGATGGTAGCAGCACCATTATTCATGGCTAATGGCTTGGCCAGAGAGAGGAGGGGGTCGATGTGTTCTTCCTCTCCCAACAGGTCAGTCAGCAGCAGCAGGCGTGGGTAGGTGAGACCAAAGAAGAAGCTGCTGTTTGTGCCCAATTCTCCAGTTTAATGGGTCCAACGCTAAAAGCTTTGAACAAAAAAGTAACATAGTAAAGCTACATTTAAAAAAGGGAAAAAACATATGGAGTGGCAAGCAAGAAATAGAGACATATGATCATGATAAAGTATTTTAACTGTGTGTTGCCTTTTCCTTTTTTATGAATCTTAATCTAATCAAAGCATAATATTTGTTTTGTTATACCTCATTAAGTCTACTGTATATAGGCTTTATTACATATCAATGTTTGCAATATAACAGAATAGCAAAAGTGTTTTTTTAACTAAATGACACAATGACACATAAGTGAGCAGGTTGACTTGTAGAGTAAGAATTTGCATTTTGTTTGCCAGTTTAACTTGTAGCAATTTTTTTCAATGGACTAAGCAGTAATACCTTTTATTATGTTCATAATTTCTTCTTAAGATGAGGAAGAAGTTGTAAAATCCATTAAATGTGTTATTGCTAAATCTAATTTTATTTTCCCTCATTTTGCCAAAGAACATTTCTTTAACGGTGGAAGTTTCCATTGATACTTTGATTTAGTACGCCTCAGGATGAAGGTAACATTCAATATCAATAGACAGACAACAAGTTATTAGGACTACTTTTTTTATCAATTGAAACAGATAATTAAGGAGTAACAAAATAATTTCTTAATCCAATGGGGCAGTAAATAATTATAATATTGATTTTGAGACAAGTAACTGGCAACGTTTACCACATTTAAGGGCCACTAAAACCAGAATACATAATGTTGTTTGTTTTTCTGATTTTTTTTTTATTTTGTTATATGGCACATTGTTTGCAGGTGTGTGTGTGTGTGTGTGTGTGTGTGTGTGTGTGTGTGTATGTGTGTGTGTGTGTGTGTGTGTGTGTGTGTGTGTGTGTGTGTGTGTGTGACAGAAAGACAGAGAGAAAAAAAGGATAGCTAGGGTCAGAGAAGTGGAATACTTCCTTTTGATATTTCAGCTGGAAGCACTCTACCGTCTGTTTTGATGTTCATGTCGTGAATTGAACCATATTCTTCATAGATGCTAACACATCTAGCATATGCAGTGCTCTTTGAAATTGATTAAGTAAGTGGTGCAAGTCTTAATTAGGTAAACATACACACATTACCGAAATCCTCTTTTTCTGTGCGTGCGTGTGCTTGTATGAAAGAGAGCAGAGAGAGAGCAAGAGAGAGAGAGAGAGAGAGAAAGGTTAGTCAGTATTTTCAATCTGTATCCAATACTGCCTCCATGTGGCCTTTTTTCATTTTCTCGATTTCTATTAATGTATTTATTAGTCCCTGGAGAAGGAATTCAAGTCAATCACAATCTTCACATTTTAAACAATGTCCTTGGTGAAATGGTCAATTTCCCAGACAGGCTCTTGTTGCTAGTTCAGCTAAGAATGGGGTTGCAAGCCTGTGCAAAGAGCTAATAAAGGAATTACTGATCTAGCAGAGGATAAGCTGGAATCAAGGAATCAAAGGTTGGATCCTATCAAACCCACTCTTTTCACTCTGTTATATCCATGCATTCATGGATGTGCTAGTGTTTCCTCAAATCATGCAGAACAAAGCAGTTCCAGCAGATGATAATAACTCTGCCAGACTGGACTTGAACTCTATTAAAATAAGTTCCAATACTGTGACACTAGATGTCAGCCTTTTCAAGTTAGCTGCAGCATGTCAGTAGTCGACTTGAATCACTAAATATAGTGTATTTTTGTCTGGTGCTACAAACAGGAGCTATATTCAACTTGTACTTTTGTACATGGCACACTACGAGAACAACCGTTATTTTCACCCTCTGCTTACAATTTGCAGTAACCTCTGTTTGACCTTAATTACAACAATTTGCAGTTTTTTGCAACTTTCCTAGACATTTTATTGCCAACTTGGTAACTACACATGATTACATCATGTAGTTTATTTCTCAGGAGAGAATAATTCATATATGACCAATATGTATAATATTTTGTTTAGTACATAAGTTTAATTCACAGTTTTCACACTTAAAATTCTTTCTATTTTTGCTTACATACTGCCTGACTTACAAATTCTTATCCGTCTTTAACATCTAATATAAACATTGAGCTGAAGGAAGCTGAGGGAACTGTTGATCAGGTTTGTGTATGCATATGGAAGCTGGACAAGTGAAAACAATAACTGGGCATACTGCCGTAGCATGAACACTGCACCAGAGTGAGCCCAAAGGATCACACAGTCAAGAGCACCTTTGCTTACCTAAGCTCAATTGTTTGCACTTACTATTTAAGTAAGCCTATTTTTCTGTACTTGTAGGATCTTGTTAACTGTTTTTTAACAATAGATCACTTTAGTTGGCAATTCAACTGTGATCTACAGTTAATTAATTGCATCTTTATAACAAGCTCATTCCGTTTCTGTTCACTGTGGCTTTAGGTTCAAAGAGTGTGAGGCTGTGTCTTTTAAAAACCAGCAGGTGGACAGAGTCAATAAGTGCAAACAGGCCAACTCAAAACGGTTACAGAACACTGAGAGACACATCGTAGCTTGGCCTCCATTCCTGCAGGTAAGGACGGGAGGACATGTGGCCAGTTATTGGATTAACTGCAGGTTTTCACCCCCTAAAACCTAGCCCAGATATCAAGATAAAGCCTTAGTATCACTGACCATCAAACCATCATTCTCGGAAAGGGGCTCACCCCATGTTATGTCTGGGCTGAGGAGACAAAGGACCCTTTGGTTTTCCATAAATAAACATTCACAGTTTAATTTAATCATAAAATCAAATGTGTATTTAGTCAAGCTACTCCTGATTGGATTTTACCAAGTTCTTCTATTACATTGTATCACAAGACAAAGGGTTTGTGTAGTTTAATTATTATCAGAAATCTGAGCAGTGTTTCCACATAAACTTCATCAACCACATCATCATTATCACTCCATTTAGTTAAAGCGGATATTTCATTATTGAACAGTTGGTGGTTAATGTGCATTTAATGGCAGTTAATGTGCTTGTTGAGGTCATAATAGATCTAATTAACAACATGTCTAACAATGACCCAATACAGGCCCGAGCAGACGAGCTGCTTCTGCTTGACTATTGTCACGAGGTTCAAGTGTTTGTCTATGCTGAAATGTTGGGAACCTTTTCTCCGTTGCGTACCCCACTGACCTAGATTTCAATTGTTTTCTGCCTGAGACAATGGGAGAAATGGTTTCATAACTGAACACAATACCTGGGTGTTATTCATCACGACTGTTGTTAAAGTTCTCATTGTGGTGTGATCTTGTGCTGAGCATTGTGTGTTTTCTTTATGTAACCTGCTCGAGCAGCCAGCGACGAGCTGGTGCACCCCAAAGTAGATCACTTCTAGATGGTTCAACAGATGACTGTGCATCTACATTAATTTATGTAGCCCAGCTAGTCCAATCACTGCTGTGTCAAACACAAACACACTTCTCACATGACTTTACCAATCTCAGACAGCTGTCATCAGGTCTAAAAACAAAATCACCGTGGGTATGAGCTAATCATTTGTCCCTGACCGTTTAAAGTCAACCCACCTAACAAAAAGGTTGCCAACTTAATATAGAGGATGAATCCGTGCACAATGCTTAGACAGACAAAAAACATGGTTGTTTACTGTTAAGTAATGCAATTGTCTTGCTTACTGCTGGGTCATGCAACTTTTCAGTTTAGGCAACTTTATTTGGATAGCAACTTTCAAACAAAGGGCAATTATAAGTGATATACATAAGACAAGGAAATACATCAGAAAAACATTTAAAAACAGAATAAAAGAATCAATCAGAGAGAATAAAATTAGATAGAAAAATTATAAAATAAGATAAGAGACCTGAAATGGAGTTGTAAGATGAGTTGCCCCAAATTCAACAAAGTAAAGAAAAGCATAGTAGAGAACTTAATCACTCAAAGGCACAGGAGAGCAGCAGATGATTCATTTTAGATTAAGAATTGACTTAAGTTCGGTGTATTTAAAATCGTCAGGAGGTTCATTCCAACGACGTTCAGCACAAAAGCTAAAAGCAGCTTCACTCTAACTGGTTCTGACAAGAAGCAATACCATCGACAGGTTCCTGAGGATCTAAGAGACCTGCTGTGAATAAATTCATCAACAAGATCGAGAAAAATTTAGATTTTTTTAAACAACCTTAATGGGAATGTGATGTACCTAATTTAGTGCTCTATTAAAGATAGGTGCATAGAAAAAGCACATAAACTGTGAGTATATTGATAAAGATCTAGCTATTTCCAATTAAATAAGTTATTATTTAATCAATAATGCATCATGTTACACTAAGTGTAGCTCATATAACAAAGTATAAATATAAAGTTTGCACAATCTTTTGACTCGCAGTGTTAATGATTGAATGTAGCCGCCGTTGGACAAGAGGAAGGTAGAATATCACCGTTTGTGGAGATGGAGACAGGCAGGCGGAGGAGAAATGAGAGGCGGAGTGGGCCATGCTTGGTGGAGAGATGAAGGAAGAGTGAGCAGAAGGCAAATTAATCAAAAGACATCAAAGGCAAATTAATGGAGGGAGCGAAGGAATGAAAGAGTGCCGCCCGTTTGTCCCATGCCGTTCCCGCTCCGCTCCGCCTGAGCCTGCTCTCAGATCTCAGGGCCCATTGTGCCGCACGGGTGCATGGAGGGGGCTGGGGCACAATGCACACAACAAATGTCTGAAAGCAAGGCTTCAAAGGGAAGACGTGTCATTTCTCTATCTTGTCTCACTCAAACTCTGACTTTTCATCCTCTTTATTTGGTCTCTGAAGCTTGTTTTTGTTTCTTATCCTTGCATATATATGGTTGCTTTTAGTTTGTTTTTTTTACCATCAAAGCATTTGAATTCACCAGAGTTGACGGCACAAACTTTTGAGTGAAACATCAACACACATGACTCACAATCTCAGCCGCCACTCTTTTTATCGTTCAGCCGGCAAGTTGGCTCAAAGTTGACTCCAATTTGTGCTCTCGTTTCGGTTACTGATCGTTACAGACTTCTTTTTGTGTACATGTAGACCCTGACGATTATTTACCATCCAGTGCCATAGCATACTGTATCAGTAATATGCAGTGAATTGCATTAGAACGTATTGATTGGAATCATAGCTGGTTTTTCTGTTGTGGGAGAGAAAAATGTGTCCTTAAATATGGAGATGCTGTGACGGAGAGAGTTATAGTGACGAGATCTTAGCAAACTAGCTGATTTTGACACATTATTAGCATATTGCGTCCTCCAGCACACACAGAAGTCACTGTTTTGCTTCTACACATTGACTATACACTATGAAAAACCTGAGATACCTCAAACATCAAAATGTATGTAGTGAAATTGATTAGAGATCTAGGCTTTAAGTTACATTAAACATTATTAAAACAGTGGGTGGTCATTATGCTTTACACATTCACTGTGATATTTTTTACAGGGTGATGTATCTTGTATAATATTATTGTTTGAGCTGTTAAAAGCTGACGAGCTGCAGTAACTATACACCTTAATTTTTTTCTGATGTATTGAGTTAGACACATCAGCTCATGTGCATTTTTCACTTTTCTATAGATACACTTTAAATGTGTGTTATCTTCAAAAGTTTGCCACCATATCGTCCTGATGAAATAAACATGTTGTCTGGTGACAAGTGAGTTTGTCAGTTTTACTTATGTTTCAGCAGGTGCAGAGACAAGTCATAACCAACACTTTGACAATAAATGCAAGACGTTAAAACAAAAGAACATGAATTTGTTCAGTGAATGATTTCTTTTGGACTTTTAAAAATACATCATGTTCATGTGCCTTTTTATTTTTTATTTTTTTTTTTTTTTATTTTTTATTTTTTACTGTATCTTTATGTAACAAAAGCAGAGTTCAGCAGAGAAAGACAAAAGTGATGTGAACTGACAATATTTTAATGGGGGGGATAAAAGACTGTAAGTGATCAATGGAGGCGGCGGCCAAGTGATGCCCGGGGGACCGCTTTGATGTGGGCATCCTCAGAGGGACGCCGGGGACAATGCCCTCTTTGAGCGGCATGCAGAATGGCAGACACTTCACTCTCTCTCTCCCGCTCTCTCACACTCTGTTACTCAACCTCAATCCATATTCTGCTCCCTCCGCTCAGGCTGTGACTCTTTGGTTCAGACGCTCGTGTTGGTCTCTGTCGCTCTACATTCTTGTACCCCCAGTGTCACATCAGCCCATATCCTTATCTGCACAACTTTCTCCCTCTTCCTCTCACATTAATTAATTAGCATAACACCCCCTTTCCTGCCACCCAGCCAATCACTCCGCCTTCCCCTTCTCCCCCCTCCCTATCTGTAACTCTCTTCCCCTCCCCTCTGTCTCTTTTCATAGAACCAAACCTCTTTGTAATATCCAGCCTTGGCAAGTTGCACCCGATTTGCTGTCACAGTCTTAATGAATTCATCTGTTTGTGTATTGGCCATGGGAGCATTTCTCCCTCCTCCCTCTCTCTATCTCCCTCTCTCTTTCCTATCCTATCCCCCCTCCCTCTTACTGGTGTTCCCCTGGGGGCTCTATATATACCAGAGACCTCTCCAGGCACCTATTGTTCCTCTAAGTAAACTTACAGACAGATGCCCTGCTACACAGTGTGGGACAGAGCCCAAAGAGTCAGGAGGAGGGACACAGTTCAGGATTGCAGAGATCAAACCAGGCAATACGGACCAGGAAACACTGCACGCTAGCATCACTCTGCATCCTCTTCGGCCGTTCCGCGTGTCTCCTGTCTGTTTGCTTGTTGTCACTTTTGGAGTGGAGGTCTGATGCTCTGACACCATGCTGCTGCTGATATCACTGCTGCTTATGGGACTCGACTGCTTGCTGGGAGCCCCGACAGGTCGAGAGGTCTACAGGATGCCCCAGAGCACACTCAAAGGTAATTTTACTAAATGTTTGCATTGTCTCTTAGCTATGGCACCAATATATGTTAAGAGTAGTGACAACAGCAGTGACTATAGGTTGAAAATCTGATTACAGCATTTAAGTACGAGTGTTGCAGACATCCTCAGTGGTGGAGCTAACTAATTAGAAACTTTATAAATATAAAGTACTTCACTATGTCATATAGACATTTTTTAAATCTTTTTTATTAAATGTATCATTGTGAGTCATCAAACACTGGAGATGCTGTGATGCTTCAAAAGCATTCATATCACTCCAGGAGTTAAGCGCACAAAACATCTGGTGATACTACCAATCACGTTGAGATAGCCCAATAGTAACTGCTTAAACATGAGTTTCATACACAATGTCGGGTGGAAGTTGATACCTTTTTGTCCAAACAGCTGACACATGTACAAAGAAGAAAGAAAGAAATTCAGAAATGTTCTGTTTTGCTTTGGGCATACTTTCATGCAGTATACTTTAGTGTTTTACTGATGAGCAGGTGTCTAACCTGAAAAGAAGTAATACAACACATTTCATCAGATTATGCATTTCTGCATTTGTGTGTTTTTATCTTCAGCCTACATTGTCTTCATATTTGCACATTCATGGGCGGGCTTATCAGACAGCCACTGCAGACAAACTTAAATCCTGCAGTAAAGCACAGTGGCGAGGGAACTCTGGCTTTCTCTGGTTGAAGTGCTGAGTACAGCAGAGCCTTCATACAAACGGCTGGTGATGGCAATGTGTGTTTGGAGTGTTTAGAACAAGGGACTCGGGGTCCCAGCCACCCGAGGGCTGCCTGCCCATGCCCCTTGGGCCCGTCCCTGCCCGCCAGCCTCTGCCAGCTCAGCCCTGGCCTTCTAATTAAGTCTTCAATCAGCATTGTTGTTGTTAGTGGCCTATCCTGTGATGTGCTGCGGCACAGGAGGGGGGCTGCAGGGTCGGCGGCCCGATTGATGTTTGTCTGCGGAAGCCTCACCAGTGTGCTGAGCGTGAGCTAGCTTCCCTAACACGGTGCCAATGAGCTCAAAGAGCAGCATGAGAAAAAGGGGGCTACTCACACACATACCAGAAAGTTGCACCATTTTATACCAATGCTCACATACACACATAATGTTCCCACAGCAAACGACAGACTTCCATGTCGACGATAACGATCTAGATGTCCTTCCTATTTTGTCAGAATTCAGTAAACGTGCACACAGTCATCAACAATCTAGCACTCTGAGAAGTGGTATCAGAACATTATGCACTGGAGCCCTACCAGGCCGCGACTGTCAATTTTAATTTCATACACATTTTTATAAGAATTCCTTAAGTTTGTTTATAAAGCAGTTGTTACCGTACATATGAGGACAAGGACAGTAATAATGGAGGCAATACCACAAACTACTCTTTGCCATTGTACTGTCATTTCTTGTCACAAATTGGTCGACATATACATGATGCAATATATTTATTTGGCTCCTGTATGCACAGACTGTGTCTTCCTCTCTTTCTCTCTCACATTACCTCCCTAGCTTGTCTCACATTTTGTTCTCTCTTCTCTCTTTCTTCCTGTCCTCTCCTGCAGCTCTGTCCGACCGTGGCACTGTGGTTCTGGAGGCTGCCATGACTAGTGCCCTGTCCTCTCTGGAGCGTGCATCATCTGAGAGAAGTCGGGCTGAAGCAGGCTGCCGGGGCTGTGTTCCCTGTTTGTTTCAGGACTGTGGACAGCTGTCTGGGTCCTGTTGTAAGTGAAATATTACTCTTCCTGTCCTTTTCAATCTTTAGCATCTTGAATCATGTCCTGTGTTACCAATGAATGCTTTCCTAGCACGTCCGTAACTCCCCTTCTCTCCAAACAGCGTCTCCTGCCAATGCCTTATCAGAGCCCAGCTGTGATGTCATCAGTAAGGCCCAGAAGCTTCAAGATGAAGCTGAGCGGAGTTGGGCTCTGAGCCAGGCCTGTGCATACTATCAGCATCGCTGCCCACCTGGTGAAGTGGACAAAGAGAGCTGCATCAGGATCATGGGCGAGAGCTGCAGCGCCCGTGTCCTCCAGTGCAGCCTGCTTAACACAATGCAAAACCTGGAACCTGCTACACAGACGCATGCACAGGGTGAGCGGATACTTGTGTTCACAAAAAAAGAGCAGTGAGGCTCATTTGGTAAACTCTAAGCATTCAATGTTTCTCTTAAAAAAAAAGCAATTTTGCTGCAGTTTTTGACCATCAGTGTCTCTCTGTCCCAGCAGCAGTGTGCGGTCAGAGGGCGTCCACGGTGCAAAACATCACACAGCCTCGCTCGCGGATCGTGGGCGGCTCGCCTGCGCCTTTAGGTAGCTGGCCCTGGCTGGTCAACCTCCAGCTAGATGGTGGCCTGATGTGTGGAGGGGTCCTGGTGGACAGCTCCTGGGTGGTCACTGCTGCTCATTGTTTTGCTGGGTGAGTTTGTGTTCATCACCTGTTTTTCTGCAACTATGATACGATATTTGATTTGTTGAGATTATTAGGTTTTTTTCCTTCCCTCACTTTCTCTGATTGTTCTGACCTCTGTAGCACCCGAAGTGAGAGCTATTGGACAGCCGTGGTGGGGGAGTTTGACATCACGAAGACTGACCCCGATGAGCAGGTTCTCAAAGTGAATCGCATCATCCCTCATCCTAAGGTAACAATCCAAAGTGCAGGACACAGTAAATATAGTAGGACTGTAATAGGCATAATATAATATTATTTCTCCCATCACACTTTGTTGGTCAAACAATTAAACAACCAGCTTCGTCTCTCATTCTTCAATTCAATCTATCAAACTTTCTCCTCCTCCTACAGTTCAATCCAAAGACATTTAACAACGATATAGCCCTGGTGGAGCTGTCATCCCCTGCGGTCCTGTCCAGCCATGTCACTCCGGTGTGTCTCCCCTCTGGTATGGAGCCCCCTACTGGCAGTCCATGTCTGGTGGCAGGCTGGGGCTCCCTCTATGAGGGTGAGTGGGAGATAATTGGCATGGATTTTCACTTCAGAGCTACATATAACTTAGATTTCTGTGAGCAGGCTTAAATGCTATTTGCTTCTTTTTTGAGAGAATATGTACTGTTCATGAAGACTGCAAGTTTGAAAATTTGTCTGAATATTTAAACCTTTGTACTCAACAATGTGCATTTCTGTGTGTATTTTTCTCTACAGACGGCCCATCGGCTGACGTGGTGATGGAGGCCAAGGTGCCCCTGCTGCCTCAGAGCACCTGTAAGAGTACCCTTGGCAAAGAACTTGTGACCAATACAATGCTCTGTGCTGGCTATCTCTCCGGAGGCATAGACTCCTGTCAGGTGGGCAGAACAGATCTTTTGAGTGTAATTTGGAAATTCAGTTACTGAATTCACTGTTAAGTTTTGAGCCCTTTCTTTTTTTGAAATGTTTAAGCAACAGTCGAACCATTTTCTGTTAACATACTATAAATATGCTTATTAACTTTTCCGGGACTTTCTGTCATCTGTAGGGAGATTCTGGAGGGCCCTTGATCTACCAGGACCGAATTTCAGGTCGTTTCCAGCTCTACGGCATCACCTCCTGGGGAGACGGCTGTGGGGAGAAGGGGAAGCCTGGAGTGTACACACGGGTGTCTGCTTTCTCTGACTGGATTCTAGCTGAGATACAGAGTGAGTTTCAAGCAGCATTAAAACACTGCTGACACTCAAATATTTCGACTGACTAAATACATAGAAATATTGGAAAAACTCTCTACAATACTACAATCTATGCTTATATTTTTATAGAGTCGTTTGGAAGCAGGGAGCCAACATGTTCGGAGCTTTTAAAGACAACAGAAATGACAGCGGAGGAACAGCGGTCGGAGTTCAGCTCGCTCTGTCGCTTCTACACCCTGACCTGCCCCCCTGGTCAGTCTGCCAGTGCTTGCAACCGAATGGCCGAGGACAAGTGCCTCACCCGCTTTAAGAAATGTCGTGAGTACTCTTATTAAAAAGCTCGGCCTGATGGATGTAGAGCAAAAACATGAATAGACTAATTATTATTCATGCATTGATGTTGCTTTGAGGTTATATGTTTCTGATCAACTTCTCCCTCTCTGCCATTCAGAGTTGCGTTCGTTCCTACAAACACTGTTAGACTTGCTCCAGAGGGCCGAGGACTACATACGGGACAAAGTCGACTTGACCTTCTTCACCCAGACTCTGCCTCAGCTGGTGGAGCACATCTACAGCACAGCTTTCATTCACACCAGAGAGAGGAGGGACCTGGGCCTGAGCCATGGTCTCACACTGATTAAAGGTACATGATTGACAACCTGTTAGTCCGTCTTCTGTCCAAGTTTAAAATGTTTAGGCAACTTACAGATGACAGATAATGCAAATATTTAACTGTCTCTGTCTTTCTCAGGTGCATTGGTAAATTAAGAAATTGTGTTTCTGGTCACTATTCTAACAAACATGTATTACTTGCAGAACAGCTAGGTGGAGCTGTGGTGCCAACAGAGCAGGGTCCTTCTCCAGTTCCCCCGGCCCTATTCAGAGAGGTGGGACCCTCGGTGGATGACTGGGAGAAATACTTGAGAGACATGGCAGAGGACCTGGACAAACGACACACTGACACATCCACAGACATCTCCACCACACCAACAATACAGGAGGAGAAGCTTTTCCTACAGGTAGATTTAAAAAAATGTTCAAAGGGGCAGGTCTTGTGATTTCGAAAGGCAATATTAGATGGATATATTTGAAGTTACTAACTTAATATCCAAATCTATTTGTTTATGTCATCTACAGACACAGGACTCCTCAATACAGCAGCTGGAAGGAGAATATGAATCTGTTATCTCAGCTCTGCGCGTTAAATTGGACTCCAGAGTGGCTCCTCCCACCCTGCACTTGGACCCGGTTTACCTCCAGGAGGATTCTTCCAACAATTCCCCTTTAACTACTTATTCCACTGGAGCACCTGTCCACACCGGCCCCTCCTTCTCCTTCCCCCCTTCATCCTCCTCCTCCTCCCAGGAATCCCAGGAGCCTTGGTCCCTTCTTACTGCCCTGATGCAGGAAATTAAGAAATCAAGCACACAAGATGAGATTGTGACAGAAGATGAGTCACAAAGTGAATCTTGGTCCAATGGAGACACTTCTCCTGATGTAAAATGGAGCACAACTTCGGAAGATTTTACTTTTGATGATAACGAAGAAAGAACAGAATTAAAATCCTCTGCGTTACTGCCTCCAATTCAGTCAACATCTGTCGCTCAGCCGGTCACTGAGGGCTCTCACACAGAGACGACCGCTGTCCCCAGACAAGCTGCAAAGACTTTAAGTCTAAACAGAAAATACAGGAGCCTTCTTCGCAAGAGGCAGATACCTGGGACCAGTGGGAAAAGTAGGTACCGCACCTAGTTCAGACGAAATCTTTCATGAAACACCATCACAATGTATTCCATGTAAAAAAAAATCATGACTAGAAGTTATTTTTTAAATGAAATACTTGTGTCTGTTCCTGTAGTTTGTCCTGGAGTGCGAGAGTCCTCACAGCAAGTGACCCAAGTCAGAGACTCTTACAGCTGGGTCTTAAACATCCCAAGCAAGAACCTACACATGAACTTCCAAGAGGTAAATTATAATTTTAGATGGAGAAGTTAAGAAAAGTAAAAAGAAACATTTCTGATTTTTAACCTTTCTTTGTCTCTCTTTGCTTACTTTTTTTATTCAGGTGTTAGTTGATCTGAGCTCCAAGAATGACCGAGGACTTTATCAGGCACGAGTCAGAGCAGTAGTGGGAGGACGACCTTTGACCTTCTACAGTCTTGTGGGCCTGGAGAATGAGTCATTCTACCGCAGTGTACCAAGGATCATCGCTTCGGCACTGGAGGCACTCAAGACTTAACTTTATCACAACAACAAGCAAGATGACATGGAAAAATAAAAGACTCAAATGTGAGATGATAGCACAAAGACTCTTAAAGAGACGTATTTGCACCAGAAAAGCCTCGTCATGGAGCAGAGAGACGCACGTAAAACACTCATTCACTTAAACTTCTCCAGTGAAAAGCATTTTTTTGTTTCCCCAAGCTGACAACCTGACTTTGACTCTAAAGGAAAACACAACCATGAATGTATCAATCCAACTATCGCCGCCCATCATGCCTGAGGATTTCTTTTTCTTATGGGGTTGGAAGAGCAGCCTGTCTAACTTATGAATCTGTATAAAATGATAAGTTATTGGTATTGTCTTTTGCAAAGGTTGAGCCTCTTGTGAAGCACGCAGACTGTATATATTATTCATATTCTTACCGTATTCTTACCATATTTATTTGTATAGAGAAAAGCATTTGTATTTTTGTAAAAAAAAAAAAAAAAAAAAAAAAAACATATATATATAAAAATAAAATTGTTATTAATGCTATGGATTGTTGTGTTGAGTATTAGTGTAATCTGTAGTTATGTTATACCAAATTCAACATCAGATATTTAAATTCCCTGACAATAATGCTGCTAATCCCATAGTATTTTGCTGCAAGTGTACAGTAGTTCTGCTGACACCCAAACATATTCTCTGGTGTCAATGCCGACTGGTTTCCTTTTGTGACCCCATATTGACCTCAGTCCTCCGACCCTTTAAGGGTAAGCCTTCCCATCAACACAGCAGCTGCTGTGCTGTGGGGACCAGTACTTCCCACCTCCTCCATGTCTTCACTCCTTATTTCCAGGACGGGAAACCGTAACCAGACACACGAATAGGCTGAGCTGTAAAGTCTCTTGTTGTCCGTCATGAGTCAGAGCATTGATAGTAAAGACAACTGTTGCTTGAGGAAGTGACACTCATGACTTGTAGACAAGACTGGTCTTTGCTGGGTTTTGACTTTTGTCCTCATCTCTGTGGTTGCCAAGTCTCAGCCACTGTTTGAACGTTGCGACTCCCCCCACCCAAAAAAACCCCCAAAGTAACTTCACAACTAATATGTGCCCACTAATCTGTGCTAGTTTCCTGCCCAGTCCAAATGCTAAAAGAGGGATATGCAGGGATATGAGTGGAACAGCTGAGTAAACATTCACACATGCTTCTGTCTCTCTTGCCTCTGGCTGGGGTGTTTATGTATATGGGAAGTGTGCCTAATCATGGCAACAACAAGTATTTTTGTGACGCACACACAAACAAACACACATACACACACAACAAACACACACACACACACACACACACACACACACACACACACACACACACACACACACACACACACACACACACACACACACACACAGAGCGTGTGCTGTAAATGGACAAGACTTATCACCTGTTCTCTGTTCCACTGTACGGCTTTTTTAACTCTCCGGCTTGCAGACACACAATGTTGCTGCTGTCTCCCTCTCTTTATTGTCTAATCTTTCTCTCTGTGATCCTTTTACTGTAGAGAACACATTTAACCATGGCTGCAGGTGGAAAAAAAATACTTTTTATAGAACACTGATGTGCTAAATTGCCCTCACAGAATCCTAAGTTATTTTACTTTGTTCATGTGGACTTCTGAATGACAACAGCCAGGTGCACTGAACGGAGCTACAGGGTGTGATTTGATGGTGTACCTTAACACTGGAGGGCAGCCATGCACCGAGTACAATGCCTAAAATATATGCATGTCAAGTTACCAGTGTGAGTGGCTGTTGTGACAGCTGGCTATGCAGTACTAGAAATAAACTCTTGGATTTAACCCTAACAATCATCAACTCCCCACCAACCCCCAACAATTCCTGTAAACCTCAACCCATCCCATCTGCCTAAATTCCGACTTTTGTTAGGAAACACACACACACACACACAGTTTAAGTGCCAGCAACTCTATCAAGTAGTGTCCATGTGTATCAGATTAGTGATCGTAGCTTTGTCTCGGACAGCGCAGCACAAACAGACACACTCATGGATTCTGGACATCCACTCACTCTGTCACTCTTCCTGAGGGTGTTTATGATTTCTTCCACAGGTAGGCCACATTTGTGATAAATTATACAGTATCTTGTGAGTTTCTAGAGGATTTTAATTTTTGAACTCAGATTTTTTGATTTATGTTGAATTAAGTGCAACATAAATCACTTAAACAAAAGGCACAGCATTCCTCAAGAAGGCACCTAATTTATATACAACTTTTTGCTCAACCAACTGTAATATTTAATTATTTTAGACATACTTGAACAGTTAAAATCTTCATTAGGCTTGCATTATCACATTCAAACTATATGGGGGTCATACCTCCTAGACAATTGTCATTACAAAGATG